>NW_026442094.1:7750845-8409460 GCF_026898425.1 Galleria mellonella
AAAATTTCACGTAACGTAAAAAAAATCTATATGCAGATTTCCAGGATTCTAGTACAGCCAGTCAGTCAAACAATCAGACTCTTTTATATAGATTGACAGATACTCTTTATTGTTTCCTCCAAAAGATTACAATAGTAAACTTATTATAAATACAAACAATTACAAGAAATTATCACACTAAGAAAACAACAAAACTGTTTCAAGTGCGAAGCAGTTGTGTTTGCATGGCTGTGTTTCGGTTTGAAAGGTGGGATATGGCGTGAATTTACTGGGTACAGAGGAATAATACCCGAGTCCTCGGGAATGGCAACGCATAGGGGATATCATGGGCGAAACAATATACTCTGTTATGCCCATGGTACTGCTCATGTCTATAGGCGACGGTTACCGCTTTCCATCAGGTAGACAGTTTCCGTCAGCTTGTTTACCATTCTAAGTTGTATAAAAAAAATGGGCGACCTTAAACCCTTCTCCTTTCCAAAATCTTTACTGATTACATAGGTAGAACTCGTAGAGTCTTTAGTGAACTGCGTACTAAACCAGTAATCTACAATTTTAACAATAAACCAAATTTCACGTTCACCACAATAACCGACAGTTATGAATCATTCCCTGAACAATAACAAAACAGGATATCGCCCACCATTTAACTAATGACTCTTAACTGTGACCATTTCGTCAAATAAAGAGAATATCTAATGAACGGACACATTTCCTGTAATAAAATAAGCGTTGAAAAAATCGTCTTTAACCAAAGTTAAGTATTAGTTGAGTCATTGATTATTTGTTAATATTATTTAAAGTAATAGTTACAAGTTTTTTTTTTTTATGGGTGAAAATGGTATGGTAACCCCGCCTGCGCTAACGGGATACGCTGGCGGAGCACCAGTGAAGGGTGATAGATGAGAATGAAAACATGCCAGTTAGCCCATCATGATGAATTCATCAGGAATTATTTATGTACACTTTATTGCACCATTTATAGAATAGTAAACACATTTAACTGTAATAAGAAATGATACAAAAGGCGGTCTTATCGCTAAGCAATCTCTTCTAGACAACCTTTGGGTAGAGAACATTGAGAAAACAAAGAAAAATAAAGGGTAGGTGGCACAGTATTATATTAGTACTATTATATATAAACAAATATATACAAAGATATATACATATATATGTATATACATATATATACATAAACAAATACATACATAAACATACACAAACTTAAAAGTACACATACAACAGGAGAGAGTGACACTGCAAGATGAAGATAGAACATGGGAAAAAATAGTTACTAAAGGGAGAGATAATGGGCTTTAACAGAGGTTTTGAAACTAGCGAGAGATTGAGCGCACCGTATAGAGGTAGGTAGTGAGTTCCACAGGCGAACTGCCTGTACAGTAAAGGAATTGGAATAAAAAGAAGTGAAGTGAGTTGGAAATTTGAGACGGAGATTATTGACACTGCGTGAAGTTTGGCCATTGGCCTCACTAAGAAACACAAATCGGTCTTTAAGATAATCAGGATTAATGGGGTTAAAAATAGGCCTCCTCCTTTTGGAGGGGTTTACCAATAGTTGCCACGCTTGGCGGGCCGGTTGGCAATCGCAGTTAGACTTGGATGGTGTTTTAAAAGAGGCGCTGCTGGCCATTCCTGTATTATTAAGTTCCTTTAGTCGCCAATTACGACATCCGCAAAACATATGTATTTGTCTTTTTCCAAAACAATAAGCACGATCACTCAGACGACGTCGCAGGTAAAAACTAGTATTTTCTATAACTCACCGTCTACGGTATTGAATCCCGTATAACTTATTGTACTTAATAATTGGATCGCATGGGACAATCAATTACTGTGACATCGTTAATCTAATGATCCGTACTTTGACCATGGATTCGTTACTGGATTTTCCCATGCAGGTATCATTTGATAAGGGTGTTTTTTTATAGAAAATCGATGGTTATAATTTATATTCATTTTGGCTTTCAATCCAAGACAATTACTTGCATGCCAGTACCTACCTCAGTGGTATAGCAGTTAAGTAAGTATAGTACCCCATTTTTGACAGTCGCAGGTTCGATCAACGAACATTGGTATTATATTTGATAGATAGATAGATACTCTTTACTGTTTCCTCCAAAAGATTATAATAGTATAGTTATTATAGATACAAACAATTACAAGAAATTATCACAGTGAGAAAACAATGGGCGACCTTATCCCTACGAGCGATCTCTTGCAGGCAACCTTTGGATAGAGAGGAGTAATTAAAAAGTTTGATCGGAGGTACGATGGAAATTCTATCAAATTTTTAGTTTTTGTGTAAAAAAGTAACAAATATCTATCTTTCCCAACAGTATAAAAATACTCATATAATTTATTATCATGTATTTTCACAATTTTTTTTAAGCTGTACTGTAATTGTCAAACTCAGTTAAAACTGCATACAATCTTAATTCCGCCGCGTGTTTTCTTTACTCTTTCTAATCCAGTTTAGAAGACTAAGACAAAACACAGACGGACAGACACCGTAACAGTTTATTGTTACTAATAAAACACAGCACAATAACTCACGTTTGAACACCCATTATGAGGTTTAAAACTGACAATTATACATGGTGCTTCTTTAGCATTTGTTTATAGCTTTATATATGGTGTTCTAATTCCGGCTTTATTTGTTTTCGAGTCGCCTCGTACGGTAACAGTTTGAATTATTCAGATGTTTATATATTAGTATATGTATTGGATATTTGATTTGTTGTTCAAATAATATTTTTTATGCAATTCCTTTTTAAAAGGCCGGCAGCACACCTGCAATGCCGTTGGTGTTTGTGGGTGATAATGGGCGGCGGTAGTCACTTACCATCAGGTGAGTCGCATGCTCGTTTATATATAGCAGATAATTACCACTTGCTATCGAATATGCACAGAATTGGTGGCTGAAAGGAAACAATGGATATTAAAATACGCTTAAATTCCTTATTGAATACTGAGTGGAAAGTTAGCATAGATAAGTTTACATTTACATTAGTTTACAACACCAGAGGGAGACTTTGTACAAAAGTCGTTTGCTTGGGCACCTCTGTCCCATTCGTGTTTCTACCGTGAAGCAGTTGTGTTTGCATGGCTGTGTTTCGGTTTGAAGGGTGGGATATGGCGTGAACTTACAGGGTACAGAGGAATAACATCCGAGGCCTCAGGAATGGTAACGCATGGGGGGTATCATGGGCGAAACAGTATACTCTGTTATGTCCATGGTACGGCTCATGTCTATAGGCGATGGTAACCACTTTCCATCAGGTGGGCCGTCAGCTTGTTTGCCATTCTAAGTCGTATAAAAAAAAGTCCTTGCTCATGAACAGTACCGTGGACATAATAAAATACATTGTGAAGCTCATGATTATTACTTCATGTATTGCCGTTCCTTAGGACTATGGTGCTGCTTCGATACCTAGCAAATTTTAATGCATATCTCACTCTTGTTATAATAATATTATTTTTCTGGGGGAAATATTGGGGTCTAACAGTTTCCTTACTGGCAATAGAGTATATTGCCATATTAGGTCCATCTCCACGGGGTTCCCCCTGGAAACCTTCGTAGTTAATTCTTGACAGATTCGTTACGATGGGCTAACGGACCTGCTTTCATCCTCACCTTATCATCCCTCACTGGTGCCCCACCAGTGTATATTGATAGCGCATACGGGGCTACCATTCCATTATCATCCATAAAGAAAAATATTTTTCACGATATTAATCCAAAATAAACCATAGATACGTAATGTTTTTTTTTTATCTTCCTTATACGAGTATATATTTTTTATGTTAATAAAACAGCAAAGACACTTATTATGCCGCGGCTTTTACATTTACGCCGTTTAAATACGAAAATACCTAATAACGCCGACGAACCAAGTACGGGATGGTCGTAAACATTTTATAGGAAACGCAGTTATCACCAAACATAATTAAAACCATTGTCTTGGGCTGACAAAAATTACGAGTACCATAAATTGTAAGGCGGAGGCATCGTTTAAGACGCCATATTTAAAATAGCACCATAAAAATATCCTATTCGAAAAAAAACCATTTACACAGACCTGTCAACTGTTTGGGCGTATATGAAATATGTATAGTGTTTTGGACGGTCGCAGGTCAATTTGTGATGGTTGATTCTGAACCAAAAAACAAGAGGTAACATCGATCTACTTACTGGGGGGGGATTGTCGCGACGTTAAATATTTTATTGGTACTTAAAAATGGTTTATTATACAACTCCGAGATTACTGTAATAGGTAAAATCATTAGAGTAAGACAGATCATTGACATTTCACGTTGGGTGACTTCGTTTCGGAATGAAAGCATAGATAAATAGTTTGTGATTCATTTTTTTAAAAGACAAACGAATAAGCGTTTGATATTTAAATATCATCGTACTCCGTGTATTATATAACGCTCCTCTGCGTGTTATTGGAGGGAAAAAAGGTCATACAATTTTGATACTGCACATACCGGACGTATATTTTTTTTATGGGTGCAAATGGTATGGTAATCCCGCCTGCGCTAATGAGATACGCTGGCGGAGCACCAGTGAAGGGTGATAGATGAGAATGAAAACAGGCCAGTTAGCCCATCATGATGAATTCATCAGGAATTAACCATGATAGTTTCCAGGGGGAACCGCGTGGAGGTCGAGCTGGTTGGGTATATTGCTAGCAATGGGATTCTCAGTCTCCATTACTAACAATCCCTTTCCCCCCACTAAGCAGAGTTTGTACTATAGATATTAGAATAAATGATAAAACTTTTTTTTTTTTATATTCTTAAGATCATCGTGAAAAAAATACATAGGTAATTAAAAAAACAGTTGAATTTTGAAAATTTTGATTCTAATTATTTAAACTATTCTGATGGCTGAGTTAACAAATGCACCACAAACGGCCCAGTTAACATTTACGATGCAATAACCAATACGCGTGTTTACTTTAACTCATTGTGATTGATTTTAAACCCTGTCAAATTTACTATACGCAATACATTTTAACTACTTAACCTCAGGGGTATCGGCGAGCGACTGACTAATGATTACGAGGTAATTAATTTAAATTAGAAATACTACGACCTAGTATTTAATGTTAACCCTTCAATGAGAGTATTTGGCAGATTTTCAATCGACTGCCTAAAAGGTTTTATTTCTCAAATCGATTATATTTCTTTTTATGTTTGTTACCTCGTAACTGCGTCAGTTCTAAACCGATTTCGTAAATTCTTTTTTTATCTGAAACCGTATACTTTCATACTCTTTTCTTTTTTATACAACTCAGAATGGCAAACAAGCTGACGACCCACCTCATGGAAAGTGGTAACCGTCGCCTATAAACATGAGCAGTACCATGAACATAACAGAGTATACTGTTTCGCCCATGATATCCCCTATGCGTTGCCATTCCTGAGGACTCAGGTGTTATTCCTGTGTACCCTGTAAATTCACGCCATATCCCACCCTTCAAACCGAAACACAGCCATGTAAACACAACTGCTTCACGATTGAAACACGAGTGGGACAGAGGAAAGGAGGGACAGAGGACTGTCCCTTTTAAGGAAGGCTTATGTTCAGCAGCGGACAGTTGATAACTGAAATAAATAAAAATAAAACATATAGATATATATACAGATTAGTCTCTTTGAAATTTTATCAGAATCGGTTACGTACCTAGTAAAGGTAATCACAGCATTTACTTTAACATCCCTCTTAAAGAGGCAAAATGGCAAACTACTAGGGTTTTTTTTTATAATGGATGATAATGCAATGGTAACAGTATACGCTGACGGGGCACCAGTGAGAGATGATAGGTGAGATGAAAGGGCAGGTCAGTTAGCCAATCGTGATGAATACACCTGGAATTCAGCATATTGGTTTCCAGGGGCGACCACGTGGAGGTCAACCTAGTACCCAACTAGGTTGACTATTTGACTATTGCTAGCAATGGGGCCCTTAGTTTCCAATATTAACAATCCCCACCCCAAGGTAGGTCAGTTAACCCATCATGATGAATACATCTGGAATTTAGCACGATAGTTTTCAGGGAAGTGGAGGATGTCCTGACTGAATATACTCTATATTGCAGGCAATGAGTCTGGTATTCCTAGTCTAGTAGGAATTACACCTGAGTCCTCAGGAATGGCAACACATGGGGGGTTTCATGAGCGAAATAGTATACTCTGTTATGTCCATGGTACTGCTCATGTCTATAGACGACGGTTACCACTTTCCATCAGGTGGGCCGTCAGCTTGTTTGCCATTCTAAGTTGCATAAAAACATAATGAAAGAAATAGCCAGTCTCCGTTAAACCTAAGACATAAAATCGTTCCCTTCGCTTCGTGATCTCAAGTAACGACTTCTTATAATTACATTGTCAGGGTCAAATCTGTTTACAGTCTATTGTCTTTGTTTGGAGATAAATTTGAAATTTATACAGATTTAAAAGGGAATTACTTGAACTCTTTGAAATGACGGTTTAGTGACGTCATTCTGAATCATACGGCAAAAGTCAGTATATAGATTATTTAAATAGGGGTTACTTTGTGGAAAACCATATCATTGGTTAGTTTTTTTTTAATGGGTGATAATGGTATGGTAACCCCGCCTGCGCTATCGGTATATACTGGCTGGGCACCAGTGGGAGATGACAGGTGAGGATGAAAGCAGGTCAGTTAACCCATCCTGACGAATTCATTTAGAATTAAACATGTTGGTTCCCAGGGGAATCACGTGGAGGTCGAGCTGATAGGGTATATTGTTAGTAATGGGGCTATTTAACCCCATTACTAACAATCTTTTCTTCTCTACTGGTTAGGCAATTAGGATTACTTTGTTTGATCCCACTACCATTAGTATACGTGCGATTACCAACATTCGAAGATCGACCAGCAGTTGGGCACCGAATGGATTTTTATTGGATAATAGTGGAATGGTAACCCCGCCTGCGTTAACGCTATACGCTGGCAGGGCATCAGTAAAGGATGACAGGTAAAAATGAAAAGGCAGGTCAATTAGCCTATTGTGAAGAATACAGCTGGAATTTAGCACGATAGTTTCCAGGGGCGCCATGTGGATGTCGACTTGACTGGGTATATTGCTAGCAACAGAATTGGTAATCCGCTTTACTAACAATTCCTTTCTGCGCGGTGCCAGACGATTTAGACTAGGCTCCGAGCAGCGATCTATTAATTTGCCTAAAGATACCTCGTTTAGAGATGAAACACGTGACACAAAACGTGCTAACTAAATTGGACTAAATCGCGGTCGGAATTTGATGACTTATATAAACAATTGTAGAACTTTTTGCTATAAGTCGATTTTTTCCTTATCTAATAATAACTGAAAATCCATAATATCTTAAAACAGGTTGGCGTACGAAAATAGTTTTATTTGCCACAATTTAATCCGTAATAATTGTTAATAACCGAGATTTGTTCACGGTCAAATTAACTGCAAGTCTGGACTTGACCTGGCAACTGTAAAATTGTAAAAAAAAAACCAAGCATTGTGTACAACGCCCATTGTGTTTAGTCACGCAACGTTTACTGGTTTTTAATTTGTTGAACGCTTATCTTTATTGCAATAAGAACTATTTTTCATTGAAACAATAGAATATGGAAGGTTATTAATTAAAGAGTTATGTTAAATACGATATAACCGTGCGCACGTGACTGTACCTCTGATGCACAATGTACTAAACTAAGATATTGTGCATTTTAAATCGACTTCAAAAAGAAGAGGGTTCTCGATTCGGTCATAATTTTTTTTGTGTGTTACCTCATAACTTCGTCAGATTTAAAAAGATTTGATTTTTTTTTTTTATATTTTCAGATTTGTTTTATTTTGACGAATATACTTATAGATTAGTATCATAAAAATGTTATCAAAATCGGTTCAGTAATTTTTAACATAATTGAAGTCGTTTTTTTTGACACACAACAATTACATAATTATTGTTGTTAATTAAAACTGAAAATAAATGTTTCGGTATTTATATCTAATAATACATTAAGATTTTTTTGTAATTTGTAATATAGTATCATTGTTAGAAATAACAGAAATATCGTTGCTTATAAATATCAAAAATTGTGCTAATTGATAAAAAAAAATATTTTTTTCAGTTTATTTATTTCTTCATTATATTAGCTGTTAATTATCCATCGCTGAACATAGACCCATCCCTTAAGGGTGGTTTTATCAGTAGTTGCCACGTTTGGCAAGGGTTGGCAACCGCAGTTAGGATTATGGTGATGTTTTACTCGTAACAAGAGTGACGCTACTGCTCATCCCTCGACCAATAAATTCCCTTAGTCACCTATGATACCCCCGGGAAAGAATGTGGTGGCCAATTTTTCTTCCAATTGTTAATGTAATAAAAATAATTCCTACATTTTTTATTTTTATATTTACATTAACACAACATATGAATTTATATTTTGTGTTAAAGCACAAAAAAAAAATTCATCATAATATAAAACTTTAAAATACAGAGTTACGTCTCTTTGCTATGTAAACACTCATCTTACAATATACCATTTCTTTTAAAGTACAGTTAACGCAATTTTCCCACGACTATTGTTTTTCATATATATATTTTTTTTTATTTGCTCTCTTATCAAACTGGCACACTGTTTGATGATTTGCAAACTGTGTTGTATTTCTATAACAATAGAGGTCACATTTCTATTATGTAAATTAATTCGTCTTTATTTTAGCGTGACCTTTAAGAATAATTTATTCTAATTATGAATTGTGCATGTATTTCATTAAACCTATAGTGTCGATGAACTCTTTAAAGTGAATTAAATCCAAGTTTCAAGTCTTGGCTGAGTTGATTTACAGAAAAAGATAGTCTATCAAATTACAAAGTTACATTTTAGGCGTTTACAAATATTTTACATGTACAAAATTAATTTATTTGTTTATTACCTTTTAATGCCTCAACAGTTTAACCAATTATTATAAAATTTGGTACTAAAATACTATATGGAATGGAAAAGGATATAGGATACTTTTTGTCTCGCTCACGCGGATGAGGATGTGAGTAAAAGCTAGTAGAAATAATGGATGATAATGGAATGGTAACCCCACCCACGCTATCGGTATCTATACACTGGCGGGCCACCAGTAAGAGATGATAGGTGAGGATGAAAGCAGGTAAGTTAGCCCATCGTGACGAATTCAACAAGAATTGTTCACGATGGCTTCCAGGGGGAACCACGTGGAAGTCGACCTAATAGAGCATATTGCTAGCGCTGGGGCTGTCAAACTCCATTGCTAACAATCCCTTTCCCCCCCTACTAATGCACGTTGTAAAAATTACAATTGTAACATTATTGTTTAGATCAAAATTTTTGATAGTCTCGTCATTATGGTAGCTACATTTCACGACTTAATGGGAAATTTCTCGTGTGTATGAATGGGCTTTTACTCCCCTTTTTAAGCGTCGGCGGAATGTCGGTTTGTCGTTAAAATTAATGTGTCGGTGCGGCAATTGTGATTTTTCTTTTTTAATATCATTCGGATATTTTTATTTATTTGTACAATTACACATATAAAACGTGATGTTATAACCTCAGACATGCCTTGAAGAAAGAATGTTATTATACACTTATTTATGTACAGAAGTGTACTTGTAAAGGAAAAATGCTCGGTAGGTATAAGAGGAAATGAATTTTCAATCTTTTTTTTTAATGGTTGAAAATGGAATGGTAACCCCCCCCCGGCCGCGCAATCGGTATACACCGACGAGGCACCAGTGGAAGATGATAGGTGAGAATGAATGCAGGTCAGTTGGCCCACCATGATGAATTCGACAAGAATTAAACACAGTGGCGTAACTATACCATTTGGGCCCTGTGGCAAATTCTTTTGATGGGGTCCTATCAGTAAAAAAAAAATACTTTTCAAGTAAAATAAAATACTCAATGTAAAAAAAAAATTCTGAGCTCGTGGCCTCTTGACGCGGAGCCCTTTTGGGTCGGGGGCCCGTGGCATTTTGCCAGCCCTGCCACCCTATTGTTACGCCACTGATTAAACATGATGGTTTCCAGGGGAACCGCGTGGAGGTCGACCTGAGAGGGTATATTGCTAGCAATGGGGCTGTTAGACCCCATTACTAACCATCCCTTTCCCCCCTGAAATTTCATTCATCCCTACCAGTGGAGATAGATGGAATAAAATTCCACTCTTACTCCCTAGTGGGGAAACGTTGGTAGGGACAAGTGGAACTGGCCAATTCGTCCCCTTTATTCATAAAAACTAACACTCCTTACAAATCTGCTTTGTACATTACAATGTTTTGTCACTTTCATTCCTATTGAGAACTTAGCACGAAAGAAAGGGACAAAACAGTTCAATAACTGAAATAGGTTTATGAGAGGTTCGACGTATTTATGAATAAGGGGTAAATGTGTTGATTTACGTTTAGGTACAGGTTAGGTGACGGTCTACCTGACAGAAAAAAATAACTACCGCCTATTTTTTTTTAACTACGAATATGGCGTACAAATATACATCTCGATGGTAAATAGGCACTGTACTGGGTTCTAGCCTATACATATATAGAACATTGTGGTCGTCACAGAATATACTGTGATACCTATGAGACATCTTATCATTTCTTATCATTCTGTTCACTGCTGAATATAAAGCTCACCCTCGAGGGGTTTCGCCAGTAGTTGCCACTTTTGGCAGGCGGATTGGCAATCGCAGTTAAGCTTCAGATATGTTTAAAGAGGGACGCTGCTGCCCGTCCATCGCCCCCCCTTAGTCGCCTTTTACGACGTCCACGAAAAAGGGGTGGCTTTTTCTATGCTGAGACCTTATAGACAGTTTTTTTTTTAGTTTGTTTTGTAATTATTTTTAGGTTAGACCTTCAGAACAACTGTAAGAACTGCATTTATTTTACTTCAGTAGTTTTTGCGTGTGGTTGAAATAAACATATAGACAGAGGGGTGATAGCGTTACAAACATATGTACAAACAGATAAAGTTTTTAACAATTGTATGCCAATACAATTTTTAAGCCATTGGTCTTATCAAATATCCTCATAGACATTTTTCTTAAATATATCCCATGTATTTAGACATGTCGTTTTATTAAAATTTTACCATATTTCTATGGCTATTAAGTATTTAAGTATCTATTTATAAGAAAATAAAAATATAACTCTGTAAATCCGGAAAGGGTCACATATAACAAAGCAAAAAAAAAAAATGGCCGAGTCACATTTAAATTTGGAACGTCACGAGACATCAATTCCGCCCATCACCGCGAATGTCCACGATTTTTACTTTTTTTTTTTGTTAAAAACCCATAGAGATATAAAAATAAATGAGGCTTCGCGAGTACTGGGGCGAGGACAATAGTTAGGTCATTATATTCGGTCATTTGGACCGGCTATGGTTTCGACGGGTAAGAGTTAGGGGGAATAAATAACCTGTAAGCGTTTGAGGGTTGAAATATAAAATTGTTAAGGTTTTAACAATTGTGACAGCGATCTGTTTGATGTTACATAATATGCGATATGTATTATACATATACAGATTTTACACATATGTATTTATATATAACAGAGGGAGACTTTGTACAAAAGTCGTTTACTTGGGTACCTCTGTCCCATTCGTGTTTCAACCGTGAAGCAGTTGTGTTTGCATGGCTGTGTTTCGGTTTAAAAAGTGGGATGTGGCGTGAATTTACTGGGTACAGACGAATAACACCTGAGTTCTCAGGAATAGCAACCCATGGGGGGTATCATGGACGAAACAGTATACTTTGTTATTTTCATGGTACTGCTCATGCCTATAGGTGACGGTTACCACTTTCCATCAGGTGGGCCGTCAGCTTGTTTACCGTTCTAACTAGCATAAAAAAATCACTGTTGCGGTTCCTGAGGACTCAGGTGTTATTCCTCTGTACCCTGTAAATTTACGCCATATCCCACCCTTGAAATCGAAACACAACTGCTTCACGGTAAAAACACGAATGGGACAGAGGTGCCCAAGCAAATGACTTTTGTACAAAACCTTCCCAAGTGAAATAAAATCCAAACCAGAAATCACTGACCCGAATTAGAACTGTTAAAAAAAATCTGTGGAACCAATCTGAAAGTACATATGTCCTTTGAAATAAAAAACTTTACAAAATCGCTTTATAAATGACGGAGTTACGAGCTAACAAACACAGTGAAAAAAAAACAACTAAAATTAGAACCTTCTCCTTTTTCGAAGTCGGGTAAAAACAGACATAAGATAATATTGTATTTACGCAAGGATTTAGGTATTTCACAAGAACAAAGTACACTCGGGGAGAAAAGTGGTGGCGTCCTAATTAAGTTAGGTAGTGCGCGCGTGTTTGCTCCCTCCAGCTGATCTGCGGCCGACTTGGATGGCCTCTCGAATTTTGCATAACCAATTAGTGTTGAGCAAACGAAAACAGACGGCTTTTCCGTTTGAGGGTACTTGTGAATTTAATCTCTATATTATTTACAGACAGACAGACAGACAGATAGATACCCTTTATTGTTACCTCCATAAGATTACAGTAGTAAGTTTATTGTTTTTTTTTTTATACCACTGAGGTGGCAAACAAGCATACGGCCTACCTGATGGTAAGTGGTTACCGTAGCCTATGAACACCTGCAATACCAGAGGTATTACGCGTGCGTTGCCGACACTGAAGAAACCTCTTTACCCCCCTTTTGAAGAGCCCCATGCTGTAGTCTCTTGGGAAAACCTTGGCAGGGAGCTCATTCCACAACCTGAGTGTTCGTGCGAGGAAAACATCTCTGAAACCGCGCAGTACGCAACCATTGAGGCTGTAGGACATGAGGATGAATACCCTGTCGATGGCGAGCCGTACGATGGTAGAAAGTGGCTGTGGGCCACTGTTACTGTTTGTAAATACAAACAATTACAAGAAAAAATTACACTGAGAAACTACTTACTAGTTTTTGCCCCGCAACATTGTACACGTATATTTTGGAAGTTTAACCACCTTAGGGGTTAAATTTTCGAAATTATTTTTATATATTTTATTTAATCAAATATGTGGGTATACATTTTAGTAATCACTGATTACTACGTTTTTTTTTTTTCTATACAACTTAGAATGGCAGACAAGCTGACGGCCCACTTGATGGAAAGTGGTAACCGTCGCTTATAGACATGAGCAGTACCATGGACATAACAGAGTATACTGTTTCGCCCATGATACCCCCCATGTGTTGCCATTCCTGAGGACTCAGGTGTTATTCCTCTGTACCCAAAAAATGTATTCCCAAAGAGGGTTGACGTCAGGTAGGCGGCCGGTCATATTTATTTATTTATTTATAAAAGACACACCAACAATATGCTCACAACAATTAGGCAGACAATGTACGATGATATAAGTAAGTAAAAAGTGAAAAACTACTATTCAAAAATGCTTAAATCTAAGTTTACTAGAACAAAAACATCTCACTCCTCACTACCAAGCTTAAGGCCATATGAACACATCAATTAAAGGTGTATACAGCTCTCACAGATAAGCTTCAATGTATACTAAGTAACAATTATACAATTAGAGAAGACCTAACTACCAATCCATATTATTAATAAGCCTAGTAAACTGCACTAAAGAATTACCAAAGATGTCGATACCATGGTCAACGTTTACGGCTTTATTATAGGATGATAACATTCTGTCGAGGGGAGAATTGGATCCTAAGTTAGTACGACAAGCCTATGTCGAAAATGTGTTAACCATTTTAGCAGTTCCAATATTGAAATTACGTGGTACTATCAAGCGTATATCCCTAACAACGTCAGGTATCAAAATAAGGCCATTTAAAATCTTGAACAACATTATAAGATATAACCTTTCTACGCTGACTCAGTGACTTCGTCCCGAAGAATTCCAGACGATCAGTATAAGATGCAGTTATTGGACATAATTTATCTTTGTAAGCCAAGTAACGTGTGAAACCTCTTTGCACTCTCTCAATATGAAAACAATATAACTATTATATAAGCCAAATCCTTTAGTAATATGGATAAAACCATATTACTCCGACCCCAAATAATAATTGAGATAAGGGTAGGAAGGTGATGATAATTATTTGAGATTCACTACAAGTCTCAGTCAGTATATACAGGATAAATTTAATGTGGAAATTAACTGCCATTTATGTTTATGTATTAATTTAACTATTGCCAATTAACCATCTTCACCGTAGTGGGGTACTGTTGCGTCCTCTATACACAGACCACTGTTTACTCTGCTCGCTCTATCTTAGTTCTAAGGTGTTATTATTATAAACATGGATTGTTATTTAAGGAAAGGACAATTGCCACATTATGGAGTTAGATAAACTTAGTACGTTTTGATTAATTTATGTTTAACTAGCAATCCGACCCGGCAATATATATATATATATATATATATATATATATATATATATATATATATATATATATATATATATATTATTGTGAATAGTGCGGATTACCAGTCCCATTGCTAGCAATATACCCCATCAGGTCCACCTCGACATGGTCCCCTCTGGAAACCATCGTGCTGAATTCCAAGTGTATTTATCACGATGGACTAACTGAGCTGCTTTTTCATTTTCACTTATCATCTCTCACTGGTACCCCGTCGGTGTATATTGATAGCGCAGACCATTCCATTATTTTCCATTAAAAAAAAAACAAAGTTCCAGTATAGCAGCGATGAAGGGTACTCATATGTACAACATCTCCAGTGCTGTGCCTCCCATCTCGACACACAATCGCACACCAGCGGTTGGACAGCCCCATGATAGTATCTCCTCATCTGGCTACTGTCACACTTATACCTGAGTTACTAATTTATATTCTTATTACATTATATTCTTACTTCGTTACCATACGCAGAAATTAACAAGGATCTATTTTAAAATAATAAATACAGCTCTGAATTATATTAGATATAACTCACAGTAAAAACACTATAAATTACCTAATATATCAATATGATGTGTTTCACAGAGTAATGGGCTGTTAGGATACATTAAAATAATTTAGAAACAAACATAAAAGTGACTCAATAACAATATTTTCAATCATACCTAATAAATTTGTAATAATCCTGCCATGATTAGTCTACAAGTTATAAGATTGCAGCGGAAAAATCTAACTGTCTAATTATTATTTTGCTAATGTTATAAATATGAATGTCTGTTTGTTTATTGGGTCTTTCTATCTGATAGAAATTAACTTCTGACTACCCTTCTTCTAAATAGCGAATATAACGAACGCACACTATGTATTTGATCTGTATTTCTTTTTTTTTTTTATTATTTTTTTTTTAGTGGTAATTCGCGGCTCACTTTTGGCCACAACAGAATATCAGTGTTTTGCTCTTTTTAGGGCAAAGCAAAAAGCTGAGTTGTGGCCATTTTGCATTACTGTGGCACACGCACGAAGAAAAAAAAAATTTACTATTTTTATGCATTCTGATTTTGTTTTTGATTTCTTTTTTAATCTTTTGTATATGTATCTTTTTTATTTTTTTTTACTTTGTTGTTTGAGTGCTGTAAGTAATGCAAATAAATTATCTATCTATCAAACTAAGCAGTCGTCATAAAAATTTAACTATCTACTGCTGAACATAAGCATTTCCCTTGGGTGGTTTTGCTGATACCAGCCCAACCACACTTGGTTGGGCTGGTAGGCAATCGCAGTTCGGCTTTGGAGGTGTTTTAAGGAGGGACGCTGCTGCCCATCCCTCATCCTCTCTTAGTCGCCACTTACGACACCAGCGGGAAAGGAAGGGGTGGCCAATTCTATGCCGGGGTACACACGGAAAATTCAGCACTTACATAATTATAAAGAATAGTGTTTTTATATCCAATTTTTTTTTACTTTCTGACAAAGTAAATGGTATGAAAACCTATTGATTTTCTTCATGCATGATGATATTTTAGCATAAAAATATTTTCGATGCTGTTCATATAATTAAACCACCAAGGGACTCGAGAAGAGAAAAATATATTTCTGTACTAATACTTAGATCCTCATTATGGATTGAAGAGAATGGAGGTTCCAATTTTCAAATTACTTTGTCATGATAAATTTTCTGTGAATAAATTACTGTTTTAAAATGTCACAGTGATATACAACTTTACATATTTTATAATCGAAATATTTAGTTACCCAGATTATTTATTTGTGAGTTACTAATATTTCGACATTATTGCGGGCGTCCTGGTTATGAGTGATGGCGTTCTTCAACAGGGGGGTAAAGAGGTTTCTTTAGTGTCGGCAACGCACGTGTAATACTCCTGGTATTGCAGGTGTTCCTAGGCTACGGTAACCATCAGGTGGGCCGTATGCTTGTTTACCACCTCAGTGGTATAAAAAAAGTTAAATATAAAATCACAGTAAATTCGTGATTACAGTTATAAAATGTGTAAAGTCTATGACTTATACCAAACGTCGGTTAAGTTAAAACCAACTGTACTGAAGCTATGTAAATGAGCCCAGTGTTTATTGCTTCCAGTTTTAATTGAAGCGCAAACAGAGGTTTGATGTTGGACTTATGAAAACATCACCACCTGTGTTGAAGCCGTTCACTTTATGATTTGTATGGCCTCTGTAATATAACCAAGTTTGTATGGCCACTTTATTGTTAGGCGTTGATGTTTTAATTTGGAAATGAATACGTAGTTTTTTTTTTTATGTTACTGCGAATTGTAAACAAACTATTGACCTTTTTAACTGGAGGAAGAGTTTATACATAATCAAACCTTGCGTCTTACAAAAAAAAGCGACTTCAATTGTAACAAACCAGTTATTTTGGACAATAATTAAAGTACTAAACCGATTTTGATAGAATTTGTATGGGATATTTTTTATACCACTTATGTGGCAAACAAGCATACGGCCCACCTGATGGTAAGCGATTACCGTAGCCTATGAACGCCTGCAATATCAGAGGTATGACGCGCGCATTGCCGACCCTGATGAATACCCAAAATTGAGCACGATGGTTTCCAAGCGCAACCACGTGGAGGTCCACCTGACAGGGTTGTTAGCAATGGGACTGATAGCCTGCATTATTAACAACCCCTTCCACCATTATGTCGCCTTAGGCGTCACAGTGTATATATACTGTGTCGCCCATGGTGCTGTTTATTTCTGACAACAATGGTTACCATAATCATCCAATACGCCATTGGTAGCTATTGAAAGTTGTCTAAAATAAAACTTTTCTTATTATACTAAACGTAAATTTAAAAGAATTACTTTAATGGACAAATAATTATTTGGATAATTTCTATATTAATTTTTCCGTCGTATTTTTGAATTTATTTCAAAAATAAGTATCCCACGAGGGTCATTATACTTTGACAAGTTTAAAACTTGAAGTGCTTTGTCCGGGGCGTATTATTAATATCAATTTCAATTTAAAAACTTAGATGGGAAATTGATGGGTGTGAGTAATGGGATATTTTTAACATATTATCGAAATTTGAAGTTTTTAATACTGAATTGTTTATAAGTGGAGTGTTATATTAAATTAAGGAAAATAATTGTTGAAGGGAAAATTCTGAGTTCTAATATTCGTATATTTTTTTTTTTGTAAATACGTTACGTGATTACTCCACTTTTACCATTCTTCTATTTTTACTAGAGGGAGACTTTGTACAACAGTCGTTTGCTTGGGCGCCTTTGTCCCATTCGTATTTCTACCGTAAAGCACTTGTGTTTGCATGACTGTGTTTCGGTTTGAAAGGTGGGATACGGCGTGAATTTACAGGGTACAGAAGAATTACACCTGAGTCCTCAGGAATGGCAACGCATGGGGGGGTTTCATGGGCGAAACAGTATACTCTGATATGTCCATGGTACTGCTCATATCTATAGGCGACGGTGACCACTTTCCATCAGGTGGGCCGTCAGCTTGTTTGGCATTCTAAGTTGTATAAAAAAAAACTCAAATTTTGAACAATTTTTTCAATTTTTTTTTATAATAATTTAAATTAAAATTCCAAAGTGGAAATATTTGATTTTTTTTTTATTTTTAATGCATAACCTAAAAAATTATCAACCTTTTTAAAAATATATATATATCATGTTTATAAAGTTACATTATCAAGGAGCAAAGGACTGTATTTTATTAAAAAAATTCTGTCGTGGTCCTGTCCACTGCTGAACTTAAGCCTCCCCATATCGAGAGGTTTTGCCAGTAGTTACCACGTTTGGTAGGCGAGTTGGCGACCGCAGTTAGACTTTGATGAATTTTTTTATACAACTTAGAATGGCAAACAAGCTGACGGCCCACCTGATGGAAAGTGGTAACCGTCGCCTGTAGACATGAACAGTACTATGGACATAACAGAGTATACTGTTTCGCCCATGATACCACCCATGCGTTGCCATTCCTGAGTACTCAGGTGTTATTCCTCTGTACCCAGTAAATACACGCTATATCCCAACCTTCAAACCGAAACACAGTCATGCAAACACAACTGCTTCACGGTTGAAACACGAATGCGACAGAGGTACCCAAGCAATCGACTTTTGTAAAAAGTCTCCCTCTGGTAGTTAACTTAGATGTACATTTATATATTCACTTTACGTATTATATTTCTATATTTAAAATAATAAACATAGTTTCGTACCTTCCATCAAACTGTTTATAATTACTTCTCTCCATTCAAAGGTTGTCTGGAAGGAATCGCTTTAAGCGATAAGACCGCCCATTGTTTTTACAATGTAACCTTTTCTTGTAATTTTTTATATTTATAAAAAGTTTACTATTGTAATATTTTAGCGAAAACAATAAAGAGTATCTATCTATCAATCTATTTATCTAAGTCGCCTACAGGAAAGAAAGTGATGGCTGATTCTAAGCCGGAACCACACGTCTTATCACTGTGCGTATTGTCACTTTGTTATCAATAGAAAGGTAAAAATACTTGTATATTTTATCTTCTCTAAATTAAGACCAAAGGATGGAAAAAACCTTTTAAAGAAAAGGATTATGGTACCCCATTGAGTTCATATAACCTCATCACTGAGAGTGGGCATTAAGCTCTATAGTTAGGGTCAAACAAGTACTGCATCCTTGAAATGAAACTGGTTCCTTGCGTATACCCTGACATATACCTACTAAATAATTGTAGGTCAACAAACTTGCCTTAGGGCAGCCAAACGAAATGCAACTTTGTAATAAACTGTCCATTTACAACTATCCTATTAATATAATATTTGTAAATGCAAAAATTTGGAATTTGTTACTCTTTCATGTAAAAATTACTGTATGGATTTGAATAAAATTCAGTACATGAGTAGGTTATACTTTAACTTAATATGTAAAATACATTATGCACTGCTTCACGTGGATGGAGCTGCGGGATACAGCTAGTCCTGAATAAAACATGTACAATTTGTTCCTCAAAAAACTGTGGTTTCAAATTTGATACAATAAGCCATTAATTTTTTTTTTATTAATTAATTTACTTATTTAAGATAACTTCGGTTATAGGTTAGTTATATAATATTTATACTACTTCCAGAAGCTTTTACCAGGGACTTTGTCCAAGATATGCTTACTGACTGAGATAAAAAAGTCGGTTATATTCTTGTTAAAAAAAAGCATACAATTAAGCATGTATTAAGATCCTAATGGGGTAATCAGATATATTTATTAACCGTTGTTATGAATATAAATCTCGTATTTTACTAAGCAAATTGGAATACAAAATATAAGATCAAAGCGAGCTTTTGAAAATTTACATATCCCCTCTAAAGGAGAAGAGATGACTAGCTAACTCCCAGTAAAAGCACAGTTAGCCACAGTTCAGGGTCTCAGAGAGAGGAACCGGCTCACTGTGCAGGCAGTATACAATAGTACCGCTTTCTGCATCTTTCCAGGAAGAGAGCTGCATTGATATACCAACTGTCTGAGGTATTGTTCCAGACTCATTAGGACTAGACCATTCCCCGATGAAACGACTAGGATGATTTTGGTGACTTTCACCTCCCATATTTCGGTCAACTCGTGAGCCAAGTTGAGATGCTTCCTCGTCATTTCAATTTTGACTTTCACGAGATTCTTGCCATGCGATATGGTGATATTCATCAAAAACGTCCTCGAGAATATCTGATCCATCATCTATGTATCTGTGCAAGTACCCAGTATTGGCAAGAGTAGAGCAACTTGAAGGTACATGTCTGAGTGACTCTCCGAAATGGCGATATGCTTGACAGATGTCCTCAGTGTAATCTTTCAGAATGTGCTTTCGGTAATTGTTCGTCTTAACCACTTGATCCTGTATTGCACAGACAAAACCCTCGGTCTCCGCGAAGAGATCACCGAATTATAGTCAGATCTTCAAGTTCATGTACATTTTATTATCGTGTGCAGCCAACCTAAGCGCTAAATCTTTGCTACGTTAAATAAAAGGAAATGAGTTGCGAGTACCGCTAACTGCGCGTGGACACCGTGTTACGAGTGCCTACATACCTATCTACGGTTTTATATATTTCTGAAGATCGTTGAAAACTATTTTTAAACCACTTCTCAAGAAGAACGATTTTTTTTACTGCGATTTTTCACACCATAATCTATATTAATTTTATAACTTTTAAAAGTGTAGTAGATCTTATTACTCTGTATTAGTCTGTGTGTAGTGTTTTCTATATATAATATGTATGTACTTATAAAATAAAAATGTATTTAAGTTGTCTATTAGTATTATATAAGCTCAGCTTAGTGTGGTATTAACTAGATGGCGCTGTGTAATTGGTACGAATATTTATTTATTTTTAAGTGTAATTTCGCTTTATAAATTTTAATATTATCATTGTAAGTTATCTAATATGGAAATGAAATGAAATGAAATATTTATTTGCTTTAAACCGACATTTGACATTATAAGGACCATGTGACAAAACTTTTTGGCATCTGTTTAATTGCCTTAAAATTGTAGGCATGCAAATCTAATTTATTCCTTAAATAAGGATACAAATTTAATTTAGACATTATTATGATCATAGAATAATAAAAAAAATAAAAAAAAAACAATGCTCAAACAATTATCAAGTCAAATCAATAAATGTAAGTACATATTCAATATCGTCAAATAAAATTAACGGGCCCCCCTCTTTCTCGTTGATGTCGTTAGAGGCGATAAAGAAAACTTAATGGTCAAGGGATTGGCAGCAGTGTTCCTCTTAGAATATAACCAAAGCCTAACTGCAGTTGTCAACCCGCCTGCCAAGCGTGGCAACTACTGGTAAAACCCCCTCTTATGGGTGAGACCTATGTTCAGCAGTGGACAGTTAACGAATAATATGATGAGGTTTGAGAGAAAGAGATTATTAGTGATGAGGTCTAATAGCCCCATTGCTAGCAATACACCCTCTGAGGTCGACCTCCACACAGTTCCACCACCAGAGGGAATACAAAAGTCGATTGCTTGGGTACCTCTGTCCCATTCGTGTTACAACCGTGAAGCAGCTGTGTTTGTGTAGCTATGTTTCGGTTTGAAGGGTGGGATATGGTGTGCATTTACAGGGTACAGAGGAGTAACACCTGAGTCCTCAGGAATGGCAACGCATGAGGGATATCATGGGCGAAACAGTATACTCTGTTATGTCCATGGTACTGCTCATGTCTATAGACGACGGTAACCACTTTCCATCAGGTGGGCCATCAGCTTGTTTGCCATTCTAAGTAGTATAAAAAAAAGTTCCCCCAGGAGACCATCGTGGTTATTTTTAGTCGAATTCATCATGGTGGGCCAGCTGACCTGCCTTCATACTCACCTATCATCTTCCACTAGTACCTCCCAGTGTATACCGATAGCGCGGGTGGGGTCACTATACCATTTTCACCCATTACAAAAATTATGATGATGTTGTTTAGGAAATTCCAGTCCACATACACGATGTATCTAAAATCACTTCTTTTTTTAAGTGAAATGTATAATTAATCAAAAACAGTACAAGTAGTGTACTGTTTTTGATTAATTATTATCAGATTGCTGTTTATTGAATCGATAAAATAAAAATAATCCTATTTCTCTATTCTAGATTGTACATCATCCTACATTTCATAATGGTTTACAAATACAATCAAACGAGTTTTACATGATGTTAATAGTACTATGTGGATAGAGATAGTGCAAGTCGCGTGTGCACTATACACCACTATATCTATAAGTACTATTTAATACGTGGATGCAAGTGAGGTGATTGGTAAAGGTCTGTTCATATAGTTTCCATATTAAATAGTAAACGCGTAATTTGTTTTAAAAGAACCCTAAGGTTGTCTTGAAAAGATTGCTCTCAGCAATAAGACCGCCTTACTGTACTTATACAACTGTATCGTTATATTTATTAATTGTCTTGTTTATTTCCTATATTGTATAATGCAAATAAAGTATACTCATTCATTCAATTTTTGATGTCAAATAAAAAGTAACCAAATTTAGATGTTAAGTTGTTCAATAATATAATTTGATTATTTAATTTGTACTCCTACTGGATTGGTTTTAAGTAAGTTTTCTGTGGTCGGATCAGGTACTATTAGTTTATTTATGTTTACATTAAGTTTTTATTGAGAATATTTTGTCATAATAAAAACACTGTTAGAGTGTTGTATAAATTTGATGGAAAGAGAAGAGTTTATGCCCCATTTTTAGGTATAATTTATATATCTAAAAATAAATATTGGTCTTATTCGATATATAATAGCTGAACTCATATCAGAAAATTTTGTACATCACTTTAAATTTTTGATACCCATTAATACTTCTCCTTATACGAGTAGAGATAGTAGATAAAACCTTATCTGAGAAATTAGTTTAGGGTACGGTAAGGCTGATATACCTGAAGAAGTTAAAAGCTCTTATACAGTTTATGAATTAGTGTCGAATTTGTAAATTTATCATCAACATAAGTAATTCTTAAGTAATTTAATGAAAGACAGGACAACATCATAGATTCTAAATTTTAAATCAAATTGAGCATTCAAAAATTACAAAATAAAAATTGCTGTTTTAAATAGCAAATCATTGTAAATCAATTTACAATTTTCATTTCAACACAATTATTCGTACTCCCCTCTGACATGGCACGGTGACTTTAAAAGTACACGTCATACGAAGTATATACTTATGTAGTTAGCGAAAAGAAAACTGTATAATCATCAATTATTACTATATTTTATCCCTTGAAAATTAGTACAAATCACTAACTTAAGGCACCTATTACTGAAACGATTGTGTCATGCCATGTTTATAAAAATATCAACCCCCATTCGACAGCCCTCTTTTGCATTAAACGATTTGACATGCACATTTTTTCATTCTAATTGCACCTAACTAATGAGACTTAATTATAAAGTGCAATATATAACTACTGGTTCTATAACAAGTGAAAATATTACGTTAGCTAAATAGAAAATTACTATTTCCCTATCGAGTAAAAAGTAGGGATTTCCCACTACGTACAATCGATTGGTGAATAATAGAATTTCTAAGTTCTTATGGTGTAAAATATTTAATACTGTGAAATGTGTGACATTGTATACGTTTTGCAGAAATGAATCACGCCTGGACTATTCGAATTTAGTTCTTATTATACTAAAATACTTACTGTTATATTTTATTTCAATACTTTACCAGTTGAAGTAATTTAACTAGTTCATTTTTGAAATAAAGGTAGACAAGTAGAAAGATTCGTTTTTATTGGCAATGTTTTTATATATTTTTTTTAATTAGCATGCAAATACGTTCAAAAACTATGGATTTTTAGTACCACTTAAACCTCTTGGGCTTGTGTGTGATTATTTACATTTCATGTTAAATTTTATGTTATGTTACATTTGTATTATTATAATTGTCGTAGGGATTTCTATTCCTTTTTGAAACGGGAGACTTTGTACAAAAGTCGATTGCCTGGGTACCTCTGTCCCATTCGTGTTCCAACCGTGAAGCAATTGTGTTTGCGTGGCTGTGTTTCGGTTTGAAGGGTGGGATATGGCGTGAATTTACTGGGTACAGAGGAATAACACCTGAGTCCTCAGGAATGGCAACGCATGGGGGGTATCATGGGCGAAACAGTATACTCTGTTATGTCCATGGTACTGCCCAAGTCTACAGGCGACGGTTACCACTTTCCATCAGGTTGGCCGTCAGCTTGTTTGCCATTCTAAGTTGTACAAAGAAAAAGCAGTATATAGCCTATGTTGTTATTTTTTTTACTATATCAGTCTTTTACTGTCCACTGCTGAACGTAAGCCTTCTTCATGAGGGGAGTTTTGCCAATAGGTGTCACTCTTGGTAGCCGGGTTGACAACCGCAAGTAAACTTTTGTGATGTTTTAAGAGGAACGCAGTTGTCCATACTTTAAGCAATAAGTGTTCTTAGTTGCCTATTACGACACTCATGGAAAAAGAAATAGTGGCCTATTCTATGCTGGGACCACACGACAATATAGCCTATGCTATTCGCTGATAACTTTCTATAGGTGAAAGAATTTTTAAAATCTGTTAGCTGTAAGCAAATCTTTTATATTTATAATATTAGTATAGATATAGATAAAACCTTTTTTTTTTCTAAATTCTTATAAGGATGAGGGGATCTTTCAAATTCATCCTGTACATAGGCAGAACACTTGAATTTTCAGAAAAAGCATTGCCCATATTCACATTTACTTTACATCTACGCTTTCTTTATAAACCACTAGCGACCCGTCGCGGCTTCGCACTTTTTTACAACATTTTACATTTTTGTCTAATCCTAGCGAAACAAATTGACTAAGTTTTTTTTTATATATATATTTTTATTCATATTTATTCGGATAAGGATTTAAACAGAAGTATGAATCACATGGTGTAATTTTGGTCGGTATTTCTATCAACTTTTAAAATGTAAAAAGTGATTATTGTGACATAACGATAATAGTTGAACATATAGTACCGCGAAGTTTTTTGTGGTTATTGATATTTTTTTCAATATCGTAGAACATACTTTTGTTCTATCACCAATAGTTTCCGCAGCGCACGCGACGAAAGATATTTTATAGCATTTTTTTGACACCTTAAGTTACGTTACTAAAGTGTTAGTAAGGATCCTTAATCTTTTCTAGCAATAAATATAGCCTATGTTATTCAGGGTGAATGTAGTTTTCTAATGGTGAAAGAATTTTTGAAATCGGCAAAGTAGTTTTCGAGTTTATTCATTACAAATAAAAATACAAATCTTTTCTCTTTATAAGTGTAGATAGTGCTGGTTAAGGTCACTGTACATTTTTGCCATTTTCCTATTAGCTTATTCCAAAGTGAGAAGGTTTTTTAGTTTATCTTTATTTTTTGTGGGGATTCTATTAATTTTGTACCGATTTTAATGATTTTCCTTACAAACCATGGAACTTGCTACCTTGTTGGTTCCATTTTAATTTTGGGATAATTAAAACTGATGTATTACTTGTTGGAAAAAAAAAAAACCAGCTTGTTACTAACTAGTACTGCGTAAACTAAAACCTCTTGTTTACCGTTCCATTTTTACCTATTAAAACAAATGCTTGATACTGTGAACGCGTCCTTATTAATGCCCCGGCGCAGCTGCACGATGCGCACTCGCTACCGGTTTTGTTGGCTAACGACTCTCCCCCCCCCCCCTTCCCCTGCTTCCCCCACTCGTAGTACGGCTGTATCGATCGACGGTCAAACGGAAAATTTTATAGCCTTTTTTTCTAAGTTCGTCTACCAACCGGGAACAAATTTTGACTTGCCAGTGTTTCTTTTTTTTCTCTCTTAAAAAAGACGGGAATAAGGTTTCTTTTTCTTTTTGTTTCATTAAAAAGCTACAGCACATATTAAAATGTAAAAAACAAAAAGTAGAAATTTCACTTCTTCGACTGTATTTTATTTTCTTTTGTGTGTGTGTGTGTGTATGTATGCATGTGTGTGTTTGCAATGAGATAGGCATCTTTGTCAGCTTTAAACAGATTTTGAATTTTTTTTTTTATTTAATCAAAAAAGTTTACAGCCGTATTCAATAGGTTTTAATTTTTACTTGAAAAAGAGGACGTTTTCGTTTCGATTGTATTGTTTTGTGTATTTTTCACGATATTTCCTATATATATATCTATTCTCGATTGACATATTGAGAAAATTATTCCTCGTTCGGTACATTATTATATTTTATGGTGACCATGGGTAACAGTTACCACTGACCATAAAATAAGTGTCTATAAATTATATAAACAATACTATGATCATTACAATGAATATATAACGCCTAATGGTAAGAATAAATTTATTAACCGAGTCGACGTTGATTTCTAATTAGATAATAATAAAATGGTAACCCGGACTATAGATATACTGTATATAATTTTTTTTAATGGGTGATAATGGAATAGTAACCCCTATCGGTATACACCGGCGGGGCACCAGTGAGAGATGATAGGTGAAGATGAAGCAGGTCAGATAGCCCATCGTGACAAATTCGACAAGAATTGTTCACGATGGTTTCCAGGGGGAACTACGTGGAGGTCGACCTAATAAGGCATATTGCTAACAATCCCTTTCCCCCCGCGCAGGCGGGGTTACCATTCCATTATCATCCAGTAAACAAAAAATCTTACCGCGCCATATACAAAGTAGGTATTGAATGGTTTTAATTTAATATAAAACCATTTTTTTGCGGTTGAATAATGCATATAACATCAACTGGCAATATACTGCAAAACGTACGCTGTATAAAAGGCGATTCTAAATTTAGATATCGGTGCGAGTGGGACGGCATGATTGCTCGTGCGCAGGCACACAGATAATCCAATATCTAGATAGGCATATAATAATGTTTTGTATTTTTTACTTTTTTATTTCATCTACTATGGAGGCTGACAAGCATACGTCTGACTATAAATGGTTATTAAAGCCTATGGACGCCCGTAACCGCGAGGGTGTCAGGCGTATGTGGGTTAAACCTTGAGCAATGTTATTGAAGAACTTCATGCTACCTGGGCAAGGAGTTCACTTTACAACTTTCGAGGATGTAAAGGCAGGTCAGTTAGCCCATCGTGATGAATACACCTGGGATTTAGCACGATGGTTTCCAGGGAGGATCACGTGGAGGTTGACCTAACAGGATATATTGCTAACAATGGGACTGGTAGTCCGCTTTACTAACAACAACCCCCCCCCCCCCCATCCACTTCTCTATAGTAGGTAATATAGAATTTTTATCAAAATGCCAAACGTGGCAATTACTGACAAAGTCCCCCAATAGTAACTGCCATAGCGAAAGACCCCGTTCCTTATGGCAGCCGATGGGAGATAATGGTTGACATGATGACGATGATTTTAAAATATAGCAGATTTTTTTTATGATAGAATGACAAACTGATGGCTTACTACCAGGTTTAAACCAAGGAAGTGAAATATATCCCTTATAGATATTAACAGCACCATGAATATTAAAGATAACAGTGTTATACTATTTGTACCTGTCATACTTTGCTATTCCTGAGAACTACGGTGTTATATACACCCTGTACCCTGTGATTTCACTGTCATATCGCACCCTTCAAACTGAAACACGGTCATGCAAGCATAGTTGCTTCACAGCAGACACGCAGGTAGGACAATATTACCCATGTAGATGACTTTTGTACAAAGTCTCCATCGGGGATATGTAACTTAGAGTTCTGTAATATTGGTGTAAAAAAGTGGTAAATAAATAAATAGGTTCATATTTTTAGTATGAATGTGAATAAGACTCTATTTTCCGCGCTTTGCCTCTCATTTGGGCCATTGTGCGTATGACTCGTGGCTAGTGCAGCCAACCTAGCTCCGCCCAGAAGCGCAGAAGCTTCCTGGATTCTTCACAGGCCTCACGGAGCGACCTCACCGTTCCGAGGATTTCTAAACGTTGATGGGCCACAGCTTCACATTCCATATTTAGAGTATATCATACATATTTTTAGTATATCATATACTGTATTTTCTTTATCGGTTTAGGAAGCAGTTTTAATTACAATAAAGTGTTATTAAATTACTCGAGATGAACTAAAATATCTACCAATTTACTTATAGCATTTTGAAAAGCTGTTTATACAGACTATCTCCTTGATTTGAAGTCGCACTAAAATTATAATGCCTCTTCCATAAATCAATACGTCTGGTACCAAACAGACTTGTCTTGCGCGGGCGCACCCCACCCTCCCCCTCACCCCTCTACGCTGCCCGCGTGCGTAAACGTGACCCCGCCGATGAACTCTAACTACGTTGTTTTTTTTATTTGATCTGTTGAGGTGACGCTTTTAAGTATTATTACAACTGGTTTTCGGGTGTTTATTTTTTTTTTGAAACTAAAATCTTTTATTTATGATTATTATTGAGGTTGACGATGTTTATATTGGTTGTTAGTGGAACATTTTGGCATAGAGAACTCTACGTACTCTCCTAAGCAATTATTGAAAAACGGAGATTTGTCCATCCTAATATTTCTTGGAAGACATCGTTATTTAGCGATAAGTCTACCCATTGTTGCCTTTTTATCTTGCCTTAATGTAATTAAGTTTATGTAACTAAGTATGCATTTTGTTTGTGTAGGTACATATTGTTAACCTTTATAATCAGTATCATTCTTTGAAGAAAACAATAAAGGATTTGCATTCATTCATTCCCAATTCGTTTGTGTTTTTTGTATATTTTTTGTGGTGTAAATTCTAAATTCAATTTGATAATAATTATCAAAATTGTTTTTCAATTTTAATCGAATTTCTATCGATTGGCAAAATGAATAAAATGTAAATGACTGTTTAGTATTGTCGACGTATATATTTGATCTTATAAGTACTTGAAAATTATTTGTCATGCCTATTTTGGTTTACTAATCATCAAAATTGTTTTCAATGTATCTACGTAAACGTAAATAAGTAGTATGCAAGAAATTAGTGTTGAAATTTAAGTGAAATAAAATAGAGACACATTTCACTGTATTTTGAAACCAAAAATTTACACGCGAAGTATATTTAGTCGTGTATTCCGTCTATTAAAATTCATAAAAAAATCTGACTTCAATTATGCCCAAATCTTGGAAAATTTAGATTAAAAACCTAAACTACTGAAGCGATTTTAATAAAATTTATATAGGACCAATCTGTAAGTATATACTTTCAGTTAAAAAAGAATTTAAATAGGTATAAAACTAACGGAGTTATGAGGTAACAAACGTGAAAAAAAAGAACCTCCTTCTTTTTGAAGTCAGTTAAAATAAGTGAAAAATAATTGAACGTGCTTAAATCGTATGCCTTAGTATATATATAAAATATATGTAATATATTACATATATTAAATGAGACTAAGCTAACGTTGTGAAATATTCAAGTAATATTGCGCAACTAAAAATAAATATATCGAATACGAAACCTCATTGCAAGTAAACCTAAAAATGTCACCATAAAAAAAATTGTACGAACTGTCATCAAACAATTCAGTACGGCGTAAAAACATCAAATTGTTTAATGGTTTAATTCGAAACCACTCAGTTATATGTTTGAAATATAAAATGTTTATAAATTAACAGTGTCTTTGTATCTGCAAAAATAAATAATGCTTCGACTCAACACAGGTTTTTGGAAATTGATACTACCTTCTTGCAATGACAGATAATTTTGAGGTGAGTGGGTTCAGTGATTAAGTAATCACTAAGTTTTTAAGTGTGTTATTGATCTCAAACGTGCGGCGAATGTAGCCAATTCTCATCTCATCTTGAGCTTAAAGCGTCATCAGCAATTTATTAGTAGTTTTAGGTGAGGACATAAGAATAAATAAATATTTTTATTATTCATGCATTAATTTCTTCTACCACTAAGTACAGGCCTATTATCCATAGCTACATGCATCCGCTAACTCCGCTAAATGTGAAACAGAGGGAGACTTTGTACAAAAATCGATTGCTTGGGTACCTCTGTCCCATTCGTGTTTCAACCGTGAAGCAGTTGTGTTTGCATGGTTGTGTTTCGGTTTGAAGGGTGGGATTGGCGTGAATTTACTGGGTACAGAGGAATAACACCTGAGTCCTCAAGAATGGCAACGCATGGGGGTATCATGGGTGAAATAGTATACTCTATTTTATCCATTGTACTTTTCACGTCTATAGGCGATGGTTACCACTTTCCATCAGGTGGGTCGTCAGCTTGTTTGCCATTCTAAGTTGTATATAAAAAAAAATTATAAATATTTAATTTATTTTACGTTTTACTCATATTAAAAAACTACTTATCGAAATTAATAGTACTAAAAAAGGAAATAGTATTTTTATAGTAAAAAATTTAAAACAATAATAATATATTTTATCAGCCGTTATCTGTGCATCGCTAAAGCCTTCTCCATAATGAAAATTTTGCCAGTAGTTACCACTCTTAACAGGCGAGTTGACAACCTCAGTTAGGATTTGGTGATGTTTAAAAAGAGACAATGCTGCTCATCCTCCTACGATTAAGTTCCCTTAGTTGCCTCTTACGACACCCACGGAAAAGGAAGGGGTGGCGTGTAGTGACACGGCGATAATATAATATAATGAGAAATAAAAATAGTAATAAAAAATTTAAAACAATAGTTTTAATACATTTCAGACACAACATAATGGAGCAAATCTTCATGATTGAAGTTTTTGTCAAAAAGATCGTATTGAAAATAGAACCACCTCAAAAAGATGAGTATGAACTTCAATTGGAAGCAGAAGAAAGAAAAAGAGAAGCAAAAGCATTAGCTGCGGCGGAAGCTGCAAATAAGGGCAAAAAAGGTAAACCGCCTAAACAAAAGAAACCCAAGAAAGGGAAGAAAGGCAAAGAACCTCCAATGCCTTCGGAAGAAGAAATGAAATTTATGCAAACATGTACCATGCAAATGAACTGTTTACCACTATTTGATTTTTATGTCGCACATGACAATTTTATAGCACCACCGCCTCCACCGCCTCCTCCTAAAAAGGGTAAGGGAAGACCTCCAAAACCGAAAAAAGGTAAGAAAGGAAAAGCTCAACCAATGAAAATTATACTACCCTCTGAACCATTGCCACAACCTCCTTATTTTGGTGTTGGCAATTCTGTCATGTTCCTTTCAAGACCTTCAAAATTGGAAGAAATATTGCGGAAAACTCCAATTTACATAACGGTTTGGAATAGGGATCAAGATATGAATTGTATAGGCTTTTGCATTGTAGAGTGGCATGAGTCCTTCTTTGAGTGTCTCCAAAAAGCTGCTGATTTGAATCCTGTTAATATGCACCAAGCAGAATTCAGAGAAACGAAGAAGCCTGAAATGGTAACGAATACAGTAGAACTGACTCGACCATTACAATGCGAAGAAGATTTAAAAGGATCAGGTGAAATAGATTTTTTTATTAGATTGTCATGTTTGGGTAACAGGGTTATTAGTTATTTTGTTGCTTTACCTGAAATGGAACGTATACCTGGAAGAAAATATTTGACAGATGATTTGAAACTTAAAGATGTTGAAGTAGTGAGACACTGGGAAGGAACTACTATAGATGCCGTACCGCCTGTAGCGTACTTCTTCGGTGCTCCTGACATAACAAGAGAGCCCATAAAACCAAAAGAAGAACCCGTAGTGTATGAAGAATTCGTAGCACCATTTACTAACAGTGAACTTACCATACTCGCTATGGGCTTTCCAAAAGGTCCATGTGGAGGTACCAACTGTCCGAAACGAATGGATTATAGAGGTAGTCAACACCAATTTATTCACGGCGAAACTATTAAAGGAAAATACCAACATGGGCAATTTGTTAATAAAAGAGATGTACACGGTCCTTGTGGGAGACTTGACTGTCCATTAGCCAAAAAAGTCCGTAATTATCTTTGCTCTGAAGGTAGTTATAAACCTTGCAAAAAACCATGTTGTAAGGATTATTACTGATAAAATGTTAAAAAGAGGTCAGAAACTGAATTTATGGAATCTGTACACTTCCCTTCCGGTATTAATAAATTACAAAATCGCATGAAATACAAAATCCTTGCTTTCTTATACCACCTCGTTTCCTTTTTAATATTTAATTAAGAAATTATAAGGGTTACTGCGGACAAGCATCTTTTAGTGTAGTTAAAAGCATTATAAACTACAATTAAACGTTTAATTCTTTAATAGACTGATGTATATGACTCAGAGTGCACGATTTACATTCAACGATGCGAATTAGCACACATCAGAGCGTATTTCATAGCGCAATAAAGTAAACGAATTGTCTTCACTATAAAGTTAAATTTTGCATTTAAAATAAATAACTTTATAATTTTGACAACAAGTGACTACTCTTGCAAAACATAGGCAGCTATTAGTACATACTGAAGAACACAATTAGGCACGCATTCTGTACTGTCCACTTTCGAATTCTGTGGATATTCGTTTTCTTCTTCAAATAGATGGAGTTGATTGTGAACAAATTTATGCCTTTAATAATTAATTTGAAAATAAGTGTATTTTCTTTTTGTGATAAATGCAGTTGGTTCATATTTTATCAACAAACATCGGTATCAAATAGTGTAGTTCGCATCAGCTCTGATATGCGCTTGTTCGCACCATTTGATATAATTCGTCTATAAATAACGTGAACGTTATATCATGAATGTCTCTGCAGTGGACAATGTAGAATCTCCTCTATGCAATTATACGCAATAATAACTGGTAATTATCGCTTTTAAAAATTTGCCGTAATACTATTTGCGATATTTTCTATTACGATAATTTCTAGTAATTGCAAAATCTTTTCTGAAGTATTTAATAATTTAAAAAGAAATGTTTTTAAAGTAGAAAGTACTGTACTTTCTACTTTCGTTTCTGCTTATTATAATCTAATATGACAAGGTTCAAAATTAACTTACATCGAATTTCTGTGAATTCTTAATAATATTTGGGTTTATTATTCAGATTATTTGCAAAACATTATTATTTCTTAGGGGATAGTAGACTACGTCTTTACTATGTTTTGGGAGTTAATTCGATCATTTAGATAAACTATGATAATTTACCTGAATTATTTTGACGTTTCTACCTCTTACAGTGGCAGTCTGATTAGCATCCGCAGTTAGGCTTTAGAGATAGATAGATAGATACTCTTTATTGTTTCCTCCGAAAGATTATAATAGTGAACTTGGGTACTATAAATATAAATAATTACAAGATATAATAGCACTAAGAAAACAATGGGCGAACTTATCGCTAAAAGCGATCCCTTCCAGGCAATCTTTGGATGGATGATAGAAATGTTCCCTTTCCTATGGGTGTCGTAAGAGGCGACAAAGGGAGGACGAGGGATGGGCAGCAGCGTTCCTCTTAAAACATCACCAAAGCTTAACTGCGGTTACCAAGTCGTGTACTAAGCGTGGCAACTACTGGCAAGAACTAAAGGGAGCTCCCTTATGGGGGAGGCCTCAACAGTGGACAGGTAACGGCTAATTTAGTAGTTTTAGTATACTTTTATGGTAGTAGAATTTAAAATATGAAGCTGAAATTTGACTATATGACTATATAAAACACATGACATATATATATTTTTATTTGTTCACAACAATAAATTATTACCATTTATAAATTATGTCTGTATGTATTATGCCAAAATTTGATAACCGTCAATGCCTTATCTGTAAATGATATATTAAGGGTTCTTGTTATGAGTCAATCCACTTTCTCTTCTTTGTATCAATACATTAATACAATATGTGAGTGTCAAGTGTCAATGTAAATCTTTAAAATATTGTTCTCAGTAATGACTTTCGCTTTAGGTTCTTTGAAAACTTCTTTCTCATTAGTATTTGCTTTTTCTTCTTCTGCCCTTTTCAAATTTATTAATAAATAAGCATTATTTTAATTTACAAGTCTTATTTTTAAAATGCCATCAAAATTCATCATTTTATGTCGTTCTTCCTTTACATGAAGAACTTCTTCATCTTTGATAAATAAGTTTCCAGAATAATATCGATCTTATATTAGAATAGGTTTTTGCTTTCTATTTTTAAACATGTGGATTTTTAAAATTTTAAAAAGAGAATAAGTAGTAGTCTACTTCTAGACGACGTAGTTGGATAGATATATAGTTATATAATTTATTTGCATAACTTGCAGACAAAGAAAGAGATAAGAGAATGCATATGCAAAAAAAAATACATAAAAGAAGTAACATAATTTTTCATTTCATGCGTGTAGCACAGTGATACGAAACAGTCACAATTCAGTTTATTGCTTTACCCTCAAAAGAGCAAAACACTGATATTTTATTGTGGCCAAAAGCGAATCGTAGCGAAGCGAAAGATTTATAAATTAGCCCGATCGGGTAACGAACCCTGGACCTCATTTACTAAATGCAGACGTATCCATCACTGTATTACGAAGGCAATGTAATGTATATGTTTTTTTTTTATACCACTGATGTGGCAAACAAGCATATGGCCCACCTGATGGTAAGCGGTTACAGTAGCCTATGAACGCCTGCAATACCAGAGGTCAAATATAGTCAATATCAGGCGATTTTAGAGATGTTTTCTCCCACGAACAGTCAGGTTATGGAATGAGCTCCCTGCCGAGGTTTTCCCAAGACATTACAGCATGGGGCTCTTCGAAAGAGAGGTAAAGAGGTTTTTTCAGGGTCGGCAACGCACGCGTAATTCCTTTGGTATTATAGGCGTTCATAGGTTATGGTCTTACTTACAATCGGGTGGGCCGTATGCTTGTTTGCCACTTCGGTGGTATAAAAAAAAAAAAACAATAAAATCGCACTATTGTGATATCATATCATTGCGATATTGAAAAAATAAAAAAAGAACACCCAAAAAAATATTATCAGCATAATTAACAAAATTCGCCTTGACCCACTTGTTGATAAATGTTTATCAAATAAAGCAAAAAAATTCGGAGCTTTATTTTATGGGAATTAAGATTGTTAATCTTCACACAAATTAAAAACTAAACGTCCAACAATGTGGAGTCACCATTGTTTTTATTTGCCCAGGACATGTCCCGATTTTAGTATATTTTATAACATAAGACAAGTGTCTAACAAATTTACTTGTTTAAGAAAAAGTCTATGAATATCTTTTAAGTAAGCTGTGAAATATAGAAAAGATAAAGGAAACACTAGGCGTCATGTCGTATAGGGAGATAAAGGATATGGCCTGGGATAGAGCTGGCTGGAGGAAGATGCATGAATTAGTTGCACCGACAAGAGGAAACTCTTAAATGAAGAGAAAGAAGCTGTGAAAGCAGTTCATCGTCTTCATCATCATCACCTTTGATCTCTACCGTTGTTTATTAGATTTATAGTAAATTCTCGTGTATGTATGTATATTTATATTTGTATGTTTTTTTATACAACTTAGAATGGCAAACAAGCTGACGGCCCACCTGATGGAAAGTGGTAACCGTCGTCTATAGACATGAGCAGTACCATGGACATAACAGAGTATACTGTTTCGCCCATGATACCCCCATTCGTTGCCACTCCTGAGGATACAGATGTTATTTACCAGAGGGAGACTTTGTACAAAAGTCGATTGCTTGGGTACCTCTGTCCCATTCGTGTTTCAACCGTAAAGCAGTTGTGTTTGCATGGCTGTGTTTCGGTTTGAAGGGTGGAATATGGCGTGAATTTACTGGGTACGGAGGAATAACACCCGAGTCCTCAGGAATGGCAACGCATGGGGGGTATCATGGTCGAAACAGTATACTCTGTTATGTCCATGGTACTGCTCATGTCTATAGGCGACGGTTACCATTTTCCATCAGGTGGGCCGTCAGGTTGTTTGCCATTCTAAGTTGTATAAAAAAAAAAAGAAAAAAAAACCCTATAAATATGGTTTTTATTCGAAGATAGCAACCCTACATTAAGAAATATTTTAATATCTTTGTTCTTTTACAATGTATGTCCATGTAAAACATGGTAACCATTCAGTTTTGATATTTGCATCAGCGTCACGCTCTCTGATTATGGATAAAGCGATTCCATAATTACCTTTTGAATGGTTTTTATTGCTTTTTAAAGGCGGCCACGTTATCATTTGGATCTTTTTCGTTACCGACTTTTAACTTCGATCGTGTAATGATAATACTAAAATCAGGATCATTGTTCGTATGTTGATAAATAATATTGCTTTAGCTCGTGGATTTCCTTATAGATTTATGAGATAGAGAGAGAAATAAAATAAGCTATATATTGCAAAATTTATGTTTTTTTGTTCCTTATATTTTAGGAATCTATATTAATAGTATTAAGAGGAAAGATTTGATTGTTTGTTTGTTATAATGGATAAACTACTCAGTCTATATTAAAAATTCTTTTACCTATAACCACATGGAGGTCGACCTGATAGGGTATATTGCTAGCAATGGGACTGGTAGTCCGCATTACTAACAATCCCTTTCCCCGGTCCAGTTTGTTTTTTTTAACGCAACAGAAACAATTCACGAATGTTTCTGACTAACCCGTTAACAATTATAGTCGTGAGGATATTTATTTATTTTATTACAGTCTGCATAATATCTGTAACTGTTGGTAAATTACAACAATCTACGTACAAACTATTACGTTTCATAATGCAAAACTCATTTGCCTTTCAATTACACTAATATATTCAAATTGGCGTGCACAGTGCAGTATTATGCGTATGCAACTAGATATTTGCCACAAGGACGTTTTGATAATGTTACATTTATAATTATAGTTGCAAACACAATAGATGATGGTATTTCGTACATGTTTTGTATTTTTTGTTACTAGGTTTAGGTAGAATTTTCGAAAATAACATTATATCCTTTGTTATTCATTGATAATGAAGCTGTCTATAAATGAAAGGATTTTAAAAATCAATTGTGTATTTTTGGGTTTTAATATCATATCAGCCTTTAACTGTCCACTGCTGAATATAAGCCTCCCTCTTGGGGGTTTTCGCCAGTAGTTGCCACGCTTGGCAAGCGGATTGGCAACCGCAGTTAGGTTTTAGAGATATTTTAAAAGGGACGCTACTGCCCATCCCTCAGCCTCCCTTAGTGGACTCTTACGACATCCACGGGAAAAGAAGGAGTGGCCTATTCTACGCCAGGACCACACGACAACCGACCGACCGAAATATAGAGATTGGTCGAAATAGAAAGTAGTTTAAGTGTTGCATCCATCAGCTTAGTCTCCTTTATTTACTTATTTTATTTACTTATTTACATATTTATATTTTATTATATAATACATTAACAATATGACGGAGGTAATCAAATGTACAAAGGCGAGCCTAATTCTCTTTCAGCATTTCGCTTTCTTTCGACTTATGTTCAGCAGTGGACAGTTAATGGCTGAAATAATAATAATAATAATATATTTCGGTCACACGGACGTATTTAACGTGCAAAGAATTAGAATAGCCTTAACGCCTTCAAGAAAGAAATAGCAACAAATCCCGCAGCGTGAAAGCCTACTCGAGATTCGTTTGTGATTCACGCTAGAGGTTTATTTACATGTTTAAAGATTTCACATGTTAAATTTGTATTAAAAGCTTTAATAATTATGGCAATATCTATTTTTTAGCCGACTACAAAAAGGAGGTTTTTAATTCAGTCGTATTTTTTTTTAAGATTGTTACCTCATAACTTCGTCAGTTTGAAACCGATTTGAAACATTGTTTTTTTAGCTGAAAGGATATACTTACAGTTCGGTCTTATATGTAGATACTTTATCAAAATTGATGCTGTAGTAGTAATTTTTAAATCAAAACGACTGGTTTCGTGTATTGTCTTATGATTAAAATAGCTTCTTTATGTATAGCAAAATCTGCATCTTGCATGGCCAAGATGTTTTACGAAGTACCAAAAGATTGTGTCCCACAAAATAACAGATTTCAATTGTAGTAATTGGCCAGAGGGAGATTGTACAAAAGTCGATTGCTTGGGTACCTCTGTCCCATTCGTGTTTCAACCGTGAAGCAGTTGTGTTTGCATGGCTGTGTTTCGGTTTGAAGGGTGGGATATGGCGTGAATTTACAGGGTACGGAGGAATAACACCTGAGTCCTCAGGAATGGCAACCCATGGGGGGTATCATGGGCGAAGCAGTATACTCTGTTATATCCATGGTACTGCTCATGTCTATAGGCGACGTTTACCACTTTCCATCAGGTGGGCCGTCAGCTTGTTTGCCATTCTAAGTTGTATAAAAAAAAAACAATTACACAAGTATATCCTTCCAGATAAAAAAAATCGAAATCGGTTTAAAACTGATAGAGTTTTGAGCTAAGACACTGAAAAGATATACAACCAAATTGAAAAACTTCTTGTTTTTGAAGTCAGTGTTGACTTTAAATAATCGAAATAAAACTATACCACGCCATCTGGCCATTACAGTAATAATAATAACCTATTTACTACTAAGGTGACTCGTTAACGAATTTTTATTCTTAAAATTTTCGTAAACACACGTTATATTTTAATGATGATGATGATGATGATGATGATGATGATATTGAAATAATAAAAATCAATTCTATTTTAATGTAGTAACTACCGGTTTTACTTACGTGTAATTAACCTCACTGAAGGAGCAATTGTTAGTAATGCGAACTACGCAGTCTCATTGCTAGCAATATACCCTAACAGGTCGACCTCCACGTGGTTCCCCCTGGAAACCATCGTGGTTAATTCCAGGTGTATTTATCACAATGGGCTAATTGACCTGCTCTTTCATCTTCACTTATCATCCATCACTGGTGTCCCGCCAGAGTATACGGTTAGCGCAGAAGGGGTTGCCATTCCATTATCATCCATTAAAAAAAACCTCATTGAAGGCTCGTGTTCGCGTCTGTCGCTTATGACTAACGATCACGAAATGATTCTGTAACTAGTCGTGCTTTTTAGATCTAATTACACATAAGTTAAACCGGCAGTTTCTATATTAAAACAGAATTGATTTTTAATATTTCAATGTCACATTATAATGCTTTTTTTACAGCTATATGTGTCAGTGAGTCATCATGATGCCCAAATTAATGAAGTGACACTAAACCGCTAACTGTCGATGATTTGCGATGATTCATACGAGTAGCTGTGCCGGTTTACGAATATTAATTATTTTATCGAACTTTTACATTATATTACTAGCTGTTCCTCGCGGCTTTACACGCATTGCATCATGTTTCCCCTTTAAAATCCCTTCATAGGAGACACTTATGTTTTTTGTAATAAATTATATGACGTAATATACGATTATAACCTTATTTTATAAACCTTAGTCTTCAAGAACTACTTAGGAAGTGGGAGAAGGGGGAGGGGGGAGTCATAGGTGTCGAAATGTACTTTGTGATATCCATGGTATGGTATGTTTATGTTCGCAACGGTTATTGATTAAATTGACAATTTTGTTATACCTACACATAATAGGAGCTCTTTTTAGTTAGTGGCAAAGGAATAATTATTAATAATGAGGGGAAAGGGATTGTTAGTAATGGAGACTGAGAATCCCATTGCTAGCAATATACCCAACCAGGTCGACCTCCTCGCGGTTCCCCCTGGAAACTATCATGGTTAATTCCTGATTAATTCATCATGATGGGCTAACTGGCCTGTTTTCATTCTCATCTATCACCCTTCACTGGTGCTTCGGCAGTGTATCCCGTTAGCGCAGGCGGGGTTACCATACCATTTTCACCCATAAAAAAAATTATTAATAATTTCATTTAATAGCTCCATCGATAACAATATATCCTGTCAAGTCGACCTCTATGCGGTCCCCCTTGGTAGCTGTTGTTTTTTTTTAATTTTGTTATATGGTAATAGGTCAACTGACCTGATTTCACCCTCACATATAATCTCTCAGTGATAGAGCATGTAGGAGCCAGCGTATACCATAACACATTATCATTATTAAAAAGCTGGTATTATATTTTTCATCATCGTCTTTTCAGCCATTGTCCGTCCACTGCTGGACATAAGCCTCCCCCATAGACTGCCATAAGGAACGGTCCTGCGCCACCTGCATCTACTGACTCCCTACAACGCATTTCAGGTCGTCACTCAATCTAGTAGGGGGTCGTCCTACACTGCGATTACCCATACGTGGTCGCCACTCAAGAACGCATCGGTATATGTTTAATATTAATAAATTCTATATCTAATATGTCTATAAATATTAAATTAAAAATTAATTATTACTAAACTAAATGTTATTTTGTGGAGGTAGAAGTAATTCAAGAGAAAGGTTTATATGTATAATATAGTAGAAAAACATTGATAATTTTAAAGGTTTCTAATGTGATGTAATGTAATGTGCACCCGAGCGAAGCTGGGGCGGGTCGCTAGTAAATTATTAATCTATCTATCTATCCACCTCTGTGGATGATGTAATGTAACCAATCTATTACCACAATGACTAACTATATGTAAATAAAGCAGGTATCAACAAAACTACCTATGTATATTATGACTGATGACTTAGCGGTATACGCTCTGATAATGGAGTGATAAACTCGCCTTTGCTATTGGGTTACGCTGACGGGCCATTACAGGAATACTACTACCAACTAATAATATAAACTAGCTATAAACCACGGCTTTGCCCGCGTAAATTCTTACTAATAAGTATTATAAAAATTAAAGTGAGTTTGTTTGTTAACCTTATAGCACCTTAACAGCTTAACCGATTACTATGGAATTTGGTATACACGTGCTATGTGGGATAGAGAAGTATATAGGCTACTTCTTATCTAGGGGGAAAGAGATTGTTAGTAATGGAGACTGAGAATCCCATTGCTAGCAATATACCCAACCAGGTTGACCTCGCGGTTCCCCCTGGAAACTATCATGGTTAATTCCTGATGAATTCATCATGATGGGCTAACTGGCCTGTTTTCATTCTCATCTATCACCCTTCACTGGTGCTCCGCCAGCGTATCCCGTTAGCGCAGGCGGGGTTACCATACCACTTTCAACCATCAAAAAAAACTTCTTATCTAGGTCAGTAAACATATCCCCCTTACGAGGATGGAGTCGTTAAAAGCTAGTCTTTACATAAAGTCCTGTACTCATTCACGTATCAGAGGAAAGATTTTGTACAAAAGTCCTTTGCTTAGGTACATCTGTTCCATTCGTGTTTCTACCGTAAAGCAGTTGTGTTTGCATGGCTGTGTTTCGGTTTGAAGGGTGGGATATGGCAGTGAATTTACAGGGTACAGAGGAATAACACCTGAGTCCTCAAGAATGGCAACGCATGGGAGGTATCGTGGGTGAAACAGTATACTCTGTTATGTCCATGGTACTGCTCATGTCTATAGGCGACGGTTACCACTTTCCATCACGTGGACTGTCAACCTGTTCTAATTTTTATTTCTTTTACTAAAAATCTATTCGTTTTACATAACTTCTGTCCTTATGTATATGTATTACACTTACATTATATAGATAGAGCATCGAGCCTCAGAAATGAGTCAGCTTTTTGTCAGCTAATTGTCAAAATAGCTGACTCGTTATTTTATCGGTGTTCTATATACATACTTACGTATACAATGTAACTTGATGTATTATTTAATAAATAAAAAGAGTATTTACGCATTCAAAAGATGCAGAAATTATAAGACAAAATAAATATAAAAGTTATAGAAAAATAAACTCGTAACTATTTATCACGCAAAATTGTATGAAATAGTTGATCCGTTTTTCTCGAAGCATTTGTATGGAGACATTCTATCTATCTATCTATCTATCTATATATATATATATACACATATATAATTTGAAATTATTTTCCACAAAAAAAAAACTGACTTCATTCGTAGGAAAACCAAATATTTGAAAACCAAAGTACTGAATAGATTTTAATAAAATTTCTATGAGACCAATCTGAAAGTATATCCTTTCAGATAAAAAAATAATAATCCAAATCGGTTTCGTAAAAAAAGAAATACAGCCAAATTTAGAACCTCCTGTTTTCTAAATTGGGATGAAAATATACGCAGTTTAATACTAAATCCATATAATTTTATATTTTACCTTCATCTTGATAAAAGTCGAGCGAGCAACGAATCTGAAGTTACATCAGAAATTATTTTCCATGGCATAGAGTGGTCATGCAAATTTCTTTGTTGTGTGTATGCTATGTGGGTGACTCATAGTTAGAGTGGAATCCAATGAACTTTCTTGTAGTATTAGTCTAAAACGCTTATGTAAGGCTACGTAACTAAACGAAAAGAGAGATGACTCATTTATGAAATGTATGTACATAACTTTTGTATGACCTCGAAATTTTATTTTAGATCCTCTGAGCTTGTTTGTTTATCTATATTGTGACTCATTAAAATCTGCAAGGCTTTATTTATTAGATTTCCAAGAAGATTCAATAATAATTCTTTGATTAAAATTTTCAAGGGAATTAATGAATTGAAAACTCTTTATTATTCTCTTCAAAGAATGATTTATTTATTTATTTATTAAAAAAATACTCTTAAAAATTATACAGCTCTTGAAAAACTATAATATTGTAGCGGTGTTTAGTACCTATAGCCAATTACGGATTTACAATATATAATATATTCCTCATTAAGCAGTAAGTGTTCACAAAACTGAAATTCTCTCTCTCTCTTTGTGCGTCTGTGCGTCTGTGCGTGTGTGCGTGTGTGTGTGTATGTGAGTGCGCGTGTGTGCGTGCGTGCGTGCGTGCGTGCGTGCGTGCGTGTGTGTGTGTGTGTGTGTGTGTGTATGTGTGTGTGTGTGTGTGTGCGAGTGCGTGCGTGTGCGTGTGTGCGTGTGTATGTGAGAGAGAGTGTGTATGTGTGTAATTAGTGTTTTTTGGCACGGTATACTGCTATAACCACTTTCTCTTTTCGGGTTCTTAAGAGAGAAAAAATCCCTTTACGGGATATTTCTGCCTGTGTATATTTTTATTATAACTTATAATACAGTATAAGTGTATGTACAAAAGCATATAAATAAATAAATAAATCTTATATTCAATATAGGCAGGAATAAATACAACGTTATAACATTTAATCATATATCATTGCGCCTACACTTAACACATATTTGTAGATCAGTATTCGATAAATGAGACAGTTAAAATTAAGCATATGTCCCATGTATCATTTCACCAAATATTGACTTTGTGTCGTTGGGCACTTTGTGTGTTTGTACGACATGATATATTTAGTTTGAAATAAAGTATGGCGAGAATGAACCCACGTAATGGCACACGTACTGTACAGTCCCCTATGGTATTCAAATTCAAAGATTATTGATTGATAAAAAGTATTTTACTAGTTATTTGATTAGAATTATTTTGTTTAATCAATTGTTAAATATTAGAAGATAGTTCACTAATACGGAAGATTGTGGAACTTCTGGTAGTAATAGTGGTGGTCAACCTTCGACTGTTGGCAATCATGTACCAATTAATTCAAATTCAATTAAAGATTCTTTATACAAATTGACTTTTTAAACAAAATAATTCTAAACAAATAACCAGTGATACGGACTAACGCAAGATAACAACTAGTTCAGTAAGATAAAAACAGTATTTTATTTTTTCAAGCTACTCCCAAAAAAACAAAACATTTTTAATTCAACAATTTTTTTTTACAATTCTTTTCAACTCGTAAAAATTTACTAGTTACAAAATTAATTCTAGGTACACTTTGAGTTTGTTAGAAGAGATCTCTTTTAGAGTTAAGCTCGTCGTTTTACATTTGTTTACCTCTGTCATATTTTTTATATGTATATCTGTTATTAGTGTGTAAAATAAAGTTTTAAATAAATAAGAGCATGTCAACACAAGATCCTTCCATTCTGAATTCTGTAAATTTTCTCATCATCCATCCATATCATAACGCCCAATTTAAAATAATAACAGTGATATTACTAGTAAAGTAATTTAATTTTATAACGTTAAAATTCCTGTTCTTTTTTGGAAAGCAAAATCAATTTATAAGTTGCTTAAAATCTTACATTATCAATTTGTTAAATATAGATATAATTTTGTTGTTTCTAATTATCTTCAAAGTTTTATACCCCAATAATATAATTTTTCAATCGACTTCAAAAAGAGGGGTTCTTAATTTGTTTTCTTTTTGTTTTTTAAGTTTCTAACGTCATAATTCTGTCTATTATAAACCGATTCAGAAAATTATTCTTCACCCTGAAATATACTTACAGATTTGTCTCATTGAATTTTTATTAAAATAGATTTAGTAGTTAAAAAAAATAGTTAAAAAAAAACACGGGTTTCGTCATAATTTATGTCAGTTTTTTTGGAACAAATTCTTTCTGAAACCTTTATAGTTCCATTTACAGTGTTATTATATTTTAAATACATTATTTAATGAAATGAAACAAAATTAAAAACATGTTCCATTACAACAATAATGACCGTGATTAAATGAAAGTTAGTTAATTTTAATATAATGAAATATTTCTGAAATATAATATTCGTTTGCAACAAGCCCTAATTGACAAAAAGGTAGAACGAATATAAAGTTTAATTGTCACATAATAAGGCTTCAAATGGGAGTAATTGTTTGAAGTATTCACAAATTTGTTAATTACTTTTGGTTATGTTGACAAAGGTGGACTTTGTATGCATGTTTGGTCCAAAAATTGTTTTGATGTTGACTTTTCAATGCTTTTATGTTATTAGACGAGGTTTGTTGCAGCTTTTAATAGAACAGTATGTTCAAATATAATTATTGTTATTGAAATATGATTGTAAAAATAAACATAGATATGTATTTATTTCGGTTTCCTAACAAATTATAACATTCTACAAAAGTTAGATAAAATTATGTCGTTCTTTGTTATAACTATTAATTGAATGGGTTTGTTATAGTTTTTGTTATTATTGGATCATGCTGTATGCACGTTTTATGGAAAATTGACCTGAACAATGCATTCATGTAACTACTCGTACATACTTTTTAAACAGTTTTTATATATTATATATTTGTTTCCAATAAAAAAAAATGTGATAATTTCCAATAGTATGTTATAATCTGATATAGAAAACTACGGTTTTAATATAATAATAAAAGTAATAAATTTTGATAGATATTAAATAAATATCGCAGGAAATATTACAAGGGCTGGGTTGGGAGAATACAAAGAAAAAGAAGCAAAGCGAAAAACCATGAAAATTAAACAACTACCTAAATATTTGTATAATTATTGTAATACATAGATATAATAAATAAAATAATATTAAAATAGATTACAAGATATTAATACTAAAAAATGAAACAAGTTGTTTCTTAACCTAGTGAAAACAAAAGTTTCTATTTCTCATATTAGCTGTGAGAAATGAAAACCGTTAATAAAATTTCTTTTATTTTTATTTAAAATCATTAACAGGAGAATACTATATAGCATTAAGACTGCCTTTTTCACCATGCATTTTTGTAAACGTGATAAATAAATTAATAAATTTTAAGATATGAATAAATAGATAAATTATTAAAGTTTATTTTTTTTCTTAAACTATAGACATTTAAGTGCACAAACTTAATGAAAATGAACAGAAAGACAAAACTAAACACATTTGCAAACCAATAGATTGGACGATAACAGTACAGTCCAACTAACCAGAAGCAATCAACACTACCAACCGGTACAGTTCTGTGAAGTTTCAATGGCTGATTAAATTTACAGTTCTGAAGCACTAATGAAAGTAGCCAACGTGAATTTAGCTAAATGGGAAATTTTGAAACGGTACCGGTTGAGACTGTTTTGAATAAAGTTAGCAGGAGGACGTTTGGAGCTCAACTTGTACAAGTCAAAATCAGAATTACTAGCATCGTTTTGTGGGAGTGTGTTAGGAGCGACATTCTATATTTCCCTAAAGAAAATTTTAACCCTCCCATATCAATCTTTTAATTTAATTTTTAATCATAACACGACATATGACCACACCATCTTGAGTGAACACACATATTATATCCTGAATAGTTGGCCGCACTATGCCAGTTCCACTAAGTTCTTTTTAACATTACGTTTGAAGGATCCGAAGTTATGGAACGAAGAAAATACGTCACGGAAAAAGCGGTTACGAGTCACGGTAGAATAATCTGAGAGCTAGAAAAGCCTTATTAGTATGGGTGCTTCTAATTTTTTACATTTTTCAACGTGATTCTTTTAGGAACTTACTATTTTTTTTTTATTTCCGACATTTTTTAAATATATAAAATTCCCGTTGCACATAATATGTGCATGCACATAATTTTAAGTTCATTTCTTAACCATTGTTAAGAAATTAACATAAGTTTTAAAAATAATATTAACCTGTTACATCCATAAAACTAGATTCACTTCTCTCAGTCTCTTATCTTCCCTATTTGTACAGTGACGATATTTTTTCGGTGATATATGGCTTACAGACGAATTCTAAATTGTCAGTAAGATCCAAATATCTTGTAACTTTAGAAAAAGAAAACAAATCATCTATGTCACAATTTATTACATTATCAGACAATATTAAAGCTAATTCGTCACTGTCAAAGCCACACACATTATGAAAGTCATCCCGAACTATTTCAATAGTTATAGTTAATAAACATCGAAGAACGGAGCCAACTTCTCATGGTAATCATCTAGTTACAAAAGAAGACATTTAAAGATTAATAATGGTCATTGGACGAGTATTAACATTGTGGGGTCAACCAAGGAGCAATACTGGGACCCGAACTATTTCGTTCACATTCAAAATGCTTATTAGCTCTTTTCTCTATTTTAATAGAGAGTAAATTACCAAAAAGTTCGATTTACAGACGACAATAGTAATATGATCGATGTTCACGATTCAAAAGGTCCTAATTATAATTTGAATCGTTTAGGAGTTAAATATTTTCGGCGTCAAATAGATAAAAAAAAAGTGTTTGAAGACATCGTCTCGAGTTTGGTCAACAGAGCGGAAGAATAAGAAATGCGTAGAATCTACCCACTGCTGTGCGCTTCATAAAATATTGTACTTAATATTTTATAATTTCATAACATTTATTTATAATAATATTATAAAGAAGAAAGATTTGATTGTTTAAATTTAATTCATGGATAAACACAAAAATTACTCAAAAGATTTTGAAAAATTCATTCGACCTATTAAAACTTTTAATATTTGTAATTGTTAATAAAATACGAGTAATACTAATAATGCATAAAAAATACGAAGAGCTACATATAAGCAGACTATATATGTATATATATCGTAAATATATCGAAAATAATAATTATCGAACAACCCGTCAGGATTGCTAGTTAATTTTAAATTTAGTAGAATAAAAATTAGATTTGCATGCCTACAATTTTAAGGCAATTAAACAGATGCCAAAAAGTTTTGTTACATGGCCCTTATAATGTCAAATGTCTGTTTAAAGTAAATAAATATTTCATTTCATTTCAATAAAATGAAGTATGCTCATATTCAAATTATAATAAAAATATATAACAATGTACTTAAACTTTAATGTATTACAATTTATAATATACATACAAAATTTGTTAATTTCCCATATTGTCACAGCTTAATTATTTTCACATTTATTTCATTTAGATTTAGCACTAGAACGAAAATAGTTTTCTTTTTTATCAGTCTAAAATGTACTATACTTTAAAGATCAGAAATGTTTAATACTATACGAGTACTATTTACCGCAAAAAAGACGCCGTTTGTCGTATCTCCTCACTTTCAGGGCACTTCCCTTGATAAAAAGTCAAGTCTAGGAATTCTGGGCGTTGATATATCTTGCGACGTCCAGTTTTGCGGTCATCTGGAGGAGAAGGCTAAGATAGCTTCCAAAAAGTTAGGAGTGCTCAATAGGGTGAGACGATATTTCATGCCAGAACACCGCCTGAAATTATATAAAGCCCAAGTCAGGCCGCATATGGAATACTGTTCTCACCTGTGGGCAGGAGCGCCACAGTACCAACTCCTTCCGTTAGACCGCATTCAAAGTCGGGCGGCTCGAATTATCGATAGTCAACGCCTTACTGTCCGACTTGACCCATTGAAACTGCGCAGAGATGTTGCGTCTCTGTGCATCTTCTACCGAATTTATCATGGGGAGTGTTCTGAGGAATTGTTCGGATTGATACCTGCTGCTGATTTTCACCACCGTACAACCCGCCACAAACTAAAGTTTCATCCCAATCATCTGGACGAGTGGCGGTCTTCCACCGTGCGTTTTTCAAGGCACTTTCTTCCACGCACAACCATTCTTTGGAATCAACTTCCAGCAGCAGTATTTCCGAACCGATACGACAACATAACCTTCAAGAAAAGAGTATATTCCTTTTTAAAAGGCCGGCAGCACACCTGCAATGCCGCTGGTGTTGTGGGTGATCATGGGCGGCGGTAGTCACTTACCATCAGGTGAGCCGCATGCTCGTTTGCCTCCTGTGTTGTAAAAAAAAAAAAAAAAACTATCATGTTGGTACCACTACAGCTTCACCACATCTGACCACGTGATCATAATTGGTAATATAATTACACATATAATTAGGCATATATGTATTTTTTCTTTAATAGATGAAAGTGGAATGGTAAGTCTGTTTGCGGTACTGGTCGTAGTTGGAGTACCAGTTAGAGATGATTAGTGAGAATGAAGTCAAGCCAATTAGTTAGCCCATTATGATAAATTAACTATTAATTAATCGCAAGGTCTTCTAGCAAGAACTGTGGAGGTCGACCGATAAGATTGCTTGCAATAGGATACAAGTTTCTTTTGCTGACAATTCCTTCTCTTTATGCTATGTAATATTTAGGATTCATCGATACATTTCCATATAGTCTCGACTTAGAATCGACCACTACTTACTTTCCCGTGCCTGTTTTAAGAGGCGATTAAGGGAACTAATGGTCGAATGGTCGAGGGATGGGCAGAAGCGTCCCTCTTACAACATCACCAAAGCTAACTGCGGTTTCCTCATGAAAAAGGTTTATCAACAGTGGAGTCAACGGTTGGTATAATATTAATTGGGATGGTAGTACCAGGTACGGAGAAGTGTGTAGATTATTTTTATCCTGCTCAATAGATATATCTCAGCTATATGATACTGTACTAGCAATAAATTTTAACATACGACGTCTCCACATCCCGTCGCAGTCCGCCGGTTCTGCGGTGAGTCACTGCAGAAGTAGAACAGTGGTACGGCGAGGCACCGCTTGAAAAAAAAATGCCTGTGTACGAACGAGCGTTATCTGTTGCATCAGATATTATACGGCGTGATTGTTTTTTTCATTATTATTATTTTGATAAATGATAAAATCTAGTAATTGGTGCTGAAAGAGCAAGTTTTTCGTTTACTGAATCAATCTGTCGATTTTATCTGTATTAGTTGCATGATTTAGGTTTTTCAAATTGATTGAAATATTAATATAGTGTTTAGATTCATAACTTTACACAATTTAATTTTTATTTTTAATTTTATTTATTTATTTTAGACAACTTGGATACATTTTTTGTTAGTAAGTGTACTTAAAAACTATGTTAGTACTTAATCACTAATAAAGATCTAGTCTTCTCGGCAAGCATTCTCACGAGAGGAGTATCTTTTTTTTTTTAATACCACTGAGGTGGCAAACAAGCATACGGCCCACCTGATGGTAAGCGGTTAATTTATTTACAAACATGTTCAGGATATCGTACTTTCAAAATTAAAAAAGGATGGGTAAATAGTTAAAATGAAAATATATACAAAAGTTTGAAGGACTTATAAGCGGATTAACCGTTTGAAAAAACTAAAAACTATATTTAGTTCTTCAAAGAAAGTTTTTAAATATAATACATTTTTAGGTATTAACATATTACTCAGTATTTTATCCAGTTTGACATTGACAACTTTTTTACCATTTAATAGGGTTTACTACCATGTCGGTTTAATTAATTATATCATGATTGAAGAAGCTATTTTTTAATCTTCATCTACTAATTTCTTATTTTCCATTGTTTTAAATGCAGTCATGTTTTCGCCTAATATCATCATTATACCAATCGTTAACTAATTATCGTTAATAAATGATTTGAATTTAAATTAAAAAAAAACTGTCCACTACTGAATATTTACCTTTCCTATTGGAGAATTTAGCTAGTAGTTGCCACGCTTGACAGGCGGGTTGGCAATCGCAGTTAGGCTTTGGTGAAATTTTAAGAAGGACGACGTTGCTCATATCCCGATCATTACATTTTTTTTATACCACTGAGGTGGCAAACAAGCATACGGCCCACCTGGTGGTAAGTGGTTACCGTAGCCTATGAACACCTGCAATACCAGAGGTATTACGCGTGCGTTGCCCACCCTGAAGAAATCTCTTTACTCCCTCCCCCCACCTTTTAAAGAACCCCATGCCGTAGTCTCTTGGAAAAACCTCGGCAGGGAGCTCATTCCATAACCTGAGTGTTCGTGGGAGGAAACATCTCTGAAACCGCGCGGTATGCGATCATTGAGGCTGTAGGATATGAGGATGAACTCCCTGTCAATGGCGAGCCGTACGATGGTAGAAAGTGGCTGTGGGCATCATATTGAACAATTCCTCTGAGCACAATCCATTGTACAGGCGGTAGAACACGCAGAGGCAAAATCTCTCCTAAGACTTAAGGGTTCGATACCGCTTGTGAGCCTGGGATCATCGACAATTCTCATAGTTTCTCTTATGGCACCCATAGGAAAGAAAAGAATGGTACACTCTATGTCGGGACCACAGTGCGTTGTAACTATTATTAAAAATGATTATTTTCCATTTTTCCAATGTATTTCAATATAGAATGCGTGTGAGTTTAAATGGTCAAGTTTTCATACGTCTTTAAAACCTCTAACATTTCTGATGCATATTAAAGTTCTTTTTAGTTGAAACCAAGCCGAACCTACCTTTGGCTTAATACCAACATGCTTACATTGTCTAGACGTGACTATAACTCTGTGTCAACCGACGACGGTATTGTGTTTGGAGACACGTCGTAAAGAGACGTAGCTATGGCGGCACTAATGATGAAATTGAAAAATAGAATTGTTTGTAATTTTGTTCTCTATAATATACTTAATTAAAGTTTAAAACAAATAAAAGTTGATCTTTATTAGAAGAAACTTGATAATTTTGTGCAAATGGTCATTTCTATGTAGTTTTACTAAAGGAAGCGTGGGTATCTCGGTTCCACTCATATTTTGTATATCTGTACTTCGGTTGAAGTGTTGGAAATGTGGGATATGGCAGTGAAGACTTAAGATTTATTAGATATACTTACATATTTCAATTATTGTTATTTACCACATTTATATACTTTATTTATAACCGTGCTGTGTGTACACCTGTCTGGGTCTCAATCTAGTTCATACTATTATCTTTATATAAATGTTTATAATGTTATTGATTGTAACCGGTCGTGTATACCTTTTAAATAAAATAAATAAATAATTTATAAACAAAGTCTAATATATTTCTTTTTAATAAAAATTCATATTTATCAACCGACTTTTAAAAGAAAGAAGTTCTCAATTCGATTGTATATTTTGAATGTTTGTTACCTCATAACACCGTCAGATAAATTGGTTTTTTTTATTTGAAAAAATAGACTAACATGTAGTGGTATAAGAAAAAAAAAATAGTACCCATAAAAATTTTATTAAAATTAGTTTAGTAATTTGGTTTCTAAATTAAAATAACTGGATTCGCTATAATTGAAGTCGGTTTTTTTAGATCACAATTTTATTATTTATTTACTATGTGATTAATAATGTAAACCAAGAAATGCTTTATAATAAATAAATAATCAAATAATTCACCGCACAAAATACAGACTTCGGTTCTACAAAAAATACCGATTATTTGAAAGCTGAAGTACTGAGCCGTTTTAGATAAAATTTCAACGAGACCAATATATAAGTATATCTTTTCAGATAAGAAAGATTTTTCAAATCAATTTACAACTGACGGAGTTATAAGGTAACAAACATAGGTAAAGAATTGAGAACCGCCTTTCTGAAGTCGGTTAAAAAACTAAAACGCTACTAATATATAATATTATAAATATATAATAATGTTTGAATGTTTGTTGGTCAATCTTGTTGAAATGACTTAACATATTTTAATGAAATCTAGCATACAGATAGGTTATAAGAAAAATTTATACGAGTATATTGAATTACGTGGACAAATCTGGGGGAAACAGCTGCTCTATGATTACATTTGAAAATCATCGAGAAATAAATCCTATTAAATGAGAATCAATAGCGATAAAATTACATCAACCTGTGTTCAACCTGCGCCGGTGCAGATGACTCACACCCCGATCGTCAAACACTCTCTCACGACAAAGGAATAGAATTAAAAAATAAACACAGTTTAGGTTTGACCGTCAATTTGTGTTTTTATATTAACATTGTAATAGCATTATGTTGCATGCAACGTAAAATATTTTTATGGGATCCCATTCTAATATGATTTGAGCCGGTGTCCACAATTGGACGTTGCCTCCAACTTGCTGGAGTTTCGTCGGATGACCACAAAGTGTTTGTGTTCAGAGATTTAAGATTTAAAAGAGACTTAAATATAATTATTATTATTATATTTAATTATACGAATGTATTATAATAAATGTATTATAGTATTGACACTTTTCTTCTTTTCTTTCTTTCTTCTTTCTTTCTTTCTAAGTGTTGGGAACGTATGGGAAACTGTAAAGCTCATTCAGTTGATGAAATAAATAAATAAATGATATGGAGAGGGATGGGGGGGGGACTGTTAGTTATGCGTACTACCAGTCCCGGGGGGAAAGGGATTGATAGTAATGGAGATTGAGAATCCCATTGCTAGCAATATACCCAACCAGGTCGACCTCCTCGTGGTTCTTCCTGTTAACTATCATGGTTAATTCCTGATGAATTCATCATGATGGGCTAACTGGCCTGTTTTCATTCTCATCTATCACCCTTCACTGGTGCCCCGCCAGCGTATCCCGTTAGCGCAGGTGGGGTTACTATTCCATTTCCTACCAATAAAAAAAAAAACAGTCCTAACGCTAGAAATATATCCTGTCAGGTCGACCTACACGTAGTTTCTCTGGAAACCTACGTGATAAATCCCAGGTGTATTCATCACGATGATCGAGGGGGGAAAGGGATTGTTAGTAATGGAGTCTAACTGATCCATTGTCAGCAATACACCCTATCAGGTCGACCTCCACATGGTTTCCCCTGGAAACCAACGTGGTTAATTCTAGTGAAATTTGTCACGTCGGGCTAACTGACCTGCTTTCATCGTCACCCATCATATTACCACTGGTGCCCCGGCAGCGTATACCGATAGCGCAGGCGGGGTTTACCATACCATTATCACCTCATTTCGGATTCTATCACGCAAAGACATTCCGAACATAGCCCTCTTCATAGCTCGTTGAGTAACTTATTTTATTTTTACAACATAGGAGGCAAACGAGCATGCGTCTCACCTGATTGTAAGTGACTACCGCCGCCCATGATCACCTACAACGGCATTGCAGGTGTACTGCCGACCATTTAAAAAGGAATATGCTTTTTTATTGAAGGTTATGATGTTGTATCGGTTCGGAAATACTGCTGCTGAAAGTTGATTTCAAAGAGTGGTTGTGCGTGGAAGAAAGTGTCTTAAAAAACGCACGGTGGAAAACCACCACTCGTCTTGATGGTTGGGATGAAACTTTATTTTGTGACGGGTTGTACGATGGTGAAAATCAGCAGCAGGTATAAATCCGAACTTGGAGTTTCTGCTTCTATCAATCTACAATTATTGTCCAATTTTTTTTTTACTTAAAAATTAAACGACTGAAACAAAAATGAAATCGATTTTATAAAATTTCTACGCTATCAGTCTGAAAGTAAATGACATAAGAAAAAAAAAAATTCTAAATCGGTTTATAACTGACGGAGTTATGAAGATATAAACCTAAAAAATACCACCGAATTGAGAACCTTCACCTTTTTTGAAGTCGGTTGAATAAAAATGTAGTACCTAATCTAATTAATAGTTCTCTAATAAACGGTCCATTTTCCGGAATATAAGAAATTATTAACTACTAATATTTTTTTACTTTTGATGTTTATGTTAAAAAAAAAAATTCACAAAGAATAAATATACAAATAAAAGAATGACTGTTTATTACCAAAATTTTTCCTCCAAGTCTACGACGATACCCCTATGAAAATACTATGTAAAAAACCTATAAAAAAACATAGTAAAACTTATTTACAGATAACTATTTTACAGAATAATTGAACAACTTTTGTATTCTATTACAATGTATTTTATTCACATAGTAAAAATGTCCGAAAAAAATACGACACTAATAGATCAATACAATGTTTTATTTAAAATAACCGTTAGTTAAACGTGACGTTCAGATTATTGCCCTATTTAACGATTTGAAACGTCAACGGACAATAGTGTTGCCAGTTTATGGCAGTTTCGTAAATCAAAACTCACATAAATTAGATTTGACTCCTTTCTCATTGACGTTTTATGATGAGACAACGTTCGGATGTCATATTTTTTTTTAATGTTTCGTTAAAAAAGGCGCCAATTTGTAAGTTTATTTTGGTAAATAAAAATTTGCCAAAATTAAAATCCTCAGTAATATTATATGAATTTTGGTATAGAAAAAGCATAACAGAGTATACTGTTTCGCCCATGATACCCCATGCGTTGCCATTCCTTAGAACTAAGGTGTTATTCCTCTATACCCTGTAAATTAACTGCCATATCCCACCCTTCATACCGAAACACAGCCATGCAAACACAACTGCTTCACGGTTGAAACACGAATGGGACAGAGGTGCCCAAGCAAACGACTTGTGTAGAGTCTCCCTCTGGTCATCATTAAAAATATTGCTGTTAAAATCTCAGATACAAAAACATTTATAATTCAATATCCTCTTATCGAAACGCCAAAGGTCGTTGTAAGGAATGGACGAATAATTGTGTAATTTAAATAGCACATTATGAATAAAACAATAGATCTATGTGTTATCGCTGACGAGTGACGAAACCCAGTCACAAATGTTCTGACATATACCTACTGTGTTTCTGATAAGCGAGCTTTAGTGGTGTGTGGTTTAAGTCACAAACTCTAAGCGGTTATTGATAGTGTAGCGATTACGTGCACGTCAATTGACCTCTATACTTGTAGAGTTGGTACGTCTGCACTGTCAACACTGTAACTAAGACTGAAGATTCGCACATGGTACACAGAAACATATAACTCGTTTTGCATATTATAACATTACAAAATAACAGTACTCGTAACTTAAATGAAAGCAGAAAAACTTAAGCCAGTAAGTAAAATACAATAAATGAATTGTAAATTTATCATTTCACTTAGTATTTTATTAGAAAAGTGTAATTAGCTCCGAGAATTTAGAAAAACGGCATTCCCTAGAGCAAAAAATTAGTTACTTAAATTAAATATTTACGTGTATTTAAATACCTAGATTTATTTATAAGTACATTTGTTTTGTTATTATAATTGTAATTTATATATTTTATTTATAAAAGTTAGTTTATATGTATTAGATGCTTATTATCTACAAACAAAACAACTTAAGAATTGGTTTATATTATAGATATAATATAAACCAATTCTTTGTTGTAAATTACTGTTGTAACTGAATTGATTATTTTCTATGTATATTTTAATTATACCTATTTCTAAAAATAGATATGTTTTCAATATTTAAGAGACGTTAAGGAGATTTTCAGTCTCCATTACTAATAATCCCTTTCCCCCCAACGAAGCCAGAGTTTACTACAAGTAAACATACATCCATCAAATTAAAAAAATAAATGTAGCAAATCGTTGGTAATCAAACAAAAACGCCTGCTCGCTTTATACGCAGGTTTTCTTTAAAACGCTAGTCACTAACAACTTAACCCACGCGCCCATTAGATAAAAAGTGTAACTCAACAAATTTTAATAAAAACTTCTTTGTGTTCTATAGTAACATATTTATGGCGACGAGCCATCGTGTTGTAAAATTATTTGATAACGTACCCCATAAATAGTTCTTTGTTTTATGAAGTTTATTGACTTAGTAAGTAGGTGCCAAGTTGAATCATAGATGTAGTTATTTGGTAAGTATACATTATAATGCAACTATGTTTTGCTATTACAGTTTTAGAAGGCTTTTTTTAATGGGTGATAATGGAATGGTAACTCTGCCTGTGCTATCGGTATACGCTGGCGGGGCACCAGTGAGGGATGATAGGTGAGGATAAAAAGGCAGGTCAAGTAGTCCATCATGACGAGTTCCACTAGAATTAACCACGACGGTTTCCAGGAGGAACCGCGTGGAGGTCGACCTGATAGGGTGTATTACTAGCAATGGGTTAGACTCCATTACTAAAAATCTCTTTCCCCATGGTTTTAGTAGGTTGCTGTCGTCTGTGCCTGATGCCTTGATTTGGTTTAATCCCGCTGAAGAATGTAATATGACAGTAGAATGATTTGAAACAGGGGGATAAGGGATTATATATATATAAATAGATAGATAGATACTCATTATTGTTTCCTCCAAAAGATTACAATAGTAAACTTATTATACATATAAATAATTACAAGAAATAATCACACTGAGAAAACAATGGGCGACCTTATTGCTAAGAGCGATCTCTTCCAGGCAACCTTTGGATGGAGAAGAGTAACTATAAACAATATATATATATATATATATATATATATATATATATATATATATATATATATATATATATATATATATATAATCCTAAAACTTTAAATGCATAGAAACATTGGATGCAGGTGACTCAGGACCGTTATTATAGTAGTCTATGAGGGAGGCTTATGTTCAGCAACGTTGTAAAGAGGATGCTTAGTACCATCATATTGAAATCATTAGATATTGTTCTATCCACTTAAGTCAAACAATAAAGCAAATGTCCAGCTCCTGATATTTACTGTACACACCTTTGTTTATTATTTAACTATTCATCTAATTGCTTCACATAATGTATGCTAATTGTATGTTAATTGCCGGGAAATAGATAATACTGTGTTATGATTCATAAGCACCTAAACGTTAATGGATAATTAATTATCCGTTAACGTAACAAGTTACTTTTCATTTTTTTTATTATCGCCATCATGTCAGGGTTTTTTTTTTATATAACTTAGTATGACAAACAAGCCAATGAGCCATTTGATAGAAAATAGTAATATCTCAAAATACATTATGACGCTATGCAATATATGCACTTCGTATGTTGCCAATTACCAGAGGGAGACTTTGTACAAAAGTCGATTGCTTGGGTACCTCTGTTTCATTCGTGTTTCTACCGTGAAGCAGTTATGTTTGCATGACTGTGTTTCGGTTTGAAGGGTGGGATATGGCATGAATTTACTGGGTACAGAGGAATAACACCTGAGTCCTCAGGATGGCAACGCATAGGGGGAAAACATGGGCGAAACAGTATATTCTGTTATGTCCATGGTACTGCTCATGTCTATAGACGGTTACTACTTTCCATCAGGTGGGCCGTCAGCTTGTTTGCCATTCTAAGTTGTATAAAAAAAAAAGAAGTTCTACAACCTTCTATGTTAGCCGTCAATCCTCGACTCGCATTCCGTCTACACATGTTTTGTGACATGTATTTCATCTCTACACGAGGCATTTTTCGTCGTTCGGTTAATTCTTGAGGAATTCGTCACGATGGGCTAACTGATCTACTTTCATGTCATCGTAATGGAGTCTAACAGCTCTACTGTTATATATACATCGTGCCAGGTCGGCCTCCACGCGGATCCCCCTGGAAACCATCGTAGTCAATTCTTGTAGAATTCTTTTTTTTAATTAATGAAATTAGATCTACGTTATCGGTATAAGCTGGTACTAGTGAGGTGGTACCTGTCCATGGTAAGGACGAATACAGGACAATTAGTTCAACGTGACGAATTCTACAGGAATTAACTACGATAGTTCCCAGGAAGAACCACGTTGAGGTCGACCTGATAGAGTATATTGCTAGCAATAGGGCCGCTATACCTCAATACTAATAATTCTTTTCTCCCGCCATCACAAAATCGTGACGATGTTACTAAGATGTCATGCTTTCGTAATTCTGTTACCAGTAATTTTAATAGATGATAATGGAATGGTAACCCCGCCTGCACTAACAGTATATGCTGGTGGAGCGCCAGTGAGGGATGATAGATGAGAATGAAAAGGCACTTCAGTGAAGCCCATCGTGATGAATACACTAGGAATTCAGCATTGTGGTTTCTAGGGCGAACCACAAGGGGAACTCACCAACTGACAGTCTATATTGCTAGCAATGGGACTGGTAGGAATCCCTTCCCTCCGGTAACTGGTATTAGGGGATAAAATAACATTTACCATTTATGGACATCGTAAGGATTACAATGGGAATCCACTTCTATTGTAATATTTATTATATTGTAGACTCATGCTTTAATGTTAAACCAACTGAATTCACTCTGTTCAAATTTGTACAACCCTTTTTCGATTAAACTTCTGGTATAGATGTACAATAAAATTGTTATACAATTCTCAATCTTTCGATTACGTTATAAGGTTGAAAACAGCTCATCATGAAAATGGATAAATTCGGAACTAATCGATTGATAATATATGTATTGAAAATCGCAGGTGTTCGAGTGAATTTGCATTTTTTTCTTGTGCATTGTGTGTTTAATTGTGTGGTAATATATTTTTGTCATCATCTAATGATTAAATATTATTATTATACAAAAGTGATTTGACTGTATGGTCCCGGCATAGAACAGACCACCCCTTCCTTTTCCGTGGACGTCGTAAGAGGCGACTAAGGAAGTGCGAGGGATGTGCAGCAGCGTCCTACATAAAATATCTTTAAAGGCTAAATGCAGTTGCCAATCCGCTTGCCAAGCGTGGCAAGTACTAGCAAAACCCCTAAAGGGGAGGCTTATGTTCAGCAGTGGATAGTTAAAGGCTGATATGACGATGAAGATATTCAAAAGTTACTATATTTTTGTTTGTTCTGTAGATGAGAGAGGGAGACTTTGTACAAAAATCGATTGCTTGGGTACCTCTGTCCCATTCGTGTTTCAACCGTGAAGCAGTTGTGTTTGCATAGCTGTGTTTCGGTTTGAAGGGTGGGATATGGCGTGAATTTACTGGGTACAGAGGAATAACACCTGAGTCCTCAGGAATGGCAACACATGAGAGGTATCACGGGCGAAACAGTAGGTATACTCTGTTATGTCCATGGTACTGCTCATGTCTATAGGCGACGGTTACCACTTTCTATCAAGTGGGCCGTCAGCTTGTTTGCCATTCCAAGTTAAATAAAAAAACTAAATAAAAAAATAAATAAAAAAAGGTAATATTTAAGTTAATTTTCCTTCTTGTTTGTCCATTATAGTAATATTTATTGTATATAAAGTAAATAAGATCGTTAGTAATATATGAAAATAGAGAATAAAAATCGGCTGAATAAAAAATCTTCATGGCACAAGTCGAGAATTTTGCTTTATTTTTAGTACTGTACATGTCTACAGGGACGGTTACCACTTGCCATTAGACGAGTTTAAATACATACATACATACATATCTGTCACGCTTGTCTCCCATTAGGGTAGACAGAAACAATGGAACGCCAAATGCTTCGATTCAAACAAACCTCTTTCGCTTCTTCCACATTCATCAATCTTTTCATACACGCTCGCCGGTTACGGGTACTTTTAATTTGGCCCTTCTTCAGCACGTCGCCTATTTGGTCGACATACGTCCGTCTGGGGCAGCCCCTACCGACATATCCATTCATTCTTGCTCGATAAATCTCTTTCGTAATTCTTCTTTTATTCATCCCCTCCAAATAATCAAACCAACGCAGTTACGAGTTTACATCTTTGCCAATATTAGCTGCATAACAATGAGATCCTAAGTTTGCGTCTCAGTTAAATAAATTTTGAGAACTAAATTTTATTTTATATCTATTTCTGAGCTATAACGCGTAGTTTTCGTTACTTTAAAATAACTTAATATATCTTGAGTAATTAAAAGTTTAGTAAAATTAGATTTTTTTTTATTTTTTTTTTATATAACTTTGGCAAACCAGCTGACGGCCCACCTGATGGAAAGTGGTAACCGTCGCCTATAGACATGAGCACTACCATGGACATAACAGAATATACTGTTTCGCCCAGGATACCCCCCATGCGTTGCCATTCCTGAAGACTCTGATGTTATTCCTCTGTACCTGTAAAATTGTATGATTGGAAATAAACATTACCCTAATTTTATTAACAGTCGGATAAAAATAATATATGTATAAAGACATCAGGATAGTGGTAATGTATTATCATTGCATATAAATATCATTAGTTCGCTCCATCCTATCGTCCCGTCTCCAAATCTTCATGAATGCAGCAAAGCGGGAGCTTCCTAAGTGGTTCATAAGTGAGAATCATATTTCTACCTCCTGAGATGTTGATGCAAATAGCGCAATGGCAGGCAAGCTGCAGCGTGCTTCTACTACTATGTACAGGCTTGAAGAAAAGTTACTTCAAAGTATAAGGTAAAAGCATAATTATTTTTTTAAACATATCATTTACTAGAAAAAAATGTAAAATTACAGATAATAAATACATTTATCCCTTACAAGGTAAGGAAAGGGTGACCATGGTGGGATCACACTGCTATTTTAAATATAGTGTATTACCAATAATAAAATATAATGATTTTGTAAATACTTCAAAAAGTACATTATAAAAAAATATATAAATATATATTACGCTCTCAACTTTTATTATTATTATATATATATATATATATATATATATATATATTATTTATTTCATTCGTTACTTTTTATTTCTTTCGAAATATTGCGATTAATATACGACAAATAATATTTCCCAATACTTTTCCTACGATATTAGTATGACAAAATTCATGCACAATGCAACTGAATGCACATTTTAGAAACTATCACTATTATGCACAAGGAACAATATTATTCCAACAGCCAGTGCACTGACAGTCAATATAATTGAAACAACAAAGGCGTCAGTGCATCAGTCACATAGTGTTGCAATATTCATTAAACGAGGCTTACAGTGCACTATTAATTCGCGCCAACACTGATGCACGCCATTGTACTAAGGTTTCCAGCTTATATTACGGTGCGGTTTCCTTTAGGGTTGATACATTACGTTGCAACAAAAATGGCTAATATAAAAATATTATCTGTATTTTTTTTTATACAACTTAGAATGGCAAACAAGCTGACTGCCCACTTGATGGAAAGTGGTAACCGTCGCCTATAGACATGAGCAGTACCATGGACATGACAGAGTATACTGTTTCGCCCATGATACCCCCCATGCATTGCCATTCCTGAGGACTCAGGTGTTATTCCTTTGTACTCAGTAAATTCACGCCATATCCCACACTTCAAACCGAAACACAGCTATGCAAATATAATTGCTTCAGTGTTGAAACTATTATACTATATCCTTACTTATCTATACATATAATAAAACTGTAGGGATTGACTGTCTGTACATAGAAAAAAAAAACGCCTAATATCGAGTCAAGGGGATGTTAAAAGTGAAATAAACACATCCAGATTTTTTAATTTTTTTTTGTTTCTCTGTTTGTCTGTGATAATTTAAATTCTATATAGTTTTTAGATACTTAAGATAATCACGGAAAATAAATAAATAAATAGTTCCCGTGGGATAGTTAAAAAATTATACTAACTTATACAGCTTAGCACATAATCTACTTAAATAAAGTCGTTTTGAGCTAAGGCAGAGTGAGAACGACACGTCATTTGTTAATTTTGGTCCAATATTCTCAGAGATAATGAGTAGGTATATCGATACACACTAACCAGGAATAACAAATAACATGTAGACAAAGTCGCGGGCATCTATCATCAGCTAGTATATTATAAATGTGAAAATATGTTTGTTTGTTTGGTACAAACAGGAAACAACAAACAAACAAGAGGTAACAAATAAACAATAGTCCTCGGTTAGGCCATTTACCATCAGACAGGCTATGTGCGTGTTTGCATGGCTGTGTTTCGGTTTGAAGGGTGGGATATGGCAGTGAATTTACAGGGTACAGAAGCATAACACCTCAGTCCTCAGGAATGGAAACGCATGGGGAGCATCATGGGCGAAACAGTATACTCTGTTATGTTTGTAGTACTATTCCTAACTATAGGTGAGGGTTACCACAATCCATCAGATGGGCCGTCAGCTGTTTGCCAGATTAAGTCGCAAAAAAAAACAAACATATAACCAAATATACATATATATATATATATATATATATATATATATATATATATATATATATATATATATAAAGATGCTTTTTTAATTATACAGCACTATCATACCTACTTGTACAACAATGAGTCCATTACCCTAAGGTTGTCTTGTAAAGATCGCTCTCAGCAATAAGACCGCCTCACTGTACTTATACAATTGTATCGTTGTGTTTGTAAATTGTCTTGTTTATTTTCTATATTGTATAATGCAAATAAAGTATACTCATTCATTCATTCATTCAAAAACAAACAAATTCACTTTCACATTTAAATATTAGTAAGGATTATTTTTTACCTTGGCATTTACAGTAGCGGCCGTTTAAGAAAGACACAGCCGTGGAGAGATCATGAATCAATGAGTGATGTATAACATCAACGATGAATCACCTTGCACATGATCTTGACACGCTTGACTATTCTAACGTGACGCTCACACATGCTCGCAAACGTGTGACTAAGAAATTTTATGGAAAAATATATCATACATAATCATTTATGTATGTAATTCAGGATAAAAACTTTTTCATATGTTAATCAATTGCGTATGGTTTCGACTAAGAATAGGCCACCTTTTCCTTCCCCGTGGATGCCGTAAGAGGCAATTTAGCTAGGACGAGGAATGGGCAGCAGCGTCCCTCTTAAAATATCAACAAAGACTACTCTTACCTACTAAAGCCTCCCAATTTTTTTTTGATGGGTGAAAATGGTATGGTAACTCCGCCTGCGCTAACGGGATACGCTGGCGGAGCATCAGTGAAGGGCGATAGATGAGAATGAAAACAGGCCAGTTAGCCCATCATGATGAATTCATCAGGAATTAACCATGATAGTTTCCAGAGGGAACCGCAAGGAGGTCGATTTGGTTGGGTATATTGCTAGCAATGGGATTCTCAGTCTCCATTACTAACAATCCCTTTCCTCCCAACCTCCCAATTAGGAGAGGTCTATGTTCACAAGTAGACAATTTACAGCCAATATGGTATCAGCTAAAGAGTCGTTCATATATTTTAACTCTCCATCGTCAATTTATTATATATTTTTAAATTTAGATATCAAAAACAACATATTTCAGTTCCTTGACTATAGAAGGAACCAGTACTATATGTATCGTAAAAAAATTCAAAATTTGTGACGTAATTGTTTAACATACTTTTTTTTACAACACTAAGGGCAAACGAGCACGCGGCTCACCTGATGGTAAGTGACTACCGCCGCCCATGATCACTTACAACACCAGCGGCATTGCAGGTGTCTTGTCGGCCTTTTAAAAAGGAATATGCTCTTTTCTTGAAAGTTATGTTGTCGTATCGGTTCGAAAATATTGCTGCTGGAAGTTGATTCCAAAGAGTGGTTGTGCGTGGAAGAAAGTGCTTTGAAAAACATTATAATTTATTATCTTAATTATTATTAAATAAATAATATTGAAAACTTTTCTTTTTGGATGTCGCATTGAAATAATTGCTTTGTACCAACCCTAAGTAGCAAAATCAGTCGCTTTTGTTCAACCCTGCCAGCGTAACCAATGATTAATTGTATCTATGAAGCCACTGTTGCCGACCAACTACTGAAAAACGTGAAAACTGGCTGAAAGTTTAATTAATACGTCGAAACGACTCCGCCACGCCTTTTGGTTGTAACGGAAATAACAGATTATATTTTTGCTGTAATTAGTATATTTGTTAATTAAATTAACTTTATTTACTTACAATTCCATAAACCTCTCATAAATAAGCTTACTGAACTGAGAATGGGACGGAATTTATTTTTATACAACTTAGAATGGCAAACAAGCTGACGGCCCACCTGATGTAAAGTGGTAACCGCCGCCTATAGACATGAGCAGTACCGTGGATATAACAGAATATACTGTTTCGCCCATGATACCCCCCATATATTGCCATTCCTAAGGACTCAGGTGTTATTCCTCTGTACCCAGTAAATTCACTGCTATATCCCACTCCTCAAACCGAAATAACCATGCAAACACAACTGCTTCACGGTAGAAACACGAATAGGACAGAGGTGCCCAAGCAAACGACTTTGGTACAAAGTCTCTCTCTGCTAAATATTGTTAGTAATGATGGTTAGAACGTGGCCGCGTGGTACCGGCATAGAATAGGCCACTTCTTCCTTTGCTGTTGGTGTCGTAAGAGACGACTAAGGGAGCTTATGATGAAGGGATAGGCAACAGCATCCCTCCTAAAACAAAAGTTTAACTGCGGTTACTAACCTGCCAGCCAGTTGTAATAACTACTAGCAAAACTTGCTAATAGGGGTCTTAGTTTCAACAGTGGACAGGTTAATGACTGATACGATGATGATTAAAAAAAAAACTACACGATAAGCAGAAATACACACTAAAAATGACTGTAATGATGACAAAACCTAAAAATAGGATAGTAACTTAGCACTTTTAGATATGAACATATGAATTGATGGCAAAGTTTTTTCCGATTTCTGTCAGGTCAAGCTGCGGGGAGAATAATTTTTTTAATATAATTTTATGACTTCCAAAATGCAATGTTAGCTTATAAAAAATATTTTAAAACAATTTTTTTTTTATAACACACGGGGCAAACGAGCATGTGTCTCACCTGATGGTAAGTGACCACAGCCGCTCATGAATACCTTCACCACCAACAGCATTGCAGGTGTACTGCCGGCCTTTTAAAAAGGCATAGGCTCTTTTTATAAAGGTTATGATGTGTTTGTATGTACATATATCAGAATAGGTACGAATTTATATCTGGTAAGTTTTACATGAATCTGTAATACCTTCATAATAAAATTAATAAATTTATCCATTCATCAGTTACATGTAACTACAAAATTATACTACATGCTTAAACAGAAACCAGTTCGATAAAATTAAATCAAAATTTAATTTAAAAATAACGAACAGACGATCAGTGTTCACAATATCTTTTTTGATCATAAAATATGCTTGCACACACTGTTTGTAATAAAGGATTGCTGTTTAAAAAAACAATGTAACCGACAAAATTATTCAAACTATTCCCATTGCAATTCTAAATGCCAAAACAGACGTCCCGCGGAATGCTCGACACGAGAAATCCCCGCGCATTTTTGTATAAAACTCTCATTTAGCCCCCGATCAAGTCGGATTGCAACCACATCAGAATTTGCATCCCTTGAATACCTCCTGAGATCGAGAACAATTTGAATAATTCACTTGACAAATGTCACCACATTATTTTTTATACTTGGACAGGTATCTAATTGACCGTGAGAGTCCTTTTTTTGTTTGCATATTATTGCAATTGTGTGTAATCTATGGTTGGATTTGTTTAAACTGCACGGTGTTCAGTAAATTGTGTATGCAAATTTGAACATGGAATTATTGACATATTCAAATTAGTGGGATTAACATGAGGTATCGATTATGAATTTTGGCAACAAGTGTGTGAATTTTGTGAAAGCCGGTTTCCCAAACGTTTCTTACGGAAATAAAGAAACAGGTTCACGATTTTTATAAATTACGATATAACTATGATAAATATTTTTTTTAGGATAGACGTTATGCAAATCTTTGTAAAAAAAATTGTTCAGATACTGTTTTTTTTGCATAGACCGCTTCGTTTGATAAGTATATATACAGGCAGATGTTGGTATTATAAATATGGGTTTTGATAAGTTTTCTTCGACGTTTTTTTCTTATTTGTCTATTTTACAACTATTTCTTTTGTGTAACAATTATTATAAAAAGAATATACGTTGGATTCAAGTGAAGATTTTTTCATCAGATAATAAGCATGTACGCCATTGTAAGATTTAAAAAAAATTGTCTGTACATTTGTTTGATATTGTGTAAAATCTACTGCACCAATTTGAATACAGTTTCCCTCATTGTATTTCTGAAAGACTAATTACAAAATAGGTGTACGTTTTATTTTGATGTGCCATATAAAAGTGATATATATAATTGATTTTCCTACTTCTGAAATCCGCTCTTACAAAAAGGAAACTATTCTAACCTAATGTGAAATACTATTTAAACAAATCATCTTATCATCATCATCATCATCATCATCATTTCAACCATTATCTGTCCACTTATGAACATAGGTCTCCCCTATTTAATCAAAACATAATACATAATATTTTAAACATGTACTTAGTTTTTTTTATACAACTTAGAATGGCAAGCTGACGGTCTACCTGATGGAAAGTGGTAACTGTAGCCTATAGACGTGAGCAGTACCATGGACATAACAGAGTACACTGTTTCGCCCATGATACTCCCCATGCGTTGCCATTCCTGAGGACTCAGGTGTTATTCCTCTGTACCCAGTAAATTCACGCCATATACCACCCTTCAAACTGAAACAGCCATGCAAACACAACTGCTTCACGGTTGAAACACGAATGGGACAGAGGTACCCAAGCAATCGACTTTTGTACAAAGTCTCCCTCTGGTAAAAACTCTGTACTTACCTCTGTACTTAGTCAAATTATAATTATGTTAACATCAATTTTCACAAAATAACAACAAATATATGATTATATATGCAAATTATGTGAGAATTTACAAGCGATTCACACAGTGTCAGTATCGAATAATAATTCGATTATTATAATAATAATATCACTATCGAATAAAATTTGAATAATTTATACGGTCAATTTGACAGGTAATCGTGTTGAAGTGTAATGGAAACATGATTTATTTCTGGGTATCTTCGCTAGATTTGTATTATAACGCAAACGAAGTCGCGGGTAAAATCTCTTACCAGATTGGGGGTATTGTATTAACAATACTGTTATTTTTTTCTTTTAATTTAAAAGTTTCTTCTTGTCGGTGCAACTAATTCATGCATCTTCCTCCAGCCAGCTCTATCCCAGGCCATATCCTTGATCTCCCTATACGACATGACACCTAGTGTTTCTTTTATCTGTCCCATGTAGTTATTCCTCGGTCTTCTGCTTCCTCTTTGGCCTTCTATTTTTCCTTCTATTATACTCTGTTATATATATATATATATATATATATATATATATATATATATATATATATATATAATGATTTATAATTTATGTAAATATTTAATTTAATTTCTGTTTATATATATATATATATATATATATATATATATATATATATATATATATATATATATATATATATATATATATATATATATATATATATATATATATATATATATATATATATATATATATATATATATATATATATATATATATATATATATATAATAAATTAAATTTATAATTACATATTCTTTAATACGAAATTCAATTAAATATAAAACAAGACTAGGCAATACCATCAAATCTATATAGTCTTCAGTATCTAACCGCTTCTTTCTTCTCAGTTCAAACGTTTTCACTATAGGGCCAATCTTTTACATTAAAAAAATACCTACGTACCATAAGAGTCCATAATATGCTTATTTTTTTATTCTCACATTATTTGCAAATGTAACAGGAAAATATAGACGGAGAAACGTTTTATTTGAATAGTTTTTATTCATTCAAATCCCTGAACTTCTAGATCAAGGTGGGAATTGCTTTATCTTGACCTATTTACGTATAGATGTGCAGGCTATAGGCATGATATGATAGTTACCATTGTACTGTTATAATAAATGTATAACCTTCTATATATCTATCATATGACCATTATATCAGCCCTTAATCATCTACTGCTGAACTTAAGCTTCCCCCTCGGAGGGTTTTGCCAGTAGTTGCCATGTTTGGCAAGCGGATTGGCAACCGTAGTTAGGCTTTAAAGATGTTTTAAAAGGAACGCTACTGCCCATCCCTCGCCATATTCTAGGGGGATGGCCTATTCTATGCCGGGGCACTCACAACCGTGCCGGGACTACCCGTGCCTAAAATGCTGAATGTTTGAAAATAAACAAGATTTAATTAAGTATGAATTTTTTAATTTAAAAAATATAAAAGTAAAATTGTGATTCATATAAACCGACTTTAATCGTAGCGAAACTAGATATTTTAATTTAAAAACTAAACTATGGAATCGATTTCCAAAAAAACATTATGGGACCAATCTGTAAGTATATCCTTTCAGATAAAAAAGAAATATTTTATAAAAAAAGTAAGCCTGAAGTATAAGCAAGCTGAAGTCGCAATGAGCTGGATATATAGCTCGAAGAACCAACTATTGACGGGGAAGAAAGATTCTTGAGTGGCGATCCTGTACGAGCAAACGCAGTGTAATACGACCCTCCACTAGATGGATAAACTGAAATGCATTTTAAGGACTCAGTGGATGCAGGTGGCTCAGGACCGTTCTTTATGGCAGTCTATGGGGGAGGGTTATATCCAGCAGTGGACAGACAATGGCTGTAACGATGATGAAACATAAAAATTAATACAACCGAATCGAGAACCGTCATTTTTTTAAGTCAAAAATACAAGATAAAATACATTTAAATTTGAAAAAAAAAATATGCACGGATATTATAACCAAAAATTATTTTTTTTATAAAACAACATAGCAAGCGATCGGTGCGTGAACGGAAACAGCCGGCATTCCTGTAGCATGCGTTCCGTACGCCCATGCTCGTAAAATAACATTGACTAACATTTTATAATTAGACTATGCTTAGGCCTCTCATTCAAAACAACAAGCCTTATGTGTTTTTCTGGGGAAGAAATTGTCAGTAATGGGGTCTCATAGGCACAATGCTAGTATTGTATTTTGAGAGGGGAAATGTATTGTTAGTAATGCGGATTATCAGTCCCATTGTTAACAATATACCCTTACAGGTCGACCTCCCTGTGGTCCCCCCTGGAAACCATCGTGCTGAATTCTAAGTGTATTTATCACGATGGGCTAACTGGCCTGTCTTTTCATCCTCACCTATCATCCATCACTGGTGCCCCGCCAGCGTGTACCGTTAGCGCAGGCGGGGTTACCATTTCATTATTCATAAAAAAAATGCTAGTATTGTAGCCTTCTCCATGCGATTCCCCCTGGAAAATGTCATGGTCAAATCTTGTGGAATTCGCCTATTGATCTGTATTCATTCTTATCCATCATTTCTCACAAGTTCCCTGCCAGTGAGTATCAAAAACGCAAATGGAATTACTCTTATATTAGTTATTTGATTAGAATTATTTTGTTTAATTCCGCTAACATTAGTATGTGTATGACTGCCAACACTCGAAGATTGACCACCACTATTACTACCAGAAGTTCCACAAACTTCCATATTAGCTGTCTAGTAGTAATAGTGGTGGTCAGTCTACGAGTGTTGGCAGTCACACACATACTGACGGTAGCGGAATTAAACAAAATAATTCTGACCAAATAGCCAGTGATATGGACTTATGCAAGATAAAACCTAGTTCAGTAAAGACATTAACTATAATAGTAAATTTCATGCATTATAATTTTTTTTTCTCTATTACACACACTTTTGTTTTTCATTTAAGAGTTTCCTCTTGTCGATGCAACTAATTCATGCATCTTCTTCCAGCCAGCTCTATCCCAGGCCTTATCCTTGATCTCCCTATACGACATGATACCTAGTTATTTATTTACACACACTATTAGTTATTTATTTAATTAATTAGTAATTTATTTTAAAAATATCGTAATTAGTTCGTCGTGAATTCGTTACGATAGGCCAAATGGTCTGATTTCATCCTCACCTCATCCTGCATGAACATCTCGCCTGCATATACTAATAGCGCAAGCAGGATTACCATTCAAGTTTTATTTATTAGAAAAAAAAGTAGGACGACCTTTTTTTTATACAACTTAGAATCGCAAACAAGTTGACGGCCCACCTGATGGAAAGTAGTAACCGTCGCCTATATACATGAGCATTACCACGGACATAACAGAGTATACTGTTTCGCCCATGACACCCCACATGCATTGCCATTTCTGAGGACTCGGTAAATTCTTGTACACTGTAAATTTACTACCATATCGCACCCTTCAAACCGAAACACAGCCATGTAAACACAACTGCGTCACGGTTGAAACACGAAGGGTACAGAGGTACCCAAGCAATAGACTGCCGCATATCCTGATCTTTTATCATAATTAAAATAACAGTCTAAAATCTATCCCCATATTCATAAAAACTAAAATAAGAATTTAGTGTAAAAGAAAAAAAGACAAAACTCTTCAATAGCTAAAATAGGTTAAAAAATAATAATTTAAAAAAAATGCCGTTTTTATGAATATATCTTTAGTAGATAATAAAATAAATATACAGCCTGTTCCCCATAATTCGTTGGTCTACTTACGGGACATCCTATATATTTTTTTCTATATTGTAAACCAAGTTATATGTAAACACTTCACACCACAGAATGGACTATATATTGCGTGTGTATATCCAATATTTGGAACACTTGAATAAAACACCATAACAGATTTTCCTCAATCTGCTAAAACCGGTTTTAAATTGAAATAAAGAAGCACTAGGGTTCCGCGTAGCTAATTTTGTTATAGGAAATCCCTATTTTAATATATTTTCTTCATTATAGCAAGACGTGTGACCACACCGTCCTCAATGAACAAACAGACAATATGGTCCATGCATTACGACCAACTAACAAAAGAATAGTTTAATCTCAACAATTTTTTTAATAGATGAAAATAGAAAAGTCGTCCCACCTGCTCTATCTGGATACACCGGCGGGGCACCAGTGAGGGATGATAGGTGAGGACAAAGCAGGTCAGTTTGGCTCATTGTGATCAATTCATAAATTAATTATTTACGATGGTTTCCAAAGCGAACCGCGTGTAGGTTACCTGGTAGCGTATATTGATAGCAATGGAAACTAACCACCATATAACTAACAATCCCTCCCCCCACTCTTAACGGTTGTACTATGCTGGCTCACTAAATACTTTTTCATGCTACATTTAAAGGACCTGAGAGTATAGAACGAAGGAGCCACGTCACGGTAAAGGCCATTCCATATTGCGGTACGGTTCTCGTAGGAGTTGGCGAACTTAATTTTTTCTAAGCACGAGTGGTCTACCGTGTATGGATGTACGAGAAGTGGCTAGCCCATCTTCGTGGTGCGATATCGGAAAGGAGAAGGTGGAATAAATACATAATATATTTCTTAACCTGTACATATGCGGCTTAAATGTGTTTGCTACGCGATATATTCGACAATTGTGAACCGATTTTGATTATTCTTTTTTTACAGAACACAGCATCATAGAAGAGTTTTCTATGAGATTCTTATGTAAATACTATATTACGGCTGTGATAAAGTAAATTAGGAGTTATTGCGTTTCTCTCTAAAGGATAAGATAACCAAAGATGTGATCAATAAATTTAAAACTGACTTTGACTCAACACCGTCATCTTCATCAGCCGTCATCTGTCCACTGCTGATTATAGGCATCCCCATAGACTGCCATTAGCAACGGTTCTGAGCCACTTGCATCCACCGACTTACCTCGTCACTCAATTTAGTGGGGGGTTGTCCTACACTGTGTTTACCCGTACGAGATCTCCATCCAAGAATCTTTCTTCACCATCGGTTATCGGTTCTTTGAGCTTTTGATTATTAACTATTAAATGTCTTAAGGGTTCAACAAATCATCACGAAATTTGGTATACACGTAATATTCGAGACGGAGAAAGAGATAGGCACTTTTTGTCTCATTTTATGAATATTTATTTAATCAATATTTCGCGGTTGAAAACTAATTAATTAATTAATACGGAACCCGAATCATTATTCCGACTCACACTTGAGGCTTGTTATAATGTTTTTGCATCGTCAGGCAGGTAGTTCACGGCCAGTGATGTTTTGATTTTTTGCCGCTCGCCGCGGACGAGCCGAGACGCCTATACCTGAAGATTTCTACTTTTATCGTGACTCATCCGTGTGCAGTTTTTTTGTTTTTGTTTTTGAATAATAATTATTGGCGAATGTAACGGCTCGCCATCGACAGGGAGTTCACCCTCATACCCTACGGCCTAAATGGTCGCGTAAAACGCTGTTTCAGAGATGTTTTCTCCCACGAACACTCAGGTTATGGAATGAGCTCCCTGCCGAGGTTTTCCGAAGAGACTACAGCATGGGGTTCTTCAAAAGGGGGTAAAGAGGTTTCTTCAGGGTCGGCATCGCGCGCGTAATACCTCTGGTATTGCATGCGTTCATAGGCTACGGTAACCGCTTACCATCAGGTGGGCCGTATGCTTGCTTGCCACCTCAGTGGTACCTATAAAAATAATGTAATTAAATATCGATTATGATCTTTAGTATTAGTTCACCGTCATCATCATATACCTAAGCCTTTTAGAGTCCACCTGATGGAAAGTGGTAACCGTCGCCTATAGACATGAACATAAAGAAGTATACTGTGTTGCCCATGATACCCTTTAACTAGGATCTTTTGCCCCTGTACCCTGTAAATTCACGCCATATCGCACCCTTCAAACCGAAACACAGCCATGTAAACGCAACTGCTTCACGGTAGTATTACGAATGGGACAGAGGTGTCCTAGTAAACGACGTTTGCACAAAATCTCCCCCATTACCCTTCCGATTGGAATGTTCAATTATGCAGTCCATGCATGTCCTTTTAGGTATTTTCCTACCCTTGTTACCATCTACAATGAGATGAATTGATTATTATAATAGTAATGGGGAATACCAGCCTTATTTGCTAGCAATATACTCTGCCAGGTCGACTCCCTCGTCCCTGGAAACCACCGTTTTTTTGTACAACTTAGAATGGCAAACAAGCTGACGGCCCACCTGATGAAAAGCGGTAACTGTCGCCTATAGACATGAGCAGTACCATGGACATAACAGAGTATACTGTTTCGCCCATGATACCCCCCATGCGTTACCATTCCTGAGGACTCAGGTGTTATTCCTCTGTACCCTGTAAATTCACGCCATATCCCACCCTTCAAACCGAAACACAGCCATGCAAACACAACTGCTTCACGGTTGAAACACGAATGGGACAGAGGTACCCAAGCAATCGACTTTTGTACAAAGTCTCCCTCTGGTAATAATACTTTTTCTATATTTATGATAATATGTTCGTTTATATAATCTAAACTCAGCGGCAAGTGATCTTTCAAAACGTGAGTCACCGACAAGTGCTTCTTTGGAACACTCTTAATTTCGCTTCCCTATGTTTTGCATAACCTGATGAAGGTAATACAAAAAAAATATTATAAAATTTTATGAAATTTGAACCTTATGTTTGTATAATGAAGTTTATATTTGAACGGCAATATAGATGTTTCATAAGACATTTTAATGTCTGTGTATTTCTAAAGAGCACCCAAAGCTCAATGGCGCAGGTGTCCACACAACAAAAGGGTTTAGATTCGATCCCCGCTCCAACCTCAGTGTATAGCGATTTATAAAAAAAAAAAAACAAAAAATTACAACAGGGTATTGCTCGTGTTTATGATATGTCGCTCCAATATTGAATGGGAGGGTTCTGTATTTTTTTTATGGTCTTATTCTTGTTTCGGTTATTATTAATTGTTTTTGTAAAAATTATGTACAAATCCGATTTTATGGAAAGATAGAAAGAAATATATTGTTCATTTTATTCAAGTACGTACATTTAGATTTAAGCATTTTTAAATAGTCCTTTTATTTATTATTTCAATGTATTTAATCGCCCATTCGAAACGCAGTTTCTGCCAAGAAGAACCGGAAAAGTCAGATGTTGCTTTAAAACAAAATTATATTCAAAATTTTTTATTACATAAATTTATAAGAATTTGTATGAATATCAATTACTAAGCAGTATCAGGTCATAAAATACTGTATAGTTTATATCTTGTTGTGTTATTTATTTCAATACTTTTTGAATCATTGTCGACATAACTCATTACCATGCTGGTTATGTGGCTTGGTGCTGAGTTCTCCTTCAATAATCATTTTATAAGTAAATAATGCAAATAAATTATCTATCTATCTATCAAATGCTCCAATTCAAACAAACCTTTTTTGTTTCTTTCACATTCTAAAAGAAGCTTCATGTCTAAATAGTTTTTTTTTTGCATTAATATAACAGGGATCTCTAAAAAGCTGAAAAGGTAAAATTTCTCTGTTGCAAAATTGTAAAGTCATTGTAATCAATCATATTCTACAACGTTGCACTTTGGTGCAGTTTTCACGTACATTCACTTTTGTATGTAGGTGTAAATTGCATGCTTTTTTTATGCAACTTAAAATGGGAATCAAGCTGACGGCCCACCTGATGGAAAGTGGTAACCGTCGGCTATAGACATGAGCAGTATCATGGACATAACAGGGTATACTGTTTCGCCCATGATACTCCCCATGCGTTGCCATTCCTGAGGACTCAGGTGTTATTCTTCTATACCCTGTAAATTCATTACCTTATCCCACCCTTCAAACTGAAACACAGCCTTGTAAACATAACTGCTTCACGGTAGAAACACGTATGAGACAGAGATGCCCAAGCAAATGACTTTTGTACAAAGTCTCCCTCTGGTGAGAACGTGTATCTTGAACTAAGTATAGTAATAAAATATATTGTTCAGGATCTGTACTTTATGGTAGTCTATGGGGGAGACTTATGTCCAGCAGTGGACAGATAATAGCTAAAATGACGATAAAAATTTCTACTTTTTATTAAATAGCACTAACATTGAATTGACTTGAATTTATTTTTATTAAACGATTTTTTAACATACTACTATGATTTTATTATTGTTAACCGAATGAATATTTGATGTATAATGTTGAAATAGTTAAGTATTGTAACTTGTACCTACCCACCAATGAGTTTGCATGCTTTAGACTAAAAGGCGAACATTTGTACTTCACCATAAATCAAGATCTGTAAAAACAATGTACTGGCAAATAAATGTATATATCTATCTATGTACAGAACAATAGATTATATTTTTTAGAATTACTACCGTTTTATAGTGAAAATAAAATTAATTTGTAACAAATAGCAGTAATTTTCATTTAATGTGAATTCTTACAAACGAACAAAGGTAAATGCAAAATGATTTTAATTTTAAAACGATTTCAAATCACATTCAATTCTCGGTAGTCGACATCGTTTCTACTGATGTGCGTTACGTTAGAATTACCACATGTATTTTACGCTTTGTTTAATAAATATAAATAGAATCTGTATTATCTTACCTTATTTTCGCATATGGGGTCAGCTAAGCCGTTGGACGTCGACCCATACGGATCTTTATTGCTTCCCCCTGCCTTATACCATCATTTCATAGATCCCATGTGTTACCTCAACAATATCCCGCAGTTTAAGATATCTGTAGTCCCTTGGCTTCGGATAAGCCGTTCCCAGTAGACTCATACGCATACTTGCCAACGAATCGCAGTTGCACATCAAGTGTTCCATGGATTCTTATTTCTCACCGTACAGTCTGCACAGTGTGCCCGAAGATAGACTCATCTTATATAGTATATGCCTTACTGGCATATGTCCAGTTAAGGCACACATTGAGAGCCTTGCCTTTTTTTTATACAACTTAGAATGGAAAACAAGCTGACGGCCCACCTGATGAAAACCGTCGCCTATAGACATGAGCAGCACCATGGACATAACAGAGTATACTGTTTCACCCATGATACCCTCCATGCATTGCTATTCCTGAGGACTCAGGTGTTATTCCTCTGTACCCTGTAAATTCACGCCATATCCCACCCTTCAAACCGAAACACAGCCATGCAAACACAACTGCTTTACGGTTGAAACACGAATGGGACAGAGGTACCCAAGCAAACGACTTTTGTACTAGCTCTAGTTACAGGTTACTCAATAGTTACTATATCTCATAATGTTATATGTTATATTTCATGTTTAACCATATATATTATAAGTAGTGTTTATGTATTATATGTATATTTCTTATGTATTATTATGTATAATTATTTCAATATGTTACTATAATTATGTCTCATATTTTTCACCACCTCTGCTTTTCATACGCTTTCTGTTTTCCTAGGATACATTTTAAATAAGCATTTGAAAGTATTGAAAATTATCTGTTTTTACCTAATGGTTAGCTGGTTGAGAATGCCATATGGCATTAAGCTCGCCACTTGTACAAACTTATTGTGATATAAAGAATAAAAAAAATAAATGAAAAAAATATATATCAATGGCCTTTCTACCTTAATAAACATACTGGATTTCAAGGGATCGACATCGATACTGTGACGAATCCGTGTCCAGACATGATTATTTTCGAATTAGGGCCGACCTGTCTGTCTGTCCGCAATTTGGCGGACCATTAATTATCCTAATGTATTATAGATGTCTCTATATTGTAGATAATGTGGAAGGTTTATAAGTCTGTGTAGTTTAAAATAATATTATTTACCAGAGACCGGGAGACTTTGTACAAAAGTTGTTTGTTTGACTACCTCTGTCCCATTCGTGTTTCTACCGTGAACCAGTTGTGTTTGCATGGCTGTGTTTCGGTTTGAAGAGTGAAATATGATATTGAATTTACAGGATACAGAGGAATAACACTTGGGTCCTTAGAAATAGCAACGCATGGGGGTTATCATGGGCGAAATAGTATACCCTCTTATCTATCCATGGTACTGCTCATGTCTATAGGCGACGGTTACCACTTTCCAGAAGGTCTGCTTGTCACGTCAGCTTGTTTGCCATTCTAAGTTGTATGAAAAAAAATATACCTCAGGTAGAATACATTTTGACCATGTTGGACTATTTTGCTGGGGCGCTTGCTGGCAACTAAGGGAATTTATTTGTTTATTACTTTTTAGTACTCTGACGAATACGAGAAGGTGATGAGGCACCATCACCTCCCTATCCCAGACAAATAATTAAATTAAAAATCTCATTCTCTCTCATGGATTCGATAGCGATGATGATTCCATCATTTGACGCGCATAAATTAATAGAGCTCTGTTTTGCTCTTTAGACGCCTTTTTTTTTTAAACGCAGGGGGCAAACGAGCATGCGGCTCACCTGATAGTAAGTGACTACCGCCGCCCATGATCACGCACATCACTAACAGCACTGCAGGTATGTTGCCGGCCTTTTAAAAAGGAATATACTCTTTTTTTGGAGGTTATATTGTCATATCGGTTCGGAAATACTGCTGCTGGAAGTTAATTCTACAGAGTGGTTGTACGTGGAAGAAAATGCCTTGAAAACGCACGCTGGAAGACCGCCACTCGTCCAGATAGCTGGGATGAAACTTTAGTTTATGGCGGGTTGTACGGTGGTGAAAATCAGCAGCAGGTATCAATCCGAACACTTCCTCAAAGCACTCCCTATGGAAAATTCGGTAGAAGATACACAGAGATGCAACATCTCTGCGCAGTTTCGGTGGGTCGAGCAGGACAGTAAGGCGCTGATTATCATGTTTTAAAGCAGCTTTTTGATAGAAGACTCCGAAATATACCGTAAGAACCTCGTTTAATTTCCCTATACAACTTAATTATCATCGTAAATGAATGCAATAAAAGCACTCAAATAAAACGCAATAACTTGCAAGCAAGCAACACGACTGTTTATTGCAAATTACACTTTCAGAAAGTGAGGAAACGAACTTGTTTACCAGAAGCCAAACAATAAACACACAATAAACATAAACAGTAACAGTCTACGAGATGCTGCTAAGCGTTATAGTGGTATCTAATTGAAGTTTATTTGAGTTTGCCAGCTAAAATTAGGCTTTTCGTACTCTGGGCAACTTACAGAAAACAGTTTTTTTATTATATAAAATTGACATGGAGGAACTTTCATGTAAACTGAAGATATAATTCGATTTTTTTTATACAACTTAGAATGGCAAACAAGCTAACGGCCCACCTGATGGAAAGTGGTAATCGTCGCCTGTAGACATGAGCAGTACCATGGACATAACAGAGTATACTGTTTCGCCCATGATACCCCCCATGCGTTGACATTCCTTAGGACTTAGATTAGTTACATAATTGATTTATTATAATTAAATTGTATCTTAACGGTATCTGTAAATAGAGGATATTTCAAAAAAAAAAAAACTTATACGACGAGTCTTAATGAGAGCAATAGAAGCCAATACAATAATTTTTAGGAGTTTTGTCTGTTTATTATATATTTGTTTCATTATCGATCAAAAGCTATTACATAAAATTGGATGTAGTTTTTCTGAAAGTCTAAGTTAAAATCTAGTATACGTTTTATCTTGATCTAGATCTATTTCATTAATTCCTTTACTTCAGAAAATTAAATAATTCTCCTAATCCACGTGTACGAAGTAGCGGGCAAAAAATAATAAATATTAAAATATTATTTTTAAATAGCTTCACAAAGTGTTCTAAATTACGATTTAATGATCTGCATATATACTTAATCCTTTTTTGTTAAACTACGTTGTATTTTAAACATATTTTGTTTATACAATAAACTTTAATTATTTCACTAATATAATAAATATCTTATTAACAAAAATAAATATGTTTGCCTATAAGTTGCATAGCATGCGAATAGCCTTCCATGAAATTAACACCTTTGTGTCCTGTGAAATAAATAAATACTTCCATTACTTTGTTTGGTGTTTGTCAGTGTCTTATTTCAGGGCGACGACAAATGTTTTTCACTTATATTCGTATAACGATATTAAACTTAATTTGCCATTAATTTATTTATTTCTTATTTTTTTTTTGATGGGTGAAAATGGTATGGTAACCCCGCCTGCGCTAACGGTCATCTATCATCTATCATATATATATATATATATATATATATATATATATATATATATATATATATATATATATATATATATATATATATATATCATATATATATCACCTATCACCCTTCACTTTAGCGCAGGCGGGGTTACCATACCATTTTCACCCATCAAAAAAAAAAAAACTAATTTCATTGAATTCTGTATTGTAGTTTTTGCGTGAAAGATTAAAAAGTTTCCGTCGATCTATCTTTCATCAATAGGACTAGTTTCATTATCATAATAATTATATGTACTCATTTAGTAACGTAATTATATACACTATTTTTTTCTATTTGTAAAAATAAAGATGGCAGTCAAGTAGACGGTTTGCCGGATAATAAGCTATTACCGTATAATTTACGAACATTAGACGTTATAAAGAATTCTAAAGAAGTATTATAGATGAATAGTGAGCCCTTAACTTCCAATAATTCCAAAGTAGAATGTAAAATAATAATGCATTATACTTCTGAATAAATACCAAGCTCTTAAACTAATTAGAAACCTTTCGAAGAATAAGCCAGAGAAGGTAAGCACTCGAAGGAACAAATTAGTCGAATCCAGCTGAACATTCCAGGATGTTATTGCAAGAACAGGTGGGATGGTGTTTGAGCTAAAAATTTGCACTTCAATTTCAGTGTAATTTCAGAGGAGAGCGTTAGTTTAATCTAGTTATTTGAAAATTTGAATTTTTCTTATTACATTCTGTGAATATTCGAATCTTAGGTATCTAAGAGTATTACAGTGTACACTAGTTTCTGCCTGCTACTTCGTATGTAAAACGTAATTTTCCTAATTCCGAAATTGTAGATTTACGTTATTTATTTTTTGTTTAATTTGTTAATAAAAATTAAACAAAAAAAATAAATTTAAAATAAATGAAATAGACCAATTCACGACGAGACATTTAGCAGATTTGAAATTAGATCTCCTCCTGGAGGAAAGAACTGTGCAAATTGAATCCAAATTGATGCAGTCGTTTTTGCGTGATTCAAAAACAAACATATAGAGAAACGGAGTGAGAAAATTTCTTAAAAAAAATAAAATTTTGGCATCTATTAATCTTATTAAGATATTGCATTATTATTTTTTCTTAAATAACTTCCATGTACTGACCTGTCTACATCCTCACCTGTCATCCTACACTGGTGTACCGTAAGTGTATACCGATGGCGCGGGCGGGGTAAGCATTTCTTTATCATCCATTAAAAAAACAATCCCAGATAATATAACACATAGATAGATAAATAACACACTTTATTTCAATCAACTATGATACACTTACATTTATAGCTAAGTTTATAAAATCAAATAAGTTACCCACATAATTATAAGAATAGAATACAAAAGATAAAATACACAACTATATTTTCGCCATGTGTGTGCGCCAGTGGCCCAAATAGGCCATAGCTCAGTGATATTCGTACTATTGCTTAAAAACGAAGCACTGATTTGCAGCCTGATCTAATCACACCATTGTCCTCAGGACTAGCTATGTATAAGAGGTAATGACAGAACAGACTGTAACGCCCATGGTACACGTTAAACTTTGGTCACGTACCACTCTCTATCAGCTAGGCCGTCAGATCGTTTGCTATTCTAAATTGCATAAAAATGGAACGTCTAACGCTGCATAAGCTATCAAGTGATAATATCAAAACAATTGAATGTGAACCTAATTATACAAGACTTAAGAACGTTAATGTAACATTAATATTTGCGGTCATATACCTGTATTAAAATCTATAAAAGCTAAACAATAGTTACAATAAATCGTGAACCGTAATTCCCTATGCAAGCGTGAAAGAGCAAAAAATACGGAGTTTGTGAGTCATAATGTCTTTGACCGTTAGCTCGATGCGAATCGTGCTTTTATGAAAGTTGTTTGACTCGTTCACACTGAAAAAAAGATGCGATAAAAGGATTTTTTATCTATATTTTTTTTATACAACTTAGAACGGCAAACAAGCTGACCGCCCACCCGATGGAAAGTGGTAACCGTCGCCTATAGACATGAGCAGTACCATGGACATAACAGAGTATTATGTTTCGCCCATGATACCCTCCATGTGTTGCCATTCCTGAGAACTCAGGTGTTATTCCTTTGTACCCAGTAAATTCACACCATATCCAACCCTTCAAACTGAAACACAGCCATGCAAACACAGTTGCTTCACGATTGAAACACGAATGGGACAGAGGTACCCAAGAAATCGACTTTTGTACAAAGTCTCTCTCTGCTAAAATGAAGACGATTACATTCACGGCGGGTACATTCAATTGTAAACGTGAAAGTGAATTTGTTTGTAAATATTTCACTGAACTAGATGTTATCTTGCGGTAGTCCATATCACTGGTTATTTAATTAGATTTATTTTGTTTAATTCCGCTACCATTAGTATGTGTGTGACTGACAACACTCGAAGATTGACCACCACAAGTAGTTTCTCACAGCCTTCCATATTAGCCATCAATTAGACAATAGATTATAACTGTGGCAAAATTGGTTATTTTGATCTAAAAACTAAATTGCTATACCTATTTCAATAAAATTTCTACGTGACCGATTTGTATCTTATTTAAAAAAAAAATTCGAATTAATTTGAAACTGATGGATGATTATAATGTATCGAACAAAAAAAAACAATTGAATTAAGAAGCTCCTTAATTAATTTGGTTAAAAATAGCGTTTTAAAACAGAGTTAACATGAAATATTATATTTTATTAATCATGATCACAGCTAACTAAATTGAATATTGGGTATATATATATATATATATATATATATATATATATATATATATATATATATATTAGATATAGCAATAAACCCTCCACGCATCAGGTCGATCTCCACGCGATTCCCCTTGGAAACTATCCTGGTTAATTCTTGTCCAATTCTTCACGATACGCCAATTGACCTGCCTTCATTCTCACCTATCATCATTGGCGTAAGTATCATTGGAGCCCAACTAGCGTATACTGTTAGCGCTGGCGGGGTTACCATTCCATTACCACCCATAAAAAAATACTAGTAAAAGTACAAAATTCTTTCGCAAACTGTCAGTGTAAAATAGATTATTAGCTGGCGATTCTTAGTAATAAATTATGTATTGACTAGAAATTGGTTGATTTTTATATATTTTTATGTACTTTTGTTAGAATTAGGTGTATTCTGTGAATATATGTATCATTTCCTAGAATCTAAATACTTTATTGTTTATTCATATGGGTTGCTCAGTTTCTGGCTGCATTCTTTATTCTTTGTTCGAAATTATAACCTATATTGAAAATGTAAAAGTTTGTATATTAAAAAAAAATAAAAAAAATAAATAATTTTATTTCAGTAAAATTTAAGCATTATTGTATTAATAGTACTTCTTTTTTATATAATTTTACGTAAGTATTTGTCTTATTTGTAATTCTGTAAACGGTTGAACGGATTTTAAGTTAAACTTGGAACAGATAGGTAACTAAACTAATTAACTGTTTTCAATGAACTCAAAGCATACTTCATATGCTGTCCAAGAGATCGGTTTTTTTAATGGGTGGTAATGGAATGGTAACCCCGCCTGCGCTATCGGTATATGCTGACGGGGTACCAGTGAGGGGTGATAAGTGACGATAAAAGCAGAGGGCCTACCATTAAATGTTTTCTGAAATTTTGGATCCAAACGAAACAGAAATTTGATGTTAAAATTACATAATACATGCCGTTTGGAAATATTTAAAATGTTAAAATATTGTTCCTTTGGACTTTTATGATAGGATGTATGACGAACGAACGAAATGTTAAACTCCATTTATTGGTCCGATTTAAATATAAACAAAAACACGAAATTGAGTCAGAAATATCGGAATTTCATTTCATGGTAGACTCGCAGATCAGTTAGCCCATCGTGACGAGCTCCACTAGAATTAGCCACGATGGTTTCCAGGGGGAACCGTGTGGAGGTCGACCTGATAGGGTGTATTGCTAGCAATGGGTTCATTAGACCCCATTACTAACAATCTCTTTCAAAATTGAGAGATCAGGTCAACAGGGCTGATATACCTGAAGAAGGTGAAAGCTTTTGAATTAAAAAAAAATAGTTTATGGCAAAGCCGCGAGGTAAAGCTAGTGGATAATAAAAGTTATAAATTTTAATAAAACTAATTACTATAAAAAATAGATATCTCAAGTAATAAAACTCTAAGACAATCGGAAGTTATAAAAATCTCCAATTTTTACACCCTGCCGCCTAATTTTGTTACGTCTGATACCGTTTTACGAGTTTTAAATTAAACTGTAAACTGATATCGAAGTCAGTTAAAGGCAAACGTCCATTTTAAATAGAGATGCTAAATTATAATGAACCATATTCCTATTAGCAATATAGATCATAGTAATTTTTTTCTATAATTTTGTTGCAGTAAAAAAAATACACTTAAAACTCGAATTAAGTATGAAACTTGAAGGTGTTTGAAAAGGATATTTTCCTTTTATAAATGGATCATAAAAATTGTAACTTTACGTGTATTTTTATTGAACATTTCACAAGAGGGAGACTTTGTACAAAAGTCGTTTGCTTGGGCACCTCTGTCCCATTCGTGTTTCAACCGTGAAGCAGTTGTGTTTGCATGGCTGTGTTTCGGTTTGAAGGGTGGAATGTGGCGTGAATTTACTGGGTACAGAGGAATAACACCTGAGTCCTCAGGAATGGCAATGCATTGAGGAGTATCATAGGCGGAAACAGTATACTCTGTTATGTCCATGGTACTGCTCATGTCTATAGGCGACGGTGACCATTTTCCATCAGGTGGACCGTCAGCTTGTTTGCCATTCTAAGTTGTATAAAAAAAAAGTATAAAATAAATTATTATGTAAAATAAATGTTGTAGACAACGAATGAGAAATAAACGTCATTTTAGTTTTAAAACGTGACGATACAAAAAAAATCAGTTAAGTTTGTGTTGTATGTGTATTAGGGGTGGGCAATATATACCAATATCTATATATTTTAGTTACAATATGTATATACTGGTTCGATAACGAATATCTTAAAAGTCTGTTATATAAAAAAAAAAAAATATTGGATAATAGACTTTTAACATATTTCAAAATAGATATCCGACCGATGTAGGCGATATTGAAAGCGATGATGACCTTTTTTCTACCATCAATGTTTTATTGAAGTGGTATCCATAGTACCCATGCCTAATATACATGTATATGTAATCAAAAGGAATCTTCTCCGGTGAAAGCTTAAGCTGTAAAATGAGCTCCTTACCGAGGTTTCCCTTAGAGGCTACAATATGGAATTTTTAGATAAATAGATAGATAGATAATTTATTTGCATTACTTACTTACAGCACACAAATTACAACATAGATATAAAAAAATGCGAGATAACATAAATGATTAAAAAAAAAATACATAAAGCTAAATACAATTTTTCGTTTCTGCGTGTGCCATAGCAATACAAAATGGTCACAACTCAGTTTATTGCTTCGCCCTCAAAAGAGCAAAGCGCTGATATTCTGTAGCGGCCAAAGGGAATAGGGTAACAATAAAACAATTTTTCAAAAAGGTATATTAAGATTTCTTCAGGGTCAGCAGAGTCCACGTGACATTGCGACCGCAATGTAGATTTTTTTTCTGATAGGTCAAAATGGGATGGTAACCCCGCCTGCGCTAACGGGATACGCTGGCGGAGCACCAGGGAATAGATGAGAATAAGCTACAATTATTCCATTCAGATTAGCAAGCTTGAAGTTACAATTATTCCATTCAGGCCCTTATGGAATGTCAATAAAATTTACAATAAATTAAAATAGCTCTAAAAAAATATTTAATTACAAAAAGTTATTATACACTACAGGAATTTTTCAATGAGAAAATTTAATTGTATTTGTACCTATTTGTTTCAATGTAATAATGCTTTATTTATTTTATGTAAATCGACGATACGTATATATATAATGTAAAAATTTAGTTATGTACTTTATGAAATATTTATTAATGTGATTGCTGTGCCCTTCCAGGGTTCATGTTGATTCTATACCTTTAATAACTTAAGACCTATATTGTTACAACATGAAATATCAATAAATGATTGAATTGAATTGAATGGATTTAATGAATGTTTTGTATTGAACTTGACATTGATAGTTGGATGGTTATCCATGCAATTCGTCGTGTTTCCATAAATTATTGTATATATATATAAAACTCAATCACTTGGATCGCGGTAGCATGACCATGGATACGAGATTTTTGTAATATAAATATGTTATATATATATATATATATATATATATATATATATATATATATATATATATATATATATATATATATATATATATATATATATATATAACGTAATTATATATATAGCTATAGTGGTCGTCTGATAAAAGACGGGCTGTATAATTGTTTGCCATCTTCGTGGTATAAAAAAATATGAATATTCTGCTGAACATACGTCTCCCGTTAATAGGAGGCTTTGTCAGTAATTACCACGGTTGGTAGGCAGGTTGTCAACCGCTGTAAGGCTTTGGTGATATTTTAAGACGGCTCTGCTCCTCATCCATCGTCCATTACATATTGTACTTTTATCATATCAGCCTTTAACCGTCCACTGTTGAACATAAGCCTCCCCCTTGGGGGGTTTCACCAGTAGTTGCCATGCTTGGCAGGCGGATTGCCAACCGCAATTAGGCTTTGAAGATGTTTTAAGTGGGACACTGCTGCCCTCGCCGTCCCTTAGTCGTCTTTTACGACACCCACGAGAAAGGAAGGGGTGGCCTATTCTATGCCGAAACCACACGGCCACATATATGGCCGAATATTATACTACAAAGGGCATAAAAGAGCAAGCTACGTGTAAAACAATGTTTAAAGAAATTTCATAATCATAAATAATATTTATCCGTCTATCCGCCGCACACATTGTATTTTACACTGGACCATTTCGTTATACTGTAATGTCTGTAATATTTCGCTTCACATCATACAACTTTGTATGAAACAACTTTCTGTACTTCATTAATTTTCACACATTAAACGCGCCATTTTAATAATGCACAAGTATTTTTGTACGGCCATGAAATACGCGTAAGCACTAACGACGAAATATTACTACTTCTGTGAGCGTAGCGACATCTGGTGTTAAAATTTTTTGGGTCAACTTCGTTGTTAACAGCACTGACTGTCGGAAGATATAGTCATGTACCTTTTGAAGTACAAAGCTAGTGATTTTAATTTTTAAATATCATATTAATTTAAATATATCAGAGTTATGAACGGTTTTAATTTCAAAATAATAATGAAATATGAATCACCAAACTTCTTACTAATTACATAATTCTACTAACCCACAGGTTTATATATTTAATAAACTGTTAAATGACAAATAATCATCAGAGATAAGAACTATAGTCTGTGGTGATTCATGTATGTAGGTGATTACTTTCTGTCAGATGAGCTATTATTATCTCTGTATAGGTAATTCTTATATTTAATTAATCACTTAAGTAGCCCATATGTTGTTAGTATTATTATTAATATAGTATTAGTATTTATAGATGACATATACTATTTTTCGTCAAATTTCTCCTTTTTTATTACTATTTAAATATATATATATATATATATATATATATATATATATATATATATATATATATATATATATATATATATATATATATATATATATATATATATATAATAGTTGTAATGTTTTGCTCGTATAAATTCAGTTAAAGAATATAGATCCTATGTATTAAGATAAAAAATAAATAATAGACAATTTGTCCTGTCCAAGTATTACATTTTATTCAAATCTATAACTGTGATTGTAACTGTGTATGTAAAAATGACAATGAGTATACAAACATTTTTTACAATTTATAATATTAAACATAATCACTATTATCATCATATCATCCATTAATTATCCACTGCTGAAGATAAACCTCCCCCTCGGAAGGTTTTTTCAGTAATTGCCACGCTTGGCAGACGGATTGGCAACCGCAGTTAGGCTTTGAAGATTTTTTAAAAGAGGGGCTGCTGCCCGTCCCTCGCCCTCCCTTTGTCGCCTCTTACGACACCCATGGGAAAGGAAGAGGTGGTCTAGTTAGCCGGGACCACACGGCTAAATAATAATCACAGACCAGAATAACCAACAATTAATTGTGCATTTAAATGACTCGCTGGTCTTATGGCCACGAGCACTCGCGCGCCGGGATTAAGATAAGAGGATTCAAGGCTACTTTCATCAAATGTCCACATTTGAAGGAGAAGGAATAATAAATATGGCGGATTAAGTAATTAAGTTGAGAGTACGCTGTGAATATAAGTGTTTTATGTAGTTAATAAAGTTGTCACGATGGTTATTTTTATAAACCTTTATACATTTAATAAGTATTCATTATTTAACTACTTTTACTGTAGGTATATTTATATATGTATATTTATATTTGTATATGTATGTATTTTTATTACATATTTGTATATTTATGTAATATTTATTTAATGTATTCATGTATGTATATTAATATAATCATAATGTGCAGTAGTTCTCCATTATATGTGTTATAATTTTTTCACCGCATAATTACATTTCTGTTTCGCCAAAGGTTGAATGCTATATAGTATTGAGTCCGCTTTTTGTACCAGACATTTTTTTGTAATGTGGTCAATAAAGAATAAATAAAATAAATATAAACATAGGGAGCAAAATGGTCGAGGGATGGGCAGTAGCGTTTTTATTTAAATATCAAAGCTTAATTGAGATTGCCAACCCTCTTGCCAAACATGGCAACTGCTGGCAAAACTGCCCTAAAGGGGGAAGCCTATTATCAGCAGTGGATAGTTAACAGTTGACATCTTAATAAGATTGATTAACGAACTTAAAAAAAATGGAACCGTATTTTTAAAGAGAAGTATAAAATAAAAAAAATAAAAAAAATAAAAAATAAATAAAAAAAATAAAAAATAAATAAAAAAGTACTAAAGTGTTAAAAGCTAGCCAATAATTCAGTCAGCCAAAAATTTACTTTTTAAATGAGAATAAATTACATCATTTTCAACTAACTTCAAAAAGAAGGAAGCTATCAATTTTACCTCATAACTCCGTCAGTTGTAAACCGATATGGAAAATTCTATTTTACCTGAAAGAATATACTGGTTCCGTAGAAATTTTATCAAAATCGATTCAGTAGTTTAGTTTTTAAATCAAAATAACTGGTTTTGCCACAATACCAGCGTTGTAAGTTAAATAAAAAAAGTTAAGACAAAAAAATTTGTCGAAATTTTTTTTACACAATGCAAGATATCCACTACTGCAGCAAAGAGGTACAGAAATTTTAAAGATAAAGTAGTCTGAGTTTCTTTTTTTATACAACTTAAAATGGCAAACAAGCTGACGGCCCACCTGATGATACCACCCATGCGTTGCCATTCTTGAGGACTTAGATGTTATTCCTCTGTATCCTGTAATTTCACGTCATATCCCACCCTTCAAACTGAAACACAGCCATGCTTGCACAACTGCTTCACGGTAGAAACACGAATGGGACAGAGGTACCCAAGCAATCGACTTTTGTACAAAGTCTCCCTCTGGTTCTTACGGACTCTTCTCAATAGATAACAAATTTCCGAATCCTACATTCTTAAAAAAATTACAATTTAAGAGTAATTGCAAACAAGTACGATATGAATTTGAAATTTAATACGACTACCAAAATTCTAAAATCCATGACTCGTTACTAAAATATCGAGACAGTATTCGAACGACGCGCTAGTTTCCTCCATAAGCATAATTTAATCAAAACTTAACACGTCCGGGACACGTAGAGTAGTTAGTACGACACCATAAAAGCTAATATCACGTACCACGGTACTTGTGACAAATGAAATGTCCGCTTTCAGGAAATTAAACCGAGAAAATTGGATAGTAAAGTGCATAATGGCGTGATTGCATTTCCTTTGTATGGCGCTATGAAATAATCGTGTAACTATGTTATTTTATTTTCTATTATTATGTATTGATTATGATGACGTCATTTATATCATCATCAGCCTTTAGCTGTCCACTGCTGAACATAAGCCTTCCTCTTAGGGGGTTTTGACAATCGTTGCTGTAAGAGATTACTTCTAGCGATAAGGCCGCCTTTTGTATATGCACATTCTGTATTAATACTCCTTGTATACATCTCTATTGTGCGCAATAAAGGATTGCTACGTTTGGCAGGCGGACTGGCAACCGCAGTTAGGTTTTGGAGATGTTTTAAGAGGGACACTGGTCCATCCCTCGCCCTCTCTTAGTCGCCTCTTACGACACCCACGGAAAAGGAAGAGGTGGCCTTTTCTATGACGAGACTAGGCGATTATAATATCATAACTAGCTGTTGCCCGCGACATCGTCCGCGTTTCCGTCGTTTTTCGTAAAATAAGTAGCCTATGTCTCCTTCGCCTCACGGTTCAGTGGTTTTGACGTAACAGACACATTTCCCTTCACTGCTCTGCTCCTATTGATTGTATCGTGATGAAAAATACTATAACCAGCCCAGGAGTATGAAGAATAATTGTACCAAGTTTCGTTAAAATCCGTCGAGTAGTTTTTGTTTCTATAACGAACATACAGACAAATAGACAAAAATGTTACTGATTGCATTTTTGGCATCAGTATCGATCACTAATCACCCCCTGATAGTTATTTTGGAAATATATTTCATGTACAGAATTGACCTTTCTACAGATTTATTATATTATATAAGTAGGTATTTTGCCATTCCCATTAAAAGTCATATTTTATTCTAATTTCGAGAACATAGCGTTTCTATACGGGTATAATAATAATGTTTTTCTTTTTACATGCAACTTAGAATGGCAAACAAGCTGACGGCCCACCTGATGGAAAGTGGTATCCGTCGCCTATAGACATGAGCATAACAGAGTATACTGTTTCGCCCATGATACCCCCCATGCGTTTCCATTCCTGAGGACTCAGGTGTTATTCCTCTGTACCCAGTAAATTCACTGCTATATCCCACCCTTCAAACCGAAACACAGCAATGCAAGCACAAGCTTAACGGTTGAAACACGAATGGGACAGAGGTGCCCAAGCAAACGACTTTTGTACATAGTCTCCTACTGGTAATAACTGTTTAAAAGAAATATTAATTTATAACAATAATAATGACGTCATTGCAAATTGTTGTTACAGTTAAAAATACATATTTTATCGACTTTGTTTAAAGTACCTTCTAGTGTTAAAATTGTGACGCTGTCAGTCTGTATACTAAATTTTCACCACTTGTTTGTCGCTACGGATTTTTAATGAGTCAAAATGAAATGATAACCTCTGGCTGTGCTGCCAATATACACTGTTGGAACACCAGAAGGAATATTAGATTAGGATGAAGTTCCAGGTGGCACCGCATGGATGTCGACCTGATTGGGTATATTGCTACCAAAGAGGTTGTTATATCCCATTACTAACAATCCCTTTCGCCATATAACCGTGGGATTATACACATATGGCATAGTTTTTTTGCAATTCTTTCAAATTCTCTTCTCTCATATAGGTAATTATTTCCCGTACTTTAATACTGAGAGTACAAACGCGTTTCTACGAACGAGCCTGCAAAACCGTCAATTTATTAATTCACACAATAAAAGGTACGGTATTCTAAGAAACGGCAGACATCATTCCCCTTTATCCCGGAGGACTCTGATTGGAATAGTTCATCTCACAAAGGACGTTCCTCAAACAATTTACTGTCATTATACTTCAAAATACAAAAGCTTGCAATGGCGACTGTACATTGAAAAGAATATTTTCTGTTAAGGCGTATACGTGTTATTGTCTAATAAGCACAACATTTCATTCATTCATTCATTCATTCATTCATTCATTCATTAATTCATTCATTCATTCTACTAATTTAAAATTAACAATTGATAAAATATCTAAATTTGATTCTATAAATAAGAATGTTTTTTTTTATACTACTGAGGTGGCAAACAAGCATACGGCAATGAAAAAAGCCTCTTTACCCCCCTTTTGAAGAACTCCATGCTGTAGTCTCTTGGGAAAACCTCTGCAGGGAGCTCATTCTATAACCTGAGTGTTCATGGGAGAAAACATCTCTGAAACCGCGCTGTACGCAACCATTTATGCTGTAGGACATGAGGATGAAATCCCCGTCGATGGCGAGCCGTACGATGGTAGAAAGTGGCTGTGGGCATCATATTGAACAATTCCTCTGAGCACAATCCATTGTACAAGCGATAGAACACGCAGAGCGAGGCAAAATCTCTCCTAAGACAAGTTTTTCAAGTAAACTTAACTATAAGCATTTTTAATTAATTTACCGTCCATTTAGAAGTTCATTTCAATTGAAATGAGTGGACATGAAACTAAACTGTCACTTTTTTTAAACAAATTTTGTTTTTACAGTTATAAATTGGTATCAATACAGACTACCAGACAGTACGAGAATTATTTAAATTATTAGACAAATAACAGCCAAATACAATTAGCATAAGAATATCTTGAATACAAAACCAACTGTACAATTAATTTTGAAAATCTCGACAAATTAATGATGTACACCAAACGTATACAAACTTATCTTTTTCAGAAAGTCCGTATAAGAATTTGTTTTGCAACTTACAATGACAAACAAGCTGATAGCCCACCTGATGGAAAGTGGTGAGCGTCGAATATAGACATGAACAGTACCATGGACATACATGTAATAGAGTATACTTTGTCGCCTATGATACCTTTCTCCGTACAAGTCGATTCTAATTAATAGAGTAGCAGCAAATGTAGTATTATTTGTATCATTTATTTTATTTTTTTTTTATTTATTCTTTATTGACCACATTACAAAAAAAAATGTCTGGTACAAAGGCAGACTTAATACTATACAGCATTCTCTCCCAGTCAACCTTTGGCTAAACAGAAATTTTATTATGCGGTGAAAAAAATTACAACACATACAAAAGAGATTATATAAATATACATACATGAATATATTAAACAAATATTACATAAATATACAAATATGTAATAAAAATACATACATACAAATATAAATATAAATATACATATATAAATATACCTACTTATAGATTATATACGATATCACAAATCAACAACGATAGAGATCAAAAGTGATGACGATGAAGATGATGAACTGCTTTCACAGTATTTGTTCAGTTCATATGAATGAATGAACGACAATTATATTTGCTTAAATACAGATTAATACATTAGAAATATTTAATGTTAAAAACAGAATATATGTATTCAATCGTGTAGCGTGCATGAATCGTTTCTTTTTTTCTTAAATCGTTATTTTCGAATAAAAAAGAAAACTATACGAGTATAAAATTTTAAAAGGCTAAGAAGCATACTGCCACTTAACAGTTGGCAATTACGAACTAGTACGGGTAAAGGCTACAATTAGTCTGGTTGTTTAATTTTATGTAATTTCGCTGCAACGACATAAATAAAACTGCTCAAATCGTTGTAGAAAAATGTTTTTTTATTTTTTGTTTTTTTTTTTTTATTTTTTACTTACTGATTGCTACAACTTAGCAATAGTGGGTTCGTGATTCTGTACTGTAACTATAGTACTTATAAGTATTTAGGATAGATATATGTATCATGTAAGTAAAGCTGTGTTTACGTTATTCAATATGAAGTAATGTAACTAAGCTAGTATGAGTTCTATCCCCTTTACCCTCCTATAGGGTATCCCTTTACCAGAGGGAGCCTTTGTACAAAAGTCGATTGCTTGGATACCTCTGTCCCATTCGTGTTTCAACCGCGAAGCAGTTGTGTTTGCATGGCTGTGTTTCGGTTTGAAAGATGGGATATGGCGTGAATTTACTGGGTACAGAGGAATAACACCTGAGTCCTTAGGAATGGTAACGCATGGGGGTATAATGGGGGAAACATTAGTTAGTGTAATGGATTGTATTCTGAAGAACTCTTCAATATGATACCTACATCCACCTTTCACCATCGTACCGCTCGCCATCGGCAGGGAATCGATCCTCCCATCTCGGAATCAGAATGGACACGCACAGTGTAATTTCAGAGAAGCTTCCTTCCGCGAACACTCAGGTTGTGGAATGATCTACCTGCCGAGGCTTTTTCTAGAGTCTACAGCATGGGGTGTTTCAAAAAGAGCGTATTAAGGTGTCTTAAAGGTCGGCAACGCGCGCGAGACATCTTTGGCGTTATAGGCATCCATAGATTACGGTAACCTCGTTTACCATCAGACGGGCCGTATGCTTGTTTGGCACCATAGTAATATAAGGACAATGTAATTCACTCTTTATACTTCTGTCTAAGATAATAGCTACTATTACGATAAATAATTTGTAGCTAAATAATATATTTAACGCCTATTTAATGGCCACATCACGGTTTGCGTAATGAGGTGCGGGTTCCATTCTCGGTCTGGCCAATTTAGGTATTCAACTAATTTCGAAATTTCAAAAATAAATTTTTGTATCCTATTGTTTGTTTTGTATGTTATTATATATTTCAGCATATAGTATGCCAATTACTAAGTGTATCATTATTATTTTAATCAAATGCCGTTTATAAATTACATATATAGGTTTTGAAAATGGCAAACGTGCATTTTTACTCTGATGAAACTACCAAATTCCATCTATCAAAATTATAAAGAAGAAAGACTTTTTGTATGTTTGTTTATAATGGATGAACTCAAAACCTAGTTAACTTATTTTAAAAATTCTTTCACTTTTAGAAAACTACACTATCAGGGAGAACATAGGCTAATAATAATAATACAGAAAATACGTACCTACAGTGATACAATTTCAATGACTGGATAATATTGTAACAGATCCTTAGACTTAGTATTTCTAAAGTGAAAAAAAGTGTCGTCCTCCTCTCTCTCACTTGCTGTGCCCAACAGGGTCCATAATTGAAATGTTATCTACAAATTATATTATGGAATGCAATAAGAAATAAATAAATACATTTAATTAAAAAAAAAAAAACAAAGGAATAGCGAAGCATTAGTTTTTAATATAATATTACAAAATATATATTATACCATATATCGCCGTGTAGTTACGACATAGAATAGGCCACCCGTTCCTTTCTCGCCAATGTCGTAAGAGGTTACTAAAGAAGGTCGATGGACATCAGCGTCCCTCTTAAAACATCTCCAAAGCCTAACTGCGATTGCTAACCCTGGCAACTATTGCAAAACTCCTCAAGGGCGAGGCTCCTATTCAGCAGTGAACAGTTAAAGCCTGATAAATTAATACCAATATATATTTCTATCCTTCATTTTAACTGGCCGTCAAAAGATATTATAAAAAACAATTTAACTAATTAGAAAATAATGTTTCTTAAACACTTGAACCCACGGTTGGGCTACCCACAAATAATACGTTGTAAACATTGTGCATTACCATCAAAAGAGGTTATTAATTAATTTACATGTAATAGCTATAGTTAAAATCTCGTTTCTACCGCCCGCCTCTACAGTGAACCCCATAACGTGTTACGGATATAAAGAAAATGGAAGTACTAAAATGTCTAAATGAGTATTTTTTTTTTATAATCTTAAACATATCGTCACCTTTATGGTAAACTTACGAAACTGAAAAAGATACATTTTACAGGGGAACGTTTCGAAACATTAGAATGCAAATAACTTTTGACAGAAGACTACTGTAACAGATCATGCTAACATTTTAGTTTTAAAATCCTGTTTTTTATTGAATGCGCTTAATTAATTATTATTATATTACAAGTATCAGAAATTAATGCATATTCGTTACTTTGCACCTTCATACATGAGAGTTCCTAGGTATTGAGTTATACAACAGCAAATCTACGTAAGTGGCAGTTTCGTAAGTCTCTCAAGAAAATAATTTATTTTAATATCTAGCAAACTAACGAAAGTGCCACTTTTGTAAATATACCAAGGTATAAATCACGTGTTTTGGAGAGAACTTCAGTTTAAATAACAACGTTATAGCAATCATTCATGTAAAATAATTAAATTAGGATTGATAAATTGATAAAATAATTATTGAAATTACAACTCTTTTTTTAATTGTGTTTATTTTATTTTTATTATTTTCAAAGCACACTTTCTGATTATGTCAAAATTTAAATGTGTTCCTTTAAAAAAAGTTAGTTTTTATAATTAATATCAGATAATTCTTATTTCAACCGTGAAGCAGTTGTGTTTGCATGGCTGTGTTTCAGTTTGAAGGGTGGGATATGGCGTGAATTTACTGGGTACAGAGGAATAACACCTGAGTCCTCAGGAATGGCAACGCATGGGGGGCATCATGGGCGAAACAGTATACTCTGTTATATCTATGGTACTGCTCATGTCTATAGGCGACGGTTACCACTTTCCATCAGGTGGGCCGTCAGCTTGTTTGCCATTTGCTAAGTTGTATAAAAAAATAGCACTTCCAGTAAACATAAGTAATGACCGTAACATCTTCGTTTCGTTAAAACATGGGCGTCGATTCCGTGTTTAAACTCAATAAATTAGTTAAAAAACAAATCCGAATATTGAATAGATAAACTTAATGCCTTGATGTGCAGTTATGTCCGTGTACCATATTATTAAACTGTTAAATTATTCGTTTAATATTTTAGCTGCGGGTTAGTGACAATGTTTAACTTCTTTTTTTGTTTACTTGTCATATTTGTTATAATTATTTTTGGTACATTATTTTTGAACTGTTTTGTTTTTTTTTTTGTTTGCTTGTCATATTTGTTATAATTATTTTTGGTATATTATTTTATGAAATTAGGCATTTATTTAAGCAACTTTGTGTACAGGTATTGTGAGTGCAGCCGAATTATTTCATCTCGCAAGAAACAAGGGCAGATTCCGTGAGCTGATAGCCAACCTTTACTAGTGGGGGATGGGAGAGGGAAAGAGATTCATAGTAATTGGGTCTAACAATCCCCCTGATAGCAATGTACCCTTTCAGGTCGACCTCCACGCGGTTACCCCTGGAAACTATCACGGTTAATTCCAGATGAATTCATCATGATGGGCTAACTGGCCTGTTTTCATCCTCATCGATCATCCTTCACTGGTGCACCGCCAGCGTATCCCGTTCGCGCAGGCGGAGTTACCATTCCATTTTCATCCAATAAAAAAAAAAAAAGAAGAACCCCGTGGCTTGCTGTGAAAAGAAGAGGAAGACACCTTAATTTAATTTCAGACTTATGAAAATATTATTTACAATGTACCTACATAATATATTAAAGCAAATATTTAATTCATCGCCAATTTTGAGCTTATGGTTGTACACCTGGATTGTACATCAACACTTTCTCACGCCAAAAAATCACGACTAAATAGCATCGTAAAACGATCGCGCATCGATCGTAAAATCGCAAAATCATCTTAAAAATTCATCGATCTCTCACAATGTGATATTACTTTTTTATTGCCCCTAATGAATACCTTTATACCCCCTTTTTAAATGGCGCAGTTCAAACAGTTTATTAAATAATAAAGTTTAAAAATCATGACATAAAAATTTGTAAACGGTATTTTGTTATTTTTTTTTCCTTTCTTTTTTTTTCTTTTGACTTTATTATCTATGGCTGAAGGATGGGGTGCTAAATAAAAGTTTGTCATTGTATATTTGAACTTGCCCCTTTGACAACCCTAGTTCGATTCGGTTGAACACTGATTGCATTGTAGGCCCAATGCTTTTCCGTTACGGGATGTGTTGTTATCGCAAATTCAACTGAATGTCGCAGATACAAAGATCAAATTGGATTGTTCACATATATTTTTTTTATTTATCAATATTTGACGTGACTTTCAAGTTGAAGTAGGTCATTATTGAGGTCACAATCGGAATCAAAGCGTTACTAATTTGTTGGTACATCTTGTGTTACTTATTTTGATTTTTCATTGTGTCTCATTGGACTCAAGTTCAAGGGTTGTAACACACTCCAAATAAAAATCAAACAATCAATTTTTTAACAAGACATGCCTCAAATATTATTTCGGGAACCGGTTTTATGGTTAGAACCTGGATTTGAGTCAACTGAAATAGATCATTGATATAATTTTTGATGATGGTAAACGTCATTATCGTATTATTATTTTTAGCCGATTATTATTTTTGAGCCGCATGCTCGTTTGCTCCTTGTGTTGTAAAAAAAATTCATTATTTTTTATACAACTTAGAATGGCAAACAAGCTGACGGCCCACCTGATGGAAAGTGGTAACCGTCGCCTATAGACATGAGCAGTACCATGTACATAACAGAGTATACTGTTTCGCCCATGATACCCCCCATGCGTTGCCATCCCTGAGGACTCAGGTATTATTCCTCTGTACCCGGTAAATTCACGCCATATCCCACCCTTCAAACCGAAACACAGCCATGCAAACACAGCTAATTCATGGTTGAAACACGATTGGGACAGAGGTACCCAAGCAATCGACTTTTGTACAAAGTCTCCATCACAATTAGTTAAGCCATTAAGATGTCAAATATATATGTTTGTTCATACAAATTTTAATTTCCTAACAAATAAATAAATGCTTTAAATTTAATTTAAAACTGAATTCAATACAACTCTACAAACATTAAACTGTCCTAACCAATCTCGTGCAGGCATTAATCAATCCCATTTAAACTGCTATTACATTTCATTACAATATTCATAACACTTGTATTCCTGTTAATTACGATGCAAAACTGTTAATTAACACATTAGCATCCAAATAGCACTAACAAAAGGTGAGCTTTGGGGTTCGGAATTGTATTTTGTCTATTACAAGTCGCACGCACAAAGAGGCTGAACACAATGGAAGCTCTCTAGGGGGAAAGGGATTGTTAGTAATGGAGACTGAGAATCCTATTGCTAGCAATGTACCCCACCAGGTCGATCTCCTCGCGGTTCCCCCTGGAAACTATCATGGTTAATTCCTGATGAATTCATCATGATGGGCTAACTGGCCTGTTTTCATTCTCATCTATTACCCTTCACTGGTGCTCCGCCAGCGTATCCCGTTAGCGCAGGCGGGGTTACCATACCATTTTCACCCATAAAAAAAAAATGGAAGCTCTCTTTCTCTCGTACAGAAAGAAAGATGCTATAAGTTTGTATTTGAATTTATACCATATATATATATATAAATACATACACACATACATATGTATGTATGTATATAAACACCTAAATAAAAACATGTAAATATGTAATGTAAATAAATGTGCTAATCAGACAAATAAACAAATTACGAAGATGACGAATTGCTATATAAATATATAATGAGTACGGATATATATTTACATTATTGTATGTATTACCATATGCATTTAAGAATGTATACTATTTATTCCTAATTTTTTTTTTTATATACTACTTAGAATGACAAACAAGCTGACGGTCCACCTGATGGAAAGTGGTAACCGTCGCCTATAGTCATGAGCAGTACCATGGACATAACAGAGTATACTGTTTCGCCCACGATACCCCCCATGCGTTGCCATTCTTGAGGACTCAGGTGTTATTCCTCTTGTACCCAGTAAATTCACGCTTATGTGCTAGCTTTTACGAAATAAGCAGTGAAAACCGAATACAAGAGCCTCTATATTTACACTATATCATTATCATCACTTCAGTCGTTCTGTCCACTGCTGAATATGGGCTACTGTTTTTTCCTCCAAAATTTTAATGTATTTTGTTTTAATTTCTGGTATATAATTTATTTTTTTCTAACGAAAAAAATTTAAAACCCTGCTAAAAAGTATTAACACTAGTTTTAAGCAATGAGTCACGTTAATTCACATACTGTATAATCTATGCATCGTATACTTCATCCAATTTTATGACAATTTTACAATTTAGAGACTTTATCAATTTAAATATGCGTTTTGACAATATTAAAAAAAACAATTTATTATTAAAAAGTCTATATTTTATGAATTATAATTGCGTTTATAGCAATCACAGAACAAAATGATGGGAATACATCCATCTAAAACTAGAATACATATTAAAGAAGTACGCACAGTAATGTGTCGTGCGTATTACCACAACCCACTTACCATGGACTGAAGTGGCCTGATTACTCTATTTATTCTATTAACGGAGTAATTGTTGGATGAATGAGTTGCGTCGGATTGGCTCCGCCATTAGCCGTATTGTATCCTTTGTGTGCTGTATTGCCATCTGTATTCTATATCTTTATACTCATATAACTAGTAATGCGACCCGGCTTCGCGCAGGTAGACAGAATGTTCGAAAACAAGATATCGCCAATGTTATTCGTTGATAATGTAGCTGTCTATAGGTGAATCAATTTTAAAATCAGTTGAGCAGTTTGTTGATTACAAACAAACAAACAAATCATTCTTCTTTATTATAATAATTCTTCTATACGAGTATGTTTGTATGTCATTGAATTCCTAAACAGCTGGATCGATTTTTAAAAAAAATATTTTTTTTCCTCACTGACAAGGTAATTGTTAGTGAAGGGCGGGAAGGGATTGTTAGTAATTCGGACTACCGGTCCCATAGCTAGCAATGTATACTATCAGGTCGACCTCCACATAGTCTCCCTTGGAAATCATTATGTGTAATTCTAAGTGTATTCATCACGATGGGCTAACTGACCTACCTTTTCGTTATCACCTATCATCCTTCACTGGTGCCCCGCTAGCGTATACCGTTAATGCAAGCAGGGTTACATTTTTTTTTACAACACAGGGAGCAAACGAGCATTCGACTAACCTGATGGTAAGTGACTAACGTCGCTTAATTCCATTATCATTCTTTAAAAAAAAATTGTCGGTGAAGGGACTAGTAGTCCCGTTGGAATGATAATTAAAAAATTTCACAAACAAATCGACTTTACTCTTGTGAAAATTATTTTACTTCTTTGCAGAAAATCTTATATTTTTACAATAAATTTAACCACAATCTCATTCGCTCTTAAGTCACGATGTGGTCCAAATTGTTACATGCAAACTCAAGTAATGCCAATTCACTTTAACTTTGCAAGACCCCATGTTAAAGTGATCTGAAAACACATTACGGTTTACAGTTATCCCATGAGATTCTATACTTTAGCTTAGAAACTAAATACGCGTTCCTCAAACATGTGAGAATTTTTGCAGTAACCAACGGTAAAAAGGGTATAAAAAAGTCAACGTCATCATTATCAAACTAAAATAGCAATAAAAATGATAAAAAAAAAAAAACTATTTCCCACAGTCGTCATTATAATCAATAAAAACATAAAATACTTTGACATGTAATGACAAAGTTACCCATAGATCAAAAAGTATACACAAAAAAAGGGAATCGATATTTACGAGTCCAAACCCTTGGCAAAAAACAGTTTTGGGGAAAACGGGCCAAAAAAAATTGGTAACCGCGAAATCGGAAATTATGCGGGATAATTTTGGTTCACGAATCAAAGTTGGGTTTACATGGCGTTGGATATTTTCAAAATTCTATTAATATTATACATGTATGCGAAAGTTAGTAAGAATGGATTGTTGGATGTGTATTTGTTTTGCTCTCTTTCATGCAAAACTATAGAACTATCCTGTACAACGGCCAAACAAATTAATTAAACTTGACGTCTCAAAAAAAAAATAACAAATACCTTAGTCTTTATTGTTTTATCAGCGTTATATTTTCTTGTAATTGTTTGTATTTATTTTTGTAAATTTATAAAGGAAACAATAAAGAGTATCTATCTATTTATCTATCTTGTTCTTATGGTTTTGTTAATAAAAATAGTTAAATTAATTTTAATTTAATGTAAGTTATATATTAATAACATTTATTTAAATATTAGTAAAAAATATATATGTATAGTCACTTACAGGTGAGTCGCATGCCCGTTTATCCCCTGTGTTATAAAAAAAAAATACTCAATTTGAATATCAATTTATTTGATAATACATATATTTCAAGTTTAATTAATAAAAAGAAACTATGAAAATTAAAACTCTATTCTTCTGTTAGTTTAATTTTGTATTACGATAAGAAACATTTGTCTCAAACTAAAATAGACGCCATGTAAACCCAGTGAATTTATACACTAGGTAGGGTCGTGATATTCCCTCGTGTTCTGGGTACGATTAGACATTAAACAAAAAAAAAACTAAATTCGGTTATTCGTTACTTCGTTTGACCCTTCCAGTTATTTCTTGTTTTAGACGCGTTGGTCCATGACTTATTTATTATGACAGTATGATTGTTAAGTGACGTTATGAACTACTTATAATTTACATTTAATATTTTTGTTCAAAAAAAAATAATGTTTAACAATTTTTTAAACAACTTCCAAAAGAAACAGGTCTTCAATTCATTTATATTTATTTTTCTGTTTGTTTTGATGAATTTTGCCCAATAAATATTGGCATACGGTCCTAGCATAGAACGGGCAACCCCTTCCTTTCACGTGAGTGCTGTAAAAGGCCACTATAGGGACTTAATTGTCGAAAAATGGACAGCAGCGTCCCTCTTAAAACATCTCCAAATCCTAACTACGGTTGCCAACCCGCCTGCCAAACGTGGCAACTACTGGTAAAACCCCCCAAGGGGGAGGCTTATGTCCAACAGTGGACAGTTAAAGGCTAATATGATGATTATATTGAGTCCAAGTTACTGGTAATTTGATTAGAATTATTTTGTTTAATTCCACTACCATTAGTGTTGGCAGTCATACAAATAATAATAGCGGAATTAAACAAAATAATTCAAATCAAATAATCAATAAAATATATTTTTTTTATTTTTTCGCCCTATACTAATATTGACATTAATGATTAACAAATTTTAAATGGATTTGATAGATATCTTTTATAGATAAATAGACACTATTATTCCCTTTGAAATATTAGTAGACTAATTAAATAAATATAAACATATTACTATAAAAGATCACTTGAATAAAATTGATATCTCCTTTTTTAAACAAAAGTGTTCAATTCCGATTTATTAATTTCCTACCCTATATAAATTTCTAGGAGACTGAAGATTTTTTTTTGTGGAAAAATTCTTATTTTTTTTCTTCACAAATCATGACAAAAGTGGGTGATTATACAAATTCTATATGATGACAAAGAGTATGAGACGAGGAAACCGTATTTAAGTGGAACAAGTGCACACAGCGGCAGTTAATCTGGCTGATGATAAATGACGCTCGTACGCGCGTGATTCCACTTTGTATACAGCGTGTTTGAAAATAAATGCTACTAATATTATAATTTTTTATACCACTTAAGTGGCAAACAAGCATACGGCCCACCTGATAGTAAGCGGTTACCGTAGCCTATGAACGCCTGCAATACCAGAGGTATTAGGCGCGCGTTGCCTACCCTGAAGAAACCTCTTTACCCCCCTTTTAAAGAACCCCATGCTGTAGTCTCTTGGGAAAACCTCGGCAGGGAGCTCATTCCATAACCTGAGTGTTCGTGAGAGAAAACATTATTAATATAAAAGTTTGTAAATATGTTTGTAAGTTTATTGTTTAATCACATTTAAACTTAAACGCCGTTAATAAGTAAATTCATAGAAGACTTAGTCCGATGAATGAGCAAGTAGAAGTGGCAACGAGCTGGTCACATAGCTTGAAGTACCGATAACCGATAGGGAAGAAAGGTTCTCGAGCATTAATCCCGTAAAGGTAAATGCAGTGTGGAACGACCCCTCACTATACGGAGTCGATACCTTAAATGCACTGCAGGAAGACAGTGGATGCGGATGGCTCAGAATTGTTCATTGTGACAGTCTGTGAGGGAGGCCTATGTTCAATAGTGGACAGTCTGAATTTGTACATTTGTCTGCCTCTGGTGTCTTGTCTGTCTATTTGTATGTTTGTTCTGACTTTACTGAAAAATACTACATCAAAATGAATACAGAGTTCACAGTTGTTTGCCTGAAGATCTACCTTAAAATCTGGTATATATCTTTACTTGATACGCCATGTTATAGTTTATTTTGTTGCTTTTCCTTCTTTAGAAATGCACACGCGCAAAGTATTCGCACGCAGAAATCTAGCGTCTTATAAATCTATCTCTTTTCATTTAAGAGTTTCCTTATGTCGGTTCAACTAATTCATAATACATCTTATAATTATATAAAATAAAATATAAAACCACAATTTTTTTTTATACAACTTAGAATGGCGAACAAGCTGACGGCCCACCTGATGGAAAGTGGTTACCGTTGCCTATAAACATGAGCAGTACCGTGGACATAACAGAGTATACTGTTTCGCCCATGATACCCTTCATACGTTGCTATTCTTGAGGACTCAGGCGTTATTTCTGTAAATTCTGTACCCTGTAAATTCACTGTCATATCCCACCCTTCAAACAGAAACACAGCCACGCAAACACAACTACTTCACGGTAGAAACACGAATGGAACAGAGGTGCATTCCTGAAGACTTGGGAATTAATAATTATAATGAAATATTAAAACGAAACTTCCTGTATAACAAATAGGCGTGACTTCGCGACTGGTCTACAGATTATGTGCGTAGCTGCATCAGTGCATAATAGTAACTCAGTACATCGATTACTTGAAACAATTATCTATAACTATGTTATATAGGCGGGGTCAATGGACGGAATGCTGTGATGATGTTTTAATGTTTTGAACGATTACGGTGGTGCTCGAGATCGGCATTGTAGCGCCGTGAATTTATAATGTTCAACCAACTTAAAAAATAAGGAGGTTTCCAATTCGGTTTTATTGTTTTTTTTTTTTTTTTAATGTTTCATCGTCGTCATATGAACAGTTAACAGTCCACTACTGGACATAAGCCAAACATAAGTTAAGACATAGTTGCCACGCTTGACAGGCGGATTAGTAACCGCAGTTAGGTGGGGGGAAAGGAATTGTTAGTAATGGAGACTGAGAATCCTATTGCTAACAATATACCCAACCAGGTCGACCTCCTCGCGGTTCTCCCTGGAAACTATCATGTTTAATTCCTGATGAATTCATCGTGATGAGCTAACTGGCCTGTTTTCATTCTCATCTATCACCCTTCACTGGTGCCCCGCCAGCGTATCCCGTTAGCGCAGGCGGGGTTACCATACCATTTTCACCCATCAAAAAAAAAACAAAAAAAGCGCGGTTAGGTTTTGCAGATGTTTTAAGAGGTACGCTGCTGTCCTTACCTCGTTCTCCTTAGTCGCCTCTTACGACACTGGCGGGAAAGAAAGGAGTGGATTACTCTATGCCGGGACTGCCCGGCCAATTTTTATGTTTGTTACCACATAATTTTGTCAGTTATAAACTGATTTTGATAATTCTTTTTTTTATCTGAAAGGATATTCTTACAGATCGGTTCGATAGAAATTTTATCAAAATCGTTTCAGTAATTCAGTTTTGAAATCAAAATAACTGGTTTTGCTACAGATTAAGTTTTTTTGTTTTTAGTGGAACACTAACTTAATTTATTTTATAAGCACAATAAAAATTTTGCAATGTACATATACTTATAACTTTATAGGTATCATAACAATATTAAATTTAAAATAATAAGCAGGTATCTACGTACTTATCACTTTAAATGTAACGTTTATTTTAAATTTAATGTTACATTAATTATTTAATTAATGTAACATTTAAAAATTGGATATTTAGTATAACCCTTTTTGAAATACCCCATACTCTAGAAAAAACCTCGGCTATACATGCCCATTTAAGTTTAAGCGTGTAAGGATGAATTCCCTATCGAAGGGGAGCGATGCAATGATAAAAGCTAGTTGTGCATATATTTATTAATTTATTCATTAGTACATATATGTGTACATGGCAGACTTAAAGCTAAAAGCATCCTCTCCCAGTCATCAGTCCAGGTAAGTGTCAGAATACTCGATATATATCATTAAAGTTTTCTCTTGCATGCCAGAAATATTAATTTTTTCTATAATTTGTAAAAACAAATGGAAGAGAGATAGATAGATGAATGATAAAAAGGTGAGAGAAGAAAAAAATAAGTCTTTACTCGTACATAGTTAAGGTATTCATAATCTTACTAATATAATAGTAAATAAACCCCTTAATTTAGTCAGATAATCTCCTATCTAGCCTTTGACTGGATGGAGCGTACTGCGGTGTCCAAACGCAAATACCAATAGCTCGCATGCTAAGCCGACGCACAAATATCGCAAGCAAGCGGATATTAAGCAGGCTTTGAGTACAGGTCCGAAGGAAAACGTTCAACTAATTAATAAAAATATTTAATTATTACTATTCAATGGACCATCCCTTCCTTTCACGTGGTAAGTCGTAAGAGGCGACTAAGAAATTGACATACACTCTGACATATTTGTAGTCTTCTAGCTTCAGATAGGTATACATATAATATATTTATTTAATTTCAACTCAAAATCTTAGGTTGCAATTAGAAAATGTATACATATTTTGACATGTGATATGTGTTCACACCATCCTAAGTAAACACTGAGACGACATGGTCCATGAATAAAACCAAGGGAAAAAGAAACAATGCCTCTTAATTGTTGGCTGCACTATTTTATCACATTTTTTTTCCACGATCACAAATACTGGAGGGTGTGAGGACGAAATAAAAAGGAGATGTGCTATCACAAAAACAGCTGTGAGTAAACTACATAAAATCTGGAAGAACCGCAATATTACAAAGAACACCAAAATGCATATAATGAGGAGTTTGGTTTTTCTAATTTTCCTGTATAGTGCAGAAACTTGGACGATCAGGCAACAAGAATGCCGAAAAATTGATGCTCTAGAGATGTGGTGCTGGCGACGACTGTTGCAAATACCTTGGACTGCCTTTCGAACTAACGTTTCTATTCTGAATGAACTGAAAATCAGAGAGAGATTGTCGTCGACTGTTCGTGTACGAATTCTCAAGTACGGCCATATCATCCGGAATGAAGATTGTATGAAACGTCTAATTGTCCAAGGAGCGGTACAAGGCAAACGTTCTCGGGGCAGATCACCAACGCGATGGACTGACCTCATCAAAACGGCCACACAGCAGTCAATTGGGGAATGCTCTTGCTCAGCGGTGAACAGAAGTAGATGGAGACATATTGCGAGGACCTCAATCGCGAAGGAGAGCGTCATCGACGATCCACTGTCATTGTGAAAACCATGACCACTCTGTCAAGAGTGTACGCTAAGTTTAAAGAATCTGAGGTTATAAGTTGAAGATAATACATCACGGAAACGCCATTTTACGCTATTATGCTATGGTTCACGTAAGATATGAAATGTACAAGACGAGAGATTGTTAGCTCAATTTTAATACTAACGTGTTTTTAGAAAACAAAATGGCAGTCGGAGATTGATGGCTAATATGGAAGGTTGTGGAACTTCTGGCAGTAATAGTAGTGGTCAATCTTCGAACAATGACAGTCACTAATGTTAGCGGAATTGAATAAAATAATTCTTAAGGATACGTTTCGAATCCTTAAAAATCAGCAATTATTAAGGATTCGTAGTACACTTCTGTTTGTATCTGTACTAGAATATAGGTAAACATCACAAATAAGCTGCAGTACGGTCGATTGAAGATCACTCAGTCCGTAACTTTGGATCCTCGACTGGATGCTTTCCTAATTCAACCACAATGTTCTGTGGAGTCGAAATATCATACGCACGTATAATAATAATACCAGTAATAATCAGACGCAGAGATAGACTATAATATTAATATGGGTTTGTAGGGGGAAAGGGATTGTTAGTAATGGAGACTGAGAATCCCATTGCTAGCAATATACCCAACCAGGTCGACCTCCTCGCGATTCCCCTGGAAACTATCATGGTTAATTCCTGATGAATTCATCATAATGGACTAACTGACCTGTTTTTATTCTCATCGATCACCCTTCACTGGTGCTCCGCCAGCGTATCCCGTTAGCGCAGGCGGCGTTACCGTACCATTACCCGTCAAAAAAAATGTGGGTATACATATTTGCTTATGAGTTTGTTTGTTTATTACCTTTTGGCACTTTAACCATTCAGCCATCATAAAGTTTCAAAGTATTCAAGTTCATGCAGTATTTGGGATTATATATATTATTTCATAACACAGGGGTAAACGAGCATGCGGTTTACCTGATGATAAGTAACAACCATCGTCCACGATCACTCGCAACTTGAGGCATTGCAGGCGTGCTGCCGGCCTTTTAAGAAGGAATATGGTCTTTTCTTGAAGGTTATGATGTCATATATATTGAAAAATATCTATATATATATATATACATACACAAACTTATGTCATTTGGTTTGTTTTCCATATTAGTCGAAGAGTTAAAATTATTTCGACAAAAATGGAGACAGTGAAATTCGAAGTCAAGATATTTGTGATCAAATCGTAAAAGTATAACTTTTTTTTATACAATTTAGAATGGCAAACAAGCTGACGGCCCACCTGATGGAAAGTGGTAACCGTCGCCTATAGACATGAGCAGTACCATGGACATAACAGAATATGCTGTTTCGCCCATGCGTTGCCATTCCTGAGAACTCAGCTGTTATTCCTCCGTACCCAGTAAATTCACGCCATATCCCACCCTTCAAACCAAAACATAGCTATGGAAACACAACTGCTTTACGGTTGAAACACGAATGGGACAGAGGTACCCAAGCAAACTACTTTTGTACAAAGTCTCCCTCTGGTAGATTAATATATATAATAACTCTTTTATAATAATTACTACTTAATTACTACTGTTTGTTACATTAATTGTCATATCTCACAAATACGTCCATACAATCCATACGCCATATGTTTACATTTCTCTCCAATAGAGGGCGCGCAGTTAGCGGATTACGTTGCTAGACTCGAACTGTGTTGACTCAACTAATGCAACGCCACCTAGCCGCAGGGTTAGTAAACAATGCAGTCTGCATGATCTATTGTTTTTGTCTGCAAGATTATGAGGTATGGCAATTAATGTTGGACTCAAAATAGAGAACTAACTACAGGGTTGTGAAATTATATACAATTTTAGGGTTCCGTACCAAATTAGTCCATTTGTTTTTTCTCAGCAACTACAAATGCCATCGATTTGTAGTTTGGTATAGAATTAGATATCATTGTTCCACACAATTGTTTGGTCTTATTGAAGAGACAGAAGAAAGAATTTGTTTGCTTATCCAAAATAACAATAATCTTAAGAATAATACATGCATAATGTGGGGGGAAGGGGAGAGGGCACTTGTTAGTAATGAGTACTAACAGCTGCCTTCCTAGAAATATATTTATCAGGTCGACCTCCACGCGGTTTCTCTTGGAAACCATTGTGGTTCTTACCGTTTTCCCCACGATGTGCCAACTGATCTGATTTCGTTTGATAAACATTCATCCATTAAAAAATACACACAAGGCAATTTTTTTTATGATGGAATAGTGACCTTATCTGCGCTATCGGTATATGCTGGTGGGGCACCAGTGAGAGGTGATAGGTGAGGATGAAAACCCATTGGCCCATCGTGACGAATTCAACCCTTTATTTCCCGTAGGTGTCGTAAGAGGCGACTAAGGGAACTCTGGTCGAGGGATGGGTAGCAGCGTCCCTCTCTAAACATCATTAAAACCTAACTGTAATTGCTAACTCGCCTGCCAAGTGTGGCAACTACTGGAAAAACTCCCCAATAAGGAGAGGCCTATGTTCAACATGGGCAATTAACGGCTAATGACGATGATGATGATAAATGGGACTGTTTAACCTTATTGCTAACAATCTCTTCAAAACGAGACACAAGGTAGGTATTACGCTTTGTTACGCTACACAAGGAAACCCATAAAATAAACTCTAGTGTATGGGGGGAGAAGGGATTGTTAGTAATGGGGACTCGTAGCCCCATTGCTAGCAGTACGGTCCAGTCAGGTCGAGCTCCTCGCGGTTCTCCCTGGAAACTATCATGGTTAATTCCTGATGACTTCTTCATGATGGGCTAACTGGCCTGTTTTCATTCTCATCTATCACCCTTCACTGGTGCTCCGCCAGAGTATCCCGTTAGCGCAAGCGGGGTTACCATACCATTTTCGCCCATCAAAACAAAAAAATTCTAGTATATATCTATTCTCCGTTCGTTGATTGTTAATGACAATGGCAAAAATATGTTGTAGCGAAACCGTGTTAGCAATGATTTATTTGTCAGGTCACTTAGGGGAGCCTCGGGGAAACTCGACTAGTCACGATAAATAATGCTCGGACACTGTCTCTTACACTAAACGTATCTTTTCTTATATTGTATTGTCATCGCTTTGGAACTGTTTTTTTTTTTGTTAAAATTTTATATTTTGATTTATATTTATACTTATATATTAGATTGCCAGAAATATCTTATATATATATATATATATATATATATATATATATATATATCTTAGATAGAGATATCGTGTATAATATAGTATATATCATATATGTGTAAGTATATTTGTTATTCATATATATTTATTCGTTTATATATGTAATTTTAGTATGTATGTATATCAATAATTAGTAGTACCGCATTCGAGTATTCTGACACTTCCCTATGGTTGACTGGGAGAGAATGCTTTTAGCATTAAGTCCGCCATGTACACATATTTATACTAATGAATAAATAAATAAATATCTAAATATCTCCAATATACATATGTATATTTAATATCATCATCTTCCTACCCTTATCCCAATCATTTGTGGTCGGCATAATATGATTTTATCCATATTACAAAAAGATTTGGTTTTTAGTTTTACGACCGGCCACCTGCCTGACGTCAACCCTCTTTGGGAATGCGTTTGTTGGTGGTTTCCGCCACCTACGGTATGGAGGAAAGGATTGAGGAAAAAAGGAATGGAACGTTTGAAAAGCGAAAAGGAAATTGGTGAATGAGGGGAATAAGGGACTTATGTGGGAAAGTAAAGGGGGGGAAGCAATTGCGGAAAGGACTGGGACGCTGCAGCGACTCGGGAGGCCGGGATCGCATACCCGTATGCCCTTATTCTAGAGTTGGACAGATTTCTATAGAAGAACACCCCTGACGCACGTTATATATGTATTATTATATATGTATATGTAATAATACATATATAATCCAAGGCGGAAATGCCGCAAATGTCATGGGGACCTTTAGATCGGGTACAGATAATAAATATGACTGATTATTAATTTAATTTTTTTTTTTTGATTAAAATTTGTAATTCAAATGTAGGTGTGTAAGTATATAATAACATTATAAAATATGTATTTCATATATGTATAATATTTTTTTTCATACATTATATATGTATATTTATTTAACACTTTATTGCACCAAAATTACAGTAGATAGATAGATAGATAGATACTCTTTATTGTTTCCTCCAAAAGATTACAATAGTAAACTTATTATAAATATAAATAATTACAAGAAATAATCACAATGAGAAAACAATGGGCGACCTTATCGCTAAGAGCGATCTCTTCCAGGCAACCTTTGGATGGAGAGGAGTAATTATAAACAGTTTGGTGGGAGGCACGATGAAAAATTTTGTTAGTTCTAAATATGGGAGATGTGATACATATAATAATATAAATATTATCCCTACTCATTATTATATCTACATACATACATATACATATATATATATATACATACACACATATACACATATACATATATACACATATATACATACCATACACATACAAATACATATACATACATGGACATAAACGCCTACACAAATACATAAAAATATATAAATACTGTTCACGAAAAGTATGCAAGTAATAAGTATGCTAACCAGACATATAAACACATTAAGAAGATGACAACTTGCTCAAATAATAGTTCTTCAGTTTTGTTTTAAAACCAGCCGTACATTTTATATTTCGTAAGGAAACTGGTAAAGCATTCCAAAGCCGTACAGCTTGCACCGTAAATGATTTGTCATAAAAATTAGAGAAATGTACCGGAATCTTCAGCTGAAGGCCCCCAGAAGACCTAAGATTTGTTAAAGTTTTTTCGATAAGTATAGTGTAATACAAAAAGCGGTCTTATTGTTATATTATTAAATATTTTGTAATAAATAAATTATTAAATATTTATATGGAACGCATTATATTATATTGGATAATAATAATTCTATATTAAATATGTATAAACATAAAAAATTTAACATAATAATTATTAAAATGACTAAATTAGGTTATACTTTAAAATTAAAACATGGTATTAATAAATAGTGCTTAACTTTTAATATTAATGTAATATTTTGGTTTCGATTTTGTTTATAGTCACTATTAGCTTTTGTTTGCAAATTTTCTATATTTATTTCGATTTACCAGAGGGAGACTTTGTACAAAAGTCGATTGCTTGGGTACCTCTGTCCCATTCGTGTTTCAACCGTGAAGCAGTTATGTTTGCATGGCTGTGTTTCGGTTTGAAGAGTGGGATATGGCGTGAATTTACTGGGTACGGAGGAATAACACCTGAGTCCTCAGGAATGGCAATGCATGTGGGGTATCATGGGCGAAACAGTATACTCTGTTATGTCCATGGTACTGCTCGTGTCTATAGGCGGCGGTTACCACTTTCCATCAGGTGGGCCGTCAGCTTGTTTGTTATTCTAAGTTGTATAAAAAAAAATTTCATCGAACTCTTTCTCTGTAAATATATATCTACTTAAAGCGACCGAACTGATACGTAATATCCTTTATTTTTTAAACTATATATATATATATATATATATATATATATATATACATATTAAAATCAGAATGTAAACTGTGATTAAAATTATTACAGAAAAAAAAAGCTTACAAAACTTTTTCAAACCTTCCGTGTATTTACCTGTATTTTAAATCCCAGTGTACTTAAACTGAGAACACAAAAATAAAGAACACAAAAACGGGGACAAGTGCAAACGTGTTTGAGCAACGATCCAAAAGACTTATAGAAAGGAAATCCTTAGACAAAACACTGGAGTGTGACGTAAAAACAATAATTCTTCATTACTAATACTGCGGGGGGTGTGTATAGTACGTGCGGATGAAAAAGGTGCACTCGCATTAAAAATATTTGGTTGCACATTAATTGGTCAGACAGCATACGTCTTTAGAAAGACAAAAAAAAAAATTAAAACGAAATGACATTACATTATTTTATTACTTCTATAAAGCCATTTATTAACAATTTCAATAGTTATTTACGTAATGTAAATTAATTCTTAATTTTTTATGTTAAATACAATTAACAATTAAAATAGTTACATTTACGTCATTTGTTATATTAGTACACAAATATATTATTTATATATGTATATAAATACCAGAGGGAGACTTTGTACAAAAGTCGATTGCTTGGGTACCTCTGTCCCATTCCTGTTTCAACCGTGAAGCATTTGTGTTTGCATGGCTGTGTTTCGGTTTGAAGGTTGGGATATGGCGTGAATTTACTGGATACAGAAGAATAACACCTGAGTCCTTAGGAATGGCAACGCATGGGGGGGGGGGTACTGTACTGCTCATGTCTATAGACGACGGTTACCACTTTCCATCAGGTGGTCCGTCAGCTTGTTTGCCATTCTAAGTTGTATAAAAAAAATAATAAAAAGACAAATTACAAGCACACAAGAAAGTAATTGTAAGACAATTTAAGAAAGTGAATTCTTTACAATACTTAAATTTTAATTGTGCTTTTTTTATACCACAAAGGTGGCAAACAAGCATACAGCCTACCTGATGATAAGCGGTTGCAGTAGCCTATGAACGCCTTCAATAATTTGTCGTCGCGTTACCAACCCTGAAGAAACCTTTTTAAAAAACAATCCCAAAATGTAGTCTCTAGGAAAAACGTCGACCTCATGCCACAGATTGAACGTTCTTGGGAGAAAATTATTAAATAAATGCTTATTCTATTTTTCTTTTCATTGCTCATAATTTTCCTTTTTGTCTACATATATTAATATTATAAAAAAATATATATATTTTTCCTATATGTAATATAAATAAATATATAATACTAAGTTCACATTAGTCATTCGTATAAATCATTTAACAAGTGGCAACCATCGCATATTGTACAATTTAACTGGGAACTCGCAGGTGTTCGTTGACTAAACTGTGGGGTGGTTCACTTTTGTGGCCGCCAGTGTAACCGTAAAATAGGAGCCGACTTGATAAGTAGTTATTTAGCTGGATAATACCAGGATTCACATTAATTTGTGCGGAGTAGTTTTATTTTTCTTTTTTTAATGTTATATCATAAGCGGATTAGTTTTTTTTTTTTATGTTAATGAGGCGATATTATTTTTAACAGTGATAAAAAAAACTTAAATTTTTACTTCATATTTTATTTAAGTTTAATTTAATTTTACTTTTTACATGATAAATTTAAAAAAAACATTCGAATAGTAAAATATCATTGAATTAATATACCATATATATATATATATATATATATATATATATGTACTTCAAATATGGAAAAAAACTGTTTTTTTTATCAATACTACATTAATGCTTATTTGTAAATGAAAAAGTTAATTGTTCATAACAATTCTTTAGCTGTATTTAGATATTGCTGTTATGCAATATATAATATATAAATACATTATATAAATATATTATATATAATCTTTATGACTCAAGTTTTTTTTTTTCATATATGTGGTAGTTTATACTGTAGCATATTGAAACAGTAATTGATCTAGAAAAGTATAGATAATTAGCATCATTTTTCTACCATAAGGTTTTTGAATAAAATTATCATTTCACCCATTATTATGCAAATAATTAGGTGGCCCATTTGGCCACATTCACCCCTGTTTATTTTTATCGTGGCAAGATCTCTCGATAAGTTTGTTGTTAAATGTGTTACTTCAAATTATACAATTTAAAGATACTTTAAAAGTTTATAGATTTATAAAGAAGCATTTGGTATTTTATGACATTTCCAACGTCGTAAAGCGTATCTTAGCATCTTTTGTTTACTCTTATTTTATTTGCTCGCCATTTTAAAATATATAACTTAAATAAATTTGACATATATATCGTCATAGTCGTAGAATACTGACGAATCTGACGAAGATTACATATCAAGATCCGTCAGTATTCTACGACTATGACGATATATACACTACATAGAATTATAGCATTTGATTCTACCAATCAATTATAGGTTTTTTTTTAATGGGTGATAATGGAATGGTAACCCCGCCTGCGGTATCGGTATACACTGGCGGGGCACTAGTGAATGATGAAAGGTGACAATGAAAGCAGGTTAGATAGCCCATCGTGACGTATTCAACTAGAATTAGCCACTATGGTCTCCAGGGGGAACCGAGTGGAGGTCGACCTGATAGGTTGTATTGCTAGCAATGGATTCATTACACTCTATTACTAATAGACCCTTTCCCCCACCAACTATATGTTAGAACAGTATACCTTCTCTTTTTAAAAATCATCTATTATATATGATATATCACAGGCCTCTTCTATTAAAGAGATTTGCCTGTTATTGTCACGATTGGCAGACGAATTGGCAACCGTAATTAGGTTTTAATGTTTTAAGAGAGACGCTAATGCCCATCCCTCTATTTTATTAGAAATATTTCATCGAAAATTATTTTTAAGTTAAAATAAAAAAAATGCATTAAAATAATCATATAAATGTACGCCCAAAAAGCTAGTAATAGACGTGAATAATCATAATTATACATTTATAACAAAACAATAAAAATACAATCCACTTTCCACTTACGAGTATAAAGGCATAACCTATCTCTATGATTACAGCAATGGCATCCCCAATTTGCCGGTCGGCGCCGTCATTTTCTCGTGTCACGAAAACACTGAAGCGTCACGATCGACACACGAAAGCACTCACAACTGTAGCAATTGGGTGTAGAAACATCGCCATATGTGCGGGACACCGGGCACACCCACCGGTCAAATTTGATTTACGCGTAAATTACGTGTCATAACCTACGCGTACAGATTTGCCGCACCACCTCTACAAGTTTGGTCACAGACTAAAAAACAGCAGTGGTTAAAATAAAGGTCATTGACATTGATAAATTTGTTGATTGTTATCTACACTAATATAATAAAGAGGAAAGATTTGTATTTTTGTGTGTATGTATGTTTGTAATGAATAAAATCAAAAACTACTTTGTCGATTTCAAAAATTCGTTCACCATTAGAAACATACACATTCACCCTGAGTAACATAGGCTATATTTATTGATATAAAATATTAGGGATCCTTACTAAAACTTCAGTAACGCAACTCAAGGTGTAAAAAAATGTTATAAAATATCTTTCGTCGCGTGCGCTATGAAAACTATTGGTGATAGAACAAAAGTATGTTCTACGATATTGAAGAAAATATCAATAACTATATATATATATATATATATTGATTTGTTTGATTGATATATAGTTTATTTGCATAACTTACAGCACACAAATCACAAAAGACACAAATATACATAAAAAGCGAGAGAAGAGCAATGATAATTATAAAAATATATACAAGCTAAATACGTTTTTAGTGCCATACATGCCATAACAATATAAAATGGTCACAACTCAGTTGATTGTGAATTTGTACAATTTACATCACAGAAGTTTCTCAGTTCGACTGTATTAATTATTTAAAAAAAAAAAAAAACAACGGGCACACTCATCAGATAAATTTGATTTACGCGGAAATTACTTCCATCGTGCCTCCGATCAAATTGTTTATAATTACTCCTCCCCATCCAAAGGTTGCCTGAAAGAGATCGCTCTCAGCGATAAGGCCGCCCATTGTTTTCTCATTGTGATTATTTCTTGTAATTATTTATATTTATAATAAGTTTACTATTGTAATCTTTTGGAGGAAACAATAAAGAGTATCTATCTATCTACAAATTTGCCTTACCTTCTCTGCTAGTTCGGATAGAGACTAAATAACAATACTATTTAAAGAACAGAGGGCCTACCATGAAATGTTTTCCGAAATTTCGAGGCCGAACGATACAGAAATTTGATGTTAAAATTACATAAAACATGCCGTTTAAAATTATTAAAAATGTTAAAATATCGTTTCTCTGGACTATAAGGATAGGATTTATGATGAACGAAATGTTAAGATCCATTTACTGGGTCGATTTCGGTACGAACAAAAACACTAAATTGAGCCAGAAAATTCGGAATTTCATTTCATGGTAGACCACCTGATTGTAAGAAACTGTTTGACGAAATAAAGCATTGTATTTTACTTCAAAGTTTCTAGACGTGATTGTTGTATTTTTTTTTCGAGTTTATTAAATTACCTCTGTCCATCACTTTTTGAGATACATCAAAGAGTATTTTTTTTATGGGTGAAAATGGTATGGTAACACCCGCCTGCGCTAACGGGATACGCTGGCGGAGCACCAGTGAAGGGTGATAGATGAGAATGAAAACAGGCCAGTTAGCCCATCATGATGAATTCATCAGGAGTTAACCATGATAGTTTCCAGGGAGAACCGCGAGGAGGTCGACCTGGTTGGGTACATTGCTAGCAATGGGATTCTCAGTCTCCATTTCTGACAATACCTTTCCCCTCCATCAAAGAGTATTCTCAATCCAACTATATTTTTACTTTTGCTTTTTTTAACCAAAAGTATTTAACAAAATTAATATAGAATCAAATGTCTCCCGCGTTGGTTTTATATTAGTTATGTTACGTTTAAAAGTGTCTTTTACCGCATCGACATTTTACTGACACCATTCGGCGTTCCAAATCCGTCGTCTATCCATATGTTTAAATAAAATTAAAAAAATTATAGTCAAAATTTTTTGCATAAAAATTGCTATTATTTACGTTATACAACCGCGTATCGCGTATGTAAAAAAAAAGTATATATATGTATGTATATATATATATATATATATATTACTGATAGGAAAAGAATTTGCCACAGGCCCCAAATGGTATAGTTACGCCACTGCAAGCTGACGGTTCTTCTGATGGTAAGTGGTGACTGTAGCTTACAGACAGACATAAAAAGTACCATAGACATAAAAGAGTATACCGTGTCGCCCATGGTACGCCGCAAAAAAAAATTGTATTTCAGTTTATCTGATATTTCGGTGACTATTTTATTTTCATACTAGTTTAGTACCGGCGGCTTTCTCCGCGTGACCTGGCCGAACAAAAATGTACCTTATACCTTTCATTCTTATGCCATATAGTAATTGTTATTAAAACGATAAGAGATAACAAACAAACAAACAAAACCACTTTCACATGTGAAATATTAAGTAAGAATTATTATACTCTGTGACGTACCCGGAGAAAGTGTACCCAATGTGTGTACGATGCGTAGGTGTCACAAAACCGCCCTTTTTCCACTCAAGTGCACCTTTGTTCATATCGATAATGCATTAATTTGAATATTCGCGGTGTCAGATGTCAAATGGTTTGTAATTTTACCTTTATTTCTTTTATTTTATTTATTTATTAATGTGATTTCCATAGGTGGCGGAAATAATGACAGGTAGGCCCAGTTGTCGCCATGTAGTGCCGGCACCCCTTCCTTTTCCGCGGGTATCGTAAGAAGCGACTATGGGAGGGTGAGGGAAGGGCAGCAGCGTCCCTCTTAAAACATCTTTGAAGTCTAACTACGGTTGCCAATCCGCCTGCCAATTGTGGTTTTTATACTACTTAGAATGGCAAACAATCTGACGGCCCACCTGATGGAAAGTGGTAACCGTCGCCTATAGACATGAGCAGTACCATGGACATAACAGTGTATACTGTTTCGCCCATGATACCCCCCATGTGTTGCCATTCCTGAGGACTCAGGTGTTATTCCTTTGTAACCTGTAAAATTCACGCCATATCCCACTCTTCAAACCGAAACACAGCCATGCAAACACATCTGCTTTACGGTAGAAACACGAATGCGACAGAGGTACCCAAGCAATCGACTTTTGTACAAATTCTCCCTCTGGTAACCCCCCTCCCCCTACCAAGGAGGAGGCTTCTGTTCAGCAGTGCACAGTTAAAAGCTGATATGATAAAGCACAGTTGATTTTGTCATTTCTTTATTTATAATTACTTGTAGTAAAATTACATTGCCATAAGCACAGATATTATAATGTTGTACTAATACCATAACTATCTATTAGGTCGACCTCCACGTGGTTCATCCTGGAAACCGTCGTGAACAATTCTTGTTGAATTCGTCACGATGGGCTAACTGACCAGCTTCATCCTCACTTATCATCCTTCACTGGTGCCCCGTCGGTGTATACCGATAGCGCTGGTGGGTCTACCATTCCATTATCATCCATTAAAAATAAAAAATACCATAACTACACATTAAAATCTTGCTATTGCTGAGTACAAGCCAATATAACTTAAGGTTTAGTTTCATAATAAAACAAACATAAATTTTTACTTTAGTATTTCAAATCACATTGAAAGTAAAACCTTTTAGTCAAAAAAAAATACTAATCAAAATCAGTCTTAAGTTGAAGTAGACAAAATATAACGTACCATTAGCAAAAAATGTAGACAGTCGAATCGACAACCACCTTTTTTGAGTCGGTACCATCAATAAAAAAATACAGGCATTCGAATCGACAACCACATTTTTGGAGTCGGTTAAAAATCATCGTCACTCTTACACTACAAGCCCATTTAATTGCACCACCCTTATCCCTTCACAGATACGAGTATAATTCATAAACAAAAGTCACATTTCGACTGTCATTAACAAATAAACCCTCGGAAAACGGATTACTCAACGTCATGGTACAGTCGTGCAGTACGGGCGTAGCGCAGGTGAGCTCATTACAGATTACTTACGGTAATTTGCTGTGCAACGCCATCTGTCGACGGGAACGCAACGTCGGTTTTGATCTACCAATCAATATTATTATTTTGTAAATAATTTTTGCACAAATATAATTTTCGATTTTTGTTATTCATATTTAACTCATGTGGTTTGATTTTTTTTTTTATTCCAATATATGTATGTTTATATGTTTAATAATATTGTTAGATTCATTTTAACTGTGGAATAGCCATATGATATACACATAAAAGTACAGTAAATACAAAAAAAAATGGCAGCATGATACTGTCAATAATTTGTTAAGTTTGTTTTCACTTTAGATACAGTGTTTTTTTTTTTAAATGTGTGATAATGGTATGATAGCCCCGTCTGCGCTATCGGTATATACTGGCGGGTAACAGTGATAATTGATTGATGAGGATGATAGCAAATCAGTTAGCCCATCCTGACGAATTCAACTAGAATTAGCCACGATGGTTTCCAGGGGGAACCACGTGGAGGTCGGGGCTATTTGGCACCATTACTAATAATCTCTTTCCCCCCACGATACAGTGTTAAGAGTACGACATAATACTTTAGTACTTAGAAATGACAATTCGTCAGACTTATTATAGTCTCCCATAGGGAGAGGCCTGTGGTTAGCAGTAGATGAGATAGAGCAGTAGTCAGATAAGATGATGATGATGATGATGATAAGTATGGCCGTGTGGTCCCGGCGTAGCACAGGCCACCCCCCTCCCTTCCCGTAGGTAACGTAAGAGCCTACTAAGGGAGAGCGAGGGATAGGTAGCAGCATCCCTCTTAAAACATCCCCCCCCCATGTGTGGGGCCACAGCAAAACCCCATTTGCTGTGGCCCCACAGTTTCAAGGCACGTCTCTTAACATCTCTAAAAGCATTGGGATCCTTGGTGTCGACATCTCTAGTGACGTACAGTTCCGTGGCCACCTCGAAGATAAGGTGAAGCTGGCATCCAAAAAACTCGGTGTGCTCAATAGAGCGAAGCATTACTTCACGCCGGATCAGCGATTAATGCTTTACAAATCGCAAATCCGGCCCCATATGGAGTATTGCTGTCATTTATGGGCGGGCGCACCTAGATACCAGCTTGAACCCTTCGACTCAGTGCAACGACGAGCTATGAGAATTGTCGATGATCCCATGCTTGCAAGCGGTATTGAACCCTTAAGTCTTAGGAGAGATTTTGCCTTACTCTGCGTGTTCTACCGCTTATACAACGGATTGTGCTCAGAGGAATTATTCAATATGATGCCTACGGCCACTTTCTATCATCGTACGGCTCGCCATCGACAGGGAGTTCACCCTCATACCTTACAGCCTAAATGGTCGCGTACAACGTGGTTTCAGAGATGCTTTCTCCCACGAACACTCAGGTTATGGAATGAGCTCCCTGAGTTATGGACTGAGCCGAGGTTTTCCCGAGAGACTACAGCATGGGGTTCTTCAAAAGGGGGGTAAAGAGGTTTCTTCAGGGTCGGCAACGCGCGCGTAATACCTCTGGTACTGCAGGCGTTCATAGGCTACGGTAACCGCTTACCATCAGGTGGGCCGTATGCTTGTTTGCCACCTCAGTGGTATAAAAAAAAAACATCTCTAAAGTCTGACTGTTCTTATGTGATGTTAAAGGTGTTACGTATACAAGACAATTATCACTTTCTATCACAAGTTGTACTCGTAGGCATTCCAAATCACATGTAACTTTTTTTTTTGATGGGTGAAAATGGTATGGTAACCCCCGCCTGCGCTAACGGGATACGCTGGCGGAGCACCAGTGAAGGGTGATAGATGAGAATGAAAACAGGCCAGTTAGCCCGTCATGATGAATTCATCAGGAATTAACCATGATAGTTTCCAGGGTGAACCGCGAGGAGGTCGACTTGGTTTGGTATATTGCTAGCAATGGGATTCTCAGTCTCCATCACTAACAATCCCTTCCCCCCCATAAAACTTTATTACAGCCACTTAGTAAAAATAAATACTTAAGTAAGAAAAAATATTTATTTATAACTTAATCTGGCGATACAATAAAAATCAAATGTTAATATTTTAATCCGTATAGAGATACGTAAAAAGTATGGACATGTGCTCCATTTTACTCACCACTTAACCCGAACTCACCCTCAATACATTGTTACTTTAAAAGGGCATATTTAAATCCGCAAATAGTGTTGGTAAATCATACAGCCCTCCCATATTTCACCCTTCAGCGAATCGACGCTGAGCGGTTCTATACGATGTTTGAACATTCAAAAAGTAGATTTATCATGGACTAGCAATATGTAAGTTTGAGGCACACCGAGATCTATAATATAATATTACTATTAGATAGATAGATAGACAGATTTGTTTATTTGCCAGAACATTGTTTTTACAGATATTGATCTATTATGAAGTACAAATGTTTGCCTTATAGTCTAAAGCATGCAAAATCATTATTGGCTAGGTACAAGTTACAATACATTTAATACATACATATAAGTTACTTGACTTTACATCATCTATTTATTCAATTAATAATAATAAAATTATAATAGTATGTTAAAAAATCAATTAATAACAATACACTAGATTAAGTTCAATGTCAGTGCTAATTAATAATAAAGTACAAATTATGTCATTCTGTTAATAATTCTCCTAAAAAACAAATAACGTTTAACAACATCAAGTGTAAATTAAAACAATGTATTGAGCTTTAATATAAATGTACGTAGTTTCTTAATGCTAATATAATGTAACATACTTTCTGTAATTTTGCATTTTTGTAATAATAAAAAAATAAAAAATAAAATCTGCTCGACTGATTTTTAAAACTGTCGAACTAGATTCATTTGGAAGTCATATCTAATGAACGTTAAAGGTATGTCAATTTCTTTTCCTATAGACTACAGTATGGGGTTCTTAAAAAAGGATATTTTAAGTTTTTAAAGGGTCGGCAACGCGCGCGTGACATCTCTGGTTATAGGCGTCCATAGGCTACGGTAACACCGTTTACAATCGTTTTATCAGACAGGCCGTATGCTTGTTTGCCACCATAGTTGTTAAAAAAATTCATGCGGTATGATTTCTTCTACAGTTTATTGTATCGAGTAATATAATAATTAATATAGGCAGTATTTTTCGTGTCGAAGTAAAAATAGGTTGTGTTTCCATTCATTTCCATCGTCATCTTAAATCCTAGTCTTTAATCAAAAAACTTAAGAGAAAAAATATGTTTTTATGTAATTAATTATTCATTTTATTTGTGTCATTCTGTAAAAAATAAATTTAAAAAATATTTTTTAATACAACTTAGAATGGCAAACAAGCTGACGGCCCACCTGATGGGCCTGATGGCGTCTAATATATCTACGTATAGTTAATCTTTTTTAATGTATAATTATCATTATTTGAAGGGAACAATTAGCACTTTTCATTCATTCATTAATTCATTAATAAAAATAATAATTAAATTTTTTATTAAAGTGTCACGACTGATGGCAAATAAGAGATAAATAATAAATGATTAAAATAATATCTATTCCCCGTTGTATCTCAAACCTAATCCCTCTTTACTCGCTCCTGAATGTCTATGGTATGGGCAGACACCAAATGCTACATTTTGAGTCACGATGATAATGCAGTGTTTGCAATTTCGTGCGTTGCATGTATGTATGATGATTTACGTTTATATGGATGACTTCATGACGTATGCATATTGTAGACAGATGTACTTATGCGTTGTGCTTACAGGATGACTTAGCAAAGTTCAAGAAGGAGTGAGAAGATGAAGGAAAAAAATATTTACGTTTTTTTTTAATAGATAGATAATAATGGAATGGTAACCCTGCCTGAGCTATCGGTATACACTGGCGGGGCACCAGTGAAGGATGACAGGTGAGGATAAAGCAGATCAGTTAGCTCACTGTAACGAATCTAACAATAAAACAACCACGATGGTTTCCAGAGGGAATCACGAGGAGGTCGACCTGATATAGTATATTACTAGCAATGGGGCTACTTATCCCCATTACTAAAAATCCCTCTTCCACTCAAAATTTTCGTATTGTGTTCCTTTAAATTAGTAAAGAATTGGCCACGTCTTCTTTTCTTAAGTTGATTGCTTGGGTACCTCTGTCCCATTCGTGTTTCAACCGTGAAGCAGTTGAAAGAAGGTTTGAAGGATGGGATATGGCGTGAATTTACTGGGTACAGAGGAATAACACCTGAGTCCTCAGGAATGGCAACGCGTGGGAGGTATCATGGGCGAAACAGTATACTCTGTTATGTCCACGGTACTGCTCATGTCTGTAGGCGACGGTTACCACTTCCCATCAGGTGGGCCGTCAGCTTGTTTGCCATTCTAAGTTGTATAGAGAGAGAGAGCTATTTAGAATAGAATCCATTTACCACCTCAATAGAGACAGCTATTTGCTGATACCGAGAATCAAACCTAGAACATAGTTATTTCATTAAACTGAGACAATATAGACATATCTTATTTTCACATATGAGGTCAGCTAAGCTGTTGTATGTCAACCCTTCGGGATCTATTGCTATTTTGTGCTTCCCCCTGCCTTATACAATCATTTCATATTTCATTTCATTCTATGTGTTACCTCAACGATATCCCGCGGTTTAAGATGTCTGTAGTCCCCTGGCTCTGGATAAGCCGTTCCCAGTAGACTCATACGCATAACTTGCCAACGAATCGCAGTTGCACATCAAGTGTTCCATGGATTCCGATTTCTCACCGTACAGTCTGCACAGTGTGTCCGAAGATAGACCCATCTTGTATAGTATATGCTTTACTGCCATATGCCCAGTTTGAGCACCCATAATGAGTCTTGCCTGTTGTCTACCACTGCTGTAGATGAGTTTATCCCATGCCTCAGCATTGTCGTTTAATAACTTTTTAGTATGTCTAAAACCCTTTAAAATCATCAATTTAATATATATATATATATATATATATATATATATAAAGAAGGAAAGAAAGAGGCGAAATATCTATGTATGTATATCTATGAAATATATACGTTAAAAAAATAGGTACAAATACAATTAAATTTTCTCATTGACAAATTCCTGTAGTGTATATATATATATATATATATATATATATATATATATATATATATATATATATATATATATATATATATATATATATATATATATATATATATATATATATATATATGTACACACAATGCTAAATCTATTTCGCTTCATCACTCCCCTAACTATAATAAATTAGTACAATGATCTCTAATTCGGCAAATGTGAATTTTTAGGGGTCCGCGGGAATGCGGAAGAAAAATGGTCCGCGCGCTGACTTTGCAATATGGCGGTAATCGAATAAGAAAATTAAGGTATCGGAAAAGTATCTCAGCTCTATGATTGATATTAGAGATGATGCGATTGATAAGGGCCGGGGGTGACTGTTAAGAAAACCGGTCAAGTGTGAATCGAAATTATTCTCAGATGATTTGTTTTATTCGTAATGTTATAAAATGCAATTATGTTCGTTCATTTATTACTTTGGTCATTGAATATGTTGTTGTTCGGAGAGAATAAGTATAACAACTAACTTTGTCTATTTACATATATTATGTACAGAAGGTAAATATTATATGCAAAGGAATATATAAAAACGGAAATTAGGAGTGTAAGCAAACGATCGAGATCGTGAAGGAAAGAATGACAGCAGGAATGAATGTTGAAAAGTAAACGTCGCTATCATGTCTGTACGACCAGTCCGAAGGGAAGAAAGAGGCGAAATATCTATGTACAATTTAATTATCCTACTTGATGGAAAAGAGAGTAATGATGTTGACAAGTGGCTATGAGATGAATGTGTACAATATTTATTTACAGACGCCACAAATATAATTTATATTTAATAAAAAATTTGAAATTGTATAATTTTTTATCATTATCATCATTTCAGCTATTATCCATCCATTGCTGGACATAAGCCTCCCCCATAGACTGCCGTAAAGAATGGGCCTGAGCCACCTGCATCCACTGACTCCCTGCAAAACAATTTTTTATACCATCAATCAATGAATCATCAATGAAATTTTGCCTATCTGTATATTTGTTCCATCATCACGCAAAAAAACACTATGCCAAATTAAATGCAATTTCTATTGTCGTATTCCTGTGGGTCTAACTTAAAAAGTGGTGTATATTTTATTTAGATTATTACTAATATTTTACGTTGGGGGGGGGGGGGGGGGTTGTTAGCAATGGAGTTTGACAGCCCCATTGCTAGCAATATATCAGGTCAACCTCCACGTGGTTCCCCCTGGAAACCATCGTGAACACATCTCGTTGAATTCGTCACGATGGGCTAACTGAGCTACTTCATCCTCATCTATCATCCTTCACTGGTGCCCTATCAGCGTATACCAATAGCGCGGGTGTGGTTACTATTTCATTATCACCTATAAAAAAAAAATATTACGTTTCGTGACACAGCAATAGCAACGTGTCGCTAGTCAAGAATCACGTAAAAAAAATCTACGAACTTTGTTGTATAAAAAAAAAATAAATACACATTTATTTTCCGCAAAACACATGTGTCGAAAATCTAATAATTAAAAACTAAAAAAAAAAAAAATGCCACCCACCAACAATACAATAACACATTTGTCAACAAAAACACCTCTATTTTTGCATTTGCATTAACCCTCAATTAGGCACGGCTCTTTAGACCACACAGCGGACGTGCCGCGGCCATCGGCCGAGAGTTTGCGCTGTGACGGCGTCGGTCAAAGTGACCAATAAAGTTGTAAAATATAATGCGAAATGCACAATGTTTGGTCGTAAATATCAATATTGACTGTTACTCGTCGCGTCTCGCTACGTACCGATTGGACAATGTTGCGAATAGAAATACGTTCCTGAATGGAGACATGATTTTATTGTCTTTGTTTTTTTTTTTTTGAACCGAAGGACGGAAGAAAAGAAGGAAGAACTTGAAAGAAGGAGGTTCTCTATTCGTTTATATTTTTATTTTATGTTTATTACTTTATAACTTATATTAAATTACTTTTTTTTACTGGTAGAAAATGAAATAGTAACCCCGCTTGCGCTAACGGGATACGCTGGCGGAGCACCAGTGAAGGGTGATAGATGAGGATGAAAACAGGCCAGTTAGCCCATCATAATGAATTCATCGGGAATTAACCATGATAGTTTCCAGGGAGAACCGTGAGGAGGTCGACCTGGTTGGGTATATTGCTAGCAATGGGATTCTCAATCTCCATTACTAACAATCCCTTTCCCCCCTATATTAAATTACTAGCGGCCCGTCCCGGCGTCGCACGGGTGGACATTTTTACAGTTTAAAAAGTGGTCATTGAGGCTGCACACGCGACGGAAGCTTAAAAATGGAGTAACTTCTCCCGTTTACCCCACATTTCCCTTCATTGCTGTGCTCCTATTCATCGTAGCGTGATGAAAAGTATACTATCACCTGCCCAGGAGTATGAAGAATAACTGTACCAAGTTTCGTTAAAATCCGTCCAGTAGTTTTTGTTTCTATAACGAACATACAGACAGACAAACAGACAAAAATTTTACTGATTACATTTTTGGCATCAGTATCGATCACTAATCACCCGCTGATAGTTATTTTGGAAATATATTGACCTCTCTACAGATTTATTATAAGTATAGATATAATAATATAAGTTATGAGGTAATAAACTTATATAATAACGGTTATAAAACCAATTTGGAAAATTCTTTCTTTATCTAAATATATATACATACAGATTAGTATCATAGAAATTTTATCAAAATCGGTTCAGTAGTTTAGTTTATAAATAAAAATAACTGGATTTGTAACAATTGTCAGTTTTTTTTTCGTGTGACACAATCTTTTTTATTTGTCAAATTTGAAATTATTGTTTTTTTTTATTGTATAGCAATATCCGTACTTGTATATGTAAGTCCGTCAGTTGTAAAGTTAGGATGAGTGTTAGTATATCACGCAAAAACTACTTAACGGATTTGAATTAAATTTGTTACATTTATAGATTGTATTATATAATATTCGAGTCCTCAGGAATGGCAACGTATGGGGGGTATTATGGGCGAAACAGTATACTCTGTTATGTCCATGGTACTGCTCATGTCTATAGGCGACGGTTACCACTTTCCATCAGGTGGGCCGTCAGCTTGTTTGCCATTCTAAGTTGCATAAAAAAATTATATTATAACTTAGCACATAAAATACTGTATATACTAATTTACAGAGATAAAGTCACGGAATATAGCTACTATAAAATAAAAACTAAAGAAAGGAAACGAATAATGAGAAAGAAAACAAAAAAAAAAAAAAAAAAAAATAAATAAATACGTAATTAAATAGTAACATAATTAAATAGGTATTACGTAAAAAAAAAAAACAATTAAGTAATAATAAATAAAGTAAGTAATAATTGCGTGAAGCCACAACAGAATATCAGTATTTTGCTCTTTTGAGGGCAAAGCAATAAACTGAGTTGTGACCATTTTGTATTACTCCACACACGCATGAAGGAGAAGAAAAAGGAAATTGCTATTTTATATATTTTACGTTTTTTTTTTTGTTGTTTCTTTTTTTTCATTCTTTTATCTCTTTTACTGTGTATTATGTGTATGTTTGTATTGTAATTTGTGTGCTGTAAGTAATGCAAATAAATTATCTATCTATCTATCCAAAGTTAAAAAAAAAAGAAATAAAGAATAAAAAAAATAATTACGTGATGTGTACATTGTAGACGGTCCGTTTTGACCCACGTGCGAAATATATTTACACAGAACGACGTTTTCGAATTAACGCTATAAAATTGAATCCTAATATACGACCTTGTAGGTTAAACGACATTTATTGATGTCGGTGTCCTTTAGCGTTTCGCGAATACAATGGACACGAGCATTGTACGGTTAAATTATTATTTTCCCCATATTATTTTAATGGTCGCTTAATATTAAAAGACGGAATGTCACATACGTGTTACTCTATCCAGTAATATATGATATTTTTAAGAAGAAATAAAATTATTAAGAATTCCTTTGAGATATTTTTTAAAAATTTAATCCAGCTTCATCATCATGTCCACTGCTGGACGTAGGCCTCGCCCGTTCAATTCAATTCAATCGTTTATTGCTATTTCATGATGTAACAATATAGGTCTTAAGTTATTAAAAGTAAAGAATCAACATGAACCCTGGAAGGGCGCAGCGATCACATTTATAAATATTTCATAAAGTACATAACTAAATTTTTACATTATATATATGTAACGTTGATTAACATAAATAAAACATTATTACATTGAAACAAATAGATACAAATACAATTAAATTCTCTCATTGACAAATACCTGCAGTGTATAATAATAACTTTTTGTAATTAAATATTTTTTTTAGAGCTATTTTAAACATTTTAGAATCATCCTCACCTTTTAAGTTCATTGGTACACCATAGACCTAAGCCACTTGCATCTACTGACTTTCTGCGATACATTCGAGGTTGTCACTCTATCTAGTGGGGAATCGTTCTACTCTGCGTTTGTCCGTACTATGTATATTATCAACTAAAATATAATCAAATAAAAACATAGTTTACCTAAATGATCGCATTAACTCCCAATTATTTATCATTTTTTATAACTATAAAACATGCAGCTAGTAAGTCTAAAAAATTTCATAGCTTACAATAAAATAAAGAGGTAAAATTAAAAATGAAATAAAATTTTTAAAATCTAACTCAAATTTTACAACTATTATCTCAATAAATTAGCTATTACAGTATTTGTTTTAACGTTCGGTAACTTTAAATGTGTCAAATATAGGCACAAATAAAAACTTCTTTCCTTTTTATTTTTTTTTAATTAGTATATTTGAGAAATAATTCCTGTAGGAAGTAATTTGCAGTGGTACCGTGCACTTCGGTTGTTTTGTTAAAAGAGAGACTGGCTGAAAACCAGCGCTGTGCAGCTGTTCACATTGCGCTGGGATACTCGCAGCATTAGCTGAGCCGGTTCCTTTTGCCGAGTATGGGACACTTTTTGTATATGTTATTTATATTTTATATTGTAATTGTATGGCAATAGATGTTTATATTCTATTCTATTCTTAAAATTTGTTTTTATCACATCTGTCACGCTCGCTTTTCGATTCATGTTTTTACTTAAAAAAAGTATGAGTCCTTATAATAAAATTTTTATGAATTTGTAAATATAGATTTCTATTCTATAAATACGTAGGATATGTTCAAAATAAACCACAATTGTATATGGACTTAATTGTAAAAATGAACACCTGTGAACACTGCATAAAATTAGCATAAAGTTGCGTTGTGTTTTATCAAATCTTGAGCATATGTTGGCTCACACGACAATTGAACGCTAATATAAATAATTGGCGGCGGTTGTCTGAACTGTAGGAACAGGGACATATATAGAGTTGAAATTAATATTTTTTTTTTAAATAAATACATTGTACAGTATTCGTATGCCTGGCATATACAAACTCAGCTTTTGCTGGACTGATGTTCGTTCAGCGCTGATTTTCAGTTTGCACCTATACGGGGCACCGTTTCATTATCAAATAATTATATATATTTATGGAGATGTTACACAAAAAGAGAAGAAAAAAAAAACTCAAATAAATAGGTACGAAAATGATTAATAAATAATGTAATATCAGCCGAATAAACTTATGTGTATTTCAGTATAAAAAGCTCTACTAGTTTCGAGACCATCTGGGACCTTTAAACGCGAGTATCATGGTTGCTCATGATTACCATTACTGAACTAGATGTTATTTTGTGGAATTCCATATAATTGGTTATTTGAATAGAACTATTTTGTTTAATTCTGCTACTTTTAAAATCTATACGATTACTAACGTAATATTTAGATTAGCTATCAATTTCCGAACGCTATTCAGTCCACGCACGTTTTAAGACACGTTTTTCACCTGCAAATGATGCATTTTCTATTCTATTCATCCATGATATTTTGATTTGACATTTTATTTTTTTTACAATACAGGGGGCAAACGAGCATTCGGCTCACCTTATGGTAAGTGACTACCGCCGCCCATGATCACTCCCGCAACATCAACGGCACTGCTGGTGTACTGTCGGCTTTTTAAAAAGGAATAGGCTCTTTTCTTGAAAGTTATGATGTTGTGTCGTATCAAAAATAATTGAGAAAACTGTTCGGTTTTCATTGCAGTAGATACATAAGAAATAAAGATTAAAAAGTGCTTCTAAACAAGTCTATTTTAATAAAGATTGTATCGCCTTGTGTTTCAAACGTTAAACCATATTAAAAAAAGTTACTAAACTACCATAATAGATAAAAATGATTGAAAAAGGTTATCTAACAAATCGAGAATTTTTTTATGGGACAGAGAATCGTGAAAACATAAGCTGAAGGATGGATGCTAACTTGATGGATTGTTTAATCTATTCCATGTTTCATGTTTCCATATAGACATGAAAAACATTATTATTAACAGCATTTTTTTATGCAACTTAGAATGGCAAACAAGCTGACGGCCCACCTGATGGAAAGTGGTAACCGTCGCCTATAGACATGAGCAGTACCATGGACATAACAGAATACACTGTTTCGCCCATGATACCCCCCATGCGTTGTCATTCCTGAGGACTCAGGTGTTATTCCTCTGTACCCTGTAAATTCACGCCATATCCCACCCTTCATTATTATTACAAAATATGCATAAAAAATTTAAATATGTTAAAAATAACAGTTGAAATAAATTATTTTATACCAATATTTGTATCATCAAATAAAACCAAAATTTTAATAATGTTAAATGATTTTTTTTAATTATCTGTATCTGTAATGATATTTAAAAAAAAAATATTGTGCGTTTGTAATGGATAAACTCAAAAACTATTCAATCGATTTTAAAAATTCTTCCATTTATAGAAAAGTACACTATCAGCTACTAATAGACTCTAGGTATATTTTTTTTTTTTAAATACTAACTCCCCATGCGAAGTCGAGCCGAATCTCTAGTCGTACAATAAAAAAGTGTTAATTTTTTTTTTTTACTCTATACTGTTTTACTATAAAGAATTTATATATTACATAATACTTATTATAATTTATTCACTTGTAGTACAAAATTATGTATCTATAACGTGCATCTGTGTATGCACTTGCATTTTTAAATTCCATTCCACGTTCAAATATAAACCTTAACATTATACTCGTAAAGTTCATTTTAATTTTAAAAAGGTTTACACGAACATAACAAATGTTAGATACCTTTGATATATGACGCATCAGGACCGCATTCCATTTTATGGTCAATTTGTTTTTTTTTTTATTACAATCCCCATAAAATCAGGTGTTGCATTTACACCGTTTAATTAAGGATATATAATTCATTGTTTCCTTTTATTAGAAATTAAAGTCTAAACAGAGTAATTTATTACGTTATATGTAATTTACTTTGCCATCTGCAAACATAAAAAAGTACTAATAAGTGGTATGGGGGGGTATCATGGATGAAACGGTATACTCTGTTATGTCCATGGTACTGCTCATGTCTATAGGCGACGGTTACCACTTTCCATCAGGTGGGCCGTTAGCTTGTTTGCCATTTTAAGTTGTATAAAAAAAAAGTGATAAAAAAAAGTATTTAGAGATCGTGTTATAGAAAGTGCTTATATATATATATATATATATATATATATATATATATATATATATATATATATATATATATATATATATATATATATATATATATATATATATATATATATATATATCGAACCAACACTATATAGCACACGACATTTCATGTGTAGACTTTTTAATGACAAAAAAATACATTAATTGCATTTAAAAAACAAAAAATATAAACAGTTTATTTTAATATTAAAATTATATGTTCTGTATTGAAAAGATCATAAAATAAAAAAATTGGTTATGGTTGTTTTTTTTTATGCAACTTAGAATGGTAAACAAGCTGACGGCCCACCTGATGGAAAGTGGTAACCGCCGCTTATAGACATGAGCAGTACCATAGACATAACAGAGTATACTGTTTCGCCCATGATACCCCCTATGCATTGCCATTCCTGAGGACTCAGGTGTTATTCCTCGGGACAGAGGTACCCAAGCAATCGACTTTTGTACAAAGTCTCCCTCTTAAACCATCGTGCTGAATTCTAGGTGTATTCATCGCGACTGGCTAAGTGATTTGCCTTTTCGATATCACCTATCATCTCTTACTGGTTCCTCGCCAGCGTATACCGTTAGCGCAGGCGGGGTTACCTTTCCATTCATCGTCGTCATATCAGCCTTTAGCTATCCACTGCTGAACATAAGTCTTCACCTTAAGGGCTTTTGCCAGTATTTGCCACACTTGGCAAGCAGATTGGCAATTGCAGTTAGGCTTCAGAGATATTTTAAGAGAGACGCTGCTGCCCATCCCTCGCTCTCTCTTAGTCGGCTCTTACGACACTACGGAATAGCCTATTCTATGCTGGGACCACACGACCAAAGAAAAACCCTCCCATATTGTGGGATCTGTCGAAATATGCAAATGAGTAATTATATATATAAATATTAGGAGTCAAATCTGTGCGTCCATTCTGTCGACAGGCGTCATTTGTTTTCCCGTTAACAAATACCATTCTATTTAAGGTGAGAAACGACGGGTTTATTTTAGTGCTTGTAGGTAATTAGAGGGTTATTGTGTAGTGATTGTTTACAGAGTTGTCTGAGTTAGCTGTGTGTTTGTATGTTTGTCACTATTATGTGACTGAATAATTATGAGATACCCGCATTATATACAAGTAGATTAATTTCAACAAAAATAGCGGCGACTTTAATCTTTTTTTTTTTTTATGCAACTTAGAATGGCAAACAAGCTGACGGCCCACCTGATGGAAAGTGGTAACCGTCGCCTATAGACATGAGCGCCTATAACAGAGTATACTGTTTCGCCCATGATATCCCCCATGCGTTGCTATTCCCGAGGACTCAGGTGTTATTCCTCTGTACCCTGTAAATTCACGCCATATCTCAGCCATATATAAAAACTTGATCGTAGTAACTGAATCACTGCATTTTTATAAAATTTCTATAGTACCAATCAGAAAGTATATTCTTACAGATAGAAAAAGTATTTTACAAATCAATTTGGCTATATATATTATCTTTAACGAAGTTCTGGAATAACAAACATAAATACTTCAATTGTAGCAAAACCACTTAGTTCGATTTAAAAAATAAACAAGTGAACCGATTTTGATAAAACTTTTACGTCGCTAATCTGTACGTATGTACAGTAGTGTACGTACGTACATATACGTAGTAGCGTACGTATGTACTGTAGTATGTATTCATTCAAATAAAAAAAAAAAGAACTTTTCATATCCGTTTAGAACAGACGGAATTGTGAGGTAACAAACAAAACTACAATCAAATTCAGAACCTTAAGGAAATTGAGAACATTGTTTTTTTTTATAAATCGGTTAAGTCAAAATTACTGGTTTTATTACAATCGACTTGGACTTTTTCAATACGTTAGTTATGAACCGATTTGAATCTATCTTTTTAAAGTCGACTTAAAATAAAAAAAAATCCCTGACTAATACGGTATTTTCAGTCGTAACGTTAATATTGAGGCTCAATTTTTTTTAATGTACTTCGACTTTAAGTATTATTTTTATTGTTAAAAAAAAATTCATTCTATCTGTCGACTACTGGGGGGAAAGGGATTGTTACTAATGGAGACTGAGAATCCCAATGCTAGCAATATACCCAACCAGGTTGACCTCCTCGCGGTTTCCCCTGGAAACTATCATGGTTAATTCCTGATGAATTCATCATGATGGGCTAACTGACCTGTTTTCATTCTCATCTATCACCCTTCACTGGTGCTCCGACAGTGTATCCCGTTAGCGCAGGCGGGGTTACCATACCATTTTCACCCATCAAAAAACTGTCTACTACTTATAAAAGGTTTACGATAAAAAAAAATATTATTCATTTACATTTCACTTCGGGAATATATAGTTGTTCAGGTATAAGTCTCTTTCCACATTTAAATATTCTAAATATTGTTAAAATTACGCACGTATTACAGAATAATTGCGGATTAACGTAATTTTATGGGAAAATCACAAACAATGATTGTTCTGTACACGACATCAAGGGCATGCACTCTCACTTTTTCATCGAATTCAGTTCAAATTAGTCATGATTAAAATTAATCCTTTGTTCGTTCTTACACCGACCTCTATAGGCTTTGGGGCGTGTTAATTTTATTGCATCATTATGAACCTTAATCTTGAGCGTTAAGGCTCAAATTTGTGTAACAAATAAAACAAAATAGGTATGATTAAGACCGCCGGTGCATTACCTTTGTCATCGCCGGAAATGCATCATGTTATATTATGTTGTATGTCGCTTTACCTGGATATTGTAGTAATAAAATATTTAGAGTGGTTTTGTAATTCGTGTATATAAGGGGGGAAAGGGGTTGTTAGTAATAGGGACTACTAGTCCCGTTGCTAGCAATATAAACTGTCAAGTCAACCTCCCCGTGGCCCCCCTTGGAAACCATCGTGCTGAATGCTAGGTGTATCCATCACGATGGGCTAACTGACCTGTCTTTTCATCCTCACCTATCATCCATCACTGGTGCTCCGCCAGCGTATACCGTTAGCGCAGGTGGGGATACCATTTCATTATCATCCACTAAAAAAAATTCGTGTATACCTATATACTATCAGTATTACCATGTGGTCCAGCATAGAATGGACCACCCCTTCCTTTCCTGTGGATGTCGTAAGAGGCGACTAAGGGAACTTAAAAGTCGAGGGATGGACAGTAGTGTCCTTCTTAAAACAACACCAAAGTTTAAACGTTGCCTGCCAAACGTGGTAATTACTGGCGAAATCAGCCCTTATGGTGGAAGCCTGTATTCAGTAGAGGACAGTTTTAAATGTATGATAATGGAATGATAGCCCCGCCTCCTCTAACGGTATACGCTGGCGGGGCACCAGTGAAAGATGATAGGTGAGAATGATAAGGCAGGCCTAATTATTTATTTATAATTTAAAATAATTTAATTACAATTTATATTATTTATATTATGTTATTATTCATATTGTTAATATTTTTACTTATTTAATGACATTTAATAATTTAATTCTATTTTAATGTTTGTCAAAGACAAGGCATGCTGTGGTCGTCTATAAATGTAAGAACAGTTAGATCTAATCCACCAGTGTATTGTATTAAAATGTTTCGCTGTATCTTATGTTGGTAATCCTATAAATAAATAAATTAGCCTATCGTGATGAATTCACTTGGAATTCGGCGCGATGGTTTCCAGATGGGAACACGTGGAGGTCGACCTAGTAGTGCAATTTTTTTTATACAATTTAAAATGGCAGACCAGCTGACGGCCCACCTGATGGAAAGTGGTAACCGTCGCCTATAGACATGAGCAGTACCATGGACATACCAGAGTATACTGTATAATATAATTATATATTTAATACATACTATCACTACACGGAACTATACAGATCCATCTACATACAAACACATACATTATCATCAATTTCCTAAACAAACATAGCCACAACAACAGTCAATTACAGCACTTCTAATTTCTCACCGAAGCAATTTGTTTAAACAGAAAAGAATTCTCTAATTCGACGTGGATTGATGCAAATGACACCTTCTTGCGCACGACATGACACTGCAACTTTATTTCTTACTATACAATTATTATTTCATAGAATTTCGAACTCTATGCCTTTAGAAATAGAAGTCCAACCTATGACTGCATGATACTGTAACTGTATTTCGACATTTGTAAGTATCTATACGGCGACATGTCAGTATTGACATAAGAATAGAGTTTATTTATTCAAGGGGTGGCTACAATGGCGTCTCCTATGGTTATAACGTGCTACGATTTAGCCTGTTTTTGTTTAAGGGATGATGGTGAAAGGGGCTGTTTAAAAAACAACAAGAAGTCCTCGTGTGCTCACTATTCTCTCTATCGGTGTGTGAGTTTATGAGATCCCAGGATAATTGTATACTTTGATAGCGTATCGTCATATTGGGCTTTAACTGTCCACTGGTGAACGTAAGCCTTCCCCTTGCTTTTGCCAGTAGTTGCCACGCTTGGCAGGCGGATTGGAAACTACAGTCAGGCTTCAGAGATATTTTTTTTTATACAACTTAGAATGGCAAACAAGCTGACGGCCCACCTGATGGAAAGTGGTAACCGTCGCCTATAGACATGAGCATTGAGCAGTACCATGGACTTACATCCATGATACTGCTCAATGCTCATGTCTACGTCATGTTACACCCCATTTTCATCTCTTTAACATTACTTATGCTTGCTAATATTATAAATGTGGCCGTGTGGTCCCGGCATAGAATAAGCCACCCCTTCTTTTCCCATGGTTGTCGTAAGAGCCGACTAAGGGAGGGCGAGGGATGGACAGTAGCGTCCCTTTTAAAACATACCAGAGGGAGACTTTGTACAAAAGTCGTTTGCTTGGGTACCTCTGTTCCATTCGCGTTTCAACCGTGAAGTAGTTGTGTTTACATGGCTATGTTTCGGTTTGAAGGGTGGGTTATGGCGTGAATTTACTGGGTACAGAGGAATAACACCTGAGTCCTCAGGAATGGCAACGCATGGGGGGTGTCAAGGGCGAAACAGTATACTCTGTTATGTCCATGGTACTGCTCATGTCTATAGGCGACGGTTACCACTTTCCATCAGGTGGGCCGTCAGCTTGTTTGCCATTCTAAGTTGTATAAAAAAAAAAGACGCAGATTTTACAGTTGTTTTCTTGTGTATGTTTTATTTTGATACGCGGGGTTGCCATTACATTATCATCCATTGAAGAAAAAACTCTAAAAATACCTTTTTTTTTTTTAAATTGTCCCCATTGGTGGGGAGGCAATTATAGATGCGACCGAATACGTCGGTATAATTTGACTTGTACAAACACAGGGTGTATCAAGCAGTGTTTATTGTGTAATCGCTATATAATATTCTGTTTGTTTGTCGCTTTGCCTGCTATTTGCCGGTGACAGCTCCGCTTAGGTACGTCTCCTTGTTTATTTTGGGTGTACTTGTTAAATTTCCAGGTTTCAGATGGTGTAATCGTTGTTAATGGGAGCAATGTTTGGATAGGTACTTTTTTCTTATTCACTTGAAAAAGGTAAAAATTCGTTTCATTTATATGTGTGTGTGTGTGTGTGTGTGTATTTTTTTTATGGATGTGGTGTGTGTGTGTGTGTGTGTGTGTGTGTGTGTGTGTGTGTGTGTGTATACGTGTGTGTGTGTGTATGTGTGCGTGAGCGCGCGTGTGTGTTAGTGTGCGTGTGCGCGCGCGTGTGTGTGTGTGTGTGTGTGTGTGCGCGCGTGTGTGTGTGTGTGTGCGTGCGTACGTGCGCGTGCTTGCGTGCGTGCGTGCGCGCGTTTAGTGTACGTGTGTACGTAAGATAATTTCAAATTCAACCCAATCGTTTGCGAGTTTATATAAATATTGCGATTACCTTCTAATGGGCCAATAGGATTGACTTCATCCTCATCTACCATCCCTCAGGACTACCGTTTCATGAAAGCGAATAAAAGTTTTGAGTTATTATAGTTATAGATAAATAATACCTATACTGATACCTGTATAATATAAATACATCTTACAATTATTAATGCTATAACTAAAAAGTAAATTAATGCAACAAATCGAACCCCACACCCTCGGACAACCGTGATTAATATCATCTCTATAATAACGTACCTGCGTGTATCGCCGGGTGGAAATATTATAGTGATCGACGCGGAATCATGCGGGCGGAGTGCGGGCTTGTTACGGCGAATATTTCATATAACGTGTATTTAAGTGGAGTTTTCTGAACTTTAATAATATGTAATCAATATTTTCTATTTTTTTTTTACAACACAGGAGGCAAGCGAGCATGCGCGCACCTGATGGTAAGTGACTAACGCTGCCCATGATCACCCACAACACCAGCGGCATTATAAGTGTGCTACCGGCCTTTTAAAAAGGAATATACTCATTTTCTAATAAGGTGTAAGGCAGAAAAGTTTCACCGGAAAAGACATCATTAACCTCCTTATTGATAAAGATATCAAAATCTATTTTAACAATTGATGTATCATGAGGGGTATCATGGGCGTAACAGTATACTCTGTTATGTCCATAGTACTGCTCATGTCTATAGGCGACGGTTACCACTTTCCATCAGGTGGGCTGTCAGCTTGTATGCCATTCTAATTTGTATTAAAAAAAAATTGAACCGTTTCATCTTTCGGATTCTCAGTTTGAATGAAAGTAACAAACCACTGAATTAGTTAAATTTAGTTTATAGAAAATTTTAATTATGAATATAAATTGAAAATTCTCGTATGATAAATATTACTTGCATCCCTTTCTAAAAAATAAAATTTTCAAATATATCTTCTATTTTTAATATTAATAGGATTTTACTAATCCCATTCATCTTCGTATCAGCCCTTAACTGTCCACTGCTGAACATAAGCCTTTCCCAGAAGAGGAGTTTTGCCAATAGCTGTCATATTTGGCAGGCGGATTAGCAACCGCATTTAGGCTTTAAAGATGTTCTAAGAGGGACACTGCTGTCCATCCCTCTACCACGAAGCTCTCTAACTCGCCTTCAAACATCCACGGGAAACAAATGGTTGGCAATTCTATGCCGGGTTCACACAGCGATACTGATCCCATTATTAGATACAAATTTATTAATCCCACATTAGAACACACATTCCTTTTTAAAAGGCCGGCAGCGCTTACCATCAGGTGATCCATATGCTCGGTTGCCCCATGTCTTATGGAAAAAATATATACAAAATCGTCTGAACAAGGCCGCAGCAGACAAGGGAAGTGTTTTATTATTGCTTTTATCTTTGTGAATCTACTTTTTCTGTTCTACAGCTCGTCATTTATATAGCGAACGTTTACAATTAATTTAATTAAACCGTGTCGTAATGGCCACTTTCGTTTGTTTTGATGTAATCATTTTTTTCCGTGTGACAGGTTGCGGGGGCATAATTGTATGGGAGAGGAGACATTTAGGAAATATCTGTATACTTCCAGTGATGCGATATTTCAAATAAGTATCTACATACATTTTATTTTTATATTTTTTTTTCCTTTTAATTTAACCTACCCTCAAAAAATAAACATAATATTGTCTGGTAAACAAATTGGGAAACTGTTATTGGCTAATTTATGGTTGTAAATATAATAGATATAAGCTTTTGATTCCAGATGTAAAATTGAAATAAAAAAAAAATCTTCAAGAAAAAAGCATATTCCTTTTTAAAAGGCCGGCAGCACACCTGCAATGCCGTTGGTGTTGTGGGTGATCATGGGCGGCGGTAGTCACTTACCATCAGGTGCGCCGCGTGCTCGTTTGACCCTGTGTTGTAAAAAAATCAACTAAATTATGTATTAGATAGAGTAGAGATTTAAGAAGCTTTATCAGACTATTTGTTTCATCATCATCATCATATCACACACTAATTGTTCACTGCTGAACATAAGTCTCCACTTTGGGGGTTTTGCCAATAGTTGCCACACTTTGGGTAAAATAATATGAGTTGGCACACTGTTTTTTCTTTGTCGATTTTGACAATACTTTCGACGTTATTTGGAAGACTTCTTTAGGTGTTTGTGCGCTTAGCGTCCCAGCATCTCGCCTCACACAATATCAAAATACATATCAAAATACACAATTCAATCAAGTCTAGTCCCAATATAGATATTATAGTAACATTCTATATCTATTGAACTCTGAACTTTAAGACCCTTTCGGTTAATTGTTTAACTATAAAAAATAACCGCATACGTTTTTCGCCCTTGCACGTTGGTTACAATCGCGTGCATTCCCACGAATGATTACTTGTGTTTTTTAATGAAAAAGCCCTCGATGATGATTCATGAGCTAATTTGATAATTGCCAAATTATATGTAATCATTAATGTTCTTATATAAGTTGTTTAGGAACAGAATCGACTGTTCTCAGCTTCTTGCCAAATTTCATTTTCGATTGCCCGTACACTGTCCCCGTAGTTACATCAGTCCAATGTCTGTGCCGTTCCGTAGAACTGTTCTTGGTACCAATTCCACTGTACCACGTGTTTGCGAGCTGTTGAATGACTGCAAGCAACACTTGGATATTCACTTCTATACAGAAGGGGATTTCTATAGGAAAGCATTGCAGTTAATTTGAATAGCTAAAACTTATGCGAAGCAATCATCTATTGAATATAAAAAACTATACCAATGTGAAATACCTCAAGAGATTGTTATACCATATTATTGTTTTTGTTAATTAGCACGCTGTGTTTCCTTTAAAATGATTGTACACTATGTATAAATAGACAGCAATTTTAACATTAAATCTTATCAGTGTAACAATTGCCAGGAGACCAAATAAAGATAAAATAAAATAAAATAATTATCTATATTAAAATACTTATCATTTATTTTTGTTTACGAGCGGAAGACATTTAATTTTTCAATCTGTTTATATACCTCTATCCCATTTATATTTCTGCCGTGATACAGTTGCGCTTACATAGCTGTATTTCGGTGTGAACCGTATTATGTGGCATAAGACCTTAGTCCAGATGGGAAAGGATTATTACAAATAAGGATCTAACAGCTCCATTGCTAGCAACATACCCTATCAGGTCAAATTCTACGCGGTTCCCCCTGGAAACCGTTTAGGTTATTTCTTGTGGATTTCTCCCATAAGAGGAGGTTTGCCAGTAGTTGCCACACTTGACAGCCGGGTTACCAACCGTAGTTAGGCTTTTAGTGATGTTTTAAGAGGGACGCTGCTGCCTATCACTCCAGCATTAAGTTCCTTAAGTCCTTATGACACCCACAGGAAAGGAAGGGGTTGTTCGCGCGTTCCCCTAATTTTATATATTTTTAAATAATATTATTATAAATTTATTCTTATTTATATGTATTTATATGCTAATTCAATAATTGGTACCTAGTGCTAAATTCATTTCCCTTGATCCTATCCTATCCAACCACCGTCATCGTCTTTACCTCCAAGTTACAACAAGCAATGAGGACGCTGGAAGCTTCTAAGAAACTTCAGAGCTCTCTTCAATCTTAACCGTCAATGTGACCTCCGCAATCGGGGGGAAAGGGACTGTTATTAATGGGTTCCAATAGCCCCATTACTGGCAATACACCCTCTCAGGTTGACCTCTACGCGGTTCCCCCTGGAAACCATCATGTTTAATTCTTGTCGAATTCATCATGGTGGGCCAACTGACCTACATTCATTCTCACCTATCATCTTCCACTTGTGCCTCGTCGGTGTATACCAATAGCGGGGGGGGGGTTAGCAATCCATTTTCACACACATAATCGACGAGCAACTACGTAGAAAAAAAAATATTAATAATAATGTTGTACTGTAAATGTGGTAACCGCTTTCATAATTTGAAGTGCTGTGTTTGTAGACAATATTTTGTGTGTACATTGGTGATAAAGTGGCGGAAGGAATCAAGGCGTCCGCACAGGACATCATATAATAATAGCCCACGACAAGACGGTGAGTCCTTATATCCTTTCGTTATACCTGTCACACCTAGATTTGTTTCCTATAAAATCCACCAGGGATGGTATATTCTATGCCGGAAGAACATGGCTAAATAATAAATAAATATACGAGAATAATATATTAAATAAACAGAAATACAAACTGTGTAACCCCAGCGCCCAGTGGGCGAGCATCGTGTAATTATTGGACAAAATAATAAACGAGACATCATAAAGCCGCCGTCGCGTCCGCGTGTGAAGCGGCGACACCTGTGCCTAGGGTGATGGTGTTTGTATTTTTGTAGAGTTCACAACGGAATAGAATCCTCCTTACATATTTATTTAATTAATAAATACATACATCTAACCTCCATCGTATACAGACATTATAACTTTTAAGAAAAGAGCATATTTCCTTTTTAAAAATCAGGTTTCTTCATGGCTTCACCAAAAGAATTGCAGGTGTGCCTGCAATTCTCTTGGTGAAGCCATGAAGAAGGTGAGCCCATGCTCGTTTGCCCCCTATGTTGGAGTTATAACAAAAATTAACACGTTAAAGGAATTCCTTCCAGTCAACCTTAAAAACTCGAAAGGAGAAAGTGTCTTTGTATATAAAGTATTAAAAATTAATAAATATTCTTAAACTATGCTCCTCTAATTATGCCAAAATTGTAGTAAAGTTTAGTAGTTAGATTCACTTCATATTTCCCAAATTGTTTCTCTTCACCTTTACTACAGTAATTATTTTAGATCTAAAAAAGATTTTAGATCTAATAGTTTTTGATATACTTTAAAAAAAAATCAATCAGTATTATGTTGTACAAAAAAAGAAAATAAGAATGATTTATTAAGTTCAAGCAAGTTATTACTAACAATTTATAATCAAGGTCTAAGAAAATCTAGCTTGAATAATTAGTCTTTATAAACAGTTTTGGAGTAGGATTGAAGTAGGCATATAATTAAATATTTCTTTGAGAACAAATTGCCTTTTAAAAAAATGTAAAGTAAATTTTCACTTTTTTGTCATTTCTGTATCTATTCTACAAATTTAGTTACACTACACACAGTACAATAATGAGCCGTCACAGGCAAAAAAGCACCGGAAACAAGCTCGGAACGTGACGAACAAAATTTCTTAGTGATTTCTCATTTCACCCCCACACACAATAAACCATTTGATTTGTGTAATCAAATGCGGGCATTCAAATTAATTAGTTCGTTACGCACCTGAGCGTTTACACTTTTGTATTGTGTACAGTTCCAAAACTAATATTGCCACCCTTAACGATTACGGTCAACGAAATTTAACACTTATGTAACGAGTAAATAAAGTCGTTGAAAGATTTTCGCAAAACGATTAATAGAAATTGGTTACTATTTGACACAATTTTTTGTCTCAAATTCAGTTACCCTCAATTTGCGTTTACGGAACTATTTGCTTTTGAATTTTGAGTTCTAATACTACAATTAATAGAGTTGTTAATTTGTTATTCAATAACCAAAATAAGTTAAATTTGCCTAAAGTGATGGTAGGTTTTAACATGTTTTTTTTGTGTCCATTTAATTCATTTTAATTGAACGTTGACAACATTGTCAGTTGCTTTGTGTATAATTTTAAAGTCTAATGATACGTTGCTTTATTGTGGATTGACGATGGATTTTTAAATAGTAGTGTAATATTGACGTTTTGATCTTTGTTTGGTATACAAATTGGTAGTTTTGTTACAATTGCATAGGAAAACATTACACGTAATAATTACTGGGCAATGCTGTTTGAGTTACCTCTTTTGTATAACATGAAAAGTACTTTGTGTAATATGTGATTTAAAATACAAAAAAATTATTGATATATATTAAATAATGTATGGTTTTCAGAGCAGTCAATATAATTAAAAAATTAATCACATAAATAACAATAAATACAAATAATATTAAATTCGTATGTCCTAATAAAAACAAAACAGACATAGTAATAAACGTGAAGCCATAATAGATATTAATTTTGATAGTCCAAATGGTTTTGTATACAGAGTCTATGAATTTATAAAACGAGTTATGTTGCTGGATCTGTTTATAAATGTTTTTAGTTGTTAATCATTTAATAATAGTTCAAAGCTTTATTTTTTCTGTACTAAATGTTGGTATCAATACATGCTGTGTTTGCCTATAAAAATTGCTACACTTAGTTTTAAGTTTTATAATTATTACTTACATCATCTTGTGAAAACAATTGTTGATAGAACTAAATAAATAAACAAATAATATCCTGATATTTGACAAGAAAATTAGCGAGCTATAAACAACAACCTAGTTGCATTACTCCCGAAATCCTCAAACAAAACTCCACGTCGTAAACGTTACATCAGTCTAGGGTAACTATGACACCCCCCCCCCCCCGCCCCACTTATTCGCTAAGCCCGGTTTACGATCGAATTTTTAATCCTGTTGACATAAAGCAGTTTATCTTGCATCAGTTTTATTAGTCGTACGAAAGATATGAGACAATGTTGAGCTCTGACGTTTTGTTAAGCTTCAAATAAAAGTTTTGGGCGGATTCACCTTTGATGATTTGTGTAAACATTTGCATTTATCTCAGGTTTGTGAGACAATTTGTATAAAAGATTACAACATATTTAATACCTAATTAGTACTTAACTATTTAATATTATATTACTATATTAATATTTTCTGAACATTTCAGAATAAGGTTCTGAATTAAAGGAGTAACTCTTAGTTCATTTGGGAAACGGAATGATTGACACAATTTTGAATGTTAACTAAAATTTAAATCGGAATATCAAACACTATAAAAAAAGAACATACTGTATAACTATTCAAAATAATTTCCATAAAAAAATAGAACGAGAAAAAAGTTGCAAAACATGTTGACACCAATATAAAATTTGTAGACCCGAAAAAATATCATTGGATATATAAAAATGAACGTAAAATAGAAAGGAATTCTTTACAGGTCCCAATCTCGGAATCCTCACGCCTACAATACATTGGGGCTTAGATTTTACTATCCAATTCCCTGTTACATTTGCATACCCGTAAAATTTACTACCTATGCATTTTGTCTGCTAATCCGAGCGTTTCGGCACACTGTGTTACAGCGAATGAGTTTGTATTAGCCAATTGTTGAACTCATCAGTCACAAGTAGTGTTTATGTCAAAGGACTAGAGTATATTTTTCAATGCCTTCCAATACTGAATGTGACACTACTGTTCGGTCAAATATTGCTTCGATGTTGATCTTAAAGGTTAAATGAGAGATAAGGCTTTTATGTCTTGTTTGTCTTAATTTGAACTACAAATACTATTGCTTGTTGGCACCCCTAAAGTTATGGTTGTTGCTTCTTGTGTCAGCCAGTTAAAATGAGGAAATAAGAATTGCTATCAGACATTGTAATTTTGATAATTCGATATATAGAACCCCACGAGATAAATCAAAATAATGTACTTCAGTATTGTACACCATTAAAAGGTCAACAAAAAAGTCCGTGATGGTATATCTCTATGTCTTAAGGATAACCCACAATAACCATTTTTTATCCTTTACATTTTACGGGAAAAAATGGCTTATTTACAAAGTGATTTTAAGAAATACAGCATTAATTTTTATCCAGTTAAGTACCTTAAATACATTGTCCATTTAATATAGATAAATATGGCCCTTTACAGCATGTAATTTATATTAATATTTCAGAAGATATTACAGATTTAAAATGCAGGGACATAGCGGTGCGGCATTGCACCCGTGCGAAGCCGGGGCGGGGTTTTTTTTATGGGTGAAAACAGGCCAGTTAGCCCATCATGATGAATTCATCAGGAATTAACCATGATAGTTTCCAGGGAGAACCGCGAGGGTGTCGACCTGGTTGGGCATATTGCTAGCAATGGGATTCTTAGTCTCCATTACTAACAATCCCTTTCCCCCCTAGCCGGGGCGGGTTGCGAGTAATACATATTCGTATACCAATAAAGCAAATTTGAAATTACAGCCACTCGTAAACCTTCTGTAGATGAATTTCATGCAAATGTCGGCGACAATAAAGTTCGTAGCGCGTTATTGTCTCTCTGATGAGTCGTTCGATTGAGCACTATGGCAAATTTTAATGTGATTGCTTATTTTGAATGGCTTTTGTTACATACAAAAGTTACATGGACTATAATGTAATCATAATTAAATTACATAGTAGAATAATAACTCTGCTTGCAATGTTGATATACGCTGGTGAGGTAACAAAAATCATATTAGATATGGATGGAGTCGAGTCAATTAACCCATCGTGATGAATTCACTTAGAATAAACCACAATGGTTTCCAGGGAGTACATAAATGGTCATCACATACACCCCGCCCGTGCTAACGGTATTCATTGGGGGGAAAGGGATTGTTAGTAATGGAGACTGACAATCCCATTGCTAGCAATATACCCAACCAGGTCGACCTACACGCGGTTTCCCCTGGAAACTATCATGGGTAATTCCTGATGAATTCATAATGATGGGCTAACTGGCCTGTTTTCATTCTCATCGATCACTAGTGCCCCGCCAGCGTATACCGTTAGCGCAGGCGAGCCTGCCATTCCATTTTCACCCATAAAAAAAACGGTATTCATTGTTGGAGCACCATTGCTGGGTAATAGGTGAAGATGAAGACCCATTATGGCGAATTCACCAGAAATTAATTATAATCGTTCCCGGAGAATTTAGAAATATATTGTTAGCAATAGAGCTATTAAATTGCCATTACTAGCAACTCCTTGCCCTATTAATCAAGGAAGAGTTTGATTGGGGCGCGATAATCTCAAAAAAATCAATTAAATCAGCTGACCAGGTAAACATTGTTTTGCTATATAAATTAAAAATGTTGACACGCTAATGACCTAGCATTATAAAATAATACTTTACGACCTATTCTCATACCTACCAAATATACATAAAGGAGGAGAAGGATTCGTTAGTAATGGGGATTAGCATCCCCATTGCTAGCAATAAACCCTATCAAGTCAACATCTTCGCGGTTCCCCCTGGAAACCATCGTGATTGATTTATTGTTGAATTTATCACGATAGGTTAACTGACCTGCTTCATCTTCACCTATCATTCATCACTGGTGACACCATTTAATTATATGAATAAAAATTTCTTAAAAATCAGTCGAACCATTTTGAAGAAGTGCGACCATAAACACTGTGATACGAGATTTATATATATATATATATATATATATATATATATATATATATATATATATATATATATATATATATATATATATATATATATATATATATATACACGTGGCATATCTCTAAAGCCTGGAAAACCTGCCCCAAAGTGGGAGGCCAATATTTAGAAGTGAACAGTTAAAGGCTGATATGATGACACAAAGAACGAACCATGACCAGATTTCTTTCCAAAAATTTTGAATACACTTTAAGTTTCTATTTGTGTTTTTATAGCGAACATCTTTCGTCATAGAATTTCTCCGGCGAAATTGAGAGATTTACAAAAGCACCTCATCTGTCAGTCAGATCGCTTGCGAATGCCCTCATCTGTTTTACGAGGCATCAATCCGACCAGATTCAACGCAGCCCTTATACCGACTTAATTTTACGAGCCTTGATTAGTTTCTCGGGTGTTTTAGTTTTACTTCATGTGACGTAACAAAAAAAAAAGATACCCTATCTTTTTTCTATGAGTGATTACATATTTTGTGATTAGCTTTTGAAATCTTAATACACTACATAATATTGGGAAGAGGGATTTTAAGAAATGGGACTATATTTGTGTTTACAACACAGGGGACAAACGAGCATGCGGCTCACCTGATGGTAAGTGACTACCGCCGTCCATGATCACCCAAAACACAAACGGCATTGCAGGTGTGCTGTCGACCTTTTAAAAAGGACATTGCTCTTTTCTTGAAGGTTATGCTGTCATTTCGATTCAGAAATACTGCTGCTGAAGTTGATTCCAAAGAGTGGTTGTACGTGGAAGAAAGTGCCTTGAAAAACGCACGGTGGAAGACTGCCACTCGTCCAGATGGTTGGGATGAAATTTTAGTTTATAACGGTAGTTTTTAATCTATTTAGCTTTAACAGCCTTTAACTGTCCACTGCTGAACATAGGTCTTTTTCTAATAAGAGATTTTGCCTGTAATTGCTATGTTTCAAACAATGAGTGATATTTAACAAGAATAAATAAGATAGCTGTGTGGTCCCGGCATAGAATAGGCTACCTAATATCTTCTTATCCCGTGAGTGTCGTAAGAGCCGACTAAGGGAGGGTGAGGGATGGGCAGCAGCGTCCCTCTTAAAAAATCTCTAAAACCTAACTGCAGTTGTCAATCTGCCTACCAAGCGTGGCAACTACTGGAAAAACTATAGGCTTATGTTCAGTGGCATATTCATTCAGCACGATGTTTTCTAGGAAGGACCACGTGAAGGTCGACCTGGCAGGGTATATTGTAATCCGCATTACTTACAGTCCCTCCCCCCCCCCTTGTCTATGGTTACAAACCTTTACATTTGTCACATTAATAGGTTTTTTATTGTTATACTATAGCCATCGCATACGATCTCTCTCTCTTCAGTCGTACACTCTTGACAGAGTGGTCGTGGTTTTCACAATGACAGTGGATCGATGAGGCTCTCCTTCGCGACCGAGGTTCTCGCAATGCGTCTCCATCTACTTCTGTTCACAGCCGAGCGAGAGCATTCCACAATAGACTTCTGTGTGGCCGTTTTGATGAGGTCAGTCCATCGCGTTGGCGATCTACCCCGAGAACGTTTCATACGATACAGAGATCCATTTTATTTTATGCTATATATTTAGTCCCACATTTGTGTTTATTTAGACACAACTTCAGTGACATTTCGTGGTCACATCCATGGAATTAAATGTACCGAGTGATTGTAAACACATGTTACGAAGAATGAGTTGTACGCTGACAAATATAATTAGTTCGCAAGCAAATGAGAATGAACGATTTTGGAATCTGTCGTTTTTCAAATATCGAAGTATAGGAGTTAGAATAATTAAGAGGAAATTTAAAAATAGTACCCATTCAGTATACATATTTGTTTATATTTAAAAAGTTTAATTTTTATTATTTAACTAAAGTTCCATCCCAACTGGATGATTGGCGGTCCTCTACCGTATGTTTTTCAAAGCACTTTCTTCCACGCACGACCACACTTTGAAATCAACTTCCAGCAGCAGTATTTCCGTACCGATACGACAATATAACCTTCAAGAAAAGAGCATATTCCTTTTGAAAAGGCAGTACACCTGCGATGCCTCTAGTGTTGCGGGTGATCATGGGCGGCGGTGGTCACTTACCATAAAGTGAGCCGTTTCTAATTTCGAAAATTAGTTCAGTGGTTTTTGAGTTTATTTAGTACAAACAAACAATCAAATCTTTATTCATATATTTATTTTATTGTACACAAAAAAAAATTACACTATTATAATATATATTAAATAAAAATCTACAACAGGCGAGCTTAATTCTGCAAGAGTTCCCTTCTAGTAAACCCTGAGTGGAAAGGAGTATTAATTACCAGCTTTTTTATTTGTTTCTAATATTAACATAGGTTTTCGAAAATTCTATTTACACGTTCGTAAGTAAGACTGAGTCGCATGTATTAGTATAAATGCCAATCTAAAATTGTCTGTCTGTGTAACAAATTCAATTCGAATGTAACAAACATCCAAACATTATTTACAATACTTATTGCTTTCATATTTAGGAATGAATGAATGAATATTTATTTGCAAAAACCATGGTAAATATACAAGTGTTAAAATAATATTAAGTCTACATATTTTGTCACAATTAGATATAAAAATTTAAATGAATGAATGAGTATACTTTATTTGCATTATACAATATAGAGAATAAGCAAGACAATTTACAAACACAACGATACAATTGTATAAGTACAGTGAGGCTGTCTTATTTTAATATATATATATATATATATATATATATATATATATATATATATATATAATTACCAATCATACTACAACATATAATCCCATCCATATATGTTAAATATGTACCTAATACTGGGATATATATTAATATATATATATATATATATATATATATATATATATATATATATATATATATATATATATATATATATATATATATATATATATATATAAAGAATGCCAATTTTTTGAAATGAAGAAACAGTCAGAGAAAAGATAATCTTAAAATACTTAAATATTAAATAAACAATGTTAACAATTCATATAAAAAAAAAAACAATTTGTCAAATACAATTTCATGTCAATTAATGTACTTCATCTCGTCTGATATTAATACATATTAGTACGTCTGTGATTAGTGTTAACAATATTAAGTTATAATATTAATAAATTACTCATTTCACTTTTAATTTTATAAATTCATTAATTGAATAGAAACAATGGTCAATAAACCATTTCTGTAATTGGCGATTGTAATTAGTTGGTAATTTTTTTAAGTGCTGGGGAACATTATTATAAATTTTAAATTAATTATTATTATTATTATATCAACAAGAATATTTGTTAAGATTAACAGTAGATATATCTGAAAAGTCAACAATAATAAGTACCCTTTTGAACACAAGTCTGTCCCTTCCTCTTAATCCCATAAAGGAATAAGTTCACTTTCTAATTCATCATAAATACCTCTAAATACGTCAAAGATATTCTAAATAGCTTCGAGCAGATTTAACAATTAACAAATTATACCCTCAAAGTGCATATTTGCATAATGCCAAATGATAATATTTAGAGGGTGACGATGCAAATTGCACGTCAATTACTTTTGTTTTTTCTAGAATTTTAAATAGCCTTGATCTCCACCAAAGGGCGACTGTACAAAAGTCGTTTGCTTGGGCACCTCTGTGCCATTCGTGTTTCAACCGTAAAGCCTTTGTGTTTTGGTTTGAAGGGTGGGATATGGCAGTGAATTTACAGGGTACAGACGAATAACACCTGAGTCCTCAAATATGGCAACGCATCCTGCTTGTTTGCTATTCTAAGTTGATATATATATATATATAAATCAAATAAAATAAAATTAATTTTGGGAACTTACAAGCGAATATCTAAGTATTTCAACCCCTTTCCCAAGAGTTACCTATACGATAAAATATATATTTAATTAAGTGACCGGTCACCCACCGTTTGTGCACATTTGTATTCAAAGCACCGCGCGTATGCCCTTTTTGTGGGCGCAAAAGAATTTTTAATTTTGCGTACTTAATTAAAAAATTTTAATTAATAATTTTATATTATTCAAAACGACACGAGTTGACCCTTTTTCATTAGTATATGAAAGGTAAAATCTTCGGTATAAATTCTACATATTGAAATTTAATTGATTACCTTGAAATGGGTAAATGAGGAAAGAATGTTAATAAAAACAATAGAGAATAGAAGAGGCAAAATATTGAGCCTCCTTATATAACATGGCGGTTTTTAAAAAGCAAACTAGAAGAAAAAATAGAGGACAAAAGAGGAAGGGGAAGACCGAGAAATAATTATATGGGATATATAAAAGAAATACTAGTTATCATGTCGTAGGAAAGTCAAAGATATGACCTGGAATAGAGCTGTCTGGAAGGGAATCCATGAATTAGTTGCACCGACAAGAGGAAATTTTTTAATATATTATATATTTAAAAAAACTTTATTAAGAAGTTAAATTCGGAGTACCAGCTGTCCAATGGATATATCTAGACTAGGGCTTCCCAAACTTATTTTGTCTACTGCCCACTTTGAGAAATAATTTATTTTTTAGCGCCCACTTTTTTTTATCTACTTTAAAACCACTATTACTTTAAGATCAACAATGCATCCCCCAAGCCTCTACACAACGCCCCCATTTTTTTTCTGGGTCTCTTACCGCTCCCTTTTAGGCCTGCAGCGCCCACAAGGGGGCGTTATCACACAATTTAGTTTGGCTGGTCTAGACAAAACGATGCGTTCCAAATTGTCATATAATCATTCAAGACATGCTAAAGGAGTTAAGTTACTAGTTCTTTACACTATGATAGTATGGAAGTTTTAATTTAGTAATGTGTTTAGTTTAGTTTAACCGTTTAGTTCCGGCATAGAATCGGCCGCCCCGTCCTTTCCCGTGGGTATGGATGCTTACATATTTATCGTCACAGTGGTATAAAGCCATATGTTCAGATCAGATACATTGCTAGTAAATATATTATGCATGCATTATTAGCTATGTATATCACAGTAGACTAGATTATAAACAGGATTCCTTTATGCTCTGTGGCGCATCAATCAGGGTTATCAATTTTGCTTCGTTACCGCAAACCACTTTGATAAGACATGCAGATAGGATTACGTATGGTAGCAACCCTGTCTCTCAATCACTTGGATCGCGGTAGCATGACCATGGATACGAGATTTTTTTTAATATAAATATATTAAATTATTTCACTAATATTATTATAAATATATATATATGTATATATATATAAAATATCGCCACGAGATGGAGTAACGATCTTAAGAGAGCATGGAAGCGCTGGGTGCAAGTGGCGTGGAATTGTACCGATTTGTGGCGTAATTTATATAACATATGCCAAATTTTGCGGCGATTGTTCTTCATAGTTCAAAGAGGTAATAAATAATACAGAGTTCTAGCATTATTTTTAAATTACCCAATCAATTTAAATATCTATGTCGCAAATAAGAAAATACATTTTTCATTTGTTCGTTTGCTCAATGACGTCATTCTATTGCTATTTCAGAATGCTCATAGTATTTTTATTGCATTGTTTTTCTATATTTACAAATAAAAGTAGTGACTTTTTTTTATACGACTTAGAATGGCAAACAAGCTGACGGCCCACCTGATGGAAAGTGGTAACCATCGCCTATAGATATGAGCAGTACCATGGACTTAACAGAGTATACTGTTTCGCCAATGATACCCCTCATGCGTTGCCATTCCTGAGGACTCAGGTGTTATACCTCTGTACCCAGTAAATTCACGCTATATCCCGTCCTTCAAACCGAAACACAGCCATGCAAACACAACTGCTTCACGGTTGAAACACAAATGGGACAGAGGTACCCAAGCAATCGATTTTTGTACAAAGTCTCCTTCTAGTTCTAGACTAGTCAATTTTATTTATAAAAATTTCATTGTTTATTACTATAGCCAAGAAATGTATTTAGAAGCCATTCTGCCCTACCCCATTTCCGCTCCACGATGATTAGGCCCGAAGCTTGTTTAGCTAAATCCTTTGTCTATTAAGCTTAGAATGGATCAATTAAGTACGATTTGCTACAAATTGGACGTGTGTTTGTATAGCTTATTTCGTCTGTTAATAAGTCCGACCGGTTGGCCAATTGCAGAATTATTGACTGGGCAATCATGCGTTTGTATTGTTCAAAGAAAATCAGTGTATAATGTTATTGTAGCGTTAAACAAGATTTTCAACATAATAATGATGTGTGTTGTATTAATATAGATAGATAGATACACTTTATTGTTTCCTCCAAAAGATTACAATAGTAAACTTATTATAAATATAAATAATTACAAGAAATAATCGCAATGAGAAAACAATGGGCGGCCTTATCGCTAAGAGCGATCTCTTCCAGGCAACCTTTGGATGGAGAGGTGTAATTATAAACAATTTGGTGGGAGTGACGATGAAAAATTTTGTTAGTTCTAAATATGGGAGATGTGATACATATAATAATATAAATATTATCATATCAGCCATTAACTGTCCATTGCTGAACATAATCCTCCCCCTTGGGGGGTTGTTCCAGTAGTTTGCCACGCTTGACAGGCGAATTGGTAAACTCAGTTTGGTTTTGAAGACGTTTTAAAAGAGACGCTGCTGCCCATCCCTCGCTCTCCTTTGATCACCTCTTACGACACGCACGGGAAAGGAAGGGATGGCCTATTCTATGCCGGAACCATATTAACATACGGAAATATTGATATATAACTTATTATTACAATCTATGACCTTATAATATTAATATTTTAAGATTGGGTTTTATAAGAAAAAAAAACATTTCAACTGTGGTAAAACTATTTATTTTGATTTAAAAACTAAACTACTTGACCGATTTTGATAAATTTTCTATAGAATCAATCTGTAAGTATATAATTTCAGATAATAAAGAATTTTTCAAATCGATTTACAACTAATGGGGAATTCCTTTAAATTGTTCTTATGAAAGTTTACGCCTTTGAAAATGTTTCAAGCAACTGAGAGCTAGCTTCATTCGTCTCGAGAATATAAGATAGGCGTCTGTGCATAATTCTTGTTAATAACTTGAAAATATTTATTTTAATAAAACCTTAATATATATATATATAACTTTGTAAATTTTAATATTTTTATTACAGTGACGACCACATTGATGGAAACTATGATTTCATCAGCAATTAACCATGATAGTTTTCAGGGGGAACTACGAGGAGGTCGATCTGATTGGGTATATTGCTAGCAATGGGATTCTCAGTCTCCATTACTAACAATCCTTTTTCACCCATACATTATATTATATTAAAAAAAACAACAGTTACAACTGTAGCTTTAGTTTTTCTTTGTAGAGCAATTTTTTCTATTTTTCGATTGATGAAGCTATGTTTGCGCAGGAAATTTCCAAATTATATATGTATGTACATATTGCATTATGTTTGATACTTTATTGATATTGCAATATATTATCGTGTATGTATGTATGTTTATATTTGTATACGTAAGTAATATTTGTTTAATGTATTCATGTAAATATATTTATATGATCATATTGTGCAGTAGTTCTCCATTGTGTGTGTTATATAATTTGTAAGTCAATATTAATACGTCTGTAAATTCTATCTATACTTATAATAAATCTGTAGAGAGGTCAATTCTGTACATGAAATATATTTCCAAAATAACTATCAGGGGGTGATTAGTGATCGATACTGATGCCAAAAATGTAATCAGTAAAATTTTTGTCTGTTTGTTTGTCTGTATGTTAGTTATAGAAACAAAAACTACTCGACGTATTTTAACGAAACTTGGTACAATTATTCTTCATACTCCCGGGCAGGTTATAGTATACTTTTCAACATGCTACGATCGATAGGAGCAGAGCAGTGAAGATAAATGTGTCTGTTACGTCAAAACTCACTGAACCGTGAGGAAGGACATAGGCTACTTATTTTACGAAAAACTACGGAAACGCGGACAAAGTCGCGGAGAACAGGTAGTCTGCAATAATTTTAAATTTTTTTCACCGCATAATTATATTTCTTTTTTGCCATCGACTGGACTGGGAGAAAATACTATATATATAGCATTAAGTCCTCTTTTCGTACCAAACATTTTGTAATGTGGTCAATAAAATATAAATGAATAAATACTTTTCACTTCGAATAACTTTCTTGAACTGGCCGGTGCGTCAAATTGCTATTTAGAAAAATGACACTGACAATCAATGTTGTCATCGTTCAAAATTTGTATCGTGAATTTGTAAGTTTTATTCGTACAAAAATTAGACATTAATTTTAATATTTCCTTTAGATAAGTGGTTATCAATAAATCGGCTATGTATTTCATTATAATCAGTCCTCTATTCGCCACTTAGTTTGTGAAATGACAAAGCCGGATAGTAGAGACTTTGAGGAGAGGTATAACGCTTGTTTCGTTGATTTCGCCATAAAAACTGGTGAGTTTTCCTTTTTAATAAATGATAATGGTATAGTAACTCCGCCAGCGGGGCACCAGGGAAATATGATAGGTTAGAATGAAATGGCGAGTCAGTTAGCCCACGGTCTATGAGTGGCGTGCGGAGCGGAGGCGCCAGGGTGCCGAGCCTTCCAGCCTGGAAGTTGCGCTGCGGAAGTCCCATGTTCGACGGGTCCTGCAGCGGGAGTGGAAACAGCTGCTGGCCGATCCATCGGCCGGAGGACCGTCAAGGCTATCCGTCCACTTCTTAAGAAGTGGATGGATAGGCGGCGAAGGCCGCTGACCTTCAAGATGACACAGATACTGTCCGGGCAAGGGTGCTTTGTGCGATATATGTGTCATGTCGCGCGCAGGGAGCCGACGGAGGAGTGCCACGCTTGTGGAGCGGACCAGGACACGGTGGAGCATACACTGGAGGAGTGCCCAGCGTATGCCGATGAGCGTCGTGTCTTGTTCACGGTAGTGGGGACCGATCTCTCGCTGCCCGCCGTGGTTGGATGGTGAGCAGTGAGAGATCGTGGGAAGCGATGCTCGCCTTCTGCGATGCCGTCATGTCGCAGAAGGAGGCGGCGGAAAGGGAGCGGGAGAGTGCCACTCTCGCACCGCCAATCCGCCGCAAACGAGTCAGACGCAGAAGGAGGGGCGCGCCCAGTTCCGCCCCTCCTCCTTCCCAACTAGGGCCGGGGTGATACCTGTGGAAAGGTATTGTCCCAATGGTCCTGGGGGATGTGCTAATATACCGGCGCATCCTCCGGTGGTAGGGTGAGCACGCCATCCACCCTATCTTGAGAGAGGAGACCTGCTCTTACCATCTGGGGGCGGGTCGCTGCCCTCGGAGATGTGGTGAGTGCGAAAGCGAACCCATGTCTCCGATATATGGCACCTCGAGGGTATATCATCTGGTTTTTGGTGAATACACCCCCACCTTACGGGGGGATTCCCACAGTACCCATTTACCTCCCACAAAAAAGATCTCGTTAAAGCAAAGAAGGTTATGAGGGTTTAAATATTGATATAAATTGAAAGGAGAGAAATAATTAGGTCTAGGAAAGGAGAAGAAAAAGTGGAAAAAATAAATATTTAATATGCAAGATAACTGTAAAATAATAAAAGAAACTAAAGTTATATTATATTTAAAAGTTTTCTTTTTCCTGATTGTCTAGCTGCCGGCCTCATCATCGGCAGTATGATGGGCAGCTTCTTCCTGAAAGGCATAAGGAAATGGCCCATGTATATCGGTGGAGGGATCGGCTTCGGGATGGCCTACACCAACTGCGAAAATAGCCTGAACAACTTCTTACTGTCAATGGACCCTAAAGTCTGTGTCATAAAGTAAGTTTTTAACAATTATATATTATCATATATTGTACTGATGTAGGTACTAGGGGAAATGTGAAGTGAACTATAATATTGGACAGATGACTTAAGCACGAAGCAATGTTTTTTTTATGCAACTTAGAATGGCAAACAAGCTGACGGCCCACCTGATGAAAAATGGTAACCGTCGCCTATAGACATGAGCAGTACCATGGACATAAATTTTAACATATTTGTTGTTCAACCAATATATAGATAATGTAACTAAAATTTGCAAGAGTTCATAGGCTACGGTAACCACTTACCATTAGGTAGGACGTATGCTTGTATGCCAACTAAGTGATATAAAAAAGAGTCTGTATGTTAATAAAATGTTATACAACGGTTGTTTAGTAAAAGTTTATTTGCTGACAATCTTTCTATTGAGACTAATTAGTTACAGGCTGCAATGGTTCCCTTTTCAATCAAACAATAGAGGGGGAACTAATTATGCCCATAAAATACTAAAAGGAGCACTAGGAGACAATGCCGGACAGTAAAATGGTAGTTCATATTGTATTAGGTTGTAAATAATGTGATAGTATATTGTGAACTATGGACAATTGAAAATACATTGTAAGGTGCGAATAAGTTGAAATAAATATCGGTTGCTGAGTTTAAAGTTAGGGTTGTCACTATATCTGAGAGATTTATTGCGTTTCTAAAATTGTTTAGCTGTTGAATGATCACAGTAAAGTTGCCACCTTTAAACTTTTGTAGCAGTTTTTATTTCAATAATACAATATGTAATAACATTATTCAATTTCGGTTTATTTTAATCTTAGTTCTATATTATATACTATTGGGCATTAAAATAACTCGTATTTTACATCTCTTATAATAAATTAATACACGTATTTTATCCTATTTTAATGTATTTAATATTTACATTTACATAAAACTTATTTTTTTTTATACATTATAAAATATTAAGAGCACAGAAAATGGCAGAATCGTTCTTAATCGAAAATAAAACACTATGATGAAATTTTGTTAAATCTCTTAATTAACCGCTTTAATGTCAGAGGAGCCGTATGCTTGGTTGCGTCTGATATAAGTAAAATTGTATTTTATTCGAAATATAAATATTAAATTTGGTACACTGACAACCCTAACGTAAGTCTTTAATCTAAAAGAAAACCGAATAGTCAATAGTGAAGACGTTACGCTTTGGCTATTCTTCCAAACAGCAGGACACTTCCCTCCACCATCCTTTGTCTACTATCTAAAGGTCACTTACTGCCGCTACCATTGAACCTTTTATAGTCACCGCTTCTACCTTTCTATGGGATTTGGCAACGCCTTTTGCTTTATTATTTGAAATCGCTTCGTTGTTTGCAAACGTACCGCCTCTATAGTCTTCGCCACCCACAGTGTTTTTCAATATATTAAAATCAGCTCCTTCTGTGTCATTAGCGTTCCTCTCTCTATTGTGTTAAAGTTTAAAATTGGTTACGACGTCCACAAAATTGATGTCTGACGGTAAATCGTCACTTGTTATTTTAAACGGTTTTTATTCGACAACGTTTCAATCGTTTGTGAGTCACGGCGGAGCTTTGATGTGCCGGGCATTTATATGGCTTTTTTCAAAAATGTTGTTTACAATTCGGGTTTGAATTGTTCCCGGTCAGTTAGAGCTCCAATAGATGGACAATACTGCTTGGGGCTGTTTCGAAACAATACCTTTCATGTGTGGTACAGTCTTAATTGAAGGTACGATACAGTTTTCATCAATTCACGAAATTTAATGGCTTTATACAAATGAACGGGGAAAATATTGAAATACTTTTTTTAATAAAAAAATCCACAGCTTTTAAAAAATAACATTATCAGAGGGAGATTTTATACTTAAGTCGTTTACTTGGGTACTTCTGTCCATTTGTGTTTCAACCGTAAAGCAGTTGTGTTTGCATGGCTGTGTTTCGGTTTGAAGGGTGGCATATGGCGTGAATTTACTGGGTACAGAGGAATAACACCTGAGTCATCAGGAATGGCAACGCATGGGGGGTATCATGGGCGAAACAGTATATATAGTCTGTTATGTCCATGGTACTGCTCATGTCTATTGGCGACGGTTACCACTTTCCATCAGGTGGACCGTCAGCTTGTTTGCCATTTTAAGTTGTATAAAAAAAATATATATACTGTCAGAATTTTCCTCAGAATCTGATTTGTAGATAGCATGACTCAAAATGGGATAAGTTGCCTTTGTAACACTATACATGTTTTTTTTTTTTTATTTTTATTTCAATAAAAATAAACCATGACTGTCAGGGAGTCGAGTATCAGTCAAAATACAAAATGTAGATATGCATGAAAAATGTTATGTTTATTGTTTAAAAATAAAGAGTTAACTTATTTAATTATTGTTTTTTTTCAATATATTTGCTAATATCATAGAGAGGGATGATTATTTATTTATTTATGTATTTATTTATACTTTTGCATACATTAAATGTATTGTAAAAATGTTAATTTTAAAAATAAAGAATATACAAACATATAAATGATATTGTTTTTATGTTTTTTTTTTCAATATTTTTACCAATATTATAAAGAAGGATGATTATATATATATATATATATATATTATGAATTGTATTTCATAAATCGGTTCTGGAGATAAAACGATTTTATTATATTTAAAGGAAAAACATGATAGAATATCTCGATTTCAAAAGGAATTATAAATCGGTTCCTTTGCTAATATCTCGCATAAAATAAAAAAAAAATACAGGCAAATTAAGATTTCGTAATAAAATTATAATAATAATTAAGTAAAGAGAATAAATAAACAAAAATAAATAATTGCATTACTCATGTATATAATCATGTAGGTACTATATGTATTCACAGGATGGAAATCTCATAAAAACTATGTTGCCTTGTAATTAAACGCACAAGACAATAATTTGCAATAAAGTGTAAACAAGCGTACACTTTATTGCAAAATAATGTTATACATCGAAGGTCAGTGATCCCATATTCCTAACGATTTCATCAGGTGGTCGTATGCACCAGCTAGTTGGAATGCCCTGAGTCACGACGGTGAATCATCGCTGAAGTGACCTGCGGGTTATGGGGACACTCGACTTATTGTTTTGTACTGCATAGTTACTTGTTTGAAAGCAGCTTGTAAGCGATTTTCAAAAGCAATATGTTCTCGATGTATCTGAATTTTGAAATAACTTTAAAATGAAGGAGATATTAAATTATATCTTTTTTTATGTTCGCTATTTAAAAATTCCACATATATTTATACAATTATGAATAATATAGACATTATAATGGATATATATAAAAATTATAATAATATTATATATATAATGTAGAATTTTTTTTTTTTTAAATTGCTTTAAAATTAATATATTTAATGTCAGTTTTAAACCAATTTCTTCTTAAACTTCTTTTTTTATTTGAAAGGATTCACTTAAAAATTGGTCCCCCATAGAAATTTTATCAAAATCGGTTTAGTAATTTAGTTTTTAAATCAAAATAACTGGTTTTGCTCCAATTGAAGTCGGACTTTTTTGTACAACATAATACAACTAGCGACTTACGACTTGGAAGTCGGGCAGACGTGTTCAAGTGACTTTTGTACAAAATCTCTCTCTGATTAATGTTGATACAATTACTATTCATGTATTTGGAAACAATTTAAGATTGTGTTCTCCTAAAAATAAATACTAAACTAATGAACACGGGTGCAGTATTTGTTGATGTAACTTTTAAATTGTGTGTATTATGAGTAATATACCAGGAATTAACTATAATTATCTCCAAGAGCATGAAAGTCGACATGCTATCAATGGAGCTGCCATTCCCCATTAACAACAATCCCTTCCATAATAATAATAATAAACTCTTTATTGCGCACAGTAGAGATGTATACAAGGAGTACACTTATACAGAATGTGCATATACAATAAATAAATATATTATGGCTAAAAGCAATCTCTTACAGACAAAACCTGGATCCATCACTGTTTGATATAAATTTTGACCTAAAACTTACTTGATAGCTTCAGATAATTATCATGTTGAGAACGTCATATCTAGTGTAAAATTCTGACCTAATGAGTCAGCAGAGTGAGCATATTCCTTTTTAAAAGGCCGGCAGCACACCTGCAATGCCGTTGGTGTTCTGTATGATCATGGGCGGCGGTAGTCACTTACCATCAGGTGAGCCGCGTGCTCGCTGCTGTGTTGTAAAAAAAAGTCTGGCCGACAGAAAAAAAAAATGTAACCAATAGATAGTGTTAAGCTCAGCATGGGAAGCAATTTAGATTATTATATTGGGGAAATAAATAATTTTATCTAAGGGTAATATCGGAAATCATAATGCAATAAAACACATTTAGTGCACGCATATCCTACGCCACTTACCTACTACTGCTCTGTTATTGTATATTGGTCGCCAATGTTTGGCAATTCTTATTTGATAACTAAAAAAATTAAAGTTTTCAATTAGGCTTTTTTCTTAATATTTTACGATTAAAACAAGTTAGTTTCCTAATTCGCTTGTTGGATTTTTTTTTATGATATGTACTTATATGTAGCATAAGCTATCAATGCCCAGATAAACTCAATATAAAGTTGTCGGCTATTACCAATTTCTATTACTTAATTACTCTAAGAAAATAAATGTTTTGAGTAAAAATAATATGTGTGTATTTTTTTTTTATACAAGTTAGAATGGCAAACAAGCTGACGGCCCACCTGATGGAGAGTGGTAACCGTCGCCTACAGACATGAGCAGTACCATGGACATAACAGAGTATACTGTTTCGCCCATGATACTTCCCATGCGTTGCCATTCCTGAGGACTCAGGTGTTATTCCTCTGTAAATTCACGCCATATCCCACCCTTCAAACTGAAATACAGCCATGCAAACAACTGCTTCACGGTAGAAACACGAATGGGACAGAAGTATCCAAGCAATCGACTTTTGTACAAAGTCTCCCTCTGGTAAAGTTTATTTATATTTCTTTTTATTGTTAGATTTAATGAGGAGTATCGCGACTGACTCTTGGCTACAACAAAATATCAGTGTTTTGCTCTTTTAAGGGCAAAGCAATAAACTGAGTTGTGGCCATTTTGTGTTACTATGGCACACGCATGAAGGAAGGGAAAGAAACGAGATTGTTAGTTTATATATTTTGTTTTTTTTTTATTTGTGCTTTTTTATTTTCATTCTTTTATCTCTTTTACTGTGTATTATGTGTATGTTTTTTTTTATTGTAATTTGTGTGCTGTAAGTAATGTAAATAAATTGTCTATCTATCTGTGTATGTGTGTTTCAAACTGTAAAATCATTACCAAACTTGTTCCAAAGGTTTGTTCAAATAACCCATTGTCGCTGATGAGCTTCTACCCAGTCTATGTCTGGGCGTGTCTCCATAAGCGATGGGTGCACGTAAATAAGGCAATAAAATCGGCCACGCTATATCCATATTAGTCGGTTAATGGAAATCCGTAATGCCTTTTGGGTTTCCACGTAATAAAAACCCTTGGAAAACTATTGTCGGAACTAGATTTTATCCGCGACTTCGTTCGTATGATTGAGACATCCTTACTAATATAACTGTAAAGAAGAAATGTGAGTTTATTTGTCACCTTATAGCGCCTTAACAGTTGAACAGATTCCCTTATCTGTTCCCTTATCGAACCCTTATGTCTTAGGAGAGATTTTACCTCACTCTGCGTGTTCTACCGCTTATACAACGGATTGTGCTCAGAGGAATTATTCAATATGATGCCTACGGCCACTTTCTATCATCGTACGGCTCGCCATCGACAGGGAGTTCATCCTCATACCTTACAGCCTAAATGGTCGCGTACAACGCTGTTTCAAAGATGCTTTCTCCCACGAACACTCAGGTTATGGAATGAGCTCCCTGCCGAGGTTTTCCCAAGAGACTATAGCATGGGGTTCTTCAAAAGGGGGTAAAGAGGTTTCTTCAGGGTCGGCAACGCGCGCGTAATACCTCTGGTATTGCAGGCGTTCATAGGCTACGGTAACCGCTTACCATCAGGTGGGCCGTATGCTTGTTTGCCACCTCAGTGGTATAAAAAAAAAGATTTCTTTAATCGTTTATTTATTTATATGATTTCGTACGTTCACTTCAGGTTATAATAGAAATGTTTATTTAATGGCAGATCTATCCATTCAAAGGCATTCTTCCAGTCAACTTTAAGGAACTGGAAAGAGAAGCTATCTGAAAGGTTTATTTTCCAATCATTATGAAATTTAGTATACCTACACATACTATATGGGAAACCTCAAAATTTGAAGACGAAGGTCTTGCCAGTGATGACTTATCGAACCGAAACATGGTCTTACACGATTGCTTGTATGCAAGAACTTCAAGTTACTCAGCGGGCTATGGAGAGAGCTTTTTTTTATGGGTGAAAATGGTATGGTAACCCCGCCTGCGCTAACAGGATACGCTGGCGGAGCACCAGTGAAGGGTGATTGATGAGAATGAAAACAGGCCAGTTAGCCCATCATGATGAATTCATCAGGAATTAACCATGATAGTTTCCAGGGAGAACCGCGAAGAGGTCGAATTGGTTGTGTATAAATAGCTATAGGATAAGATAGCTAGCAATAGGATTCTCAGTCTCCATCACTAACAATCCCTTTCCCCTCGCTATGGAGAAGGCTATGCTTTGAGTTTCTTTGCGTGACAGAATTCGAAATGAAGATATTTGTAAAAGAACCAAAGTCACTGATATAATCCAAAGGATAAGCAAGTTAAAGTGGCAATGGGTTAACCACATAACTCGAAAAACCGACAATCGATGGCGAAAAAAGTTTCTTGACTGGCAACCCCGAACGAGTAAATGCAATGTAGGACGTCCCCCTACTAGATGGAATGACGACAAATGCATTGCAGGGAGTCAGTGGATGAAAGTGGCTCAGGACCGTTTTTTATGGCCGTCTATGGAGGAGACCTATGTTTAGCAGTGGACGGATATGGTGAAATAAATAAGCGAATATACGAATATATGTAAAGTCAGCGATGAGCACGTGACACCCCTAGTATTGCAGGCGTCCATAGGCTAGACTCTAGCCTATGGACACCTGCAACACCTGTAATACTAGAGTAACCGTTTACCAACAAACGGACTGTATGTTTCCACGGGGGGAATTCGATCATTTACGTTTTTTTTTTATTTACTAAATATGTATGTAGAGACTACTGATGATAATGTATTCTTACTCAGTCAAAAAAAAAGTCGTAGAAGGCAAGTAAAGGAAAGAAACAAATGCAGTCATAGATAAAAGAGTTTATAGTCAAGAAAACACAATTTGACGATAATTTTTAATTTATATTTAAACTATTCCAACAAAATCTAAACATCCAACGATGTCGTTAAAACCATTTCAAATTGTAGACGTTTATATTTGATACAGAAAATCCACAATATCCGAGAGAGAAGCGGTCTTTATGTTGACGTGAACATAGTCAAAATGCAACATAGTTTTATTTAACAATTCACTTCGGATATTAAAAAGTTTAGAACGACAATGTTTATCTTTGTGAATGGCTCATTTTGAACGTGGCTGTCGTGTCCTGCGAGGGTAATGAAAATATTTTCCATCTTCTTTATTACAAGGAGATATTAAATCCAGGTCCGACTAATATGTCGAGTTACTATGTGAACTCGATGGGTTTTTTTTTATGGATGATAATGGTGTTAAACTTCGAACTGGCCATCTGTAAACTGTAGAATATAAATGGTTTAAAAAATATAGTGTGGTCATTGGAAAGCTCAAAGAGCTAGTGTTTTATTTTGTTTACTGATTGCGTGTATAAATATTATATGCGCCCTTCGATCCCTCATTACCAATATTTTAAAAATGATATGGTAACCCGGTCTGGCTGGGTACCAGTGAGAGATGATAGGTGAAGATAAAAAGACAGTTCAGTTAGCCTATTGTGATGAATTCAACGATAAATTAGTCAAGATTATTTCCAAAGGGAATTGCGTGGATGTCGACCTAATAGGATATATTGATAGCAAAGGGGACTAACCTCCCCGTTACTAATAATTCCTTCCCCCCAACTTGATGGGTTGTCACGGGATTTACAAAACTACAAATGCCTTAGTCTTCAGAAATAGCAATGGGGTGCCATTTTAATGTCTTAAAATGGAATAATAATCCCACCTGTGCTATCGGTTTACGCTTGCAGAACAGTAGTGAAATAGGTGAAATAGGTGTGGATGAAAGCAGGTCATTTAGTTCATCGTGACGAATTTCACAAGAATTAACCACGATGGTTTCTAGTGAAAATCGCGCAGAGGGCGTCCCGATAGGATATACAGTTAGCGATGGAACAATTTTTTTAATAGATGATAATGGAATAGTAACCCCGCCTGCGCTAACGATATACGCCGGCGTAATTTTGTCTGTGTATCTGTATATTCCGGCATCCAAATTACTGTATCAAACTGGATGCGATTTTATACCCAAAAATCTAATTTAAAAACTGATATACATTTCATCGTGATATGCCATTTAGAAATGGTTTATTAATTGGTTTTCCTATTTCTGAAACCACGAGTACGAAATAGCGGGCAAGAAGTAAAAAAAAAAATTAAAACTAATTGAAAATTTACTCCTGTATTACTTCTTCTTTTCATTTGAGAGTTTCCACTTGTCGGTGGAACTAGTTAATGCATTCTATTCCAGCCAGCTCTATCCCAGGCCATATCTTTGACCTCCCTACTACATGACACCTAGAGTTTTTTTCATCTTTTTTTTTTTTTTTTATACGACTTAGAATGGCAAACAAGCTGACGGCCCACCTGATGGAAAGTGGTAACCGTCGCCTATAGACATGAGCAGTACCATGGACATAACAGAGTATACTGTTTCGCCCATGATACCCCCCATGCGTTGCCATTCCTGAGGACTCAGGTGTTATTCCTCTGTACCCAGTAAATTCACGCCATATCCCACCCTTCAACCGAAACACAGCCATGCAAACACAACTGCTTCACGGTAGAAACACGAATGGGACAGAGGTACCCAAGCAATCGACTTTTGTACAAAGTCTCCCTCTGGTAAGTGGTCCCATGTAGTTATTTCTCAGTCTTCCCCTTCCTCTTTTGCTATCTATTTTTTCTTCTATACTAGAACTCTATAAAAAATGTTCATATCGTATGAAGTGGCACAGCATTTCGTCTTTATTACTGCAATTTAAAAATCAAAAAAATAGATATGTTTTGATTTTTTTGTTGTTAAAACAAATGGTTATAATAATGGAAACTTTTTCAAGAGATGTCACTAGTGTAGACACAATGTCCGCTCTTTCCGCTGCACCTACTAAACTATCACAATGGATTAACGAGCCAACTCGACTTGTAATATTTTATTGCTGCGACTGTAAAAGTGAATACACTGCACTCACGGATATAACGCGGGTCGCCTTGCCATAGGTCAGTTATATAGTATACGAGGATTTTTATTTTTTAACAGGTAAATTTAAATTAAAAATATAAAGAAAGAAAAATAATTAATTTAATTCAATTCAATTCAATCATTTATTGCTATTTCATGTTGTAACAATTTAGGTCTTAAGTTATTAAAAGTATAGAATCAACATGAACCCTGGAAGGGCGCAGCGATCACAATAATATATATTTCATAAAGTACATATATTATGTTATAGTATATATATATAATCGATTATCATAAAATAAATAAAACATTATTACATTAAAAAAAGGTACAAATACAATAAAATTTTCTCATTGAAAAATTCCTGCAGTGTATAAATAACTTTTTGTAATTAAATATTTTTTTAGAGCTATTTTAAACTTTTTAGAATCATCTTCATTTTTTTATTCATTTAGTAGCATGCATAAACAATACAATCGCCGTGTGTGGTCCCGGCATAGAAGGGGCCACCCCTTCTTTTCCTGTGGGTGTCGTAAGATGTGACTAAGGAAGCTTACGTCATTTTTAGTGGCTAGAATTTATTATTATTTCAACCGTAAACTGTCCATTGCTGGACATAAGCCTTCCTCATAAAGGGAATTTTGCCAGTAGTTGCCACGCTCGGCAGGCGGGTTAGCAACCGCAGTTAGGCTTTGAAGATGTTTTAAGAGAGATGCTGCTGTTCACCCTCGCTCTCCCGTAGTCGACTCTTACGACACCCACGGGAAAGGAAGGGATGACCTATTCTATGCCGGAATCTTACGGCGATAAATAAATTTTATATAAAATTCTATAATTGAAACTAATTATTTGATAGCACTAAATCCGCCTAATAAATAATGGAACGCCAATTGCTTCGATTCAAACCTCTTTCGCTTCTTCCACATTTATCAATCTTTTCATACACCCTCGCCGGTTACGGGTACTTTTAATTTGGGCCTTCTTCAGCACGTCGCCTATTTGGTCAACATACGTCTGTCTAGGGCGGCCTCTACCGACATCTCCATTCATTCTTGCTCGATAAATCTCTTTCGTAATTCTTCTTTCATCCATCCTCTCCAAATGGCCAAACCAACGCAACATTCCTTTTTCGATTTTTGTCACTGCATCGTCTTTCAGTCCACACTTCTCTCTAATCACACTGTTTCTTACTCTATCTTTTAATGTAATACCACACATACTTCTCAACACTCAACAACATACAAACAATATAAATAAATATATTTAACAGTTTAATGCAGTTAGGTAATAAAGATAATATGATTTATAATAAAAACGTGTAGACAGACAACATTGTTACTGTGACTGAAAAGGTGAATGAACTACATAGACTCGGGTAAATGGTGTTGTCGTAGGTCAGTTAGTGACGCCGACGCGACGTCGTATGCAGCTATTAATATGTAGGTACTTAGTTAAGGTTAAAATTTAAGGTTCAGATATATAATTAGATAGTTTACTGATGTATTTAGGAGGTATATATAAAAGAATAGCAATATAAACTAATTCATTTATTGAGAGTTTTGTTGTTTTACTATTCTCTTTTAAACAGTGTTTCTGGAAAAAATGACTAGATGGACACTTTGTACAAAAATCGTTTGCTTGGGTACCTCTGTTCCATTCGTGTTTTTACCGTAAAGCAGTTGCGTTTACATGGCTGTGTTTCGGTTTGAAAGGAGGGAGAGGGAGGGTGAATTTACAAGGTACAGAAAACACCTTAGTTCTTAGGGATGGCAACGCATAGGGGGTTTCATGGGTGAAATAGTATACTCTGTTATGTCCATGGTACAGTTCACGTCTATAGGCGACAGTTACCACTTTCAATCAGGCCGTTAGTTTGTTTGCCCTTCTACGAGAAAAAAATTAACATAACTTTAATATATATTTTTTAAGTTTATTTTTTTATGATACTTAGTACTCTGTCACCACTTTAATATTTGTTTATTTACACTTTATTATACCAATTATATATAATAAATACTGTTTTAATGAGAAGTGATACAAAAGGCGGTTTTATCACTAAACAATCTCTCCCAGACAACCTTTTGGTAGAAGACATTATAATAATTAAAAAATAAAACATCACCATTTGTTTTCGTCTTATCTTGTAATTTGTTTATTTAATTTCGTCTCATCTCATTTAATTTCGTTCCATCACAATCTGTGCTATTTATAACATACTCGTATCTACTGATTCTCTTTAATTTTGGAATCATTATCTATTTTGTAAGATGTTGTAATATTATATATAAGTAATTTAAATAAATTAATATTCTAATAACTAGATATTGCCCGCAGCTATGTTTGCGCATAATTACAAGTAAAAGATATATGCTTGTATGTGGGTGATTTTCAAAATAAGAAGCATGATTTTCATTTTTAAGTTTTGATTTTTTTTACACAATTTAATTTTAGTTAAACCGCTATAGAAATGAGCTTTATTTTTATAAAATTCACTATAGTATTGTAATTCATATGTATTTAGTGCTGGAATACGTATTTATTTATTTCTTACCAATGTCTTTAATTATTATTTTAATTATATTTTATTATACACAAAAATTACATGGTTCTTATTTATATTGAATGAAGATGTACAGCAGGCGAGCTTAACTCTGTAAGAGTTCTCTTTCAGCAAACCCTGAGTTGAAAGTAGCATTAATTACCAGCGGGCAGTGTGCGTACAATAAGAGGAGATAATAATACATTTACTACATCTACATTTACAAACATTTGAAAATAACAAGTTTCTACATAACCTTTCATTCCATATTTCATCCCTTTAGGGATGAAGTTTCCAAAAATCTTTTCTTATTGAATTTTCACATTTTAAAATGCATCAACTGCTAAAATTTCAAGTTTTTAACCTCTTGTTAAAAACTTGAAATCTTGAAATGAGTCAGGATAAACGTTTTTATTGTATGTACAAAGATTAGGAAGAACTGTGGGTAGAAAATTTCTCCTGCTACCTACCATGTACCAGTACAAAGTTATCATCGCAGACGAACGGAGCATCGAACCTGTTATCCTTGCTTTATGTCCACGTATACATTTTATTGCACAACAACATAGATTTACTGTCACTGGATAAGTCCTAAAAGTAGGAAAAATCAATTAAACATTTTTCCCAATATAATGTACTTTTTTTTTATTGGATTACATTTACCGATACATTTTTTAAATGAACTCCAAGGGATGAATGAACGAGGGGCGGGCAGCAACATGCCTCTTGAAAGATCATCAAAAGCATAACTGCAGTTGCCAACCTGCGTGCCAAGCGTGGCAACTAATGGCAAAACCTCCCTTACGGGAGAGGCCTATGTTCAGCAATGGACAATTAACGGCTGATATGATGATGACAAAAATACAAACAAATTAAGAACATCTTATGATGCGAAACAGCTGAAAATAGTAACCGTCGCCTATAGACATGAACAGTACCATGGGCATTACAGAATGCGCTATGATCTCTTTGTCTATGTACAAAATGCATATATATTATTTCTAAGATTTCTCTCGTCTCCTCTATTCAGTAAAATAGTCGTTAATACGCTGCAGTTTCCTTTTAAAACTTGGCTTGAATGCATGTCATTTCCAGTACTTTATAATTCTGCACGCTGCGTGTGATTTAATTTAATTTTTCGGCGTTGCTCCGTAACATTGTTGCGGACAGTGGTTGCAGACTGATATACGGTTCCACGTATTAACTGCGGTTTCCACTGATTTTATTACTGCCACTTTAATCAGAGCTTTGAACAGTTGCACAATTCTGTCTCATTAAATTGCATTGTAATCATTTTAAGATGTTTTATCGTTTTTGTTACATTCAAAATTTTGTGTAATAGTCATCTGATGGAATACCTCTGGAACGCTCGTGTTTTTTCTACCAAGCAATAGTTTTTGTATAGTTATGTCTTAATTTGTATGGTAAGTGTACAATTATTTAAGAAAACTAAAAACTGAACTCAACGATCGTTCAATGGGGTTCGGTCCTGTATACTACTGTATTTGCTTATACGGGGTCTTATTTGTAATAGTTTTCGGTTTTTAAACTATATAGCCGGCCATTTTTCATTCCATTTAATTAATTTTTATTATTATAATCAAATAAAATTCAATGTCGGAGTAATAAGAAGTGTCTGAAACTGGTGTGTATGTATGACACGATAAAAGTGGATAAAATAAAATGTATGTACTCTCTTGTCCGATTTTTTCTATTTGCCCGTAATAAATCTATAATTTGCAATACTTTTTTTTATACTACTTAGAATGGCAAACAAGCTGATGGAAAGTGGTAAACCTCGCCTATAGATAAGAGCAGCACCATGAACATAACGAAGTATACTGTTTCGTCCGTCTGTTTATGTCCCATGATATCCCCCATACGTTGCCATTCCTGAGGATTCAGGTGTTATTCCTCTGTAAATTTACTATCATATTCTACCCTTCAAACTGAAACACAACCATGAAAACATATTTTTTTCATGATAGAAACACGAATGAGACAGAGGTGCCCTAACAAATGATTTTTGTACAAAGTCTCCCTTTGGTAAAAACTACTTATGATAATCGTTTTATAATTGACAAATTATGCAACGTTTATAAACATTATATATACGCAAAAAAATTACAAGAACCTTAAGAAATCTACGCAAACACTAGTTGGACAATCGAAAATACTAGATGCTCGTGCATTTCATTTACGTAAACATATATCCAACTAGACAGATACCATTAGCAATCTTTTTCATAAGAAAATTTATGGCTGCATCTCAGAAGCACGTAGAAATTTTTACTCCCCGCTAAATATTACTATACTTATGTCCCTCGTAAATTATATTCTTTTCAAGGAAGCTTATTGCGTTTCCTGTATTCAGGAACAAACAATTCTGCCAGAGAGACACACTAAAACATGTGGATTTGTCCTTATGGACTGCTATTGTCCGGTACGCCTTGCTGGTTGCGAAAATTAAAGTTGGGATCTAAGAACTGTGGAGTTTGTTTAGAAATGGTTGGATATTTACCAGTGAGAAATATTCTCTAGCTGTTTATGGAACTTTTTCTAAATAACACTATCTCTATAGACTAGTCTCCTTCGGAAAAGAAACTGTATACATTTTTTGACGAGTATGTTCACAATTTGAATCGATTACCGTTGTTTTGGTTAGAAAAATCCTTATTGAGAAGGTACATCTATTTAGAAATACAATTCTGAATAATAAATTTAAATATTTGTAATTTAATTTATTTAAAAATCATCTCGTTATTCAACGGTACGTTTTTTGACATTTTTCGATTTAATAATCCATATAATAGTGAATCTAGTCAATTAATATTGACAAGATACTGTTTCTATGAAGTAGCTATTTTGGACGAAGTAAAATCTATTTAATACGAGCACTTGTCTCTATATTTATAATTACAATTTCATCGTCATCATTAATTATATTAATCATTAACTGTCCACTACTGAACATAGGCCTCCTCCATAAAGGGGGACTCTGCCAGTAGTTGCCATAATTGTTTGTTAGGTTGGCAACCGCAGTTAGACTTTGGTGATGTTTTAAAAGGAACTCTGCTGCCCCTCGACCATTAAGATCCCGAAGTCGCCTCATACGACACTCACGAGAAAAGAAGTGGTGGTCCATTCTATGCCGGGGCTGCACAGTAAATAATTACAGTTTATATTGCAGATATTCTCGTGTGAAAATAAACTATATCATTAAGATGATTAGAAAAAAATTCATCAAAACTTCAACGATCAACATGAATTTGATCTTATCGTTAAATTAATGATGCGTTCAAAAATTATTATCCATCGCACGAACCCTTCAACTATTAATACCAATACGAACAAGTATTACATTGTCGTTTTTTTGTTTAACCGTATTAAATTTGAAGAGTGTAAGATCTTCATCAATGTCATTGTCTATCATTCTTACTTCTTTATGTGCCACACACAATGCATATTTTGAATAAATTATGACCTGTGAACTAGAGACATTCAGTTCCTTTGTCATTAGTTAGAAAAAATCAAGATCATGCTTCCCTTTGAAAGGTTATGGACCTTAAGGACAGAGATTCGTCCAGAGAATTGTGACTCATCGTAGTTGATATCTTACGATCGAATTGTTTGTTTTTTTTTTCTCTTATATCTGTTAATTTATCTTCGTCATGAATATAATATAATCCCTTGTGTAACTTTTCGGAGCATTCGGAAGTATTTATTTATATTCATTTATCAGCGCTGGATTACTTTCTTATTATTGTCGTCTACATTCTTCGTATTTCTTAAAAAAATCTTTTGATATTAATATCTATGACATATTCTTGATCTAGTGAAATAACAAAGTTTGTATGCAATTCTGTTTATATGAAATGTATTCAAATAGCAGAGAATTGGAGTTTTGTAAATCGATTTCTTTCATATTTAATTCCAATCATGTATCCCGAATTTTAACGTATTCATACAACATAATAAAGAACAGGAATTATCAATAACAATTTGTTTTTATTTAAAATAAGACAGTATAATATTTTGACATAATATTGTTTATTTGTTGGATCAAACCTATTGAGTTTACTTTTGTTATTAACTTGTCATTAACATCTGCATCCATATTTCTCCATTCTCCATTCTCCATAGTACAAAAACTATAATCAGCTAAATTACTTTCCCAATTCCTTCCATTATGTCTGATATACCAGTCTTCATAATCTTCTACCTCCGAATGAGCTTTTAAATGTATTATTTCATTTCCTATTTTATATAATTCAGCAATTTTATAAAATTTTCCGTAGTGACCTATTAATCAACAATAATATTTTTATTTCTTATTTTATATAATTAATCGAATACATAAAATAGTAATTTAGTAAACTCTTATACGTCAATAACATTTTAAATGTTTCTCTCTAATATAATACAATCTGGTTCACATGATAATCATTAGAGTACAATGTAACACAATAACACGCATTAAATCTCGTGACATATTGTGATACAATTTCGTCACATATCATTAATATCACAGTGGCTCAAGTCCTTGCACCTTTAGGGTCCTATTATGCTATTGTCACAATTCCGGGACCTTTAGTAGATCCCTTATCTCAGTGTATTATTTATTCATGGTCATTATTTGACCATTTTGAGTTTAATGATGTTCTAACATTGTTCTTGAGAGATCATTTAATGTTTGAAGAGGTGTGAAATAGGATACTTAATGTGTGTAACGGATGCTTTTTGTCTGTTTCTTTGACCCTTGCACCGTTTTCATATAATTCAAAACCCTCTATAATTCTATGTCATTGCTTAGTTACTTTTTTTTTTATATTTCTATTTTGATTAATTGAATTTAGCTTGATGTTACTCTTGTAAATATGTTCCAATATATTAATTTCAGAACGTTTGGATTACATTTAATCAAATATTTCAACCAAATGATTTATTTACGCTTTTACGCAGGATGTCTTGATTTTAGTATATTTTTGTTTATATCTAGTTTGATAACTACATATTGTTTTTTGACAAAAAAACGAAATTTTTTAATTAATATATGTACAGTATAATTAATAAAATTAACAATATAGTTGTTACTACTGGTAATATTATTGAAACGATTTTTAAATACACTATAATTTCCTTATTAATTTGAATAAAAAATAGAAACTATTTTTTTTTTCAGTACCTTTTATTTCATTATGAACTTACCGTTAAACCTATTCGAAAACTAACTGCAAAATTTCCCATAGCAATAAAACTTGTACAACACCTTGCGCGAATTTAACAACCTTGTTCTAAATTAAAATTTGTCAAAATTAATAGCGTTCTCATCGAAACTTGGAATATTGAAAAGATCATTTTTATCGACCATTAAAAATGTAACTGCTTCGCTTATTATAAAGCCAAGGGTATTAAAATGTACTTCTGGTTGTCAGCTATTGTTAGTTTTGTTTTTTGCGCATTTGTCACTTGTGTTCCTCAGACCCTTTCGATGTAAAGCGATAGTTTAATCGTTCCAAAACTGGTTTGTGCAATAATCAACAATGTTGCAATGTTTATTAAACTGGGTAATAAGCGTGAGCCATTGAAAGGTTTGTAGAACCGGTTTTGGCTATTGGTCGACACGGTTTTTCATATCTGTCTCTAGTTTTAAAGAGAGCTAGAGTATGTATATTTTTTTAATACGTAAGATCTTCTGAAACTAATATGGGAGTATATTCAATAGAAAGCAAAAACAATTATCAAAATTATATAATTATTTCTTGATTTCCCGTCAACCTAACATAGTGGCATAGGAGGTAGTGATCTAATGGGCCGTATATTCTATATACAAAAGCGCTTCATTTGTAGTTCTAGCTTACACCTGCACAGACGATTCATCTCCTTTGTAAAATATCTGGAGGTGAAAAAGAGTATCAGTTAATTTTAAGATTTCTTGTCCTTACCACGACGTGGTGCAATCTACGTCGAAATGTCAGCTTTAAAAAAGCAGATGTAAGTACTATTTTACTGCAAATTTTTCCATTGCGTTAAGTTCCGATAGCGTTTTTAAAATGGATAAGGCATTTTATGCATTATTTGCAAGAGTATTGCATTTTGCCCCCGTTATGGGGAAGGCCTATGTTCAACAGTGGATGATTGATATGATCATGCCGGTGAAGATTTCATTACATGGTAGTATTATAAAGGGAAGATTTGGTCTCATTTTTTCCATTAATACATACCTGCGAAGTTGAAACGTGCAGTTAGTTTATTCTAAACATCATAGTATCTTTGTGCTTTCCTTCATCTTAAACCTTACTTTGTATCTTTACAAAAACTATTACATATAAATTTTCAAACAAAAAACCGGACCCCTTCACACTGCCACCCTTTCTCACAATAACTCTTCGCTGACCCAAAATCTTTTCGGCTAAGAATACCCAGTAATGAGTCGAGGGCATTAATTTCTAGATCATAAACTAGCGAATTTATGAGCTAGCTGGTCCTATAAAGTGAGACGTGCTCTTTTGATGGGACACCTAGTTTTTGACAAAGTTGTCGAGTAACAGGAACAAATTTTATTATTGCCAATATTCGTTAGAGATTGCATTGAGTGGACTTGTTATTATTGTTTTTAAATATTTTTTGTTTAATCTTTTTTTTTTTTTATAATACGTAGGGCAAACTAGCATGCGACTCACCTAATGGTAAGTGACTACCTCCGCTCATGATCACCCGCAGCACTAGAGGCATTGCAGGTGTGTTACCGGTCTTTTAGAATTACAATTTTTACAGTCTTCTTTAAGAAGTCGTCTTTTCTTTTAAGTAATGCTAAATTAAAAAATCATAAAGGTTAATAATGTACCTGCATAATAATTAAAATTATTTAAATTTTAATAAATTTTATAAATCTTCTAGATGTTCTTCATGTACTCGTATATTATCATTTGCAAATTAATTTATTGATGTGTTTGTCACAAGTTTATGTAAATTCAGCATATCATATATTTTACGTTAATAAAAATACATTTTTATTTACTTAAATCAAACAAAAAAGCATATATGCTTTTTTAGTTATCCTTAATTTGTAACAATCAAACAGGTCATTTAACTATATTTAGATATTTATAATATTTAATTTGGAACTTAATTATACTTAGTCGTGATGAAAATATGTAATCTAAGAATTTCTATTCACAAATAAAGACATTATAGATTCTAAACTAACTGTAGCAAACCCATACTTATTTTATAACAATTATATTTGCCATTTTTTTGTAAATTACAAAAAATACTAAAATTATTACTTATTATATTTACATTTTAAAATTCGACTCTACCAGAACAGCAACAAAGTAAGACGGGTTTTATACAACTAAATCCAAATGTTCACCATAAAAAATAGGAGATAGCACTAATAACCCATTATAATTCGAAATGACCATTTACTGGACATAATTGACCATAAATAATAAATACACATGTTTTTTTTTTAACCCTCCGCCATAGAAAAAGGGGGGTCAGTATTTCTTTTGTAAATAACAGTGTTAACAAATTCTATTTCTGTTATGTCAAATGGCAATAAATATTTTTGCATTGTTTGCATTTCTGTAATAACTATTTTAGAAGTTCTATTATAATATATGTTATGATGTGAAAATTATAAATAATAATTTTACTAGACTAGGTGTTATTTTGTGTAAATTTATATCACTAGTTGTTATAACTTCTGGTAGTAATAATGGTGGTCAATATTCGAGTGTTGACAGTCACATACACACTAATGGTAGTGGAATTAAACAAAATAATTAAAATAATAACTACATAAATAATAATAAACCTTCGTCGCTTAGATCAACGAAAATGTTTATAAAAGTAAAAGATCGAGTTCTTTTCGTTTGAACCACAAACTTAATATAACATAACAACGTTCTACTAAATTTACGAGTAGTTAAGTAAGTTTACGTTAAATTAATAAAAAAATATATTAAATATATTTTTAATAGTTTGATATGCAGGTTGTGGTTACAAAATTAGAGTTATTATCATGTACTAAATCGAATCAATGAACGAAGATCGGTTGCTGAAAATACACTAAATGTAATATTAGCCACATATTATTTTAAAAACTAGTATTTTGCCCGCTACTTCGTTCATACGGATTTCAGAAGTAGAAATATCAATTGCACACCTCTAGAATTCGTATCATAACAAACCTAACATCATTTCGTCATAGTCGTAGAATACTGACGGATCTGACAAATTATATATCCGTCGGTATTCTACGACTATGACGATTTTTAAAGTTGAACGTTCAGGAATACAACAGTGAAAATCGCATTCCATTTGATATAGTAATTTTTGTATGTTGTTGTGAAATAAAAATACAGACAAACAAGCAAAATCATTTTTAGTTTGTGTTGCTCCTATTAAAATTCCCTCTAGCATTTTTTTTTTATATTTTTCAAATATAGATATCACATAATATTATTATATTAGTAAAATATATAAGTATATGAATAGCATATACTGGTAAAAACCTGCAAAGGGAAGCTTATGCTCTGCAGTGGACAGTTGTAGGCTGATATGATGATGTATATGAATTAATAACGAGCAATTATAATATGGCAAGAATAGCAATGTGGATACAACAAGAAAATTTAATTATTTTATTTATAATAATAGATATTTATTTAATAATAAATATTTTATTTATTTTAAGCAAATTCCAAAAATAATTATAATAATAACCCTACACCATACCCTAATATATACCAAAATCAGATCACAATTAAAAAAAATATCAAACTAACATACGAACAAAAATACAGGCTAATTATAAACCTCTCATTGGGCATTCGCAAAAATATGTTTAACCAACTGAAATTACATTTTCAAACCTTTTTTTTTATTAAAAATATTTTTCAACCCTAAAATTATATTGCCCTAACTTTGACCTGTGACATTCCGCGCTTCAATTTATCTACTCACCTCCCGACCTCAATTCTTTCCAATTTTAGTAATTTACGTCAAAATTAGTTTATTTATATGAGAAGATCAAACACAGGTGGACAGATAACTGTTTGTTTATGTTTGCTTTTGTTTATATTGTAACGTTTTTTTGTAAACCTGTTTAATACATTATTTTTAAGAATAGTATATTTGCTTTGAATAGGTGACACAGAGTTCTCATTTAATAAGTAGACAGTCCCATATTTAGCTAATATTAAGCATGCAAATTATATGAATATAGTTTTTTTTTTTTTTTAATAAAGTTACTAATTAACAATTTTACAATAAATAAATAAATTTACAATAAATAAATTTACAATAAATAAATTCTTACATACTATGTCATATTAATTATTAAATAATTGGAAATAATTACATTATATAGTCTACAAGAACAATCGATAAATATAACCTATGATTTCACCCATTGCTAGCAATATACCCAAACAGGTCGACCTCTTCGCGGTTCCCCCTGGAAACTATCATGATTAATTCCAGATGAATTCATCATGATGGGCTAACTGGCCTGTTTTCATCCTTATCGATCACCATTCACTAGTGCCCCGCCAGCGTATTCCGTTAGCGCAGGCGGGGTTACCATACCATTTTCATCCAATAAAAAACCTATGATTTCAAATTAAAATAATCACTTAACATGTGGAAACATTAGTCAAGAAGCCATTTTTTAAGAGTCGTTTTAAAACGGTTGAAAGGTGATTCACTTATATCGTCACAGTCGTAGAATACTGACGGATCTGACAAATATTACATATAAAGATCCGTCAGTATTCTACCACTATGACGATATTATTGGAAATTTTATTATATACTTTTATCAACATAATTTTTAAATAAAATTCAAAATGGCTTTAGTAATAATAATTTAGTTGGGTCTCATGACACACATAATTGACTTTACATGAATTTTGTAGACATGGTGTAAACTGTAAACATCATGTACAGTTCCAAGTGAAATCATCATGACGAGCTCACTGACCTACCTTTCATCCTCACCTATCATTCCTCTCTGGTGCCTCGCCAACGTATACCGTTAGCGCAGGCGGGGTAACCATTCCATTATCATCGATTAAAAAAAAAACCGTAGACTGCCATAAGGAAGGATCCTAAGGTACTTGCATCCATTGACTCCCTGCAATGCATTTGAGGTCATCACTCCATCTAGTGGGAGATATATACGTACATTTCATTACCACCTATTAATAAAATACTATGATTTTTTATTTTACCTCTATTTTCTCCAGGACTTCCCAAAAAGCTAATCATCATCATCTTCATATCAGCCTTTAACTGTCCACTGCTGAGCATAAGCCTCCTGCTTGAGGGTTTTGCAAATAGATACCACGGTTGACAGGCAGATTGGCAACCATAGTCAGGTTTTGGAGATGTTTTAAGACAGACGCTGCTGTCCATCCCTCGCTCAAAACGTTCATTTTAGGTCTACAGAAGTAACTAATATCATCAAGTTATGGTGATCTTCATAATCCCGTCACCAGACATCATCGTAAAAACAATTGTTGTCATCCAATAAGTCCGATATGGAGACCCCATCGGTATTCAGCGTCTGATATATCGCCCGTGCGGACAATGGGCCCCTCGTGTAAGTCGTACACTCCCCCTCCTGACCCCCTAACGTGGTAGGGTTGGCGATACTTTGATTTTGTCTTTTCCATTAATATTTTGACGTTAGTATCATTAATAGAATTTTATTATTTTAATATTGTAATTCATTATATGCTACTTTTACTGGACAATATAGGATATTAAGTTCCTACCATATCATAGCTGTCAACTTTGGTTGCCATTTAAAATATCATTAAAAAGGCTTAAGTATTAATATTAGGGCAGTATACAGGATTGCAGTACTACTTTCATTGTATACTTTGCCAACCAATTACCATCCTGTTGATTATTCTCAAAAGAAGGACATTATCACACTGGCTGACTACTGCAAGGTATCATATCGATTTTCTTTCTCTTATATCTACTAGTACGCTATACTTTGTTGCAGTTGCATTCTGGTAAATTGGATTAATTGAATTTAAGAAAGAACTAAAGAATTATTTTTATACGTTAAGAAATTTTTATATATTATAATAAATATAAACTTTATTTTTTTTTTAAATATTATTTTACATTTATTAATGATTTTTTTTCATAATTAATCTAATTATGATAAGTAATTGTAAACTTGACGGTTGTAATTTCTATTAAAAATATGACATTATGAAAGCTTTTACTATTTGGAACGTTGTTTTACATAAATTAGGTAAAAAAAAGAAAAGTAATAAAAAATAAATTATTATTTAATATTGAATTGCAAACTTTCCACAGATTTATAAATATTTAAAAAGTAATGTAAAATAAATTAATTTATTAAAAACTTAATATGTTTCATTTTTTAAATTGTTCAGTAAATATTATTTATAATATTTTAATACAATTTGGATTCAAAATGAAAAGTATTATAGGTTTAATATAAAAACAATATTTTTTATTATCACAGACTTTATCTATATAATTTTAATAATAATAAATAATTAATATTTTTTTTAATAGTCATTTTGTATAATTATAATATTCTACAGGTTAAAATGAGTGTTGGTATCTCGTATTTTTACTCTGTCATCATAAGTGTGGATTAAATTTATTAGGTATATTAATAACAGACTAGATTAATCCATGCGACAGCAGTCTTGCCTTCTCCTACTTTGTATACCAATATTCAGAGTAAAATGTAGCCATATTTAATATTTATTTATTTATTTAGTACTAAAATAGCTGGGCAGTTTCCCAAATCGTTTCCAAATAATATATCTAAATCATAATCGAATTGAATTATTGGATTTTTTATTCAAAATTTCATTTTACAAAATTTGACAATTATATAAGTGAATATTATAATATTGGGCATTTATTATTAACCATTGGGCAAACCAAGAAATGTAATATATTACATTTCTTGGTTTGCCCAATGGTTGACTGGTAGAGAACACAAAGTGTAAAGTCCGCCAAATGTACATAGAATTTTACTGTGCATTAAAGTTTAAATAAATAAATACAAATCCGTATGCTAGATTCTAATACCGTTAAGTAGACTCAATGCCAATGAAAGAGAAACCTATTTTACTAACTCCATACTTATTTACAGGACTCCACGACAACAATTTATCAACGCCTCTAACTAATTAAAAATAATTGTTGTAAGCATATTTAATGATTTTTATCCTTTAATTTTATTTATAATATTTCTGCGGTTAAGTGGTAACCCTATTACGCAGGAACGCCCCTGTTACCGCGGTGACAGAGCGCGCGAGCCGTCACCCTTTGCCACAAGCATAACGCGTCGCCTCACTGTATCGATGTTATGTGAATTATTTATACCACTCGTTATAACCTTTGTCCATCGCTTAGCGCCTTATTTGTGCCTGTTTAGGTAAAAATTTAATATGAAATTTTTATTAATACTGTTTAAAATTAAATCAATGGTAATTTATTAATTTATAGATTTCTAGTAATCCAGTCCAGCTTCGTACCCGTACGAAAAAAAGAATATTGAAAAATAATATTACAGCTTATATTATATTAAAAATATTTATCAATTAATTATTATTATTAAAATTATATAGATAATGTCTGTGATAATATTTATATATATATATATATATATATATATATATATATATATATATATATATATATATATATATATATATATATATATATATATATATATGTGTGTAAATAATTTATTTTTCATTACTTTTCTTCTTTTTACTTAATTTATGCAAAACAACGTACCAAATTGTATAAGCCTCCATAATGTCATATTTTTAATAGAAATTACAACCGTCAAGTTTACAATTACTTATCATTATTAGATTAATTATGAAAAAAAAAATTAATTAATAAATGTAAAATAATATTTTAAAAAAAGAAACTTTAAATTTATTATAATATATAAAAATTACTTAATGTATAAAAATAGTTCTTTAGTTCTTAAATTTAATTAATCCAATTTATCGGAATACAACTGCACTTATACCTTGATATAGATACTATTAGCATGAAATCTCACATAACAAACTGCCTATTAATATTGCAAGCAGTGGAATTACCAAGTTCGTTCTATTTGAACACACTTCTATGTAAATTTGCCATTATTTCCACCCACTTTTTACACTCTTCCACAATCATCTGATGAATTATTACTAGTGTAATAGCCGTTTGCCTGTCATCGCTTATACACGTAACAAACAAAGGAAAAAGTGCAAAAACAACTCGTCGTTTCGTAATAACTTAATTTTAGTTCACTTAAATTGTGACTAGGGATTTCTTGAAAATAAAAATTTAACTTTGCTAGTGAGAAACATAACATAATTTTTATTTATCGAGCTATAGTTATGTACAAATAAAAATCGTGTATTATTTTATAAAAAACCTATTAAATAAATTGTCAAAAATGTATTTTATTATTAATTTAATTTAATTTAAATTATACATTTCAATTAAAAATTTATATACACTAAGTAGAATCGAAAATAATTTTGTATTATTAATTTAAAAATCAATGTAAAATGTAATTTTTGTGTACAATACACATTATTTTGTGTATAATATAATAAAACATAAATATATAAAAAAACTTTAAGACTGTCATGTACTCATGACTCATCGTCATCTTCTTGCCTTTATTCTATTTGGGGTCGGTGTGTATATATTTTTATTAATGTACTTATGACTATTTGTTAAAATAAAGTAACTTTTATTTAATAATTTGACATGCGAATCTCTTAACCTACCGCGTAAGAGGCCATATGTAAAGATACATAAATATATGTTTGTAAAAACAAATTTTATATTGTTACTGAAGTAAATAAATTGTTAACACTTTCTTTGTTGTAACCACAATTAACTACACTTACTGTAACATATAAAAAGACGTTTTAAATTAACATTATAAACAAAAAATATTACACATCGTTGTTAATTAAAATATAAATAATAATTAAATATATTTTATAACAATAATAATTTTTATTATATATATTATTATTATAATTAATTTATTATAATTATTATAATTGTTTTAATGAATAAATAAATTAATTTTAGTTAAGAATAAAATATTAACTAATCGATATTGTTCACGTTACTATTTCCCAGCAATGACTCAGTGCAAATAGTGTAACTTCTAAATTGTTGTGTAAGCAATCTTTAACACTTACCGTAGATTGTTTTATGTGGTAGTAATTTGGTAAAAGAGCTAATAAAGGTCATTTAAAAAGCTTCATAATATTACATTAACTGCTTTGACGTTAAATAACATAAAATATTATAAGTATATATTCAAGTAAATCAAGTAGAAATGTTAAGTAAATAAGAAACTGTCCAATATGAATTTTGTTATGATTTTTTTATACGACTTTCAAAAAAAGTAGGTTTGTAGCTCACAGATATTTTTAGATATTTTAGATTTTTACAACTGATAGAGTACATTGCCACGTTAGTTTTATTTTAATTTCTTGACCACAGAATCCGCAGTTTATCTATTCGTATTTATTTATAAAACCCTTTTAAATATACACATAATAACATTTTTCCAAATTCAAATGTATAACATTTGTTTTAATGTGGCTCCTCTTTGATATTTTATAACCAATTTTCAACCAATGAAATGCACCAATATTTCCGAATCTGTTTCGATTTGAAGAGTGGTATATGGCGTGAATTTACAGGGTACAGAGGAACAACACCTGAGTCCTCAGGAGTGGCAACGCATGGGGGGTATCATGAGCGAAACAATATACTCTGTTATGTCCACGGTACAGCTCATGTCTATAGGCGACGGTTACCACTTTCCATCAGGTGGGCCGTCAGCTTGTTTGCCATTCTAAGTTGCATAAAAAAAAAGAATCTATAATACCAGTAATATTAAATCCACGGTGTTGTTCATGTCTATAGGCGACAGTTAATAAAAAAAAATAAAAAATAAATAAAAAAAAAGTAATAAAAACATATAGTTCCAATTATACTGCCATGTCGAGTCCGCGGTACCAAACAAACGACTCTAATTGAAATACCTCCTGCCCATCTCGTCACGGTAACTGTCAGGAGGGATTCTTAGAGAGATTGCAAGGATAGTGCAGATTTCCTCTCCACCTTAATTGCTGCTCCGGAATGGTATTTAGAGGACGGTTTTCGAAACGGTTATTACCCTCAAAGAACTATTGCATTGATTAAATTTAATTAGTTTAATCACGCAAAATTATTTACCCTATGAATCTAATTAATTTTTCGAAATAGGTTATCACAGCGGAATAAAATTAAATAACTTACAATTCTATATATATATATATATTATATATATATATATATATATATATATATATATATATATATATATATATATATATATATATATATATATATATATATATATATATATATATATATATATATATATATATATATATATATATATATATGTGAGTGTGTGTGTGTGTTTATTGCACTTGTAAGTTACATATAAAATAATGTACTTATAAATGTTGTGAGCAAGGTTGGACTTATCTCTGACAGAGATCTCTTCCAGTCAACCCAGTACAGTAAGAAAGCATTTCGTTAGCGGGCAGCTGAAGTGCTACAACTATTAATACATAAATACATACACTATAAATACATATAATACCTACCTACTTATATAATAAATGTTAAAATAAATGAATACATTACTTACATTAGAAATTTAATTTAATAATTTTAAGATTTGACAGTATTTAATATATGTATGAATTATGTTTAAACGTAAATTTATGTAGTGGTTTTTATACCATTAATTAATATTTCACTAAAAAAAAGACAAATGCACTTAATAACCTATACTAGAGATGCAATTGGTAGTTTTATACACTAATCAATACTCTCTTATGATTTGTTCAAATAATTTAATAAATTGAAGAACTATTGTACAGGCTCTTATTTGCTATTTACTGTAATAAATTATGTATGTATTATATGACTAATTAAGGGAAATATAATGTAGAATATATGTAAATTAATTATTAATTATATTAAATAGTTACACGCCGATATAGAGGCAGAATGTATACGAGAAATGAAAATGTGTTTCATTTAAAATTTGCCCAGCAAATTAAATTTATTTCATATAGTTGTTAGTCGGTGACTATTTAATTGTCATTCCCACGTTGCCCCCCGCTAGCGTATACCATTAGCGCAGGTGGAGTTACCATTTAATTAACATGTATAAAAAAAATCTATAATTAATTTATTAATATTAATAATTATGCAAAATAAAAGATTTTACAATCTATACGTATAAGTTACCTACATTTAAAATCCATCCAAATGCATACGAAGTCACGGACAAAAACTAGCCGATAATAAAACGAACTATCCGATTTACAAACTTATAAAATAAATCACAGTCTTAAACAATAATAAATCAGATGGATTATCTATAAAAACATAGTGGCGGTACGTTCTTAGTATACCAATAGGAAAATATCTTATCGGAACCGCATTCTGCCATTTTTTAAGGCCATAATTCTGTATTTCCATGTTTTATGTCCTTTTATTCTGGTTTGTTTATGATATTATTATATAAGTATATTAAAAGATTGCTTGTAAATATTATGTGAAAGTTTGAGTTCTTATTATTTCACCGTGTGGTCCCAGCATTGAATGGATTGCCTCTTTCTTTCCTGTGGATGTCTTAAATGATGACTAAAAGTACTTAATGTTCGAAGGAGGGAGGGTAGCAGCGTTACTCTTAAAACATTATCAAAGCCCAACTGTAGTTGCCATCCCGCTTGGCAAACGTGGCAAAACCACAAACTACTACCTACTACTACTGCTGACTACTACTGACAAAACCATACAATTTAAGGGGGAGGCCTATGTTCAGTAGTGGACAGATGATGGCTGATATGATGATGATGATTTATTAAGTTTTATTTTTATTATTAACAAATAGTTTATTACAAAATTACTTAATAGTCGTTTACAACAACGCTATGAATTTATTTATTTATTTATTTAACTGTTCACTTGTAACACACACTCACCAGAGGGAGACTTTGTACAAAAGTCGTTTGCTTGGGTACCTCTTTTCCATTCGTGTTTCAGTCGTAAAGCAGTTTTTGCATAACTGTGTTTCTGTTTGAAGGGTGGGATATGGCGTGAATTTACAGGGTACAGAGGAACAACACCTGAGTTCTCAGGATTGGTAACGCATGGGGGGTATCATGGGCGAAACAGTATACTCTGTTATATCCATGGTACTGCTCATGTCTGTAGGCGACGGTTACCACTTTCCATCAGGTGGGCCGTCAGCTTGTTTGCCATTATAAGTTGTATAAAAAAATAAATTCAACTGAAATACAGTAGCATGAAGTACAGGTGTCAATTTTATTTTTTCATCAATTAAATTTTAATAATAATATTATTAATATCAATTATTAAAAATAATGCAAGTAAAGGTGAACTTATCTGTAAAAGAGATCTTTACCAGTCGACCCAACACAGTGGCATAAAAAGTTTTGAGTGAGATGATAATGGAATGGTAACCCCACCCGCGCTGTCGGTATACACCGGCGGAGCACCAGTGAAGAATGATAGGTGAGGATGAAGCAGGTCAGTTAGCCCATCGTGACGAATTCGACAAGAATTGTTCATGATGGTTTCCAGGGGGTACATAAATGGTCACGTGGAGGTCGACCTAATAAGGCATATTGTTAGCAATCGGGCTGTCAAGCTCCATTGCTAACAAACCCTTTCCCCCCGGACGTCAGTATTAGTCATCATCTTAACAGCCTTTAACTGTCCACTGCTGAACATAAGCCTCCCCCTTGGGGGGTTTCGCCAGTAGTTACCACGCTTGGCAGGCGGGTTGGCAACCGCAGTTAGGCTTTAGATATGTTTTAATAGGGACGCTGCTGCCCATTCCTCGCCCTCCCTTAATTGACTCTTACGACACCCACGGGAAAGGAAGGGGTGGCCTAATCTATGCCGGGACCACATGACATTCTATTATCACACATTAAAGAAAAAATCGGGATAGTGTATTTAAAAATTAGCACACCAGAGACACGTGAGCAGTATTGCACTTCGTGGACTATGTTCCACGGTTACTTCTGGTATAAGCGAGTCGACATCAGTCTTCTTGCCTTCATCAGAGCACGCCCAAGCATTGTAGCTTCCTTTGTCGTCAAGTCTCTGCTCAAAAAGTAGTGGATTCCCCTCAGCTAATATCAGTATCGATGCAACATTCCGTTATCATGACACCACAGAGCCGTTCCTCATGAATCATTTCCAAGCTCGCACAGCAGTGCGTGCTTAACATGTAAATCCTCAAATATGGAGATCCGAGATGCCCGGATTGCTGGAGATTGCGCTTGATTTAGATCGGAGTTTCGCCGCTTTAATGTTTACGTGGCTGTGTTAAAACTAAACTGGTAAAAATAACTCTGTGTTACAGAAAGACACAAATTCTTTTACTTTTAAACTTTCGCATAATATGGTATGGATGGTAATGGCGATACAGTCGTTAACTGTCCACTGCTGAACATATCTAATTAAGTACTGTCGTTTCGTGGGGTTACCCCATCGATCGTACAAAAGTCGATTGTTTGGGTACCTCTGTCCCATTCGTGTTTCAACCGTGAAGCAGTTTTGTTCGCATGGCTGTGTTTCGGTTTAAAGGGTGGGATATGGCGTGAATTTACAGGGTAGAGAGGAATAACACCTGAGTCCTCAGGAATAGCAACGCATGGGGGTATCATGGGCGAAACAGTATACTCTGTTATGTCCATGGTACTGCTCATGTCTATAGGCGACGGTTACCACTTTCCATCAGGTGGGCCGTCAGTTTGTTTGCCATTCTAAGTTGTATAACAAAAAAAAATATAAATAAATATTAATTCTTGTAAAATTTGGCTAACTAACCTGCTTGGGGTGAAAGAGATTGTAAGTAAAGGGGAATAATGGCCCCATTGCTAGCATATATCCTATCAGGTCGACCTCTATGCGGTTCTACCTGGAAACTATTGTGATTAAGTCTTGCTGAATTCATCACGATAGGCTAACTGACCTACGCCAGTGTATACTGACAGCGTAAGCGGGGTTACCATTCCATTTTCACCCATAAAAAAAAACTAACCTGCTTTCATTATCACCTATCATCTCTCACTAATATCCCACCAGTGTATATTGATTGCGCAGGCGGGATAACCATTTCATCATCACCCATTACCATACGTCATGTCGAATTTCATACACGATTAAGACTGCAGAGTTCTTGATTAAGGCAATTTAATCATAACTTGAAGCGTTGCGATACAATGTTATAGGACAAAGGAGTTGGATTACTGCATACGCGATCGAGTTATGACCAAGACCGACAGTCAGTGGGGTGCAGTTAACAGAAATTCAATTATAAGTTTTACTTCTTGTCAGGCAAAGATTATGTGTCAAGTTGCAGATGGGTAAAGTCTCGTGTCATGTAATGTCTGACCACGTCGTGTCGGTCTTGGCGTAAAATAGGCCACACCTTCCTTTCATGTGGGCATCGTTTAAAACTAAGGACAACTAATGGTAGAGGGATGGACACTAGTGTACGTTTTAAAATATTTCTGCTGACAAAACCTACCTTAATCGCCACCTACGACACCTACGAGAAAGGAAGGGATGGCCTATCCTATATGCCTATGACGGGACCACACGGCGAAGCAATAAAATAATATATTAAAAATACAATTCTATATTATAATATAATACATAATCTAATTACTTTTATCTTCCTTTTTTTGGAGTCGGTTCAAAATGAGAAAGTGTATGCTACAGTGCTTCGGGCATGTGGAATGAATGCCAGATAAAAGATCGACAAAACAAATATATCACGCGAATGTGGATAGCGCATGTACCTAAATGCGGATTACCACTCCCATTGCTTACAATATACACTAAATATACCCTAACAAGTCGACATCCCCGTGGTACTCCCTGGAAACCTTCGTGCTGAATTCCATGTGATATTCATCGCGATGGGCAAACTGACCATCCTTTTTATTCTCACACATCATTCCTCACTGGTACCCCGCCAGCGTACTCCGTTAGCGCAGACGGAGTTACAATTCCATTATCATCCTTAAAAAAGCACTAGGAGACTCAAACTAACCTATTAGGATCAAATAAACCGTGTTCTGAAGGAGGAGTCAAGAGTCTTCGAAACCGTTGCGTGTATGTGACGAATCATGAAAGTGCTGGAAGCAAGAGATGTATATAAGAATAATAATAATATTTCTTTAATACATAGATTACAAAGATCCATTTTTGTTAGTAACAATTGACTTAAACTATGTTAGTAGAAAAAAAAATACAAAATTCATTGTATGGCCCCTATAATAATTTTAACCCACAATGAGAGGATCGGACTATCGTATTTATTACATAATGCCCTCAGAATGCTGATACTGCTGCCACGCAATCGGTATAAAAGAGATGCGATCCGTTTGCGTCTGATGGCATAGAAGTCATCTGTCCATGCCGCTGCAAACATTGTGGATGCACTACAAAAACGTGGCAGCCGTAACAATACTCTGAAAACATTACTGTATTGGTATAATTTACAGTACATTATAAAGGTCTTTAGAATTTGGTTATCACTGCTTATGCAGACAAAGGACTTAGCATGAGGATCAATAAATGAATGAAAAATATTCAAATTAAAATTATCCTGAATTCAAATTTAGAACATGGAATGCTATGTAAAATACAAAATCGTGGATTCGATAACAAGAATTTCGTTGAGTATATAAAAAAAAACAAACAGCAGTTTCTTGGCTTAACTAATATAGGAAAAAATCCTATTTATTTTAAAATTTAACAAAATATGATAAAACTATAAAATATATAAACGAACTGTGAGCCTTCTCTTTTTAGTCGCTTAAACATATACTAAACATAATATTCCTATTAGACTATTATGTAATTTCTGCTTGGATTTTCATATTGGTAATGGTGATGCCTTTTTTCTTGCCGTAGGTCCATCCATAACATAATTGGCCTCAGGCCTCTGGTCATAATAATCTATGTGTTGAGTGCAGTAAATGCATACATCGCCCAGTTGACTCATAACCTGAGATCCGAGATCGTTTCCCGTTAAGTTTGCGACGCGGTCGCCTCTCACTTGACTGTGCACGCTCCATGCCACAAGCGGCGGCGGGGACTGAAATTATTTTCAGTCCCCGCCGCCGCTAATATGATAAATAGTAAAAGCTTATTTATATGTTTGTTACTCAATTATGCTTAAGCGGCCGAATAAATTTAAATAAAATTTTATATACATATAAACAATATCTTAGATTAATACATAGGTTAAATGCAGTGAATTCTAGTGAGCAATACTATATAAAAACTTCACAGTAATACCAAATATATTTTTTTTATAGTAGAAGGATGTTAAAAAAATTAAAGGTTTTCTCAAACAGTCTTTGATTAGGTTTGAGATATCATAAATAATAAATATATTTTTGTTTTTAGAGGACATTTAGAGGACACGTTATAATTTGTATTATATGCGATTATGCGATAAAAAAATTGTAAACATTTTGACTCTTGCTGTTATCATTTTTGAGTATTGTCCATAAAGTAGAACTATTTTATGGACATGACAGAATGCATGTCTATAGTACCTCTCACGAATGGCTTATCCTTAGGACTAAGATATTAAGCTTCTGTATTCGGTAACTTTTTTAACTAATTATTTTTAAATTATAACTATAAAAAATAAAAAAAAACTATGACTACTTTCATAACATGTCTCCTTCTGTCTTTGATTTTAAAATTAGAGCTCCTTCTTTCTCATTTTCTCTTTCTCTTTCTCTCTGACACATAGTGTGTAAAATGTGTATACTTACCTATAAGCTTTTTTACCAAATCTCTCCGTTCTCTCATGACTTGCACCAGAGCATAAATACTCAAGTTAATTGCTCATAAGACATGAATTTCGTCGATTGATTCACAAGAAAACGGTCGTAAATGGATGAATAAATAATGTTATTAAAATTTATGGCACGTCATGTCAAAATTTGCACAGTATATATACAGCTTAAGTCCATTGATATTTATTGATTACTAATCTTACTTTATAACTTACAAAAAATTATTAACTTATAAAATTGTAACTAAACAATGACTGTACATGAGATATATTTAAGAAAAAAAACTGTGTAGGGTCTTAATAAGACCAAAGACCAAAAAGGTATTTAGATACTTTTTTTAATTAAATAAAACCATTACAAATCCAACGATCGTGAACACAAAAGGACTTCTTTTCAATTTCCATTGTGTCCACAAAATAGCGCTCTCGCCAGCATAATAGCTAAATTAAACGATACAAACAGCAGAAAAAAATCGCCCCATTTCAATTCGGTGACAATTTCGTCACTTGCCACAAGTGTTGGTGTCAATCTGACTACTATTGTCGGTGTGTTTTGGAGCGAGAGGCGAATTGCTCGTTGGTTGCCGCTCTAGACAAGTGGATGCTTCGATTTTATGCTGAAAGCGCTTTATTTATTAATTATTAGCTGTATGCCCCAGCTTGATATGAGTACAATTATTTAAACATTTCCTTTTATAAAAACCTTACCCTAACAATCTTATACGAACATAACAAAAAACAGCCAAATAGATGCAGACGTTCTGAAGTAATGTGCTTACATACATATATAATTGTCGATTGATTTGTATTTTATCAAGTACATTAATTTATTATGTACCTAATATTATAAACCCATACCGTTTGAGTATTATACTTCAAATATATAATATAATTTATTAAAACTTATTCTCAATTGTTTAATATTGTAAAAATAGTTTGTATTTACACAAATTCATTATTTATATAGTTAAACTTTTTGAAAAAAAAGCAACAGCTGAGTTTCTTGCCCATTCTTCTTGGCTGAATTTCAGCGTTTTGAAAGGGCAGTATTTAAAATATGACTATTCGAAAATACTTAAATCTAACTTTACTCGAATCAAAGTATTTCTTTCATACGAAATCTGCGTGGCTGACAAACGTCAGTTTGTCCAAAAATAAGTCGCCAATATGACTGTATTACTTATTCTATAGGGTATCGACCTGTAATCTCAAAAGTTTCTACAACACCATCGTTATACGCAAAGGCCTCTAACGTACCCTACCAGATGATGGCTTCACATGTCCTCTTAAGCAGGAAATAAGTGACATTTTTAAACGATACAAACATGAATTTAAAAATTCATAGGTTTAGGCTGGGATTCGATCTCGAGACCACCGGACCGTAATTAAACGACTAATTAACATATAAAATGTATTTATTTATTTATTTATTTAAGGAACACCAACAGCATATTGCATTATAACATATAGGTATAACAACATTAAATACAATACAATATTAATGCACATGCCTATTATAGGTATTCACAGCATTCACTTTAACATAATTATACAGTGTAAGAAAATTAAGTAAATAACAAAAATAAACATGTAATCTAAGTTGTGAGCAATATCAGAAAATAAGATTATGAGTGAATTAAATTAAAAAAAAAATATATTAAAAAGATATATATTACTTACTCATTACTTTACTTTAATTACTTTAACAACTAATATTATTATTTAACATTTAAATACCAGCAATTGATAACTATATAAAGCGCTACATTCGCTGGAAATGAACACAATTTTTGATTTCGGAATGCGGTGCGCATGAGTGGTTTTCGGTGACAAGTGATCACGGAGGGATTACTGTAACTCAAAACTGTACTAGGGATTAATTTTCGTGCGAGCGTCGCGGCATGACATCTGTTCAATTAGTTCTTGATATGAAACCGAGTGTCGAAATAATAATTGCTTATTTATTTAATTTGAAAAAAATATTTGTCAAATATATAATTAGTCTTTTTCTCTTTTACAAAACGTAAATATATATAACAAAATCTGGCAACATTTTCGATAAATATCAAATTATTTTACATTGGTATAACTAAAAGATTGACTGATGGTAATGTCTTCCTTTTATCCCTCATCAGAGAGATAAAAGGAAGACGTAACAACACGCTTGTACGAGTACTGTCAACACTGAAAAAGTTTCAATTTGACAGCTAATTATATTATATTTAATATTATATATATACATACATATACTTATAAGTATACATACATAAACACATACACTTACATATACATTTTTTTATGCTACTTAGAATGGCAAACAAGCTGACGGCCCACCTGATGGAAAGTGGTAACCGTCGCCTATAGACATGAGCAGCACCGTGGACATAACATATACATACATACACATATAAATATTCCTGCATCATCATTTCAGCCATTATCCGTCCACTGCTGGACATAAGCCTCCCCCATAGACTGCCATAAAGAACGGTCCTGAGCCACCTGCATCTATTGGCTCCCTGCAATGCATTTCAAATCGTCACTCCATTTAGTGGGGCGTCGTCCTACACTGCATTTACCTGTACGCGGTTGCCACTTAAGAATCTTTCTTCCCTACGCATACAAATAAATAAATATAAGTGCATATAGATAGAAAATGCTCTTTAAGTCTACTTTAACATCGATGAGTATATATATTTCTCTATATCCCAAAAAGGTGTTATTTAATCTATACCCGAACGCAATTAAGCCCACAAAACCTTTTCTGCTGAAATAATATTTTTTCAGTAACCCCCCGGCGTTATTGGTGTACAAAGATCGTGTATGTTTATTTGACAAACACTCGATCAGATAATATGACCGCCCGGAGAATGGCGACAAGCTCTAATTGAGTTTGTTTTACGTGCCGCTGAAGATTGCTGAAAACGAAACTTGTAGAAGGGTGTACAAATAGAGAGATTTTTGTAATCCTATAAACGAAATGTGGGTAGGTAAAAAAGGTTTATTATTTTCTTTTAGGACAATTCAACTGTGCAACAAAATCAAAGATGGCTGATAGAAAAATGTTTTTACTGTTTATTTTTACTAAATATTTAAATTGTGACTCAATTAATTGACTGAATTATTTATTATTTATATAATTTATGTATATTTAATATATATGTATAATTAAATGTCTCTTATGGTTCTGGCATAGAATAGGTCATTACCAACCAGAGGGAGACTTGTACAAAAGTCGATTGCTTGGGTACCTCTGTCCCATTTGTGTTTCAACCGTGAAGCAGTTGTGTTTGCATGGCTATGTTTTAGTTTGAAGGGTGGGATATGGCGTACTGGGTACAGAGGAATAATACCTGAGTCCTTAGGAATGGCAACGCATGGGGAGTATTATGGGCGAAACAATATACTCTGTTATGTCCATGGTATTGCTCATGTCGAAAGGCGACGGTTACCACTTTCCATCAGGTGAGCCGTCAGCTTGTTTACCATTCTAAGTTGTATAAAAAAAACCCTTCCTTTCCCGTGGTTGTCATAAGCGGCGATTAAGGGAAGGCGAGGGACAGGCAGCTGCGTCCATCTTAAAACATCTTCAAAGCCTAACAATGGTTGCCAATCTACCTGCCAAGCATGGCAACTACTGGCAAAACTCCCTCCTAAGGGGAGAATTATGTTCAGCAGTGGATAGTTAAAGGGTGATATGATGATGATGATGTATAATTAATACATAAGTAAATATGTTTCCACAGCAAAAAATTCTATGTGACATTCGGTTTTTGTCTTTGTTCATAGCACAATTAAATCAAATTTCGTATGCCACATTCTGGTGAAGAGTGTGAACAGTGTTTAAATATTATGTACCACCCTTTTTACCACTTTTCAAACAAAATAATGTCACATATTAGTATTTTTATTTAAAACAATGAACAGTTAATAGCTGGAATGATGATGACGAATGACACTTCACATTAACACTGTTGATAACATCGAATCATTAGATCAAAACACAAAACAATAATATAAAACGATTACAATTTAAAAGTCATCACGGACCTCTTTATACAAATACATTTTTAATTCAATAATTGCACCTTCGGAACATATTCGTGTAATGGCGTCCTAATTAAATATGATCACGTGACAAATGTCATTGTGACAGATGCTGGGTATGGACGCATCGCGCGTTTCAATTGGTCGTAATCGTTTTTGTTTTTATGTACTTAGAGATAAAGTATATAATTGAATGTGAATTTTTTTTTTCAAAAAATAGGGAGACAACAGCGTATCATTAATTTATTAGCTGATTATTACGGAATTAGTTTCTGGTATTGTTTTATGTAGTCATAATAATGTATGGAGGGAAACTAATAAACTACCTTTATGAACTTCAAATTGACTCAGCGAGCTATAGGGAGAGCTGTTCTCTAAGTACCTTTGCGTGACAGAATCCGGAATGAAGATATCTGCAAAAGAACCAAAGGCCTCGACATAGCACAAAGGATAAGCAAGCTGAAGTGGCAATAGACTGGTCACGTGGCTCGAAAAACCGACAACCGATGGGGAAGAAAGTGTAGTTGTTTGATATTTCACCTCTTTCTATCTTTCGGACTGGTCGTACAGACATGACAGCGACGTTTACTTCTTACATTCATTTCAGCTGCCATTCTCTCATTATATGTGAATAATCAAGTTAGTTGTTATATTTATTTTCTCCAAACAACTACAAAAGGTTCTTAAGCGGCAACCTGCAGAATGCAGTGTAGGACACCCCCCCCCACCTCCCCACCGCCCCACTAGATGGACTATGACCTCAAATATATTGTAAATGATGGACCGGACCGGATCAGAGGGCTGCTAACTATCCAGTTAGTCGGGATGGTACTTTAGTTTGTGACAGATTGTAGGATAGTGAAAATAAGCAGCAAATATCAATCCGAACAATCTAACCACAGATCCCTAAAACCCCTAGTCGCTACAGAGCAATTACTAGTAAACGAATACCATATACAGGCTCGTTAATACAGTACACGTTGGTATTTATTTTCATACTGTCACGCGATGCCGTGCGGTCATCGTTTAATTATACGATGCAGATGTGCAATAATGTGCAAACAGTACTCTGTGACTGTCATTTGACTATTTTTCTTAATGTACCACTATTTATATGGGTCTCGACCCATAAGTACTGATTATTAATCCAGTTTGACCATGCTGGTCATGCTACCATAAAAAAATGTATAAAAATATGAAGCTGTACGAAAATAGAACACTTTATAATCACGAAATTAACATATACATGCGCACGCGCACACACGCACGCATTACACACACACAAGCATATAAGTGTACATACACTCAGATACACACGCCACTCACACACCGCTACAATTGAAAGTGTAGACTAGACTCGTCATTTAAAAATATTTGAATTTAGAACTTGAAATTGTGTAATCCAATTTGTTCTATTTTTTTTTTATACAACTTAGAATGGCAAACAAGCTGACGGCCCACCTGATGGAAAGTGGTAACCGTCGCCTATAGACATGAGCAGTACCATGGATATAACAGAGTATACTGTTTCGCCCATGATACCCCCCATGCGTTGCCATTCCTGAGGACTCAGGTGTTATTCCTCCGTACTCAGTAATTTCACGCCATATCCCATCCTTCAACCGAAACACAGCCATGCAAACACAACTGCTTCACGGTTGAAACACGAATGGGACAGAGGTACCCAAGCAATAGACTTTTGTACAAAGTGTCCCTCTGGTCCCTCTATCCTTCATTTAATAAAAAAAATCCAATATCACACTTGTCCTTACCATTTTAACATGGAGTTAAAACCTTTCTCAGAGACAACATACGATTTCAATAATGTATAATGATAAATATTATAAACTATAATATATAATAAAAGGGATATATCATGACATATGGCTAAGTATGCGATGATGATAGATGGAATCATTAATTGCGGGACATCGTCCACTCCGGTACAAATTATATGACCTCGTACGCATCAATGCTTGACCCGCACCGTGAATGGTATTAAGTCAAAAGATTAAGCGATTATAACTAAAATATTAATCTGATTTTATAATTTTACTCTCTTTAAATTTAGATCTAAAATTGTAAAGATGTGGTATAGATTTTAATCAATATTTAAAATATTCTATGACAAGATTGATAGTCCGAAAATACTTTTCAAATTGACTACAATATTAGTTTCGAACTGTTCTCGGGCCGTTAGCTGGTAAAATATTATTACGTAAAAAACAATGTGTGTGCAAACACACACAGGTGTGTTTGTGTATGTGTGTGTGTATTCATACTACAGTCCATTCCTATTCCGTTCCAGTCTCAATCATTCTCGAAGTATTACTAGATGCAAGTATCTTGCAGCGAATACTGTCTTGCACTCAGTCATTTATAATAACTCATCTTGGAAATTAAATGTTCCTTTAAAAAGAGTACTCGCTAACTATTATAAAAATAAACTTATTAAAAAAAAGGTTGTGACCTAGAAAAAACCCATCCTCAATTGTGAGAAAACCAGGTATTTTGATTTAATATTTAAACAACTATATAGATAGAAAAAGAATTTTCTAAATCGGTTTATAAGTGACGGAGTTATGAGGTAACAAATATAAAAACAATGCAACTAAATTAAGAATCTCTTTTTTTTTCAATCGGCAAAAAAAAAATACAATATTATTTTAATACATTAGATCGCAGTATAGTTCATTTAATATTCCCTTTTATATTTTTATTTTACAGTAAGATAATTATCCTCATGAGAGACAAGCATGACAGATATGTCTGTTTGTCTAAGTGTATGTAAGTATGTATTAGAGAAAGTGGACACTTTATATGAAGAAATCCGCTTAAAGGTCGTACCTTGGACCCAGGTGCTAATGTTTATAGTATGAGCGAAGAGAGAAAAGCACTTACAGTAATTAGATTGCGGGAAAGGTTAGCAATGTGCTATTGTGCATCCGCATTATACAGGATGATTGGCGGAGGAAATTCTAAATTCAAATATTTTAATATTTTATTAATATGTATCTTATATGAATTGAGATTTTTAAAGTTAAAACTAATTTTTAATTAATATCTATAGCCCGTAGTGGCATCATCATCATCATCATCATCATCATTCCAGCCATTAACTGTCCACTGCTGAATATAAGCCTTTCCCATATGGGAAGTTTTGCCAGTTGGCACGCTTGGCAGACAGGTATTTTTTTTTAATGGATGATAATGAAATGGTAACCCGCGTTATCGGTATACACCGGCGGGGCACCAGTGAAGGATGATAGCTGAGGATGAAGTAGGTCAGTTAGCCCATCGTGACGAATTCAACGAGAATTGTTCACGATGGTTTCCAGGCGGGATCACGTGGAGGTCGACCTAATAACGCATATTGCTAGCAATGGGGCTGTCAAACTCCATTGCTAACAATCCCTTTCCCCCTGATAGGCAGGTTGGCAACTGCAGTTAGGGACGCAGCTGCCCATCCTTCGACCATCAAATTTCCTTAGTCGCCTCTTACGAATTTTTAAACAAGGATTTGGTGTATGGCTTTATTTTCAGTTCTACTTCCTTGTCTATACTAATATTATAAAATGAAAAGATTCGATTATTTATTTGTTAGTTATGGACAACCTCAAAAACTAACCAATACGTGCGAATACGGGGTGAGTAGCTAGCACAAAAAAATAACTACAAAAAAACCACAAGCGATTTAAAAACCCACTTTTTGTGAACAAACATTTTCAAACAAAATATTTTAATTTAGTCAAGAACGAGTTCGACTAACCAGCGGACGTTTTCGCATGTGCATTTAATTTGGGATTAGAAAATTGGAAAACAAGAAAACTCCCGGCGAAAACACGAATGCCATGAAAATTGTCTGAACAACTAGTTAATTAAATGCCAGTCTAAATACGTGCGATCCTATTTATTCAGCTCGCACACGTCTCCGCGAATTATATAATTGGATAATGCTGGAAAACGATGCTCTGCTACCATTTACTTGTTTAATACCGTGTGCAGTTTTACTAATTAACAATGTTCAGGTTTCGTGTAAGCTTTCATGACAACCAGTGTAGTTATATTTCAGTAATATAATAAATTTGTGTGTACACGATGTCTGTACGTACATGGGAGATGTTTAAGAAAAAAATATTATGAGGAGTCTTAATAAGGCTTTATAGAAGTCGAACGATATTTTTTTATTTCATTGGCTTACGAAATATTTATAAATTTTTTTGAAAACATACTGTATTGTATATCTTAGAATATTACAATATACATATATTTATTTATATATGTATTATATATATATATTTTTTTTTTGTGTGAAAATGGTATGGTAACCCCGCCTGCGCTAAAGGGATACGCTGGCGGAGCACCAGTGAAGGGTGATAGATGAGAATAAAAACAGGCCAGTTAGCTCATCACAATGAATTCATCAGGAATTAACCATGATAGTTTCCAGGGGGAACCGCGAGGAGGTCGATCTGGTTGGGTATATTGCTAGCAATGGGATTCTCAGTCTCCATTACTAACAATCCCTTTCCCCCTGTATTATATATTATAGTTAAGTAGTTACTTATCCGTGAGTGTTGTAAGAGTCGTCTAAGGGAATTTGATGGTGGAGGGATGGGTAGGGGCGTCCACTTTTAAAACATCACCAAAGCCGTAACTGCTGTTGCCAACCTGCCCACCAAGCGTGGCGACTACTGGCAAAACCTAGTTCAAGGTATTGTTTTGTATATTTAGAGTATATTATACAGTCAATAAGAGATCTGCCATTAAGTTACTTGTTTTCATGCAACTTAGAATGGCAAACAAGCTGACGGTCCACCTGATGGAAACTTGTAACTAAAAATAATAAATAAATACATCTTATTATTTATAATATTATATATAAAGGATCAAGATTATTATTATCTATAAGGAAGGTCATTAGTCATATGTGCAAAATTGTGTAAAATATGATGATGAAGGTTACTGGCAGTGATGAACGAATTAGTTATCAGCCTGTATATAGAAGGCAGTTCATCACCGTCCCCCGAGAGGTATTACCGTCGGCGACCAATCCGTTTTTTGCCACAAATCTAATTTATTTGTATTAGTTAATGACTTACACTGCGCTGGCACGGTATAACTCTTTCGATAAGTGTAGCACGAGTGAGACGATTTGATATTTGACATTTTAGTAAATTGTAGCTTATTAGCTTTTACCCGTGGCTTTGTCCGCGTGATCGAGATATGTTTATTCACAGGATTAAAAGTAGCCTGTATCTTTCTCCATTCCATACAATACATGTATACTAAATTCTATAAATCATACACATAGCACATATGTATGATAGAGCAAGAATGAATTAATAATTTTTATGTCCATAAAATACAATACAAAACCTATATTACACAAAAATATCAAATACGTATGGTTATATTAACAAAACTATATATTGGAGGTTTCTTCAGGGTCGGCAACGCGCGCGTAATACCTCTGGTATTGCAGGTGTTGATAGACTACGGTTACCACTTGTCATCGGGTGGGCCGTATGCTTGTTTGCCACCACAGTGGTATAAAAAAAACTATATATTATAACAAATAATATATAATACATATACATACACACATAAACATATAAGATATATGATGAATCCACTAAAATATTACACAAACAGAGAAAAAGGGTAACTACAGTAAAAGAAAATGCGATTTGATCTTCAGTGACGCTAAGGACTGGACATTAGGAATGGGTAATACCGGTACCGTTCCGATATCTATATATTGGGTTTTTTCGGATATTGATGGCGGTAAAAAGGGCATCACCTGTGTCAATATCGCTCATATTAGCTGGATATTTATATCTATTTCGATCTGGTTTCTTCATTTCGATATTATGTATTGGATAACTGAGATTTAATATATTCATTACTAGCGGCCCGTGCGGTGGCAGTTAGTCTATGGACTTAAAATATACAAAAAATAAATATATATATATATATATAAAGTACCAAAACATCTCCAGCTGCTATGCAGGCGCCGTGGAAGCGTATAGCGAACCAATTATTTTAAGTTTTGTTCCGTGTCGCACATTCCGCGGTCGGTCCTCTTGTCCGGCTGTCCATTAGACCGATACTCCTAAACTTTGCCAATGGAATTTTAAAAGCCATTAAATCAGATTGAAATGTAATTCCCTATAGGTCTTTTTTGTTCTTTTTTTTTTATATACCAATAAATTCAAGTTATCAATGAAATAGGAATATTCTGAATAACGTATAAATTACGTTTGAACCAGAGAGTGACTTTGTACAAAAGTCGATTGCTTGGGTACCTCTGTCCCATTCATGTTTGAACCGTGAAGCAGTTGTGTTTGCATAGCTGTGTTTCAGTTTGAAGGGTGGGATATGGCGTGAATTTACAGGTACAGAGGAGTAATACCTGAGTCCTCAGGAATGGCAACGCATGGATTATGTTTTAAGAGGGACGCTGCTACCCACCCTTCCACCGTTATAATATATATTATCATATATAGTAAAGCATGTTTTCAAATGAATTTATGAATATTTCGTGAGCCAATGAAATAAAAAATGATTATTGAATCATTAATGACGAGTCATAAATTCTAAGCACTTTATAATAATTGTAAAAAATAGTTCTATTATTAGAAAAAAAAAATGACCGATTAAATTTTACACGAGCTCACTCGCGATTGTGCAATCGCCTAAATTCATTAAACCCACCACGCATCGCTTGTTTTAAACGTGTCCCCGCACTATCCAATAATTACATACGTTTTAGCCGATACTCCCCTTTCGATATTTGAATATGGTACCATTTCAAACGAGTCAAATATAGAATCGAACTATTTTTGTAACTATCGCAAACTAATTTCGACTCTATGCATTTTGTTGTTCGATTTAAATTTGAATAAACATGGTGTCGTCTCTAGGGTCGAAAGTGGTGTAACCTATTTAATAACAAAAATTAATAAATGAATTTCTCTCTTAAAAGAGTAACTTTATTTGTAGTATTGTCACCGCCACTTAAAAGGCCACATGTCGCCTAGAGGGCTCTTTGATTCTATTATTCCACTCTTTAAATGTATTTGATTTTTCTGCTTTGTTTCCATGAAATTGACTTGGTAGGAATTAGTTTAAGAGATGGTATTATTTAAATTGATAATATTATTATTAAAAATAGAATATTTAATAGCTACATGGTAAGATTATCTTTTATTTTAAATGTTTTAAAATAATTTAATCGATACACATTGTAAAAATTTCAATCTGAAATAAAAATATCGAGAATATTCTGTTTATTTATTTTTTTTTATACAGGACTTCGAATGGCACATAAGATGAAAGTATATGGAAACTGGTAAGAAATGAAAACTGTATGTTTTAAATTTCCATACAAGATTTACTTTTCCCTTCTTTTCCCAGTGGTGTTATAAGAAGCGACTAAGGGAACCATTATGTTCTTTAATTTGTCCTTAAACATTTAAGGACGTGGGACAGCATCCCTCTTAAAACAACACCAAAGCCTAACTGCGATTGTCAACCTATTTGCCAAGCATGACAACTAATGAACCCTCTTCCCCCCCCCCCCTTCCTTACAGAAGAGGATCTGATGATGACGATGAGATTTTTTATAATCCAATTGATAATTTTCTATCTGAACACCCCTCTTATTTAGAAGTCAATGAAACTCTATTAAAATAGTAACCTAAAAAAAACATTCTCACGATGTTAAACCGCTGCGCTTCTATGATGTAAATTTGACATACAATCAAAACTGTGACACGCTCGCACAAACAGATATAACACGGGACCGTCACAACAAAACGTCACAACTAAGAAATAACAAAAAAGTGTCACTCGCAAATCAAACCAAATAATGCGTGGCGTACACACACCATGGCTAAATGAGTGAATAAAAAGCATCAGAGGAAATTGTATAAAAACAATTGTATGTACACGAACACTGTTTTAGTGTGGCATTGGCAAAATCAGAGTCGAATCAAACGTACGTAAATGGAAGATTTGAAGTGGCTAGGGAAATGTGTGGAGTCGTTGTCTGTTATAAATACTTTTTCGCTTTTCAATATCACACCAAAATAAGAAATTTGAATTAATTATTTTGAATAATGTAATATTTAGAAGCCTCTTTTGTTTGTTTTTTTTTTTTTTATTTAACTTTCTGTTTATGTTTAATTTTTATCACTAATAATTGTAACCGAATGGCTTTGTTGCAGTCGCATTTATTATAGGATCATACTGTGTGCACATGTTGTGGCAAGTTTACCTGATCAATACATTAATATACTTGCATGTTATAGTTTAAGTTTGTATTTGTAAATTTCTGTTATGTGCGCGAAATAAATAAAATAAATAAAAATTTAAAACTATGTCCACTACTACTTAAAATTACGAATATCCGGTGATATTTATGCATTATAATGTAAAAAAAGAAACTGTATTAAATTGTATTCTCGGAGTCAAACTAAATTCAATAATTACAATTAACATTATCTCATTATCAAAATATTTTAATCCAAACATGATAGTTTTCTATGATTATTGATTGATTTATGAAGACCTGCTCTTTTGTCTGTGTACCATGATTTAAGAAAGAAAGAAAGAAATTGTATCTTGAAAAGATTGCTCTCAACAATAAGACCGCCTCACTGTACTTATACAATTGTATCGTTGTGTTTGTAAATTGTCTTGTTTATTTCCTGTATTGTATAATGCAAATAAAGTATACTCATTCATTCATTCATTCAAAAAGTAACAGCAACCATGTAAGCGTTAAAAAATAATTATACCAAAAAAAAAATAACCAAGTAAAATAAAAATATACTTTTAGGGGGAAAATAACCAAGATATGTATATAAGAGACAAAAAGTACATTCCATATAATTACTGTGAAAATAAATAATACAAAATAGAAATATCGACTCCATGCACTTTGTCCCCTAACACCAGTGCATCAATTTTCCGGTGCCCATCACTACTCGGCCACGCGGCGGTCACGTGACCGTGCCCTGCGCGTGCGCCTCCCCGCGCCATTGTTCTAACTTACACGGACGCTGACGTTTGTTTTTTTTTATTTTATTTTATTTTTCTCTAAAGTGATAATTATTTACTCATAAATTGTTATAGTACACTCACTTATAAATTTTGTGTTTGTTGTTTGTTTGAAAGTGTTTATTTTTAATTTCTATTATTACTTTAATTGAAATTTAGACTTATTTCCGGTTAAAGATAATATTGGAGTCGCCACTAAAGAACCTTTTTTCCTCATCAGTTGTGACCACTCCATTGCCACTTTAGCTTGCTTATCCTTTAGGCTATGTCGGTTACTTTAGTTCTTTTTCGGATACCCTCGTTTCGGATTTTATATATATATATATATATATATATATATATATATATATATATATATATAACAGAAAAATAATAAGGACTTTGTTCAAAAGTCGTTTGCTTGGGTACCTCTGTCCCATTCGTGTTTCTACCGTGAGGCAATAATGTTTGCATAGCTGTGTTTCGGTTTAAAGGGTGGGATATGGCAGTGAATGTACAGGATACAGAGGAACTGAACTGAGTCCTCAGGAATAGCAACGCTTGGGGAGTATAATGTGCGAAATGGTATACTCTGTTGTGTCCATGTACTGCTCATGTCTATAGGCGACGGTTACCACTTTCCATCAGGTGGGCCGTCAGCTTGTTTGTCATTCTCAATAGTATAAAAAAAGACTAAAAGAGGGACAAAAAATTATGTATAATATTGCTGAATAAATCCGAAGACATCAGGTTATTTTATACAATGACAACATAATTACATTATTTTTATCATATTACATTTTAGGGTTACAACTGCGGGTGTTGCCAGAGGCGAAAACTCGTTATTGAATTGTAAAACATTGTAAACATATTGAATGTATTATTCGTACATATATTGTCGTGTACCGCCTCCAGGGCTGTCCCACACGGGTAACTCTCCCGTCACTAATAGAATAACAATTTGCTATTAAAATATACAAACAAAATTATAATTGGGTTCCGTATATATATTTTTTTATATGTGTGAAAATGGTATGGCAACCCCGCCTGCGCTAATGGGATACGCTAGCGGGGCACCAGTGAAGGTTGATAGATGAGAATGAAAACAGGCCAGTTAGCCCATCATGATGAATTCATCAGGAATTAACCATGATAGTTTCCAGGGGGAACCGCGAGGAGGTCGACCTGGTTGGGTATATTGCTAGCAATGGGATTCTCAGTCTCCATCACTAACAAATCCCTTTCGCCACCTCCGTATACATATTTTAATTATATAGAGAAAGGAAGAGGCAAGATATCTGAACACCTTATAGGAGATGACTGTATTATAAAAAAAAAAGTTTTGGAAAAGTAGAAAAGGAAGGGAAAAATCAATAAATACATATAAATATATACGAGTCAGATTAAGGAAAAGCTAGGTTTATCTTCTCCCTCCTGTGATATTGTTGGTACCTATAGATAGACGATGGTTATTAATTTCCATCAGGTGGATTATCAGCTTACACGCATATCGTACCAAGTCTTATAAAAATAAAATAAAATATTATTAAAAAATGATTAAATTTAAATTGGTGCCAATATTATTATAACTCAATATAACCCTAAAATTGTTTGGTTTTCTAACTAAATGTTTTATTCATTGCAACACTTTTCTAAACATTTTTTTTGTTTATAATCGCCCGCGGCGCTCGCGTGGCCCTGCCTTACCAAATATTCGAATTGACTTTACAAATTAGCGCAATCGGGGGTTAAGTTGGGCAATTGTTTCGTGGGAAATATGGGAGTTTATTGATGTTTTACACCAACTTATAAATTTGGACTGTATTTTTTTTATATTATTGCCATTTGCATAATATTTTTTAAGTCCATTCATGACAAGGAGAATAGACCCACGAGCCTGGGTGTCGTTTAGGCCATCAACTTTAAAAAATCAAAGAAGTATCATCTCCGAAAATACTATGCCACATCTATCTTGCATGGCAAATGCGAGATCACTTGATATAAACTAAAAAGGAATGGTCCTAGAATAGACACTCGAGGGACACCCATTCGCACAAGTGACCCGTTAGGAATAACTATATTTACTTCTACTTTTTGAATCTTGTTTGATAAATATGATTTAATTAAAGTTAAAACATTGTCTTTGACACCATAAAAACTAGTTTTCTTCAGTAATGTATCATGTTCTACACAATCGAAAGCCTTACATAGATCACAAAAAACGTCAATTGCATCCATTTTATTTTTCCAGGCACCAAAAGTATGTCTTAGTAACTCCACACCTTTATCCATAGTTGATGGCCCTTGAGAAAATCCAAATTGACTAATCTGAGTTAATTCGTAAAAATTAAAATACTTAACTAGTGGATTTAACATGATTTTTTCATCTGCCTTTCCCATGGGTGTCATAAGAGGCGACTAAGGGAATTTAATAGTCGAGGGATAGGTAGTAGTAGGTGGGTAGTAGGTAGTAGGTAGTAGCATTCCTTTTAAAACATCACCAAAGCCTAATTGCGGTTGCTAACCCGTGCTACCAAACGTGGCAACTACTGACAAAACCTTATGAGAGAACCCTATGTTTAGCAGTGGACAATTAGTGGCTGAAATAATAATAATCTTTATATATCTTTATAAATTACAATATTTATTGTATTTATTAAAGATATGACAATTCGAAAATATGTGTATTAAGTACATCTTACACAAACGCTCTAATGAACGCGGTCCCTGGACCCCTGGACATCAAAACAAACACACCGTCGCCACGTGACCGTTCAATAGATATTCGACAAATTGCCGCTGAAGTACGAAATATGTCAATTATAATTAATAGGGAGCAAGATTATTGGTATCGTATTGTCCAGATATTGTGTAGTGGACGGTAACAAGGGCTCGATTCGGTGTTCATTGTGATGAGGCCTTTGTTAAGTAATCTTATCATTAAGGGTCTGTGTGGATGATGGATAATTCTTGATATCTATATTTTTATCAGAGGGAGATTTTGTTCAAGTCATATTATATGTATGAACATAGCTTGTTTAGCTGATTTTATTTTGGTATTCGATTTTGGATATAAAATACTTTAATTTTAAAAAATATTATATATTATAACTTGTAACTTTCATTTTGTAAGTCATTGTTGCTTTCTAACCAATTTTAAAAGTAGGAGGTTCTCAATTCTATTGTATGAATGAATGAATGAATGAATGAACGAATAAAAATTCTTTATTGTTCCCTTCAAAGAATGATACTGATTATAAAGGTTAACAATACATACCTACACAAAGAAAATGGATACTTAGTTACATAAACTTAATTATTATATTTATATTTGTTACCTAATAACTTCGTCAATTCTAAAATGAACTTAGATAGTTTTTTTTTTTTTTATCTGAAAGGATGTACTTAGAGATGGGTCTCATAAAAATTATATCAAAATATGTTCAGTAATTTAGTTTTGAAATCAAAATAACAGATTTTTGTCACCATCGATGTAATTTTTTTTGTGGAATACATATCTTAAATTATTCTAGCGACGAAAATACAGAACAGTTCGTTATTATTTTGGGAAATAATAGTAATACAGACTGTTTATAGTAAAATAACTTTTAAAATTACATAAGTACTAGTTAGACCCAATAAACGTTGTTCGAAGTTTAAACAGTAGTTCAGTTTGCCTAAATTTTCCAATTTTTTATGTAATATTTTTAATTTTTCTTTTCATTGCATTATCCCAGGCTACTAGAAAAAAGAAACCCTACTGTACACCAAACCTGTGTGAAGCCCTACTTCGCTTCCCGTTTACCACTGTTCATGTTTCCCTATGTTTATAATATTAAAAAAAAATTAATATCATTCGATGTTCAGTGAAAGAAATAAAATAAAAAATACGTAATTGGCTACAATCTCTAACTTATGTGTAGGTATACAGAGGATCTGATAAGACCTGTTTTCTAAAATATTTATTGAAGTGCAAGCACACAACACACACGCACACGCGCACACACACATACACACACACACACACACACAAACTATTACAAATTATTATATATATTTATATTAAAATTTATCTCTCCATGTTAGTTATTATATATATATATATATATATATATATATATATATATATATATATATATATATATATATATATATATATATATATATATATATATATATAATAATAATAATAATAATCTTATCGAATTAAATTATCAGAACCTTCTATTATATTCAGTATTAAAATAACGTCAAAGAAATATTGATTAAATCGGTCTAGTCGTTCTCAAGTTATGGCCTAACCAAGGAAAATAGAGTTTCATCTTTAGACATATATTTTATAACATTTCTGTCATTTAATAAACTCTAAATAATTCTAATATAATATTTAACATAATTTAAGTACTTAATAACAATAATACAATTTATATTAATAGAAACTATATAACAATTGAAAACTCATTGTCGCCAAATACTCAACCCTTAAATAGTCAAGTCCGCATGAAGTAGGGTGTCCTCACGGACAATATTTGTTGAGGACACGCCCTTCCCTCTTGAAGACCCATCGAGACCCTAACACGTGTCTAATAATACGTGGGAAATGGTACGAAATACGATAATTTGCGGGCATGTCCGTTTGACGTGTGAATTGTAAATTTGAGAAAGTACTTCAGCTGCCTTTGAGTTAAACTAGTTGTTATATGTAGCTTTGTTGCTTCGTTGAAGAATTTATTCTAAGTTTTTTTTTTTATACAACTTAGAATGGCAAACAAGCTGACGGCCGACCTGATGGAAAGTGGTAACCGTCGCCTATAGACATGAGCAGTACCATGGACATAACAGAGTATACTGTAATAACAAACATAACAGAGTATAATGTATAACTGTTTCGCCCATGATAGTCATGATAGCCATAGGGTACCCCCCCATGCGTTGCCATTCCTGAGGACTCAGATGTTATTCCTCTGTACCCTGTAAATTCACGCCATATCCCACCCTTCAACGTGGGATATACGTCTTTTAAAATTCCATCCATCATGTAATATACTTATTCTATGGTAACAAACCAATATATTGGGGGGAAGGGATTGTTAGTAACGGGGAGGTTAGTCCCCATTGCTATCAATATACCCTATCAGGTTGACAACCACACGGTTCCCCCTGGAAACTATCGTGACTAATTTATCGTTAAATTCGTCACGATGATAACTGATCTGCCTTTTCATCCTCACCTATCACCTCTCACTGGTACCCCGCCAGTGTATACCGATAGCGCAGGTGGGGTTACTATGCCATTTTCATCTATTAAAAAAAAATTAAAATTTAAAATTATAATAACTAAACCGTCTTTCAAAAAAAGCATTCACGCTCACATTTTATCTTTATCCGAGCAGTAAGTGCTTTATATTATTCTCAATTTCATGTATAATATAGTATATATCATATATGTGTAAGTATATTTGTTATTTTTTTATAGATAGATAGATATTTTATTTGCATCACTTACAGCACACAAACAGCAAAAGATGCAAAAGCAAAGTGAAAAAAAAATAAAAAAAAAGATACATAATTATACAAAAGATTAAAAAAAAAACCAAAATCAAAATCAGAATGCATAAAATTAATAAAAATTAAATTTCATATACATTTATTCGTTTATATATGTAATTTTAGTATGTATGTATATCAATAATTAGTAGTACCGCATTCGAGTATTCTGACACTTCCCTAAGGTCGACTGGGAGAGAATGTTTTTAGCATTAAGTCCGCCATGTACACATATATGTACCAATTAATAAATAAAAATAAAATAAATACATGTATGTCAAAGGCATACATATACAGCCGGAAGTTATTAGACGGTCCGATGCTGTGGGAGCCCCGGGCTGACGGCTCTCTGCGAGATACGAACACTAATCCTGCACGGACGTTTATGCAAATGTACTCAACTGAAACTGAACACGCTGTAAAGCTATCAGGCCCTTGCAATTTGTCTAGAAAGATTATATATTAACCTATTATATTCCATATATGTGCTCGATTCTGAATTCATAATTGCTCTAAATCTATCTCTTAAGATTTCAATTATATTTCAAAACAATTTAACAATTCGATTTGTCAATTTGAATTAAATTTCTTATATCAGGGATTATATATTTTTTTTTATACCACTGAGGTGGCAAACAAGCATACGGCCCACCTGATGGTAAGTGGTTACCGTAGTCTATATTATATATACTCTATTATATATATATATATATATAATATATATATATATATATAATATATATATATATATATAATATATATATATAATATATATATATATATATATATATATATATTATCATCACCTTCCTACCCTTATCCTAATTATTATTTGGGGTCGGCGTAATATGGTTTTATCCATATAACTAAAGGATTTGGCTTATAGTACTATTTAGTTATTATACACCAGAGGGAGACTTTGTACAAAAGTCGTTTGCTTGGGCACCTCTGTCCCATTCGTGTTTCAACTGTAAAGCAGTTGTGTTTGCATAGCTGTGTTTTGATTTGAAGGGTGGTATATGGCGTGAATTAACTGGGTACAGAGGAATAACACCCGAGTCCTCAGGAATAGCAACGCATGGGGGGTATCATGGGCGAAACAGTATACTCTGTTATGTCCAAGGTACTGCTCATGTTTATAGGCGACGGTTACCACTTTCCATCAGGTGGGCCGTCAGCTTGTTTGCCATTCTAAGTTGTATAAAAAAAAACTACTTATATATATTTAATACTTATAATTATTCTCCTTAATGTTTTATTGTGTTAATTTTCTTAATTATACAATACTATATACCTACCTATACAACAATTAGTCCATTACCTTAAGGACCAATGTCTTGAAAAGATTGCTCTCAGCAATAAGACCGCCTTACTGTACTTATACAACTATATCGTTAGGGGAAAGGGATTGTTAGTAATGGAGACTGAGAATCCCATTGCTAGCAATATACCCAACCAGGTCGACCTCCTCGCGGTTCTCCCTGGAAACTATCATGGTTAGTTCCTGATGAATTCATCATGATGGGCTGACTGGCCTGTTTTCATTCTCATCTATCACCCTTCACTGGTGCTCCGCCAGCGTATCCCGTGAGCGCAGGCGGGGTTACCATACCATTTTTACCCATCAAAAAAAAAACTGTATCGTTATATGTATTAATTGTCTTGCTTATTTCCTATATTGTATAATGCAAATAAATAAAACTAAACAACACTTGATATATTCATATAATTAATGACAATTCGATTTAATTTCGGCTGATCCCAATTCGATTATGTTAAAATTCAACCTGACCTATTGATTTTTTACCACACTATAGGACTACGCTCATAAGATTTGTCAATGATCATTTCCATTTATTAAAGTTCCATGGAACCAACTAATGGAGATGGCCAATTTCTGAGTGAAGTTATCTCTCATATTGTCCGCTTATCCGTTTCGCTTATTTGTGACGTTATGTTCATAGTGAATTTAGGTTTGTGTGTATACGTTCGTATTTATCCGACTGCTAAATAGAAGAGGGTGATATTATTTCACACACGTGTTTAGGTATATCCAAAAAGTTGCATATAGATTTGTACATTCTGATTAATATTTATACTAGCTATTTGCCCTTTGCTTCGTATGCGTGGATTTCAGAAATACAAAAACAAATAGATTTTAGATGACTTATTAAAATATATTCTTTATTGCACTTGTAAATTACATTGTTAATGCATTTATAAATATTAGACTTATCTCTGACAGAGATCTCTTCCAGTCAACCCAATGCAGTTAAATCTATATTATTATATTTATACAGTTAAATAAAATCTATATATATATATATATATATATATATATAAGAGAGAGAGAGAGAGAGAGAGAGAGAGAGAGAGAGAGAGAGAGAGAGAGAGAGAGAGAGAGAAATAATACGTAGATTAGTAAGTTCTGAAATCTATATTATTATATTTATGTCTATATATATTATATTATAACTTCAGATATCAACTGTGAATGGCATACAACTTTGTGATGTAGATTTATGATGGGAACAAACGACAAAGACATAGATAGACACAATATTACTATTATATAACAAAACAAACAAAGTATTATCTCTCTCTCTCTCTCTCTCTATATATATATATATATATATATATATATATATATATATATATAAACAAAGTCAACTCTGTTATGGTGTACCGTAAGCTTGTTTGCCATTCTAAGTTACACAAAAAAAATCACTATTAAGTTTAGAACCTAAATTCCGATATGTATTATTTTAAATAGTATTTGTTATTCCTAACATACGCCGGGGAATGTTCAAAAATATATCCTCTTTTTCCCAATAGATCCCATTCAACCCTTCCCCTGCTATACGTTACTGCAATAATTGCGAGCGACAGCGAGTTGTAAAAATTTACAACTTTGCTTCCGCAAACGTTACGTCTGCCACTATTGTGATGCTGATGCGTGCTCTTAAATTCTGACAAATTTCACAGAGGTTCTCAAACTTAAAATATAAAAAAAAAAACATAGTTAATATGTTTTTTTTTTTTATATTTTAAATTAACGTTACTGACATAATAATACGGTAACAATAAAAAATAATTGTTGTTCCAATGTAATTTATTAAAATAATACTTTTACCATTTATTTAAACACAATCCAGAAAAGATAGAATATGTTCTAAAATAATTTTAAATAATTATACAAAAGGGGAGACAAACTTATCAATACACAATGGAAATCAATTGGGGGGCAAAGAATTATTAGTAATGGAGATTAGCAACCTCGTTGCTAGCAAAATACTCTATCAGGTCGACATCCTCTCGGTTCCTCTTGGATACCATCGTGTTTAATTTATTGTTGAAATCATCACAATGCGTAAACGAACTCGCTTCATCCTTATTTATCATCCCACACTGATGCCCTGCCAGTGTATACCGATAGCGCAGGCGCAGTTTCCATTCCATTATAATTAAAAAAAAAAAATTAAATATAGAACAAGATATTATCAACGGATATTCCTGATAAAGTCATTTTAATGTCAAAGATAACAAACACTGCGACAAGTATCTTCTAGCCTATAATTAAAAAAGTACAGGGGGAAAGGGATTGTTAGTAATGGGGTCTAATCGACCCTTTGTTAGCAATACACCCTATCAGGTCGACCTCCTCGCGGCTCTCCCTGGAAACCGTCGTGGTTAAGTCAAGTGGAATTTGTCACGATGGGCTAACTGACCTGCTCTCACCTGTCATCCCTCACTGGTGCCCCGCCAGCGTATCCCGATAAGGTAAGCGAGGTTACTATTTCATTATCACCCATTTAAACATTAAAAAAGCACTTGTCCAGTGTAACCGAACGCTTACTGTTTATTTCTCATTGCACGATGCGTCGCTTGTTATTTTTTTAATAAATACATTATTGCGTATCACGAAACGCCACACTCCGAATGCATTCAAAACGTTAACATTTTGTAAAGAATAAAGACGGAATAATAAGTAAGTGTTTTAAATTTGTTGTTACTGTCTACCCTAATGGGAGACAGGCGTGACAGATATATATGTATGTATGTATGTTTTAATTTTTCCTCCAAAAGATTACAACAGTAAACCTATTATAAATATAAACAATTACAAGAAATAATCACAATGGGGAAACAATATACCCAACCAGGTCGATCTCTTGCGTGGCAACCCCTGGATGAACTATCATGGTTAATTATAAACAATGATGGGACTGGCCTGTTTTTGTTCATCTATCTAGATCATGGTGCTCCGCCAGATGTATCCCGTTACATACATATACCATTTTCATGTATGTTTTAAAAAAAACTGTCCACTGCTGAACATAAGCCTTAATTAGCCGTAGTTGCCACGTTTGGCAAGCGGGTTGGCAACCGCAGTAAAACTTTTAGTGATGTTTTAAGAGGGACGCTGCCCTCGCCCTCTCTCAGTCGACTTTTACGACATCCACAGGAAAAGAAGGGGTGGCTTATTCTATGCCGGGACCACACGGCAATTGTTTTAATAACAATTAGTAAATGCAACAAACAAATAAACACACATACATCCTTAGTACGTAACAAAATTAAATTTTATTTCATGCCAACTATCTGGACGAGTGGCGGTCCTCCACCGTGCGTTTTTCAAGGCACTCTCTTCCACGCATAACCACTCTTTAGAATCAACTTCCAGTAGCAGTATTTCCGAACCGATACGACAACATAACCTTCAAGAAAAGAGCATATTCCTTTTTAAAAGGCCGACAGCACACCTTGATGGGTGATCATGGGCGGTGGTAGTCAATTACCACCAGGTGAGCCGCATGCTCGTTTGCCCCCTGTGTTGTAAAAAAAAAACAAAATTAAATATATAAAGTGAAATAAACTTAATAAAAAAGTATTGAATTAATATTGGGAAGCGCTGTCGCCAACTAAACCAGTTTAAACCGGCGTTAACGACACCGATAAAAGCGACTAATGCGGATTTTAACGAACCCACGGCATCGGATTTTTATAGTTGCCGTGGTATTAATGTACCCGTGCACAAATAAAGGGTTAAATGTTGGGTATGAAATTTCTATTGTTTGAATACGGTACTTTAATTACTTCAGTAATATTCGACATAATAGAAAAATTTAAAAAATTGAAAAGTGGTAACCGTCGCCTATAGACATGAGCAGCACCATGGACATAACAGAGTATACTGTTTCGCCCATGATACCACCCATGCGTACCCATTTCTGAGGACTCAGGTGTTATTCCTCTGTACCCTGTAAATTCACGCCATATCCCACCCTTCAAACCGAAACACAGCTGTGCAAACACAACTTTTTCACGGTTGAAACACGAATGGGACAGAGGTACCCAAACAATTGACTTTGGATTACAAATAAAACAAACATCTAAATCGATTTACAATAACTAAAGATGCCTTTTGAAGAAATTTTAATCGAATTGGGAACGTTCTTCTCGTAGTATGTTCAGAAATAATGTTAGCTGATGCAGACTTCGCTTTGACAATCATTTCTGGCAGCATGCTCACGTCAATACTGCAGTACGGAACCCTTTACTGTTACAATATTCGGAAGTCGATCGTCCGCCGTAAAAGTTTACGAGTGAGTTCCGGCAAATTAACGTCAAGATTTCATTGGACATATTGCAGTGGAGTGAACTTGTTTATTACTTGTACTGTAGATGGGGCATAAGATGATGAAGAGTTTGTAACATCATGAAATAATAATATTTATTTATTTATTTATTTAAAAGTACCCGTAACCGGCGAGCGTGTATGAAAAGATTGATGAATGTGGAAGAAGCGAAAGAGGTTTGGTTGAATCGAAGCATTTGGCGTTCCATTGTTTCTGCCTACCCTAATGGGAGACAGGCGTGACAGATATGTATGTATGTATGTATTATTTATTTTTGTTTTGCTTACAAATTATATCATCGATATAAATTTATACGCTACACTACACTCGTATTTTATTTAAGAAAATAAATATTAATTACAGTCACCAGAGGGAGACTGTACAAAAGTCGATTGCTTGGGTACCTCTGTCCCATTCGTGTTTCTACCGTGAAGCAGTTGTGTTTGCATGGCTGTGTTTCGGTTTGAAGGGTGGGATATGGCGTGAATTTACTGGGTACAGAGGAATAACACCTGAGTCCTCAGGGATGGCAACGCATGGGGGGTATCATGGGCGAAACAGTATACTCTGTTATGTCCATGGTACTGCTCATGTCTATAGGCGACGGTTGGCACTTTCCGTCAGGTGGCCCGTCAGCTTGTTTACCATTCTAAGTTGTATAAAAAAAAAGTTTTGTATATGTAAAAATATATATTAATATTTAAAAAAAATAAAATATATGCAAAAAAATGACTGATTGGCTGAAATTTTAATGAAAGTTTTGTGGTTGTATGTGTAAAAATAAGATAATGTAATTCATTGGGAATATCCAGTCTCGTTGCACCAAAATAGACAGATAAATAGATACTCTTTATTGTTTCCTCCAAAAGATTACAATAGTAAACTTATTATAAATATAAACAATTACAAGAAATAATCACAGTGAGAAAACAATGGGCGACCATATCTACCTTTTATCAAAAAAATGTTTCTGTAACTCTTAATTTTGTAAATAGTAAACTATAAAACATAATAAATACAACCAATTTTTTATTATACGTTTTAATACAAAGGTAGAGAATCCTCAAGGCACAATTATTCTTATATGTTTATTTAAAAAAAAATATAGGTATAAAACAAATTTAGTTTTTAATTTTTTTTTTTTTACAAACATTTTTTTTTACAATATTAAAAGCAAATAATCAAATTCAAGGAATAGAGGGAGGCAGTTACGGTTTCAAATCAGCAAGGTAACAATTCACCGAATTTAAACCTCGTAAAGTTAAATGGAGTGAGAATTCGACCCCGAACATGTGTACTTGTGACTGCTAATGGATTTAGAATTTATTGTATCACCACCCACTTTCCCAAAGCCCACTGAAATAATAATTTCACAAAATGTTTTATGAACTCTATGTCAATACAATAAGGTTGAGTTTCCATTATTTTTGTGGACAATACTAACAATATTAAATTTGTCAGTTATTATGTTTTAAAATGACGGTAAGTTGCCACTACTATGGTGTATGGTATTCGTAAAAAATATTTTAAAATCGACTTTTAAGCGAGATAAAAGTGAGACAGATATTGAAGAAATTGAAAAAGTTTCAATGGTTCCAAATTTTCCAAAAAATAATTAGTGAAATATAATTATCATCGCATTAACTACTAGCGGCTCGTCCCGGCGTCGCACGGGTGGACATTTTTACATTTTAAAAAGTGGCTATTAAGGCTTGCACACGCGACGGAAGCTTAAAAATGAAATAACTTCTCCCGTTTTCCCAACATTTACCTTCACTGCTCTGCTCCTATTAATCGTAGCGTGATGAAAAGTATACTATAACCTGCCCAGCAGTATGAAGAATAATTGTACTAAGTTTCGTTAAAATCCGTCGAGTAGTTTTTGTTTTTATAACGAACATACAGACAGACAGACAAAAATTTTACTGATTGCATTTTTGGCATCAGTATCGATCACTAATTACCTCCTGATAGTTATTTTGAAAATATATTTCATGTACAGAATTGACCTCTATACAGATTTATTATAAGTATAGATAGATTAACTGTCCACTGCTGAACATAGGTCTTTCCCATAAGGAAGATTTTGCCAGTAGTTGCTACGCTAATCAGGCAGATTGGCAACCGCAGTTTTTTTTTTTTTTACAACACAGGGGGCAAACGAGGATGCGGCTCACCTGATGGTAAGTGACTACTGCCGCCCATGATCACCCACAACACCAGCGGCATTGCAGGTGTGCTGCCGGCCGAGTTAAGTGTAAGATCCCTGAATCACTTCTTACAACATCCACTGCAAAAGAAGGTGTGGACTATTCTATACTGGAATCATTCTCCTATGATAAAATATGATTACCATATTTTATTTCTAATTTCGATTGATTTTTTCAAATCAGAATTAAACTCTATAAATCACTCCTTAACTTCATTATAATACTGTACTAACTGTGTAGAAACTAACATATAACTTACCGAGGGGAAAGGGATTGTTAGTAATGGAGACTGAGAATCCCATTGCTAGCAATATACCCAACCAGGTCGACCTCCTCGCGGTTCCCCCTGGAGACTATCATGGTTAATTTCTGATGAATTCATCATGATAGGCTAACTGGCCTGTTTTCATTCTCATCTATCACCCTTCACTGGTGATCCGCCAGCGTTAGCGCAGGCGGGGTTACCATACCATTTTCGCCCATAAAAAAAACGTACCTGCTATATTATGTACATTCTATAATATATCACTTAAATACTTACTAAAAAGATTTAAACCCTCACAAGAACTTTTTAAAATCAAACCGTTTAAAGTTCGACTTGCTAAATTGTTCAATTTTAAATTAATCCGACTTCGAGTTATCATGGTAAAAACATATCTTTTTTGTAATGTTTAGGGTAGACATTTTTTTTTAAGAAAATCACTTGGGTGTAATAATGTTTTTAATTTCGACAGTACTATTTGAATGTTGGCACGTGCGACAAGGGCAATAGTACGACGGAACAGAAATGTGACTATAACATAAATAAATAACCAGAGTGTTATGACTATGAAATACTTCGGCGTTAACCAATGTACATACTGAACGTTTAAAATCGAACGAGACTAAGAGAAATTAATGGTGGAACGATGGGCAGCGTCCCTCTTAAAACATCCCTCATAAAGCCTAACTGCGTTTGCCAACCTGCTTGCCAAACGTGATAACTAGTGGCAAACCTTTTATAGGGTAGGCCTGTGTCCATCAGTGGAGAGTTTACAACTGATGTAAAAATGTTGCTTGCCAAATTGGCTTAATGTTCAGGCTACCCAAAAATGTATAACAATATCTCAACTTATTCATCGCATTAAATTTCATTTTATTTCATTATAACATCTTTATGACACATTATATAATTATTCTAGATAAATAAATAGACACTTTTACGCGCGCAAAAAAAAAATTAAGTAAAACACAAAAAATAGTTCTATTTAATACACTTACACACATACCCATTCGGCCATTCTAATCCAATAAACTGCTTAACGGTTCCGCACACTATAATTTTGTTTTTCCCTCGGGTCACTCCAATTTTGGTAATATCCTCGCGTCAAAATTCGATTTATACATAGAAAAAAAATAGATTTTTTTCTCTCCCCTTTCCGTAATCGTTCATGTGGAGAGAGCATTAGCTATTGCTAACCCTTACGACGCCGAAACTACATTTATCTTTCATTTCAATTGACATTTTTTTTTTACTATTCTGTTTTGATTAATAGTTTTCTTGACGTTTGTCTTTTTATTTTTTATTTACCAATTGTTTGCGGTAAGATTACGGTTGAATTAGTTTTAATAATATCTATTATTGAATATAAATACCGCATTAACAATATACTTTTTGTGGTAACACCCCTTTCATTAATTTTGTTTAATGGAATATATAAAAAGAAATTAACGTTGCTTCTGATATTTTTTTATAGTTTTATGAGTTGCTCATTTTAATTATATTATTTCTAAGAATTATTATTACTGATTAATTATACAGTATTGGCCAATGTTTGATGTTTTTTCTATTTAAAAACTTTTTATATAAATGTCGAAATAAGATAATTACGTTCGTATAATATATGAAGCTTGCATTCAGAAGAAATCTTGTATTTTACAGTTCATGTAATTTTTATAGTATCAAATGATGTTCGTTTGATTTTAATGATGTTGGATATATTATCGTTTTTCATTATAGTGACTTTACAATGATTTTCTTTCTTTTACAATCATTTTGTTGTTATAATTACTGTATTTATACTGTTTTTATATTATTATTATTATTACCAGTACTGTCATCATCATCATCATCATCATAATTATTTCAGCCATTATTTCGTCCACTGCTGGGTATAAGCCTCTCCCACAGACTGCCTTAAAGAACAGTCTTGAGCCATCTGCATTCACTGATTCTCTGCGATGCATTTGAGGTCGTCACTCCAACAGGTTGGAGGGGGGGAGGTCGTCCTACTTGCATTTGTCCGTAAAGGGTGGCCATTCAAGAACCTTTCTTACCCAAAAAAAAGATTAGAATTAACACATTTTATTTTTGATATATAATAAATATTAGAAATCACAGAATTTCGTTCTGACAACCGCAGCGACATTTCAAAAGACGCCAAGTAATTTACGACTCACAACTCGACACCGCGCTGTACACCCACATCTTAACGGTTGTTAGTGAAAACACATAAATATGTCAAAATCTAGTAGCCAAAACAAAATGGCGGATTTATTCTAAAATTGACCCTCAGTCAGAGGTGGCGGAACTAATTTTATCACGTTTACACTTGGACCCGGGCAAATGTCCTTAAAAGTACATTGTCCGTAAATTTAGGGGTCATTTAGGCCCGGTCACACCCAATTTCAGTGTTAACAATGTAATCTGTGTCTATTTACTAACTGTTGTATTTTTTAACATTTTATTTGTCAAAATTGTACTTAAAGATATTTGGGTGTAATACACTGCAGCTTTAGTTATTACTGTGCAGCAGAAATGCATGTGTACATATAATACATTTATTTATGCAACTTAAAATGGCAAACAATTTGACGGCCCACCTGATGGATAGTGGTTGGAATATATAAATACACTTGAACAGTAGCATAGACATAACAGACTATACTGTGTCGCACCTGATGTCCTTTATACGTTGTCATTCCTGAAGACTAAAATGTTATGCCTCTGTACCCTGCAATTTCATTGCCATATCCCATCCTCCAAATCGAAATACAGCCATGCAAACATAACAACTTCACGGTAGAAACACGAATGGAACAGAAGTGCTCAAGCAGACGACTTTTGTGCAACATCTCGTTTTGGTAAATATATAAATACCTAATGGTTAGCTGGTAGAGAATGTCATATGACATTAAGCTCGCCACTTGTACAAAGTTTTATTGTGCAATAAAGAATAAATAAATACATATATCTACTTTTTATACTGATTTACAAAGATTTGCGTTACAGCTAGTAAAAAATAAAATAACATATGTATATTATATATCAAAATTAGCCTTATATAAGTATGTATAATTTTATTATTACTTATTTTGTGCTATGCTAATGCCCATGTTAAGAACAAACAAGTTACACTAAATTGGTGGAAAGTGGTTGGAATTTTTAAATGACCGTAAAGCAATAACGATGTGGTCACGCTTCGATAAAGACGTTATGGTGACAATGTAGTGACCACGTGGTCCACGTTGGGGTGGCCACGGTCAATTTTGCAATTTTCGAAAACGAAATTTTAGAAGATATTAAAATTGTGTTACTGTAATGCAGTACGTAATTTATTATATATATACCATGGACAAACAGAGTATACTGTTTCGCCCATGATACCCACCATGCGTTGCCATTCCTGAGGACTCAGGTGTTCCTCTATACCCTGTAAATAAATTAAAGTAAATATTAATAAAAAAATCTCTTTTTCTTGAAAATATTAAAGTAATTTTTTTTTATTTTATAATAAATCCATAATTTTTTCTCCTAAAAATTGTTATAAAGCATATCTCTGTCTGTCCATTAACAACAATTTATTAGATTAATCCCACTATCACATCGCGTAATCGAAATATTTAACAAACTATAAAATGTGTGTGGCCCACCAACGGAAGGGTTAACTATAATTAAGGCCAATTAATTAATTAATGAGCAGCGCAATCTCCCATTAAACACAACAAAGTGACGGTTACATGACAGTTCTGACGTGATGTGGGTTTTCATATGCCCACTATCTTCTAGATCTGTTTTAATTGCTACACAAAACGCCAATTTATTAATTAATATGAATCATACTTAATGAATGTCGTAAGAGGCGACTAAGAGAACTTAATAGGGATGGGCAGCAGTGTTCCTTTCAAACATCTCTAAAAATCTAACTACGTTTGCTAACCTGTCTGTTAAGCGTGGTAACTATTGCCAAAACTCTCCATTTGGGGAAGGCTTATCAGTGGATGAGTATACTTTATTTGCACTATACAATATAGGAAAAAAACAAGACAATTATATATAATTGTTATAGACTAATTAAAAAAAAAAAAAGTAAGTAATATATATATATATATATATATATATATATATATATATATATATATATATATATATATATATATATATATAATATCAGACATGTTAAATATGTACCTAATATTAGGACATTATATAATTATATATTAAATAATAATAGTATCAAAACAGTATAAAAATATAGTAATTATAACAACAAAATGATTGTAAAAGAAAAAAAAATCATTGTAAAGTCATTACAATGAAAAACGATAATATATCCAACATCATTAAAATCGAACGAACATCAATTGACATTATAAAAATGACATCAACTGTAAAATACAAGCAACTGTCAATAATGAGAGTCGATCGAATTGCGAACTGTCAAACCCATTGATATAAAAGTTAATGGTTTGTCAAAACATATAATGCTGTAATGACGTCGAATTGTGACATTTATTGACGTCGACTGCACTTGATAAATGGTGTGATGACAAGAATAAAGGAATTCACATAGTTTGCAAAATGTGAAATTGAGTATTCACAAATCTACTTGATAAATACGTGCGTTAAACGCAACACAACAGAAGTACCTATATGTTCGAATAAATCTCTTGTCATAAAATTTAAAAATTAACAATTTTTGGAAACAACAAAAATTAGACGGACTTCGGTTTAATAAAACTTTAAATACAATAGTTAAATACATTGTGCGTTTAATATAGATCAATATGGCCATTTATATCATGTAATTTATATATTTATGAACATATTACAGATTTAAAATGCAGGGACATAGCAGTTGCGGCGGTACCGGCCGGGAAGTGAACGACTATTTAGTATCAGCATTGCACCCATGCGAAGCCGGGGCGTATCACTAGTATATATATGAAGTATCAAAACATCTCCTGTCGCTATGTGGGCGCCGTGGAAGCGTATTGTGAACCAATTATTTTAAGTTTCGTTGTTTCTTCTTTCATAAAGCATTTAGATAATATGTAGATAGAAGCAAATAAAATTGATTCGTATAGACAATCAGCAGCATCTTCGATAACAGCCAATCCAATTAAATAGGAAAAACGTATACATTTTACGGCCAACGATAAAACACGGTGCATTATTGAGGTAGAAAAATGACACATAAAACTTTAAGTAGTTTGGACTCACTCAAAAATATGAACGGTATACGTCGTAAATGTGGGTAAATAATACAAAATACAATAAGTGGCGATATTGGGGATGAGAGACGACCGGCGACTTCGGACGCTCGGGGCACACTGGGCGTGTTGAGACTGTTCTTAAATAATTTAACATTTTATTCCAAAAATAAAACAGTGACTTCAGTTGATGCGAAACCAGTTATTTTGATTTATGAAATAAACTACTAAACCGATTGTGACAAAATTTTGTTGCAACCAATCTGTTAGTATGTTTTTTCAGATAAAAAAAGAATTTTCCAAACCGATTTATTATCGGTTTGGAAAATTCTTGATGACGGAGTTATGAAGTAACAAATGTAAAAAATACAACCGAATTGAAAATCTCTTTCTTTTTTAGTCGGTTGAAAAGTAGAAGAAAGAACTTTAATGTAATTATTTGTCTAATTCGTATAGATTTTTATTTGTTTTCCAACCGACATAAAAAAAGGAGGAGAGACTCAATTCGGTTGTATTTTTATTTTATAATTGTTACCCATATTTTTATAATTAGATTTAGATAACTCTTTTTTATCTGATATTCCTATTATTCCATAGAAATATTATCAATATCGGTTCAATAGTTTTGTTGTTACACCAAAAAAACTGGATTGGCCGCAAACAAAGTCGGTGTTATTGCGTTTTATAAAATTTTCATCATGCTGGGTAGAATAGGGTTGACGCAGCTGTTTTTCCTATTAAAATATTTTATTATTTTTATTTATTTTATTATATATATATACAGGGTGTCCGGTAATGAATGGATAACCTTGAAACATCTTATAGTTCAACTTATGGCTGTCCTAAAAAAAATACAAAACATATTTTTGGTGAGTTTTACAGGTTTACCAATGCACTCGCCAAAAACTAAAAAATATAATTATGCTATATAAAATAATTATTAAATATTTTAAAGTATCCACCTTCTAATTAGTTCTTTTTTTAAGCCCAGTATGCTACGGACCTAAGGGCTCGTTGACACTAGGCGTCATAAGGACGCGTTCACGCGGCTAGTCACAGTCGTAAACATTTACGAGCGCGCAGGGATTAAGACGACGCTTCGAGATATTCGCGTTTTATTAAAAAATATCTATTTGTTGTTCTGTGACAAATATTGAGGAATAGATAGACAAACATATTGTTGTTTCTATATAGTAATAAAATTATTATACACTACCGTTACACCCGTGTCCTTGTCCACAAGACCGGAATAAAAGTCGGCTATGTTCTTCTTCATCACATATAATACGTGTACGCCTTTAATAGTTATTTTTTTACAGACATATATATAATTAGTAAGAACTAGCTACGTATTGAAATGTTTATACATTTTTTATGCAACTTAGAATGGCAAACAAGTTGACGGTCCATCTGATAGAAAGTGATAATCGTCGCCTATAGACATGAGCAGTATCATGGACATAACAGAGTATACTGTTTCGTCCATTATTGAAGTTGCCATTTCTGAAGACCCAGATGTTATTCCACTGTACCCTGTAAATTTCACTGCCATATCCCACCCTTCAAACCGAAACATAGCCATGCAAACACAACTGCTTCACGGTAGAAACACGAATGGTACAGAGGTGTCCAAGCAAACTACTTTTATACAAAGTCTCCCTCTGGTAATATTTTTTTATATACTCCTTTTTTACCTCCACACGGTTCCTCCTTGGAACCATACTGCTTAAATTGTTCTTGAATTGCCCACAATAGGCTAACTGACCTGCTTTCATGCTCACCTATCATCGTTCACTAGTACGGGGTACTAGTGTACCAGCGTATACCAATAATGCAGGCGGAGTTACAATGCCATTTTCTACCGTGAAGAAGTTGTTTGCATGGCTGTGTTTCAGTTTGAAGGATGGGATATGGCGTGAATTTACAGGGTACAGAGGAATAACACCTCAGTCCTCAAGAATGGCAACGCATGGGAGGTATCATGAGCGAAACAGTATACTCTGTTATGCCCATGGTAGTGCCCATTTCTATAGGTGAAAGTTACCACTTTCCATTAGGTGGGCAGTCAGCTTTGCCATTCTAAGTTGTATAAAAAAAATATTAAAATAAAAATAGATAATAGTGGAATGATTTATTTGGAAATTCAAAATCGATTCCCCAAACCTTCCCAAATATACATTCTTGAAACTATTGTGATTTGTATATGTCTATACAAATATAAATCATTCGGTCAGCCTATGTGAAACACGTATAATCCTTATTCTCACAGCATCCCGATAACCTTGTTATTCGACCAGCAAATCGGATTACGCAGTGACCACTGGTCAGTTTTGGGGTAAAAGGGTTAATTTCGTGGCAACGTAACGGTCAATTTGATATAATTAGTTAACGCTGTTTAGTAAGTGTGGGAAATGTATTCTGGACAAATATATTTTAGTTAACAAAAAGAAAAATCAGTCACAAACAAACATACATAGAGAAATGACAACATGTTTTGTAAAGGTGGCAGTCTTCCACCGTGCGTTTTTCAAGGCACTTTCTTCCACGCACAACCACTCTTTGCAATCAACTGCCAACAGCAGTATTTCCGAACCGATACTACAACATAACCTTCGAGAAAAGGCATATTCCTTTTTAAAAGGCCGGCAGCACACCTGCAATGCCGCTGGTGTTGTGGGTGATCATGGGCGGCGGTAGTCATTTACCATCAGGTGAGCCGCATGCTCGTTAGCCCCCTGTGTTGTAAAAAAATACCACTTTATCATATCATATATCATAGCCTTCTCCATAAGGGATATTTTGCCAGTGATTGCTACGATCAGCAGACCGATTAGCCAGAACTGCAGTTAGGCTTTTAAAGAAGTTTTGGAGAGACAATACAATAATAAACATATATATAAAATTTCAGCTGAGAAAAACGAGCAAGAAACTCAATTGTTGCTTTTTTTAAACAAAAGTTGAGTGTAAACTCAACATTTAACTTAAAAAAAAAATGGACGAGTGCAATGATTTTCATAAAAACTACAGTTAATTTTTATTTTATATTTTTTTATACAACTTAGAATGATAAACAAGCTGACGGCCCACCTAATGGAAAGTGGTAACCGTCGCCTATAGGCATGAGCAGTACCATGGACATAACAGAGTATACTACTTCGTCCATGATACCCCCCATGCGTTGCCATTCCTGAGGACTCAGGTGTTATTCCTCTATACCCTGTAAATTCACGCTATATCCCACTGTATAAACCGAAACACAGCCATGCAAACACAACTGCTTTACAGTTGAAACACGAATGGGACAGAGGTGCCCAAGCAAACGACTTTTGTACAAAGTCTCCCTCTGGTAAAACGTCAAATGTCTATCCTTACTTATGTTTCCGTAGTGAAGCAACAGTACTTGCATGTGTTTCAGTTTAAAGAATGGGATACCATACACCCTTATAGTCATTTAGAACCATTACATATAAAATTAAATTACTTTATTCGCATGCTTAGATTATACAGATAGAGTGTCTCCATACAAATGCTTCGAGAAAAGTGGGTTAACTATTTCATACAATTTTGCGTGGTAAATACTTATGAGTGATTCCTTTATAACTTTTATATTTATTTTGTTTTATAATTTTTGCATCTTTTTAATGTGTAAAACTAATTTTATTTATTAAATAATTGAATATAAATACGTCAAGATAAATTGCGTGCTAAGTATATAGAACACTAATAAAAAAACGAATCAGCTAATTTCTTTCTTTCTTTCTTTATTCATTATTGTACACAAAAGGTTATTGAAATGTAAAAACAAACATAATAGTACATAAAAGCGAGCTTATCTCCAATAGAGATTTCTTCCAGCAAACCCAATATGAGAAAAGTGACAGTTCATTAGTAGTTACAGTCATACATGTATACCAATCGACTTAAATGTTATAGTTAAAAATAAATAAATAAAATGTCTTTACAATTGAAAAGACCAATAGGTATAAATAAATATAAATATATATAAATAAATATAAATATAAGTAAATACATATAAATAGATAGATATATATTATATATAATACACAAATATAATTAGTACGTACATCAGCATTGTGAGATTAGCTGACGAAAAGTTGACCCGTTTTTGAAACTCGATGCTCTATCTATATAATCTAAGTTTACACGATTGTGTATGTACGAGAGACATTGTTTAACATTAATATCTGTAGGAGTTGGTTACCATTTCCAATCAAATGGGCCATCACCTTACATTCTAAGTAATATGAAAAAAAAAAATCATCATTATTTATAATATATATAATATAATATTTTATTTCAATTACACAATAACATTGCATTTTCCCGACAATCGCGTAATATTTACGTTTCCTCTATCGTATTCTTGAGAAGTGCACATTATCCCTATTTCTCCATGTCCTCCCCGTTTCTCCAACTATCTTTAGATTGGAGTGTTTATTTCATAGCGAACAGAATGTCTCCTAAATAATTCGCAGATAACGCGCGAGCGGGATATCGCTAACAATAACGCCGCGACCGGCAGCGATAAAAGCTAGAGGTGGAAACGTTCCAGTGGGTGAAACAGGATGATATTATTGTGGATAAGAACATTATTCGCCATCTTGGATTATTGGGAGCGGACTGGACGAGGATAGATACAGCTATAACAACATCGACAACAGTACTTGAATTATTGAAAGAAAGAAACTTGATTTTGAACAAATATGCGACAGCATCCACGCAGAGTTTAAAAATTACTAAAACTAATAAACTACTTTAGTAACAAAATGTGTAAAAGAATAATCAATGAATAATGCATATTAATTGATTTTTCATTACAACGTGTGTATGTGTGTGTGTGTGTGTGTGTGTGTGTGTGTGTGTGTGTGTGTGTGTGTGTGTGTGTGTGTGTGTGTGTGTGTGTGTGTGTGTGTGTGTGTGTGTGTGTGTGTGTGTGTGTGTGTGTGTGTGTGTGTGTGTGTGTGTGTGTGTGTGTGTGTGTGTGTGTGTGTGTGTGTGTGTGTGTGTGTGTGTGTGTGTGTGTGTGTGTGTGTGTGTGTGTGTGTGTGTGTGTGTGTGTGTGTGTGTGTGTGTGTGTGTGTGTGTGTGTGTGTGTGTGTGTGTGTGTGTGTGTGTGTGTGTGTGTGTGTGTGTGTGTGTGTGTGTGTGTGTGTGTGTGTGTGTGTGTGTGTGTGTGTGTGTGTGTGTGTGTGTGTGTGTGTGTGTGTGTGTGTGTGTGTGTGTGTGTGTGTGTGTGTGTGTGTGTGTGTGTGTGTGTGTGTGTGTGTGTGTGTGTGTGTGTGTGTGTGTGTGTGTGTGTGTGTGTGTGTGTGTGTGTGTGTGTGTGTGTGTGTGTGTGTGTGTGTGTGTGTGTGTGTGTGTGTGTGTGTGTGTGTGTGTGTGTGTGTGTGTGTGTGTGTGTGTGTGTGTGTGTGTGTGTGTGTGTGTGTGTGTGTGTGTGTGTGTGTGTGTGTGTGTGTGTGTGTGTGTGTGTGTGTGTGTGTGTGTGTGTGTGTGTGTGTGTGTGTGTGTGTGTGTGTGTGTGTGTGTGTGTGTGTGTGTGTGTGTGTGTGTGTGTGTGTGTGTGTGTGTGTGTGTGTGTGTGTGTGTGTGTGTGTGTGCGTGCGTCACGTGGTGTGTGCGTGCGTTGCGTGTTTGCGCTTGTGTGTGTGTGTGTGTGTGTGTGTGTGTGTGTGTGTGTGTGTGTGTGTGTGTGTGCGCGTGTGTGTGAGTGTGCGTGCGCGTGCGTTACAATATTCGTCAAAATTATTTCTACAAGTAGCAATTACTATTGTCGGTATTGTTTAATAAATATTACCGACAATATCAAGTTCTGGTCAAACGTAGCAATACGTATAGATTTTAAAAATTAGTTTTAGTTACTTGAATAATATCAGAATAGCAACTAAAAGGTACTTTTATATAAACGTACAGAAATGAAATTTATTTTTATTTAACTTTGAATAAGTACTCATTATATTTCGTAATATTTTTCATTATTTTTATAATTAATTCCATAACCACGTTCACTGTACTTCAACACATTGTCGTTACATGCACATGTTATGTTAACACACATGTTAATCTTAAAATTCTTTAAAAATAAAACAAAAGGCATGTCTACATTGAACCAAACGCAATTTTTACTTAAAGGAAAATCTTCATCGAAATGCTAAGAAAATATTGGATAGAGATTAGGCCATATACTTTTATTGGGTTTTTCCACTATATTTATTTGACGTCGCTCCGCTAGAGGGTGCTGTAAAGAGTCGGCCACTTGAAAATAAATCTTTTTTTGTTTGTTAACACACTTTCTGCTTTACCTTTCGTTTCTTTTTCGAGTTATTGTACAAATAACTGTGGGGTATTTTAACGTGATAATGTCAGTTTTTAGCTTAATTTATTGTCAGTAAGTTTTTGCGGTCGCTTTTTATTTGTGAACGATATATTTTTTTTTTCTATCTAGAATGATTTATTGGCATGTTAAGAGTTTTGTTCTGTGAAGTTTTACTTTGTTATATTTATTTATTTGTTTAAAATAACTTTATTGATCAAAATCAAATATGGTACAAAAGGCGGACTTAATGCTAATAGCATTTGGTACCAGTCAATCTTTGCGATGAATCACAAACGGGACACAATGAATCACCAGAGGAAGACTTTGTACAAAAGTCGATTGCTTGGGTACCTCTGTTCCATTCGTGTTTCAACCGTAAAGCAGTTGTACTTGCATGGCTGTGTTTCGGTTTGAAGGGTGGGATATGGCGTGAATTTACAGGGTACAGAGGAATAACAACTGAGTCCTCAGGAATGACAACGCATGGCGGGTATCATGGGCGAAATAGTATACTCTGTTATGTCCATGGTACTGCTCATGTCTATAGGCGACGGTTACCACTTCTCATCAGGTGGATCGTCAACTTGTTTGCCATTCTAAGTTGTATAAAAAACTATTATTATTATTATTGGAATAAACTTAATATAAAAATATGAAAATAATATGCCAACAATTAAATAATTTTATTGAATTTAGATTGAAATATTTTAAAGCGGTCCGGATTCGAACCTGTACCTTTTACACCGTATCGTAGTGCCCCTAACTAGTTAAGCTTTCGCTTTACATAGATCACTTATGATAATTCTTTTTTTTTTCTCCCGTCTTCGGCTCATTTATTGACGATTGAAGGTGTTCTTTTTCTTTGTGAACTAATTGAACATAGTGTGTGTCTCTGTGTATATGTGCGTGTATGTGTATGTGCGTATGTGTGTGTGTGTGTGTGTGTGTGTGTGTGTGTGTGCGTGTGTGTGTGTGTGTGTGTGTGTGTGTGTGTGTGTGTGTGTGTGTGTGTGTGTGTGTGTGTGTGTGTGTGTGTGTGTGTGTGTGTGTGTGTGTGTGTGTCCACGATTAAAATAGTTTATTTCGTGGCAGTTTTATTTAGAAGTCCATTATTGAACAAATACATCTAAAACATTTTGGTAGATAGATTATTTTCTTTACAAATTATTGACCACTCAACAATAATAACAATACAAGATACAATTCCCACAAAACGGAAGCCGAGTGCCGTACGCAGTGATCTTGCACCGTCGGCGTCGTAAAATTTTACGATAACGTTGCACGCACGTGTAATGTCAGTGTACGTCCCCCGGGCGACAGTGATGGCGCATCATATTTATGATGTCCGACAATTTATTCGCTACGAACTATTGATAGATGGACCGCAGGGGGTGAGTTGTCGATAAGTTGTTGAAAGTGTATTGTTAAATATATGTTTATTGACGTGTATATTTATATAAATAAAAAAAAATATTTGTGCTGATACTCAGTATAAGTTATGGTTTAATTTTTGACTAAACAGAGCTGTGTAATGTATCTACAGAGATATTTATATATTAATACTTATATCTAAATACATAGCAATTTAAATATTGCATTGCATAATACCGCATTCTATTTGCATTATTTTAGAAAAAATGCAAAAGAAAGAAAAAAGGAGAGGTCGTAACCATACTCCTTTTAAAAAAAGGAGTATGTTTACGACCTATTTGGGTATTTAGAGGTACACAAAGACAGTGGTTTTTGACTATTTATCATTGCCATTGTGATTAATACAACACAATACGCCGGCATTTTGTCCTGGGTATTAGAATCCAAGATTGCTTGGGTACCTCTGTCCCATTCGTGTTTCAACCGTGAAGCAGTTGTGTTTGCATGGCTGTGTTTCGGTTTGAAGGATGAGATATAGCGTGAATTTACTGGGTACAGAGGAATAACATCTGAGTCCTCAGGAATGGCAACGCATTGGGGTATCATAAGCGAAACAGTATACTCTGTTATGTCCATGGTACTGTTCATGTCTATAGGCGACGGTTACCACTTCCCATCAGGTGGGCCGTCAGCTTGTTTGCCATTCTAAGTTGTATAAAAAAAAATCTCTCAGATTAATTTGACTCATTATAAATGTTTTCCATCATCGACAGTATGTTATAGATAGTTTTTGAGTTATTATTAAGTTATGAAAGTTGAATTATGGAAACATTTTTTGAAAATTTTCGTTGCAAATATATATATTAAATTAAAAAATATTGCCCTTTCTCTTTAGCAGTCGGTTAAAATGGCAACGAAATCAATATTGTTCGATAAACTATAAAACTACTTCACTGAATAGCACCTCAATACAGGCGTTCACCCCAAATTCAGTCGTCAGATCGTGAGCCGATACGGAATGACGTTGTAAATGCGTACTTATTGTTTATTGCTAATAAATATTATTGACGTCGCCCGCGGAATTAATTCGGAAGCGTGTCGGTAATGAATACGAGTTTATAGCTACATCATATAATATGTATGGGTAGAGTGAATTTGACGTAATTGCAAAATGTATTCATTGACGTATTGAATATTTACCTAACGACGAGCAATATACCCGACCAAGTAGACCTCCTCGCGGTTCCCCCTGGAAACTATCATGGTTAATTTCTGATGAATTCATTATGATGGACTAACTGGCCTGTTTTCATCCTCATCTATCACCCTTCACTGGTGCTCCGCCAGCGTATCCCGTTAGCGCAGGCGGAGTTACCGTTCTATTTTCATCCAATAAAAAAAACGACGAGTTTATACTCGTCGTTTGCATTGCATATGCGTGTTATTGCTAGCATTTTGAATCTAATTTTACTTAACTGACTATTATTTATCTATTATATACGTATAGTCTACCAGAGGGAAACTTTGTACAAAAGTCGATTGCTTGGGTACCTCTGTCCTATTCATGTTTCTACCAACCAACAGTGAACCAGTTGTGTTTCCATGGCTATGTTTCGTTTGAAGGGTGGAATATGGCGTGAATTTACTGGGTACAGAGGAATAACACCTGAGTCCTCAGGAATGACAACACATAGGGGGATATCATGGACGAAACAGTACACTCTGTTATGTCCATAGTACTGCTCATGTCTATAGGCGACGGTTACCACTTTCCCATCAGATAGGCCGTCAGCTTGTTTGCCATTCTACAAGTAAGTTGTATAAAAAAAAACTTGTTGTTTTTTTTTTCTGTAGAAATTAATTATTAAGATTATTATAAGAATTTTATTTTCAATCTTTATAAAAATATTTCTATTTTACTAATTTAAATGCACAAATTAGAGAGACATTTCATGATAATGTGCGTCTAGCCTTTCACTTCCCAATAACCATATTCTGGCGTCTAATAGTCCCTAATAGAATTACTAGACGTGTAGGCTTAGCCCATAACCCGTCCATTGCTGTGGCTTTCCATTTATGTCGGTGTCACCAAATTAGATTAGACTCAGTCTTTGACTGTTACCCACATGCGTTTGACGCTTTGACGGTCATTTCTCCACCTAACATGTTTCTGATCAGTGGAAGACGATTTCTATTAAGATAGGAATGCAATGATATACTTATTATTTTTGGTACAGTTTAATATTTGATGAAACAATAGCTGTACCTCACAGTTACTTACGTAAGTTGATATTGAAAATATCCGAATAAATCTAGGTTATATTTATTTGTGGACTATATTTTATTTAAATTTGTTTAATCCTCAAGTAACAAACAATTTTTTTTATATAAAATCCCTTTATGTTATAACTTAATATCTATACTATAAGTGGAAGTGCAAAAGCATATAAATAAATAAATATTTTTGTAAAGTTTTCATTTATAATATTAAACTGACAAAAGGATTAGCTGTAAGACTAATTGTGTACTGTGTGTTTAGCCATGTAAATTAGGATAAAAAAATATTATATATTCTTTATTGCACTTGAAAAAATATATATATATATACAGCGATTAGTTTAACAACTTTTTAGCAAGGATGGGCTTATCTCTGAAAGAGATCTCTTCCAGCCAACACAGTGCAGTGAGAGAGATAATTATTAGCGGGTAATCTAGTGCAGGAAAGGTACAAGATAAAAAAAGATCGTAAATATAAGGTAAATATTAAATTAATTTAAACCAGTAATTAAAAAATAGCATACATATAATATGAGTATTATATATTATATAATTACTTATATATATTATAATTATATTATATTACTTTATAATTATACTTATTAATTAATTATACTTATATTATATTATTTATTTTAATTTAACATTGTTTACAACGTTGCATCGTCAATTATATTTTCTGTTATTTACAATATTGTACGCAGCTCTAACTGCTGACTCTGATGCTTCTTTTCACTTTGTGTGTTGCTGGAAGAGAACTCTTGTAGAGTTAAGGTCGCCTTTGTACATTTGATAATCTGTGTCATATTTAAAAAAATTCGCACAGTTCTACATACAGCTATATAAACACAGATCAGAAGGTTGTCGCATAAAACATAGCGACAGAAAACACAGTTAAAAAATAAAACCTCTGTCATATTTGTTATGTAATATTAGTGTGTAAATACAATAAAGTATAAATAAATAAATAAATATTTTCATGAACCAACTTAAGTAACATTTTTTTATTATTATAGTCATTAGTCATTTATTCAGAAAAACAATGTACATTGTGTCTGAAATAAGGGATAAACATACAAAAATCATTACATTAACCTGAATATTACAACCATCTAATAACTATAATAATAACAATAAATTATAATAAATAAATTCTGCAATAAACAGTGTCAATTTCATAGTAATATTATATACATATGTCAAATTCATTTTTAATTATTTATATTAACCATCAGTACAGTAGTCATGTACGGAGTAGTAACATTTCTCCAATAAAAGGGATCGTAATCTAATCTTAAAAGAACTGAGGCTTCGTATAATTTTTATATTACATTACATTTATAATATATTATATTTACATTAATCTTTGTCTGTAAAGTTCTGTCTATTAATGGAGTAATTTATCTATTCTAAAACAAAACGATTTGCATTAAAAAACAACATATGTCCTTAATGTCAGTGGCATACTGTCGAATAAATTGAGGCGCTGTACGAAAAACGTTGCTTTTGTCACGAAATTATCGCCTAATTACAGGGTTACGTGATTATTGGTAGGGTTGCAAGTAAAGGTAGAATGTTGATTTTTTTTTTATATACAACTTAGAATGTCAAACAAACTGACGACCCATCTGATGGAAAGTGGTAACCATCGCCTATATACATGTGTAATACCATGGACATAACAGAATATACTGTTTCGCCCATGATACCCCCCATACGTTACCATCCCTAAGGTGTTATTCCTCTGCATCCTGTAAATTCACTACCATATCCCACCCTTCGAACTGGAACACAGTTGTTCAAACAACTGCTTCACGGTTGAAACTCGAATGGGACAGAGGTAACCAAGCAAACGACTTTTGTACAAAGTCTCAATCTGGTAAAATTATTAATATATAAGATTATTAATATAGTCAATCGTTGACTCCAAGAGAATGTTTTTATTCCATAAAAGAATTTGTATTAAAATTATGTTGACACTTTAATTATTTAAATGTATGTATCTCATGGGACGTCATAAAAAAATGTCATGTCACCTATTCCTTTTATTGTAATTAGAAGAAATATTGTCACTATAAGGTCTGAAATTATCGGAAATGTATCCAAGTGAATAAGACTATTGAAACATTGTGGCTTTACTATGTGATTCTATAACACTAATTAAGATCTATTTCAACTATATTTATGTAAATAAATTATTATTATTATTATTATAAAAATTTAATTTAGAACAAATAAATAATAAATTTGTAAAAATAAAGTGTAATAACTTCATATAAAAAAAAGAATAAATAATATGCTAATTATATTTATTTGTATTTATTTATTATTTAAAATACAAGTATGTATGTAAAAAGCGGTCTTAATGAACGTATTTGTCAACTGACTAGAATTGTTTTATTTCATTCTTCAAATTAACATATAGTTCAATAAAATAATGTATTTCTATTGTTATTTCGTATATAATTTTTTTATACAGTGAATAAAGCAGAAATTTCCGTTTTTCACGTTCATTTTTCTTGTGAAAACCTTAATTATATTTTACACAAAAGCAACAGATGAGTTTCTTGTCCGTTCTTCTCATCTGAAATTTTATTTTTGTGTTGCACGTTCCAAAAATGGCTATATTTAAGCTGACTTGCGTAACAAATATTTTATTTATTTATTTACAAAATAACATAATAATTCATGATGAAAACCTATCAATTATACTTTACATATTCTGAATACAGTGCTAATGAATAAAAAAAATGTAAAAAAAATTACTTCATAACCACTTTAGATATTCTGAATACGGTATTAATTAAAATTAAAAAATAAAATAAAATCAACAATATAAAATAATATTTCGGGAACACAATCGGTAAAATCAAAGGAATTATACCTCTGTTTTGTATACAGAGGGCGCCAAATTGCTATAATTACGGTTTCCCCGGCGAGTCGATTCCGCTGATAATGATTTCAGTCAATTCCGGTCCCTATCTACCATCGGTTGAGTTTGTATGACAAATACTTAATTAATTGTATTATTCTTATCTACAATTTACCACCTGCGGCTTTTGATAGGAAAATTGGTGGCAATTAAATGAAAATTTAATCATTTTATTAAATATATTTTTATTTAATTAATTTTTAAATAATTAATTTTTATTTAATTAAACATTGATAATATACATAACCTTCAAGAAAAGAGCATATTCCTTTTTAAAAGGCACGCCTGCAATGCCGCTGGTGTTGTGTGTGATCACGGGCGGCGGTAGTCACTTACCATCAGGTGAGACGCATGCTCGCTTGCCCCCTGTGTTGTAAAAAAAGAACATACCTATAAAAATAAGAGGCCGTGTAGTCAGCATCGAATAGACTACCCCTTCCTTTCCTGTAGGTGTCGTAAGAAGCAACTAAGGGACAGACAGATAGATAGACAGATACTCTTTATTGTTTCCTCCATAAGATGCAATCTTATTATAAATACAAATAATTACAAGAAAATATTACACTAATAAAACAATGGGTAGCCTTACCGCTAAGAGCAATCTCTTCCATGCAACCTTTGTAATTTAATTATATAGGAATAGGCAGCAATGTCCCTCTTAAAACATTTCTAAAAATCGAACTTCGGTTGCTAACCTCCAAAACTTCCCTTATAGGGAAGGCTTATGTCCATCAGTGGAGAGTTAACCGTTAAATTAATGGTGATATATAAAAGTGAATATTGAAAATAATATTCATTTAACAAAATTAACGAAAAATTCGATATCTTTCATCAGAATACTATTGTGTTTAAGAGGTCGTTGTATGGTTTTGAGATAGAATAAGTTTGGATCGTAACTGTAATCAGTAATGTAATGTACATCTATAAAAATGTTGTAACGTTTACTTCTAACTGACTGTTAAATGATGTTTACAATGTAAGGTTGGCAAACTGCGTATTGTTAAATTTTTGTATTGTTTTCTTTTTAATTGTTCATTTCTGTTTGCAAACTGTTATTGTAACTTATAACAAATAAATAAATAAATATCAATTGTAATGTTATTATTTAAATGCAGATTTAGTAATTAAAATTATTAAGAGAGAGAAAAAAACAAGAAAAGATACATACATACATACATACATATCTGTTACGCCTGTCTCCCATTAGGGTAGGCAGAAACAATGGAACGCCAAATGCTTCGATTCAAACAAACCTCTTTCGCTACTTCCACATTCTTTCTTCCAAGAAAAGATTTTGTCATAAATTTCACTAGTTTTATAATTTTACCTAATTTATTTATATTACTAATCCTACTTCCTATAGATTTTCTTTTGCTTCTAGTTGGTAATCATCAAGGTTAATTTTTTTTATACAACTTACAATGGCAAACAAGCTGACGGCCCACCTGATGGAAAGTGGTAACCGTCGCCTATAGACATGAGCAGTACCATGGTCATAACAGAGTATACTGTTTCGCCCATGATACCCCCCATGCGTTGCCATTCCTGAGGACTCAGGTGTTATTCCTCTGTACCCAGTAAATTCACGCCATATCCCACCCTTCATACCGAAACACAGCCATGCAAACACAACTGCTTCACGGTTGAAACACGAATGGGACAGAGGTACTCAAGCAATCGACTTTTGTACAAAGTCTCCCTCTGGTAAAAAATTAAATATAATTGCATGCATTAAATATAATGGATGCATTATTTTCATATTCTCGCTGTATGGTCTCGGCATAGAATAAGTCACTCTTTCCTTTCCCATAGATGTCATAGGAGGGTACTAAGGGATGCTGGGAGATGGGCAGCAGCGTCTCTCTTAAAACATCTTTAAAGCCTAAGTGCAGTTGCCAATCCGCCTACCAAACGTGGCAACTACTGACAAAACCCCCCAAGGCTTATGCCCAGCAGTGGACAATTAAAGGCTGATATGATAATGATTGTTCTCATATAACATATAATCATATTAAAATTTTAATATAATAACAACAATAGAATTTAAGTATAATTATATCTGTACATACATATAAAAAGATAAGTGGCTTCAATTAAACAAACGAGATTCGTCATAAGTGGACATAAACAAACATAGCCATAAAAGATGCACTACAAATGTACAACATCGTCGAAATGCAAACCAGACTCGTAAAGATAAAACCGGACAGGACAGATTTAATTACCACAATGCGACACCACGGGGAGCCACCTGAATTCAGTTTTGGTCACAATAAAACAAAATAAAAAGAAGTTACGACCTACGTTGCTCGACATCTGGCCGCCTAATTCGTATTTACTTAATGTTTCGCGAGCTAATGAAATTGTCAGGGGTTTACAACCTGGCCGCTGCCTTGGGACCGTGATTAATTGCTGATGAGAAAATAAAGATATCTGGGTTAATAACTATATAAAATAACGGAAAACAACAAAGAAACAGTTTGGTTTTCAAAAGAATTAACTGACATAATTTTTTTTTATTTTTTGCTGTAATTTTGGATTATTCTCCATGAAAAGTATCTATATATATATATATATATATATATATATATATATATATATATATATATATATATATATATATATATATATATATATATATATATATATATATATATATATTAAGAACTTCTCAGAATTAAGAACGTTCTCAGTTTATAAATCTCTTGAAAACTAAACCCAATTCATAGTACCAAAATCTATACAGACAAAACATACAGGAGAAAAGAAATCAACATCATAATCATCATTCCAGCCATTATCCGTCCACTGTTGGACATAAGCCTCCCCCATAGACTGCCATAAAGAACGGCCCTGATCCACCTACATTCACTGACTCCCTGCAATGCATTTCAGGTCGTCACTCCATCTAGTGGCGGGTCGTCTTACACCGCATTTACCTGTATGGGCTCGCCACTCAAGAATCTTTCTTCTCCATCGGTTGTCGGTTTTTTAAGCTATTTGACCAGCCCATTGCCTCTTCAGCTTGCTAATCCTTCAGGCTATGTCGATTACTTTGGTTATTTTGCGGATATCTTTGGAAAGAAAAAAAAAGAAATGTTACTAAAAAAATACTATTATTGTAAAGAAAGAAATAAGACACCATTTATTTTATAATTTTCATTTAAAGCATTAATAAACTGTAAAATGTTAATTACCAGTACTGCGTTCTGTCAGCGCAATTTGAAACTGCGTTGCTATAACACTAAAAGATAATTCCAAATTCCTTCTCAAGAAACAATTAACCCATTAAAAATTTAGATAAACGAAGCGTCGGGTTGAAATTCATAATCCTCCGGGTGACTGTCTCATCGCACTTACAGCAAGCCCACATAAAACAAGACGTCGTAAAAATGGCGTTACTGCTTTGTTTTAGAACCACCAAGATGGCAATGCTAAGAAAGGAGTTATTGTGATACAAAATAAAGGTATTCATTATAACATTACGAGCTTTAGCCCGCAACTTCGTCCACTTGACCATGATCATGTAAATCGAACATGATAAGTAGCCTTGGCAAGGCTCGTGCTGAATCAGCGCTGTAGTGTCCCTGACATTACAGCAAAATGCTGAGCACGCACCTCATTTTGTAGGTGTTGCGACGCACGCACACACACACTCATTTTGGATGAAACTGTTATTATACGAATTGTTTTTTTTTTCTTTTTTTTATTTTTATATTCTTTTTTTATATATAAATATTGTGTGTAGTTTCGTTGTTATAATTCTTAATATTTTATTTTTAACCTCTGTGTGGATGTAGTCGCATATTTTTCTGTAGAATAAAGTTTCTCTCTTTCTTTTCTTCCTTTCTTTCTTCATTATTCATAGATTCTTTAATGGTAACCCCGTATGGATAAACGCAGTGTAAGACGCATTCAAGATGGTGTGACGACCTTAAATGCATTGTAGATAACATTTGAGGAGTTGTTGGATGCAGGTGGCTCAGGACTATTCCTTATAGCAGTCTATGGGGAGGTCTATGTACAGCAGTGGACTGATAATGGCTGAGATGATGATTATGATGATGATGATGATGACCTTTTTCATATCATGTAATACGTGTTTTTTTTTTATACCACTGTGGTGGCAAACAAGCGTACGGCCTACCTGATGGTAAGCGGTTACCGTAGCCTATACGTATATGCTAGCCCTACGTGTATGCTAAATGGCGTGATAATTGATTTGATTAAATCATTAAAGTGCCAAAACGTCGCAATTAAACTTTTTCATATTTCATATTATTAACTTTTGCCGGCGACGTTTTCCTTGTGACTAGGATTTGTTCACTGAGCAGGAAAAAATAACATAACACCTTCTCCATTCTTTATATTATGTAATAAATACAAATTTTAATGCGAGTTAAAGTTATAAAATAAATAAATAAGCTAACAATGCCACTGTAAGACATAGTTTATTCGAAGATCAAATATTAAAAAAACATTGTGTAAATACAGCTACCAATTATAAATAATTTGATTTATATTAAAATTATTTCAATAATAATAAAAATTAAAAAAAAATTTGTATGCAGATAGAATTAAACTGTAACTGACCACTGTCTCTTTTACTATAATAAGTGAATATCGCCTATTAAATTTAGTCAAATAAAAGACGTACGTACGCTTTCCACTTCGTTAATCATAAAATTCGCACGAGTTTCCATTCTCCACACTCTTCAATTGTCAATCAAATTTGACGCAACTCCGGAGTGGTCCTTTTCGTCGTACCAGCCGTGGCGAATTTTGACGCGATTTTAAAAGTGTCACTTGCAACTAACCCTTTGAGAACTTTCAATTTCATCGTGGGAATGTTAAAAATTAAAAACTTTACAATGGAACTTTTTATTTGTGCCATTTATTGTCGAGGATTTCAATTAATTATCTTTATTAGGTGCATTAGAAATTGCAACCGCAGATGTTTCTAAAAGTGTTCAATCAAATATTGTAACTTTAATATTATCCATTTAGCTTTTTACTGCCGATACATCAAAAAACTAGTAAACGTCATCGTTCCTATCATTAATGGGACAATCCGTCCATTTTGCTTTTTGTACTCGATCGTGATTATGCAAATTGTAAACGTATATTAACAAATCAACCGTTACAAATTAATGTTTACTGTCATTAGCATATTTTTCAATAAAAACGCGTGTCACCTTTACAGTTGTGTTAATATCATGCAAAACATTCACCAACATTACTGCGTCGTTAAACAGTTTGAAAGAATCTCCTGTAACCGATTTATTTTTACGACATCGATCAATCAATAAAGGAAAGATGCGTCTGATTATGCTAATTCGTGGATCTTTTAATTAATTCATTTGCGCATTGATATTTTCTATTCATGGTAGTGTACGATCATAAATTGTTTTTTTATTACATCATTTGGTGTCAGCGTGTAAGGGTTGTAGTAATATCTTCCGCGCGGGTTCTCCTCTCTGTGATTTTTAAAAGCAATATTTTTAATGGTATGTCAAATTAACGTCGATTCTTTTGTGCGTCACATATCGACAATATGTCGATATCCAAAGATCCGCTGTGTTGTACCAACGAACCCCTTTAAAATTTCACACTGGAGCTTTTCATTGCAAATTGAATCAGCACAATAGAATACCCTTTCCGTTTGTTCGGTCTTCATGCTCGTACATTACCAAATCTATGTTCTGTGTGTTAATTTTAAAATTTATTTGACAAGATGCATTGAGTGGTTCAATGTTTGTGTTCGCAAGAATATAACTTATATGATATTCCATTTTCTTAACGCAAAATTAATGTTGTGTTACTTATATTCTGCAATTTGTTACAAAAATATGAGAGCACTCACAACTCCATTGTGTAAATATCTCACACCAACACGGGAAATGAAACAAAAACACGAATTCGACGAACTCCGTTGAGACGACAAACCTCGATTCGTAAAGTTGGCAACATTGTTCAATATAATAATTGATATTAAGTTTCATAAATTATTATGAACTTATTTACTTAGAAAGGAGGGCCTCATTGACGATCCAATCCACAACCACTCTGTCAAAAATGTACGACTGAAGAGAAAAAAGTGATTATTAGATTTATTATTAATTTATTATAAATAAATAAAGAACAAATAGATAAAAAAATATGAAGTATATATATATATATATATATATATATATATATATATATATATATATATATATATATATATATATATATATATATATATATATATATATATATATTAAAGTATATTTCTAATTAAAGTCCTCGCAATGTGTCTCCATCTACTTCTGTTTACAGCCGAACGAGAGTATTCCACAATAGACTGCTGTGTGGCCGTTTTGGTGAGGTCAGCCCATCGCATTGGTGATCTACCCCGAGAACATTTGCTTTATACCGACCCTTGGACGACCCTTTACTATTTATTAATTTTATACCTTTTTTATAAATTGATTATTACTTATTCTATCATTAATACAATTTATTTAAAATTTTATAATTTAATATTATATTATTATAAATTCACGTCCGTTTTTATTACAAATATTATAAATGTCCATTCGATTATGTTTAATTACTACGACACAGGAATAATGAAATTCAATTAGTTTTATTTGTAACATGGGTATAATTTATCTAGTAATATATTAGATAAATTATACATATGGATAAATAATAATAAATAGTGTTTAAGGTAAATACGGCGTTACTAAAATGCAATAGTTTAAGTTGTCATTATTGTATGACAATGTTCTAAATACTGTCCCATTCGTGTTTCTACCGTGAAGCAGTTGTGTTTGCATGGCTGTGTTTCGGTTTGAAGGGTGGGATATGGCGTGAATTTTCAGGGTACGGAGGAATAATACTTGAGTCCTCAGGAATGGCAACGCATGGGGGTATCATGGGCGAAACAGTATACTCTGTTATGTCCATGGTACTGCTCATGTCTATAGGCAACGGTTACCACTTTCCATCAGGTGGGCCGTCAGCTTGTTTGCCATTCTAGGTTATATAAAAAAAAACAAAAATAGATTTAAAAATTCTTTCATTACACTCTACAGAGAAAAACACAACTGTTTGTCCTGGTTTCAAGTCTTCAATTAGAAACTAAAGTAACGTAACAAAATGCACGTTTTTCAAACAAAGAAGCCACTTCACAATATAGATCGCCCGCATACTCCAAGCCCTCGATGAGCCATCCACGCTGCCGAGATGCAAAGAGTCTAATGCAATACATCTTAGACTATGCAAATGCTGATTGAGAGGTCCTTGTAAGGTTTTTTGTTTGAACACCGTACGAGTATGTGCCATATATTGAAATTCTATTGACTTTAAAGACGTGATACTTGTAGCTTTTATCATCGGTTTCTATCCGGGTACAACGGTGAACGTCGAAAGTGGTTTTATAGGTGCATATTTAGAATATTGCTCGTTAAAAATTTGTTTTTTTTTTTATACAACTTAGAATGGCAAACAAGCTGACGGCCCACCTGATGGAAAGCGGTAACCGTCGCCTATAGACATGAGCAGTACCAAGCACATAACAGAGTATACTGTTTCGCCCATGATACCCCCCATGCGTTGCCATTCCTGAGGACTCAGATGTTATTCCTCTGTACCCAGTAAATTCACGCCATATCCCACCCTTCAAACCAAAACACAGCTATGCAAACACAACTGCTTCACGGTAGAAACACGAATGGGACAGAGGTACCCAAGCAATCGACTTTTGTACAAAGTCCTGAAAGGTCGAAATAAATAGAAAATTGTAACAATGTGTATGAAAATAGTTGACTATATAGGCAATAATAGTAGAGTATACATATCTACAAACAATCACGATTCAAAATCTATTTGTTATGGTTACTTAATAAATTAGCGAATTTACTAATCGACTACTAATTATTCGATTAAGCAATTCATTCGAATTATTCGAATGATTCTCAAATCATTCAACTACAAAGTTCAATCGCTATACGCTTTCACTAATCGCTAAAATTATTCACTAGTAGTTATTCATGTACGAGTCGGTACGAATGTAGTCGAGTCGACCCGATTGATAGTCGATTATTGATAGTCAATTGTTACTAACTTTGTATATTTGGTCGATTTTAGTGTTGTACGCGTAATCGAGATCAATGTCATCATATCATCTAATCAGCCTTTAACTGTCCACTGCTGAACATAAGTCTCCCCCTTTGGGGTTTTGCCAGTAGTTGCCACGCTTGTCAGGCGGATAAAACGCAGTCAGGCTTAGACGTTCTAAGAGAGACGCTGCTGCCCATCCCTCGCTTTTCTTAGTCGATTCTTAAGACTCACGGGAAAGGAGGTGGTGGCCTATTCTACGCGGGCACTACACGTGATCGAAGAAATCTATATCATTTTTCGTAACAAATTATAGGCGTGTGATAAGTTTCTTAATGATTGGTCGCAGAATCTTATATTAAAACAAATATACAGTCGAATATTGTGATGTTTGTGGGTCCATCATTAATGTGTGACATTTGTAAATGTGTACCTACCTCTCGACCGGGATTTGTCAGTCTGTTTCCGGCATTAAAACGTATAGCTTATTAACTGTGTATATATTTGAAACAATATCCCTAAACAGTATATTTTGGCGACGAGGATGGGATTATATATAATATAACAACCTTCTCTTTTTTTAAGTCGTTTGAAAAGATCATGTCTCATCCACGTTTTTTTTTATAATGGGTGAAAATGGCATGGTAGCTCCGCCTGCGCTATCGGTATACACTGGCCGGGTACCAGTGAGAGGTGATAGGTGAGGATGAAAAGGCAGGTCAGTTAGCCCATCGTGACGAATTCAACGATAAATTAGTCACGATAGCTTCCAGAGGGAACCGCGTAGAGGTCGACCTGATAGAGGAAGTTGTCCCCATTGTCGGAAGTTAGTCCCCATTGCTATCAATATGATAGCAATGGGGACTAACTTCCCCATTACTAACAATCCTTTCCTGACATGGGATGATATGAGACACATCTACGTTGCAATATTATTTGTTATTATTATTACTTAGTTTAGATCCAAAACAATTATTTAGAAGATAGGTTTATTTACCTAATAACAAAGAATAGGGGGGAAGGGGTTGTTAGTTATGGGGTAGTTAGTCCCCATTGCTATAAATATATCCTATCAGGACGACCTCCACGCGCTTCTCCCTGGAAAGTATCGTTGGCAAATTTATCGTTGAATTCGTCATAATAAGCTAACTGACCTGCTTCGACATCATCTATCATCCCACAGTGTCCCACCAGTATATACCGATAGCGCGGGCAGGGTTACCATTCCATTATCACCCATTAAAAGAAGAAACATTCAGGAATTTAATATCCCGTGAAGAATCTGCTATTGGATTATTATTGCTTTTTATTTACACCTATCTATCTATCTATCCATCCTATTTAAGAGCTGCGCTCTTGTCGGTGGAGTTCTTGCCACTCACTACGATTTTCAGCGAGTCTCTTCACCTCTTGATCACCAACTCCTTCCTTGATCTGCCTGATGTAACTATGTCTCGGTCTCCCTCTTCCCCTCCTTCCTTCTATCTTATCTTCTATTATAATGTTCATAAGTTCGTCGTGTCGTATCAAGTCAACATAACACCTATATATAACAACAAATTATATTTTTTAAATAATGATTCATTTTTAAATTATCAATCTTAACCCACATAGAAACGTCATCAAGGATCATTAGGATGGAATCAAGCGTAAGTTTCAATATGCCTTCATATTCACTACTCGAGCCCCCCATATATCTTCGATTGAGTCGTGTCCTATTGAAATTGTATGCAAATTCAAAATGTCACTTGCATCGTACTCGGTGTGAAGTGGCCGGATTTGATTTAGGGCACATGATATATTGTCCTTTGTAATACATTTATATCTATATAAATCATTGTCTTTCTGTTCGTCTTGGCACACGTTAGGTGCATAAATTTATAGTTTAATTTGTAGTCTAGTGTTATTTAATTCATTATAATTGTTACTTCATTTCCTCGCACTGTATAATTATGTTAAGTAAATGCTGTGAATACCTTTAATAGGCATGTGCATTAATATTGTATTGTAATTTAATGTTTGTTATATGTTTTATAATGCAATATGCTGTTGGTGTTCCTTTAAATAAATAAATAATTTAAATAACACAATGTTTGTACTAAATAATATTAAAAATGCATGTTTGTTTCGCTTTCACACTTAAACTGCAGAATTGATTATGATGAATTTTAGTATATAGATAGATGTAACCCTTTAGACGGTTTTAGGCTTCTTTTCCTTGTAAAAAACGTTGACTACCCATTACTTTCCTGTGAGTATCGTAAGAGGCGACTAAGGGAATCTAATAGTCGAGGGATGGGTGGCAACGCCCCTCTTAAAACATCTTTAAAAGTCTAACTGCGGTTGCCAAACTTGCCAAGCGTTACAACTACTGGCAAAACTCCTCTTATGGGGAAGGTTTATGTTCAACAGTGGACGGTTAATGGCTAAAACGATCTGTATGAAAACACCCCATATTACCATCTAGGTCAGTAAATTAGGGGGGAAAGGGTTAGTAATGAGGTTTAACAAGCCCATTGCTAGCAATACACCCTATCAGGTCCACCTCCACGCGGTTCCCTCTGGGAACCATAGTGTTTAATTTTTGTTCAGTTCGTCACTATGGTCACATTTCCAACGTTCCCTTCCTTTTTTCCTCAATCCTTTCCTCCATACCGCAGGTGGCGGAAACCACCAACAAATGCTTTCCCAAAGAGGATTGACGTCAGGCAGGCGGCCGATCGTAAAACTAAAAAACCAAATCTTTTTGTTATATGGATAAAACCATATTATGCCGACGCCAAATAATATTTGGGATAAGGGTAGGGAGATGATGATGATGATGGTCACTAAGGATCAACTGACCTGCCTTCATCATCACCTCACTGGTGCCTCGCCAGCGTATGCCGATAGCGTAGGCGTACTATTCTATCTTCACCCATTAAAAAAAGGCAATAAATTGCAGAAAATTATATATAAGCGAAAGAGGTTTGTATTGTTGTTTGAATCGAAGCATTTGGCGTTCCATTGTTTCTGCCTACCCTAATGGGAGACAGGCGTGACAGATATGTATGTAAAATTATATATATAATTATCTATTCTGTTCAAATCAATTTAATAATGCACTATTACATTTTCAACCCGTGTCGTGCCCGCACAAACAAATGAAAGCACTTACGCATTGGTGATTCACAAACCCACTACCCGTGTCACAATGGTTTTGAGTTCTGATTCTGACTTCTGTAGACTGAGAGCTCTGTATAAAAATGCAGATATTTAATTTAAATTTATATTTTTATTATGACATTAATAGGATTTTTTCTTAATATATTTTTTTTTATACTACTACGGTAGCAAACGAGCATAGGGCCCGTCTGATGGTAAACGGAGTTACCGTAGCCTATGGACACCTGTAACACTAGAGATGTCACACATTGCCGACCCTAAAGACAAGATCTATTTCTCTTTTTAAATAACATAAACTGTTATATTTAACTACTATTTTTTTTATTCTAATCATCTCTGAAATCATTAAATAAAAAAAATTCATTGGCAATATAGTCATTAAAAAGTTCGTATTGTAATATTTTTCCATGCTTTTTAGTTACTTTTTCCCTATAATTCCTATCTAAATACTTATTAGAGTATTTAAAGTCTTTTCAATAATTCTTTATATTTCTTCTTATCTACTTTCATTTGTCTAATACTTATAAATTGATTAATTACTTATTTTATTTTTCAACTGAATTAAAAATAAAGGAGATTCCCAATAGAATTTTTTTTTATATTTGTTACTTTTTAACTCTGGCAATTTTAAACCGTTTAAAACAATATTTATTTATCTGAAAGAATATACTCATAGAGTGGTCTAATAGTATTTTTATCAAATTAGGTTTATTATTTTAGTTATGAAATCAAAATTTTGAATCAAGATTTTGAATTGAAGTTGGTTTTTTCGTGGAACACAATCTTTTTATTATCAGCTCTCGGACTACACTCTTTCACGTTCTAACACTCAATCGTGTCGGTTCAGTAACGGACGCTTCCAGAATGTTCCCTAGGTGTCGGGGCGTCAAAACCAATCTCTCGAATGCACTTGTAACCCTTTGCTGACCAGCCTTTGGCGTCAAGTGCGGTTGATCATTTATACGGGTGAATTTGAATACGTTATCAACGAATTTTGAATTTGGAACCGCTGTTTTGTTTAGTACTGCGAGTATTCTGGTTGTTAAATTTATACCTATATTTTTAATCTGTAAAATCTCCTTATTTTTATTTATTTATTTATTCATTAGTACATATATGTGTACATGGCGGACTTAATGCTAAAATCATTCTCTCCCAGTCAACCATAGGGAAGTGTCAGAATACTCGAATGCGGTACTACTAATTATTGATACACATACATATTAAAATTACATATATAAACGAATAAATATATATGAATACCAAATATACTTACACATATATGATATATACTATATTATACACGAAATTATTAATTATTTTAAGGGGACACCTTTGACCAACTATATTTGTTCTTGTGATTACTATTGGTTTAAAAAAATAATCTATGCATTGGGGATTCAAGGTTCTTTTTTACATGCATTTTATACACGATAATTATCTTATTATAATCATTATATTAAAATAATATATTATAATATATTAGGCAGATACAAAGATTTAACAGTTGATCTCTTAAAACATCAACAAAACCTAACAGCATTGCCAACCTGTCTGCCTAACATGGCAACCACTAGAAAAATCCTCCAACAAAGTAAGGGTTCAGCAGCGGACAGTTAACGGCTGAAATGATGACAATGAGGCACATACCCAAAAATAACTATCAAATTTATCAATTGATAACTTACTTTATAACCTAGAATGTGAAGCTGTGGCCCATCAACGTTTACAAATCCTTGGAACGGTGAGGTCGCTTCGTGAGGCCTGTGAAGATCCCAGGAAGCTTGTGTGCTTCAGGACGAAGCTGGGTTAACTGTACTAGCCACGACTTGTACGCACAACGGCCCAAATGAGAGGCTAAGCGCGTAAAAGAGAGTCCAATTTACATTACATTACATTAAACTTACTTTATGTTTAAAATTGGATTTTTTTTAACGATATCTTGATTAGCGAATAAGCTGACGGCCCACCTGATACAAAGTGCTAACCATTGCCTATAGACATGAACAGTACAGAATTAGTTGAACGAAATTGAGCCTCATTTTATTTGAAATAAGGCTCACAAACATTATCTTTAACAAAACTAAAATTTCCCTCACCCGAATCTTGTCACTTCATTAATCAACAACACCTCACATAATCCGTAACTAATTAAAGCACGCGTATTCGCTCGCTACTGTACGCATCCGCAGAGACCAGACTAATCTCTATCAAAATAATTACATAATACCATATAAAATTTTTCACCGTTCGAATTTCGACTTTATCGTCTTCGTAATAAGAATGGTTGAATTCAAAAATTTAATAATTACTCTGTGACTACATATAGTTATATTGTTGTTAGTAATATTGGACTTTATTGCCTTGTAATTAAAGAATGGTTTCTGATACTGCGTTTCTAGATTAGTTGAGCAAATTTCAGCAAGATTAATACATCCCTTCTCTCCAATTAATTCGACGTGACTTATTAAGCACAGCGGTTCGTTAGTGACCCTTCGATACATTGGTATTGTGAATATTCTAATTTTTGAATAGACGAAGTTAAAATTAAAATGCTTAGACTCCTTTTCCAGGAAACTGAATATTTTTCAAAAAAACAATTGATCGAAAAGCGGTAATAAAAAGTGAGTGCTCAATTGTTAAACAGTACAGGAAATTCCAAATACTTTACCATTTAAAACAAAAAAAAAAGATTACTTTAGTAGTAAGTTTTCATGAAAAAAGTTACTAAAAGTCGTTTGCTTGGTCACCTTTGTCCCATTCGTGTTTCGGTTTGAAGGGTGGGATATGGCATGAATTTACTGGGTACAGAGAAATAACACCTGAGTCCTCAGAAATGGCGACGCATGGGGGTATCATGGGCGAAACAGTATACTCTGTTATGTCCATGGTACTGCTCATGTCTATAGGCGACGGTTACCACTTTCCATCAGGTGGGCCGTCAGCTTGTTTGCCATTCTAATTTGTATAAAAAAAAGACGTACAAAAAAGAAAAATACAACCGAAATGAATACCTCCTTCTTTTTTAATACGGTTGAAAATGTATGAATCCTTTATTTTGTGAATAGATAATTTATTATTTATATTAAATTATCTATTAAGTTACCGACCATAAGAACAAAAAACAACATTTTTGAGTCAACTCATTTCGATACAATACGCAGACAAGCAATTTAAAATTCAGTTTTCTAGTATTACAATTTTACTTTATTTTTTTACAACACAGGGGGCAAACGAGCATGCGGCTCACCTGATGGTAAGTGACTACCGCCGCCCAGTATCACCCACAACACCAGCGGCATTGCAGGTGTGCTGCCGGCCTTTTAAAAAGGAATATGCTCTTTTCTTGAAGGTTATGTTGTCGTATCGGTTCGGAAATACTGCTGCTGGAAATTGATTCCAAAGAATGGTTGTGCATGGAAGAGAGTGCCTTGCAAAACGAACGGTGGAATACCGCCACTCGTCCAGATGATTGGGATAAAACTTTACTGTTAGTAAAACGCTCCATTCATAATACGAGTAATTAGACATGCAAAGTCGACTTAACTAAATTTGTTTAATTCCCTTCTGTTAATTACCGCTCCAGCTTAAAAAGGATTAAGTAGGTACTGTAGGATCCGATTTCAAGTAATTCACAATAATAATTGTATTCTACAGCCACCAATTATATAATTGTGAAAGTTTATTATAATGTTTGGTTTTAACAAAAATGGACACTAATAATTTACCAGAGGGAGACTTTGTACAAAAATCGTTTACTTAGGCACCTCTGTTACATTCGTGTTTCTACTGTGAAGCAGTAATATTTTCATGGCTGTGTTTCGCTTTGGGTGGGGTATAGCAGTGAATTTACAGGGTACAGAGGAATAACATCTGAGTCTTCAGAAATGGCAACGAACGAGAGGTATCATGGGCAAAACAGTATACTCTGTTATGTTCATGATACTGCTTATATCTATAGGCGACGGTTACCACTTTCCATCAGGTGGGCCGTCAACTTATTTGTCATTCTAAGTCGCATAAAAAAAAGTATTTTCAAATACTTTACGCATTCATGCGAAAGCTGCAAACACAATAAATAAATAAATATATCTTAAAATAAATCCACAATTTTTCTATTATTCCAATACCTTCATATTTATCCAATTTCCCGAATAAAACACCCAGAGCTTGTTCAAACTGAAACGGGTTCCGTGTAACATGAAGTATAGCAAGATACATGGAGTTTATTCAGCAAATATTCTCGAGTATTCCTAGCGAATTGTAAAGGTAAAGATGGCCCCTACTATTGTTGAAAGCAAACATTATTTATTTATTAACAATTTATTGTACAAATAGCAATTACTATTATAATAGAAATAGAGAATAGAAGAGGCAAAATGATAAGCCACCTTATACGACATGACGTTTTTTAAAAAGCTTACTAGAAGGAAAAAAAGAGGGCAAAAAAGAAATGGGAAGACCGAGAAATAACTACATGGGACAGATGACTAGGTGTCATGTCGTATAGGGAGATCAAAGATATGGCCTGGAATAGAGCTGGCTGGAAGATAATGCATGAATTAGTTTCACCGATAAGAGGAAACTCTTAAATAAAAAAAAGAAAGAAGCAAATAGATAGGTGTATAAAAGGTTTTTGATAATTTCCGCGAAATACTGGGAAAAATTATAAGATGGGATTAAAGCCAAAAGCAACAACTGTAGTATATTTTAATAAAACATTATGAAAAATAATCAAGTCTTCTTAGAAACACTCTCGAAACGAAATTTGTATGAAATAGAAACATTCAAACAATAAATCTAATTTTTATTTGTACTGCAATGTAACATCTATAGACTGTCGACTGATCGTTTTAATTATTCGTTTGTTTATATTTTTATTAATTTTTATTAAAACGAACTATAGTATCAAAGCAGTCAACAAAACAAACAAACAAACATAGTAATATATCGTAATATTAAACTTACAACAAAAATATTAAAATAAAGTTAACATCAACTTGTGAACATTTGCAAAATAACCTTTTTAGAAAAAAAATATAAAAAAATTAATATCCAAATTTTACACAAATGAATTTCTTTTTTTTATGATTGCTAATGTTTTTCTGCTCAGTTCTATAATAAACACCATCCGTTTACCATCTCTTTTACGCCTTTTATTCAAACATTTCTCCATCAAACAATATCTAAGAACAAAAACTGCTATTTCAATATCTTCGATTCAAACTGACATTAATTGGGCAAATTTAAAAATGTCTACGACACTCTATCTCTGTAATAGGATTGACATTAACCCATGGTAAGGGAAAACGCCATTATCATATGTCCCGGAGAGCGTTTGTCTTTTTAGCACATTTGTCTGAGAGATAGTTGTTTCTTCGCATATATTTCGCCGGGACAAAAAAGAAGTAATATTAAAGAATTGGCCGAGCTCTCGTCATACTTGTGGAAATTCCGCCTTATTTGTAGGGTTGCCAGTTAAGTTAAAATAATCTTATACTAGTACAATAAAAATATAATTAGACAATACGGAAGATACTTAAGAAATAATAATATGAGGGAGGTTAATAAGAGTGATAGAAGCTAAGACGTTTTTTCTAGAAATTTATATATATATTTTATCCCAAGTCCCATTTTAAAAAATCGTGATGCATTTAAAAGCTCATTTCTTTGGCTTATAGAATAATCAACATCACGATACGACTACAGGTAAAGCCACAGGATTCAGCTAGTATCCGATAAATCTGTAGAATTAGTTAACTAATAACGAAATAGGTTAGAAATTAGGAATAGAAACGTCGATCGAAAGCCAGTTAACTATTGTATTTGGAAAAAAGAACTTTGAAAGAAGGAAATACATATTTTTATTGAAGTAAACTTAGAATTAAGCATTTTTGAATAATATTTTTTTTAATATAGTGGTCAAACGACCATGCGGCTCGCCTGATGATAAAGGAGTACCACCACAACACCAGAAGCATTGTAGCTGTGCTGCAGCCATTACCGCCCATTTGAAACGCAATTTCAGTTGAGAATAACTGACAAGAAACTCAGCTATTGTTTTTTTTTACTCTTTTTTGAGTGGTTCTTTTTCCCAGATAAAGCGCAAAACCTCGGTTGCGTTGTAAAAAATCAATAGATAACAGCTGATAGCTCAAAATAATTGGTATTAGTCTTTAGAGGAGATTTATTTTCAAAGCAGACAATGAATTCATGTGAAATGTTTATTTGTTTGATTGTAAAAGTAAATTAAAAATGTAATATCAAAATCGGTTCAGAATTAACGAAGATATCTTCTATATCATATCATTATTTTTATATATTTATTAATTTATTATTATATCATACAAAAAATACTGAAATCTATAAATAAAATTATATAAAAAAGTATTACATTTTGTTTAACGTGTCAACCCTGCGAGACATGTAAATAGGGAAATGTTTTAACTCAAAATTATGACAGAGAAGTAATCCGTGCGTCGCGTCGCGTGCATAAATCCTTCCGTAGCGATAAATTTGTATGACGATAAATATGGTGGAGCACGGATTTGTTGAAAGTTTACTATTATTTATTACAATAATTGCCTATATTCCGTTGATAAATTTATGAACGATAGGGACGACGCCGAGACGCTATTTCTCCAAATACCCACAGCGAGGAATATACTGAGTAGGCAATTTTTACTAGGAATTAACTGTTTTATATTTTTTTTAATGGATGATAATGGAATGGTAACCCCGCCTGCGCTATTGGTATACGTTGGCGGGGCACCAGTGGTGAAATGATGCTTGACAATGAAAGCAGGTCAGTTAGCCCATTGTGACGAATTCCATTAGAATTAACCACAATGGTTTCCAGGGGGAACCGCGTGATTTATTCTTGAGGTATTCGTCACGATAAACTGACTGACTTGCTTTTGTCCTCACTTACCATCTCACACTGGTGCCCCGCCAGCGTATACCGATATCGTATACGAGGTTACCATTCCATTATCATCCATTAAACAAAATAGTTACCAAGGGTTAAGCGTGCACAATACCTACAATAGCGCCCTCTACAAAAATCGATACGAATTACTCACCTATATCATCATTTCCATCAGCAGTAAACCCATCTTCGTGGCAATTAACATTCGCAATACAGCCCCCCGCGGTGGCCGCGTCCATTCAATCAACATCGGGGTATAATCATAAAGCGTCCAGCACGCGGCGCGTAAATATTCCGGTTCGGATCCGGCAAGAGAGAACGGTCAGGTGTTTTTGGGTAGATATCGACGACATCTGTGCCGCAGCGGTAGAAACTGCTCTGTTTAATGAGGTTCCGGGTTCGATTCTCGGTTGAGCCAATTTCAACAAAAAGAATTGACGACCTCAAAAACTTCAAATATATAGTATTACTATATTTGCTGTTGTAACATTGTGGTTTTTTTTACAAAAAATATAATACCTTTAAGGGATAAGTTCGCCTGTATACACTTTGGTATAACCTAATGTCTATAAGTGAATGTACAAATAAATAAATAAATATATCCTATCCTATTCTATTCTAATGCAATAGTGTTTAGCTTTTATAAAACCTGCATCTATGATGTTATATAGCATTCGTATAAAACAATGAATCTTTCTGGAAGTTTCTCCATTGAACAGTTAAATATATTTATTTCTCCATCTTCATTAATCATGTTAAACTGACGGATCGCTCTGGTGATTGGTGCGAATTGCTTTAAATTATAAATTATTATTATTACATCAGCCGTTAACTGCCCACTGTCCACTGCTGAACATAGGTCTCCTTCTATTGGGAGGGTTTTGTCAGTAGTCGCCACGCTTAGCAGGCAGGTTAGCAAACGCAGTTAGGCATTAGTGATGTTTTAAAAGCGACGCTACTGCCCAACTTTCGACCATTAAATGTCCTTAGTTACCTCTTAAGACACTAACGGGAAAAGAAATAGTGGCTCATCCCATGCCGGGATCATGCGGCGAAAATTATAAAAATAAAAGATAAATCCATTGCACGTAGCCGTTCCACTTCGACTCGTATAATTTTTCCGGGCCGTAAACTATCCGGGCCGGCCGTCGACCACCGGCCGTCGGACGAGCGGTTATTGCGTGAGCGCGTCGAGATGTTATGACGCAAATCGCTGGGGTGATCGTAATTGATGCACGATTGTTATACAATTTTTTTTCCGGTGTCCATTTTATTCGGAAAGTGTGGTTTGTATATATGACTTTATTTTAGACTAACGTTTTTTTAAGGATTTTTTTTATATAACTTAGAATGGCAAACAAGCTGACGGCTCATCTCATGGAAAGTGGTAACCGTCGCCTATAGACATAGCAGTAGCATGGACATAACAGAGTATACTGTTTCACCCATGATACCCCCCATGCGTTGCCATTCCTGGGGACTCGGACTTTCTCCGTACCCTGTAACTTCACGCCATATCCCACCCTTAAACCCGAAACACAGCCATGCAAACACAACTGCTTTACAGTTGAAACACGAATGGGACAGAGGTAGCCAAGCAATCAACTTTTGTATAAAGTCTCCCTCTGATTTATACCAGAGGGAGACTTTATACAAAAGTCGAATGCCTATTTGTCTATCAATGAAAGCTTATTATTTATATAAATAAATATTAAGCTCTCATTGATAGACAAATAGGCATTTATACAAAACTATAAAAAAGCCAGCCAAGTGCGAATCGGACTCGCGCAACAGGGGATTCCTGTTTGGCCCAGTAATGAATAAATTAAGTCTGTTATCCAAAAATAATATTGTATAACAGACTTTTAAATATTATTATTTCTTTATATTATGACATAATATACATGATTTTGAATAAGAAAAATAGAGAAAAAATTAATATTTTCCGCAAAGAATTTCCACCGGCTTTCAGTTCAGAATAATGGTCTGAATTCACTGTTTCAGTTTTTGGTAACCTGTCTCTTACACCCTGTATAGATATCAGATCGGTATCCATATTATGCCTTATGTGCCTATACAATACACGTCTAAATTTATGCGACGACTCCTAAACTATATCAAGCGTTAATAACCCATTTGTACACATTATAGCGTCCGATCGTAAACGCGGATCGCGTGCGCCAATAAACGTCGGCGGCTACGGTGACGTCACGGGCGTAATGACGTCACGCTCGCGACCGTTTCCGAAATATTTTTAAGAATGCACAGTGCACCGGTCGTAAAAGGTTTACGGTTTGCGCTTCCGTTAGTATCTAGCTTTATTAATCGGATACACACACTCGTCAGGATTATTGGTACTGGGATGTAGGACTTGGACTATAGTTTATTAGTCGATGAAATGTTGGTCTGTTTTTTTAATGGATGATCATCATTTCAGCTTATATGCGTCCACTGCTGGACATAGGCCACCCCCATATACTGTCATAAGGAACTGTCCTGAGTTACCTGCAACCAATGACTCCCTGCAATGCACTTGAGGTCGTCACCCCATCTAATATGGGAATTGCCCGTACGAGATCGCCACTCAAGAACCTTTCTTCCCCATCGGTTGTCAGCTCTTCGAGCTATGTGACCAGCCCATTGCCACTTCAACTCGCTTATCCTTCGGGCTTTGTCGGCTACTTTCGTTCTTTTGCGGATACCCTCATTTCGGATTCTGTCACGCAAATAGACTCAGAGCATAGCCCTCTCCATATCTCGCTAAGTAATTTGAAACTTGCATACGGGCAATCGTGTAGCGACTGCTTTTAACATAATTACTGTGGTGAATTATTATTTATATATGTTAAATATTATGTTTAATTAATTAATGTAATATATTATTTATGCATCATCTATATAAGTATGTATCTATATAATATAATTTTACCTTTTGCTATTAAATTGGTTACACAGGTTACACTCTGGGTTTGTTGCACACGTCCGTGTAGCCTTACTTCAGGTTGCAGCTGAAAATCAGTGCTTTGCTTTTAAGCAAAAGTATCGCTGAGCTGTAGCCTTTTTGGGTCACTGCGACACACTTGGTGAAAACATATCTCCAATATTCATTTTCTGTTTTATATTTTGTTTTATATTTGAAAAAATGTAAATAATCAGATTGTATAATTTTATTTATTAATTTACGTGTGTCATAAATGGCTCAAATAAAGTGTTTATCTATCTATCTATCTATCAAGACCATGTTTCGGTTCCATAAGTCATTACTGGCAGCAAGCATTGGTTATATACAATATAGGGATTAATATAAATTAAACCTTTAATTATTGCAACGTACCTACTCGAGCTCCCGAATATATGGTACAATACCCCCGTAGGGATTTCTTAAGTCCATATTCATAAAGGTAATTAAAGCCGACCCATAGTCCAGTCAATTGGTTAATTAACTGATATTCAAATGAGTGTATTGAGTCGCAAATCAAAGTGCCCGTATCTTCACACTGTGGGAAAGAGACGCGGTCAATGAATAGAGATCATTATTTGGGGTCATTTGGGACGAAACTGGACCGTGTGCGCACCCCTTTATTAGTGAGGTACGGTGGGATGGAGTCGGCATTTGAACAGACTTTGAAAATGTAGGAATATTTTAATTATTATATTTTAATTCTTTTTTATTGCTGGCTTTTGACTGCTTACATATTTTATATAAAAAAAATATATAGATAAAAAAAATAAAAACGTTTTACTTTACTGTTGTCACTTCTTATATTGTTGTTTTTTTTTTTCTTTCTCAACCGACTTCAAAAAGAAGGAGATTCTTGATTCGGTTGTATTTTATTTAAGTTTGTCACCTCATAACTCCATCAGTTCTAAACCGATTTGGATAATTCTTTTTTTGTTTGAGAGGATATATTTACAGATATATTCTGTAGAAATTTTAACAACACCGGTTCAGTAGATTAATTTTTAGACCAAAATAACTGTTTTTTTTTTTTATAAATGAAGACTATATTATTTATATTTAATTACTCACTAGTATTTCCTATAGATCAAATGCTTAGAAAGAAGTTAGTGGGTACAGGTGTCTCAGGACCATTCTTTATGGCAGTCTATGGGGGAAGCCTATGTCCAGCAGTGGACAGATAATGGCTGATATAATTATAATGATTATGACTGTTGATGATGATGATATCTCGTAAAGAATGCAACAGCCAGTATCTATCGTGATACATTAAAACTACTCCATGATATTCCCTGTTGATAATTTCCAAAACTTCCGACCAATAGAGTGGACAGTTTTTTTTTTTATTCGCAATTGATAGCCAGCATCTGACAATTAAAGGGACGCGCGCCTCGAATATTTAAAATCGCTCCTTTTATTATGCAGATTAGCGTATTGACTCTTTATCGTGCCTTTTTGACTGGACTCGTGGACTCTTAAAATTAACAACGTTATACATGCCACTCGTTATGGAAATTTCAACCTTTTGTGTTTAGAAATAAAGGTTAGATTCGTGGAATTAAGAATATTTGTTTCACTATTTTACATTTTATTTATTTGTAAATATATTTATGCAGCTTTAAACCTAACACGTGCGCACATAAAGTCACTTTTAGAATGAAAAATGAAATGGTGTTTTACAATTGTTTTGAGCGAATTTATTGATGGCTTCCGTTTCGCGAAGGGTGTAAGAGAGATGGCAGATAATATTGTTTTGCGCCATTCAAGTCACGTTTTTAGTTTTAATGGACCGGACATGCTCATAGGGGTTGATTGTTGACCAAAATAAAAAAAAAAGTGTGAGAATTTATCAACAAATTTTATTCATAGAAATTTCATTAGCTAAATTAATGTATAAATAATTTAAGACGTAAATTTAATTTTTTTTTAGATAACCCATTCGTGTTTTTACCGTGAAGCAGTTGTTTTAGCATGGCTGTGTTTCGGTTCGAAGGGTAGGATACGTCAACTTGTTTAACATTCTAAGTTGTATAAAAAGAAAACTCTTTATTCCAGTTATAACATTTTTTTTAAAAGGATTAAAATATGTAAATACGCAGTGTAAAATGACTCTTAACTAGATGAAACGACGACCTTTAATGCATTACAGGGATTTAGTGGATAGCCACATATACGATAAGTCACTTTGACTTAGGACCGTTTCTTATGGTAGTCTATGAGAGATATTTATCTTTAGCAGTAAACAATTAACGGCTGATGTGATGACGATGGCAAAGTTCCAAGTACATTTTATATATGAAAAAATATTAAAAAAGGAATTACTGGACACTAACATCTTTAATTGAATTTCAATATTTACCATTTAATTTAACAGATGGAGACTTTGTACAAAAGTCGATTACTTGGGTACCTCTGTCCCATTCGTGTTTCAACCGTGAAACAGTTGTGTTTGCATGGCTGTGTTTCTGTTTGAAGGTTAGGTTATGGCGTGAATTTACTGGGTACAGAGGAATAACACCTGAGTCCTCAGGAATGGCGACGCATGGGGAGTATCATGGGCGAAACAGTATACTCTGTTATGTCCATGGTACTACTCGTGTCTATAGGGGACGGTTACCATTTTACATCAGGTGGGCCGTCAGTTTGTTTGCCATTCTAAGTTGTATAAAAAATATATATATATTTGATATATTCCTTAAAAATAAAAACAAGTAGTATGTAATAATACAACCATACTATATTTATCCGTCTTTGAATACCAAAATATCTTTTAAATAGTTTAACTACAAAGTAATTATACTTACCACACTTAATAGTATTACAATAAAAATAACAACCCAACAAGGAATGTTTACAAAAAAAAACATTTGCAATTTTTTCACCACATTCATAACCTAACGTCAACCTCATTCACACCTGTCTATAACCAATTATAACTATGACATCAATCTTATTTGTAACGCCACATAGTTCAAATTACAACAATTCATAGTACATTCACCAGAATTATAAATTTGACCTCTATTGGGTTAGATTAAAGTTCAAATTGCTGTAACTGCATAGGTTTTGTTTGACCCAGGTGTGTTCACGCTCGGTAAGGCACAGGGTGACTCACTCGTGCCCTTAAGAACTGTGGACACGTGGTCACTTTCTTATACGTGTTGGTTGACCTTTAAAGGTGTTTTTACGCGTGTCGCCGTTATAATAAAGGTGTGACTATTGTTTAATTATTGTCGAGTGACCATTCATAGAAAGGTAGTGTTGTATGACCTTTTAACCGACTTCAAAAAAGGAGGTTCTGAATTGAGTTGATTTGTTTTACGTTTTTTACCTCATAACTCATAACTGTTTCATAAATAAACGAACTGATTTGGATTGCAACAAAACTAGTTATTTTAGTCAAAAAACTAAACTACTAAACCGATTTTGATGAAATGTCTATGGGAACCGTCTGTAAATATAACATTTTTGAAAAAACAATCTAAAACAATGGATGAGGTTATGAAGTAACAAAACAAAAAAAAAATACTGAAAATATTGAAATTATTGACAATTATTATTTCTACCGTTAACTGTCCACTGCTGGACATAATGGCCTTCCCCATAAGGGGAGTTTCGCCAATAGTTGCCACGCTTGGCAGGCTGGCAACCGCAGTTAGGCTTTTAGAGATGTTCTAAGAATCAACTTTCATTTAATAATCATGAAGTTATTGACAAAATGGATGACAATTAAAAATATCAAAATTCAAATATAAATAAAGAACCCGGTACACGTTACATTGCATTTTATTACAACAACATAATAATCTTTCAACGGTCATAAAAAAAAACGACATCAGTAGAACACGGTCAATGAACTCTTAAAGCGATAATTAATATTGCAATCCGCAAGAAAAAAACATCTACGGAATGCATTTAACCACGGTTTTTGCTGCAGTTAACTTTACCGTATTGCAAACATCTGTCCTGTGTGACCTTTAACTGGCGCACCTTGACGTGGTAACGTTAAGGAGTAATTAAACCGCACGCGACTAAACAAAAAATTATGGAGTAGAAACTGTTTGTGTTACAACCGTTAAACACTTATAGTATGTTACTCGAATATCTGTCAAATATGTTACAGGGATGGCTTTGTACAAAAGTCGATTTCTTGGATACCTCTGTCCCATTCGTGTTTCTACCGTGAAGCAGTTGTGTTTGCATGGCTGTGTTTCGGTTTGAAGGGTGGGATATGGCAGTAAATTTACAGGGTACAGAGGAATAACACCTGAGTTCTCAGGAATGGCAACGCATGCGGGGTATCATGGGCGAAACAGTATACTCTGTTATGTCCATGGTACTGCTCATGTCTATAGGCGACTGTTACCGCTTTCCATCAGGTGGGCCGTCAGTTTGTTTGCCATTCTAAGTTGTATAAAAAAAAAATATTAATTGATCAAAAGCTACGATTTGTTACTAATTTCATTGGGAGCTTGTTTTATGACAATTTCCACAAAACTTGATTACATTTACAATAAGTGTGTATTGAAACAAACTGTACGCACACACACAAATAATTCACGGAAAATACAATTTTGGAAATATTATACAAGTGCCAGAATGTCGAGACAATTTAAACTTTTTCACAAATAAAATGAGATACAAGTGAACACCGCGCAATCAGCACATCCGACCCCGGGGTCCCGGTTTGTTACCCGGCGTCCCCAAATTAAATCCATCCAAGGAAATTGTGACAAACGCCATTCGTCATGCGGCCCCTCATTTGCATGAGAAAAACTGTTGAAGAACAACTATTTATCAAAATGGCGACGCTTCCGGACGCCATGACAGGCGCGACAGATTTCCGGCGGCATCTTTCGGTGAACGCGCCACATCCGATTTCTGATCTTTGCCGCGTATCTGGAAGGGGCATTAAATTAATTAATTTACATTAAAATATATTTATTTTTATAGTACACACAATTTCCTGATATATAACAAATATATATTTATAATAAGTTTACTATTGTAATCTTTTGGAGGAAACAATAAAGAGTATCTATCTATCTATATTATATCGTTAAAATATAAGTACAAAACATTCATACGAATTACATATTCCTGAAGCTAGAATAGTCGTCTTTATTTGAAACCAGAGGGCCTACCAAGAAATGTTTTCCGAAATTTCGGGATCGAACGAAATGCAAATTTGATATTAAAATTACATAATACATACACATAAAAAAAAAAAATATTAAAAATGTTGAAATATCGTTCCTTTGGGCTTTTACGGTAGGATTTTTGATGAACGAAATGTTATGCACCATACTAAAATCGGCCCAGTAAGAGCCGATTTCAGTATGGTTTAATTTAAAGATCGAGAGATGGACAGCAGCGTCCCTCTTAAAATATCACCAAAAATCTTACTGTTTTTGGTGATTTTAGCATGCCAATCCGCCTGACAAGCGTGGCAATAACTAATAAAACCCCTTATAGGGAGATCTATGCTCAGCAATGAGACGTTAACGCCTAATATGGTAATAAGGGGGAAAAGGATTGTTAGTATTGAGGATCTCAGATAGACCTCCACGCGGTTCCCTCTGAAAACCATCTTGATTACTTTTTTATGAATTCGTCACTATGGCCGAACTGACCTATTTCATCCTCTATCTACCATCACTCACTAGTGCCCTGCCAGTGTATATTATAAATAAAAATAGATATACAATGACAAGTGAATAATTTAAGTGAAATACAGTAATATAAATGCAAATTGAAATATACACATAAAGGTACAAAAGGCGGTCTTATCTCAAGGGCAATCTCTTACAGACAACCTTTAAAAAGTATGATAATATATACATAATAATATAAAAAAAAAATATATTATAATAAATTCTACGATATTTCCTAAACGTTTCCAGATGCCCTACATCCACGTACACGTTCTGATTGAGGAGTGATCTCTATTTAGATAATTTAGTGGTGCCGCTCATGATGAAATATTCGCGGTATTTTGTTCGGGGACGCTGATTGCGAACGATATCGTTACCTTGATGGACGCCATTTTGTTTGCTGCCTCCGCGCCATTTTGCTGACTGGGTTATTTGGGTGTATTTTATTTATTCGTAATGATTTATTTTCGTTTATTTTTTTTATTAGTATACTCTTCTATTTTTCTTTCTTATTGTCATATAGAATATAAAATATAATAGGAAATATAGTGTACAGTCTAATATAAACAACCTCTCTGTAAGCAACATTCTTTATATTTTATTTATTCTACTCAGCTTAGTTAGTAAAAGGAATAAGTTAAAATATTTTCCAGATGGTATGTATTTTTATACACCTTTTCTCCCTGTAAGCAACTTTTCCTAATAAGATTTTTTTTTTATTAAAATCGGTTCAAATGAGTTGCTTACATATATAGAGCGTTCACTGCATTTATTACCAGAAAAATATATAATTTTAACAAAAAATATAGTAGTATTTAGTTATATATATAAGAAATATCTCATATTAGGCAAAAGAAACCGGCTCAGCTGATGCTGCGAGTGTCCCAGTGCAATGTGAACAGCTGCACAGCGCTGGTTTTCAGCCAGTACCTCTCTTAACAAAATACAACTAAAATACAAACGGGTACAACTGGAATTTCATGTTACAAGAATGTGTCTTTCCATGTACCACCCTATAAGGAGTAGGTAGCTAATGCTATTTTGTAAAAATAACTTTTTTCTTATTATTTTTTTATTTTAAATATCGATAAATAGTATCGATGAATAGTTTATTTTTTAATAATTTAATCCTCTTTTGCATATTGGTGGAAATTTTTATCATAACACTGAATGCCCAAAAATTATATAAAAGAACGTGTTCACTTTAAGTTGATCGTGTCTGGATACCATTTTAATGTCCATTGCAGAAAAAAAAGCATAGCTGTCAAATTTATTTTTTAACCATTTTTTCATAAATTTTGAACATGAATTATATCACCTTGATTTATTTTACCAACAAAAAAATCATACAAAGAAGGGTTAATTGCATAACCAATTGTGATGTAATTTTGCATACGAGAAATATTTGGCACGGATAAGAACATAGATATAACATATATAATTTTATGTTGCAGTAATATAAAAAATATATTTTAATTGTTGCCGTTTGTATGTATGTTTATCATTATAATGACGATGGTGTTAAATAAATAAATATATTCCTGAAAACTAATGTTAATATTAATTAAATGTTGCAATTTTTTTTTCCTAGAAAAAACATTTATATTACCAACCAAAAAAAAAATTAAAAGTTTTGAAAAAAAAAGAACAATTGTGTCTGTACCAACGACACTACACTATGCAGAATATGTCATATATATCCTGCACAGTGTAATGTCGTTTTTTTTTCTAGGATTTTTTGTTTCATAAAATAACAGTAGTTTAAAGTAGTGGATCTCTTTAATGAAGTTACTGTATTTAAAATACCTATATACCATATATATAATATAAAAAATAGTCATATTTCTAAAAGTACAGGTATGTACTTACTTAACTGAATCTTGATAGTAAAATTCAATCACAAATATAACAAGATTATGTAACTCTTCACCTCATGTTATCTGGGTCAATAGGTATCTATATAATGTGTTACTTAATTTCGACCGTCATAACACACCTTCGATAGCTCAGTTGGTAGAGCGGTGGACTGTAGTTGGTTACTTAATAGGCATCCATAGGTCGCTGGTTCAAATCCGGCTCGAAGGATTCTTTTAGTTTACAAATATCTATATTATTCTAAATTTTCATATTTATTTTTAACATTTTTTTTTATTAAATCTTATTAAATTTATATTATGTGAATTTAAGAATACCCATAATGTAGGTACGTACTGTGAAATATTAAAATTTTCAACACAAAATAAAAATATGTTAATTCAAAGCCACGTAAAAAATAAATATGCATTTCAAATTATATCTTATGAAATGAACATCCTATATAAATATATAATACATTACTGTACATAATTTGCATTGGACACATTAAAAAAAATATATACAATGGCAGACTTATCCCATAGAGGAATCTCTTCGAGAAGTTAAAAAAAACTATAGAATGTTCAAGGGCAAAAAGTATACAGCTAAAGATAAACTCAATATCTAGTTAAAATTTAACATTTAATATATTAAGAATTATTATTTATAGGCCATAAAGTATTTTTAGAAAACCTACAATGTATATAAATTTATTTATATTAAACTAGAGCACAAATAACTATAATACTATAACTGTTTTTTTTTTTTTTATACAACTTAGAATGGCAAACAAACTGAAGGTCCACCTGATGGAAAGTGGTAACCGTCGCCTATAGACATGAGCAATACCATGGACATAACAGAGTATACTGTTTCGCCCATGATACCCCCCATGCGTTGCCATTCCTGAGGACTCAGGTGTTATTCCTCTGTACACTGTAAATTCACTGCCATATCCCACCCTTCAAACTGAAACACAGCCATGCGAACACGACTGCTTTACGGTAGAAACACGAATGGGACTGTACTAAACACACAGTTCAAGAGTAATTATAGTTACTAAAAAATAAATATACGACATCATAACCTTCAAGAAAAGAGCATATTCCTTTTTAAAAGGCCGGCAGCACACCTGCAATGCCGCTGGTGTTGTGGGTGATCATGGGCGGCGGTAGTCACTTACCATCAGGTGAGCCGCATGCTCGTTTGCCCCATGTGTTATAAAAAAAATATACGTGATTAAAAACCTGCTTAATTAGGAACAACAAAGTATTATAATACCTAATCTACATAACTGCCTATTCATTAAAAAGAGTTCTTAACACGAATTACGATAAAGAGATTCCAATTTTAAAATTCGACAATGAAATTCTTAATTTAATTATGTCTTGTGCCTTCAATACGGGCAACATTCTAAAAAATACCACAATCAAATTAGGGGCGCTGAATTCAATTCGTTTCCACGCTCCTGAACGCACCTTAACCCTAAACCGCTATGGCATTTCTGAAGCGAAGCGTGTTGAATCGATTACAGGAGACCCCGTTGTATTCAACGTCTTGTGCCGAAAAAGAATTAATTTATATAAAAAAAAATCAGTGACAATACTTGTACTGACGAATGTTGTACGGAACTTTGCGGCTTCCAAAATATTTTTTTTTAAATTATTAGTTGATTTTAGGTGACAATTTTTTTTTATTCAATCTAGGACAAGAGAGAAATAAATAAACAATCTATTTAGACAGCAAGCGATAACCGTCGTATGCGGTGCTGTACATATCTATGAATAGCATCACATATACTGTGACGCCCGTAATACCGTTCATCCTCTACCGTCGTAATTACTTACTCTACGACAGCAGAATTTTTATCCTTAACTAATATTATAAACGCTAAAGTGAGCCTAACAATTGCAAAAAGAATCATCGAAAGCAGTGTTAGTGTAAATAGGTAAGATATCGTATTACCCAGAAGTTTACAACTAGATTGGGAATTCTCCTTATTTTTAAAATAATTTGAAATACTCTTATAGTTCATGCATTCTTGGTACTTACACCTGTGAATTCGTTAACCACTTTTTAAATTAAGAAGCCATTCCAATTTCAAAAATAGAACTCTCATCGAGTGATATAAGTTTATCAATTTGAAATTGAACAGTAATCGAATCGAATTGAAAGACGTTCTAAATCGCATTCCATCCGAATCGGACCAATTATGAGCAAATGAAGTTAACCCTTTGTAGAACTTTTTAATTGCTGTTAAATCGAAACGGATCCTCCGTATAAAAACGGCTCAGCCTTTTGAGAGACGGGAGGAACCATTAATCTATGTGGGTGGGTGTAATTTCATGCTATCGTAGATTCAGTTCTATTGTAATAATTATTATAATACAATAGATTAATGAATTTTTTTTATGGGATTTCTAAAAGAATTAGATTTTCAATTATTTTTTGTGTAAGGCATATGTCATTTTTATCAACCGTGGATCAGGTTTGATTTGACAATGTTTTTTATTTTCTTAACAAAAACTTTTGTTCACTGTGTCCATTGTTTTTTAAAAATATAACATTACAAATATGTTGATGACATAAATTCGAACTAATATTATAAAAAGGAATTATTTTATTTTTAATTTTAACGAATAAATTCAAAAAATACCTAAATGATTTTAAAAATTCATTCACCCACAGAAAGCTACATTTTGAGCAAGTAAAATATACCTTATATTATTAAATTAAAAAAAAAATTAGTACTTATACATATATATCCGTGCGAAGTCTGGGCGTGGTACTAGTAATTTATAGATATATTTATTTATTTAAATTTTTTAGTACATACACTGTTCATTCATATATACCTACATTCATATATATTTAGTACTAATATTGTTCTATGCAATGGCAACTCGGTCACTTTCCGCCAACTGACATGTGACGAACGCCGCTCGTGTTTGATCGTTCTATATTTAAAATTTAAAAATAGATCAAAGGCCAGTTTTTATTTTAATATGACCTAAATTTCGTCCTGAAAGCCTAGGATCCGTTAAAAAAGCGTAAGTACTATTTATACTACGCTCCACTCGACTTGGCTTCTTTTTATGGTGTTGATTAAATTGAGAATTTAATTTGGGACTTAAAAATTATGTTAGTAAAAAATGTTGCCATATTTATACCTACTTGCTGTATTTAGATAATTGACACTCGGTTATATTTGAAACAGCTGATCGGATTTGAATGCAAATTCGTCCATAGATAGATCACGTCCTATATTAACATTTTTATCCAAATTCACACGGGAAATGAAGCGGGATACAGCTAGTTATAGGTAAGTATATTAATTTATTAAGAGAGTCATTCCATTGACGTTATCCATTTTCTATTTTGAATCGACTTTAAAATCAAGATGTTTCTTGATACTGCTTTATTTTTTTTTTGTGTCCTATCTCATAACTTTTACAATTATACAATAATATAAAATTAATAAATAATTATACAATTGTATCGTTGTGTTTGTAAATTGTCTTGCTTATTTCCTATATTGTATAATGCAAATAAAGTATACTCATTCATTCATTCAACTTTAACAGTAGTAAATATTTTTGGAAAATTATTATTTTTTATTTAAAAGGATATACTTACGATAAGTATAATGTACATTTTATCAAATTCGGTTTAGTAGTTTATTTTTTAGAAAACTAGTTTTTCATTATAAAAACACTAAATGAAAAATATTGAGATATTATTTATTATTTTCATTGCATTTGCAATCAAAATAATAAATAATATCTCAACCATATTATTTGGTATCATTTAAAATATTGCAGTTAAACCCCCTCGCCGCTCGCTCGCGAACGAATCCCGTTAATTAATGGTAACTTAACCCTTTGTCTGTGACGCTGAATAAATCACAGCTATGCTTCTCAATGTTTTATTTTTACGTACATATTTTACTGTAGAAAATAGGTAATGTATTGTAAAATAAAATTAAAATGTAATATATCTATTTTCCGCGCTTAGCCTCTCATTTGGGCCGTTGTGCGTATGAGTCGTGGCTAGTACAGCCAACCTAACTTCGCCCAGAAGCGCAGAAGCTTCCTGGGATCTTCACAGGCCTCACGGAGCGATCTCACCGTTCCGAGGATTTGTAAACGTTGATGGGCCACAGCTTCACATTCCAGGATTACGTGAGCAGCCGTTTCTTCGGCGTCGAAACAGCCTCGACATAGAGGGCTGTCTGTGGCTCCTATTGTGTATAAATGTTTGTTTAATGGACAATAGCCCGTTATTGTCCCTATCATTGTTTTGAGGTTTTTCCTATCTAGATGTAATAAACGTTTTGATAGTCGTTGATTCAACGTAGGCACGGTCAATTTTGATTGTCTGCAATCAGTAGTAGAAAAATAGGTACATTGAACAATAATAAATGGAATTAATTTTCATTATATCAGCAGTTGACTGTCCACTGCTGGACATAGGCCTCCCCAGTAGACTGTCATAAGAAATGGTCCTGAGCCACCTGCATGCACTGACACCTTGCAATGCATAATATGTGGTCGTCACGCCGTTTAGGTTCGGGGGGGGACGCCCTGTACTGCTTATTTTTTACTTATTATTACGAGTATTAACGTCTATAACAAAGTAGATACGCTAGTTTGAGTAACAAGATCCTTGATTCGATTTCAGGATAAATAATATATTGTTTTCTAGTATAAAGCTATGAGTGAACAAGGGGAACTTAGTTCTAAAAGAAAACTCTAATACTAGTAATGCGGACTACCAGTCAGATTGCTAGCAATATACCCTGTCAGGTGGACCTCCACATGGTCTCCCTGGAAACCATCGTGCTTAATCCCAAGTGTATTCATCACGATGGGCTAACTGACCTGCCTTTTCATCCTCACCTGTCATCCCTCACTGGAGCCCCACATACGTATACCGTTAGCGGGGTTGCTATTCCATTATCATCCATTAAAAATAAAAACTTTTATTACGTGATTTTATTTACCTACCATATTTATTAATTAATACATACATGTGTACAAGGCGAACTTTATTATTACAATTATTAAATTTATATTTACTAATAAATTGAAAACAAAACTTTGAGAGCCACTGCATCTAACCCCATCATGACTGGCACTGATTCATCTTAACCCGTCACCCGCTGACGGATCAAGATATTAATACTGAGAGCGTGGCGAATCTGACCAAACGTTAACCCTTTCTATGCATATTTAATTTCAACGCTCGGGTCTTCTTGACTGATGGGCGTGATTCGGTGTGTAAGACTGATCACCGAGTAATGAAGGGATTAGCAATTGTATAGCAGTTCCTTAGCGATTGTTGCTTGCTATCTAATTGCTATTTTAAAAGGGTTTTAGGTTAAAGGCGTGAATTTACAGGGTACGGAGGAATAACACCTGAGTCCTCAGGAATAACAACGCATGGGGGGTTTCATGGGTGAAACAGTATACTCTGTTATGTCCATGGTACTGCTCATGTATATATATATATTCTTTAATTCTTTCTACCAAAAGTTTTTTTTTGATGGATGAAAATGGTATGGTAACCCCGCCTGCGCTAACGGGATACACTGGCGGAGCACCAGTGAAGGGTGATAGATGAGAATGAAAACAGGCCAGTTAGCCCATCATGATGAATTCATCAGGAATTAACCATGATAGTTTCCAGGGGGAGCCGCGAGGAGGTTGACCTGGTTGGGTATATTGCTAGCAATGGGATTCTCAGTCTCCATTACTAACAATCCCTTTCTCCCCTCTACCAAAAGGTTGTTTGGAAGAGATTGCTTAACAATAAGACTGCCTTTTGTACTATACTGTACTCATCGAAAATTGTTCAACAAATCCTGTAATGTTCGTGTAATAAAAATAAATAAATATATATATAAATAAATATTATTCACGCCTAAGTCTTGGTGCCTTAATGATTTATTACTATAAATTTAATTTGTTCGGTTAAAAACTAGCGGTTATAATGTAATTGTACAAAAATATTACGAAACGCCTGGTGTTTATGCTATAGCAAAACATCGTATCGTCATTCTCTTTCGATCTGAAATTACAATAATAAGTTTACTAGTTTATACCTCCGGCTTCGTCTGCATGACCTCGATGTGATAAATACAAATACTAGAGGGGGGGGGTGAGGGGGAAAGGATTGTTAGCAATAGAGTTTGATGGCCCCGTTGCTAGCAATATGCCACCTGGAACCCATCGTGAACAATTCTTGTTGAATTCGTCACGATGAGCTAACTGACCTGCTTCATCCTCACCTATCATCCTTCACTGGTGCCCCGCCGGTGTATACCGATAGCGCGGGTGGGGTTACTATTTCATTTATCACCCATAAAAAAAATACCAGAGGGAGACTTTGTACAAAAGTCGTTTGCTTCTGTACCTCTGTTCCATTAATGTTTCAACCGTAAAACAATGTTTGCATGGCTATGTTTCGGTTTGAAGGGTGGGATATGGCGTGAATTTACATGGTACAGAGGAATAACACCTGAGTCCTCAGGAATGGCAACGCACGGGGGTATCATGGACGAAACAGTATACTCTGTTATGTCCATGGTACTGCTCATGTCTATAGGCGACGGTTACCACTTTATATCAGGTGGGCCATCAACTAGTTTGCCATTCTAAGTTACATAATAAAAAAATTAAAAAAATATTCTGAGGGCCTAGCAATGAAATATTTTCCGAAATTTCGAAACCGAATAAAACACAAATTCCATCTTAAAAATTACATAATACATACCATTTAAAAATATTTAAAATGTTAAAATATTGTTCCTTTGAACTTTTAAAAATTTATGACGAATAAAAATACGAAATTGGACTCGAAAATTCGGAATTTAATTTCATAGTAAACCCTACTGGTTTCGTGGACAAAGTCGCGGGTAGAAGTTAGTTATGAATGATTTATTCATTTAATAGATAAATGCGTATGTAATAAAATGATTCGCATGCGATTACGTCCTTGTTGTATTATATTAATAAAGAAAGCCTAATTGCCCGCATAGTCTATTTAGTACAACCGCAGTTTGGTACAGTCGTTTTCATAGTTTTGTGCAATTAGAAAAAGAAAACAAAAATAAATATATATAAATCAATTTAATTTATATTAATTTAATTTAATTTATTTATAAAAAAAATCTCCAGTTTCTTCTTTCTCTTCACTGTTAGTTAGTTTATTTTTTTTTTTATCAAAAAATGAGTAATTTAAATTCTTCCCGAATTATTAATATTTAAATATTTTAATTATTATAAATCACTAACAACAATAATTTATCATATTATAATAAAATGCTAATGTTGTAACTAAAACAATAATAAAGATAAAAATATGTAAAAACCAAAAAAAAAAATCTATTTATTTATTTATTTTATTTATATATCTATATAGTTATATTTATATATATTTATTCGGTTATATATGTAATTTTAGTATGTATGTATATCATTAATTAGTAGTACCGCATTCGAGTATTCTGACACTTGCCTATGGTTGACTGGGAGAGAATGCTTTTAGCATTAAGTCCGCCATGTACACATATTTGTACTAATTAATAAATAAAATAAATAAATAAATAGTTATCTTAAAAAAATAAGATTTTTCTGCTCAAAAAAGTGACACGCTGTTGCAATATAGTGTCATATAATATCTCGCACTATTGCACTATTGACTACAAAAAGAATTTTGAAAATATTCATAGCTTTACGTTAATACTGTAAAGAGTTAAAGATTTATTGTTCGTTTGTTTGTAACGCTTAAACACAAAAACTATTCATCCGAAATTATGTTCGCCAATAGGAATTTACATTATCAGCAAATAACATACACTATAATGTTATTTTAACTTATTGTTATTATAATTTACTATACGAGTATGTATTAAATATAGGCGATATAAAAATAAGGCGAGGGGTCGGTAGCAGCGTCTTAAAACATCTGTAAAAGCCTAACTGCGCTTGCCAACCCGCCTGCCAAGCATGGCAGCTACTGGCAAATCTCCCCTTATGGGGAAGGCTTATGTTCAGCAGTGGACAGTTATCTATCTATCTATTTAGGAGCTGCGCTCTTGTCGGTGGAGCTCTTGCCACTCACTACGATTTCCAGCGAGTCTCTTCACCTCTTGATACGACACCACACCAACTCCTTCCTTGATCTGCCTGATATAACTATGTCTCGGTCTCCCTTTTCCCCTCCTTCCTTCTATCTTACCTTCTATTATAATATTCGTAAGTTCGTCGTGTCATATCAAGTGTCTCAACATTTTTTCCCTTCTGTAGTGGACAGTTAAGGGCTGAAATAATAAAATAATGTTATTTTAAATTTTCTTATTTATCTGTAAAAATAGGTACAAATAAAAAAGTCTCCTTCTCGCAGAAGTCGCGTAAAGAAAAACAAAAAAAAAATTCAAAATTGTAATATATTTTTTTCTAACTGACTGTACTATAACCTATTTCAAAGTGCCCTCCGCTCATACAGTGAGTCGGGCGAATTAATATGCAGATGAGATTGTCGCAGTGAACGTTGATCGATTGGTCGGCGCAAGACGTCGCTCATAATGTACCCGCATTGCTAGTCAATAAACCAGTTATGTATGTGTCCACTTTAAATTATTTTAAAGACAATATTCGTATGTACTGGAAATGTAAGTAAACATGTATGTATGTGTATGTATGAAAACATATTTTCATATTACATCTTTTGTTTTATATTTAAAAAAAAATTTAATAATCTCATTTGTTATGGTATAAACTCATTTGTTAATTTACGTGTGTCATAAATGGCTCAAATAAAGTGTTTATCTATCTATCTATCTATCTATCTATCTATCTACAGGCTACGTCATAGAATAAGCCATCCCGTCCTCACCAGTGGCTATCGTAAGCGGCGACTAAGGGAGGGCAAAAGAGCGGCAGCAGTGTCCTTCTTAAAACACCATTAAAAACCAAATCGCAGTTGCCAACTCGCCTGCCATGTATGGCAACTACTGGCAAAACCTTTCTTATGGGGGAGGCTGTGTCCAGCAGTGGACAATTAATGTCTGATACAACATTGGTTTATTAGGAACCTGGGGACACAAACTGTCTATTTATTTCATCATATCTCTGAACATAGAAAGGATGGATTTGCCAGTAGTTTCTACGGTTGGCAAGCGGGTTGGCAACCGCAGTTAGCTTTGGTGATGTTTTAAAAGAGACGCTGCTGTCCATTGCACCACTATTAAGTTATCTTAGTCGCCTTTGACAACACCTACGGGAAGAGAAGGGGTAACGTATTCTATGCTGGGACTACATAGCAATCAACTTATTTAGCTTTAATTAAAAAATTAAAGATTTTGTCCAGTAGAACAAGAACAAAAACTTACATACATAAAATTTATATTATATAAATAAAGATGTACAACAGGTGAGCCCAACTCTGTAAGTTTTTTTTTTGATGAGTGAAAATGGTATGGTAACCCCGCCTGCGCTAACGGGATACGCTGGCGGAGCACCAGTGAAGGGTGATAGATGAGAATGAAAACAGGCCAGTTAGCCCATCATGATGAATTTATCAGGAATTAACCATGATAGTTTCCAGGGAGAACCGCGAGGAGGTCGACCTGGTTGGGTATATTGCTAGCAATGTCTCCATTACTAACAATCCCTTTCCCCCCACTCTGTAAGAGTTCTCTTCCAGTAAACCCTGATTGGAAAGGAGCATAAGTTACTAACCGGCAGGGTGCGTACAATAAAAGAAAGAAACAGTATAATTGTTTTTTTTTTAAGAAATAATAAATATGTTTACATATTTATCTTACACCTAAAAGCTATAGGTGAAATTTTAACCCCTTTCACTTTTCAATCATTAAAATAATAAATAAAATATGATTATTATGTTAGAAACCATTATATGGTTATTTAATCGTTCAGTTTATTTGGTATGGAACATGATGGTAAGCTGTGAAAGCGAATTCGCGTTAAATCGATTAAAAACACCTTTGTTCATAATTTAAATTTTTATTTATAATATTTATTTCCAAAGGGAGACTGTACAAAAGTCGTTTGCTTGGCCACCTCTGTTCCATTCGTGTTTCTACGTGAAGCAGTTGTGTTTACATGGCTATGTTTCGGTTTGAAGGGTGGAATATGGCAGTGAATTTACAGGGTACAGAGGAATAACACCTCAGTCCTCAGGAATGGCATCGCATGGGAGGGTATCATGGGCGAAACGGTATACTCTGTTACGTCCGTGGCACTGCTCATGTCTATAGGCGACGGTTATCACTTTCCATCAGGTGGGCCGTCAGCTTGTTTTCCATTCTAAGTTGCATAAAAAAAATGCTTTTTATTCATTAATTTTCATTTATTAAATTTTTAATAAATACTTTAAATTATTTTAAAAATAAATAAAAGTTATACGTAATAATATCGTCGTGTATAAATAATCGTTAGTTAATCGATTACATTCGACATGTCACATCGAATGATCGATTACTCCAACCAATATTAGAGAGTCTTATCGAATACAAACGATACGAATTCGATACGGCTGCTTCGATATTCATCGGTTTTCAATCATATGTATCTAATCTGACGTCATTAGTGATATGTCATCGGCGGTAAAATATTGTCAAATGGTATTTTGTGTCCGCTTTGGTAACAGTAGGGTTAATTTGAATATGGATAAAGCAATTGTTTTCCAAACAATAATAAGAAGGGTTATGGATTTTAGTGTAGACTTTGTGATTTGATTTTTTTTTAATATTTTTTTTTAATAGATGATGATTATGGTATGGTAACAGTCTGTCTATCAGTATAAGCTGGATGGATATTATTTATTTATTTATTCTTTATTGTACACAAAAAATTACAACATATAATATATATAAAGTAAAGATGTATAACAGGCGAGCTTAACTCTGCAAGAGTTCTCTTCCAGCAAACCCTGAGTGAAAAGGATCATTAATTACTAGCAAGCAGTATGCGTACAATAATAGAAGGAAACATTATAGATGTTTCTATTAAAAAATATGAAATATGTTGACATATATTTTTTAATAGAAACATCTATAATAAATAATAAGCAACTCATACAATTAAAAATTAGTGAGTGATGATACATGAGAATGAATGCAGACCTGTTGATCCATCGTGGCAAATTCATCAAGAATAACCTACAATGGTTTCCAGTTATTTATTTATTTATTTATTACTATTTCTTAGTTATATTTTTCATTTGACAAAAATGTATAATGGTAACACCACCAGCGCTATCGGTATACGCTGATGAGACATCAGTAAAGCTAACATGTTGACCGATTGGGATGAATTAACTAGAAATTAACCTATATATTGTACAGAAGGTACTACATAGAGGATGCAAAGTGTGGAAAAATGTTTTGTCAGAATATTAATTAATTAATTTTTTCTTCCTACCATCTCTACACAAACGATTTGCAATTATATCTTCATTTAAATCTTTGTGACATATCATTTTATGATTACGATGACCACCTATAAATAGAGTTTGAGATTATCGCGGGTCAACTAGAAACCCAAAGGATCTAGCCAATTCCGATACTTTTATATCGTTAATTGCCAGAGGGACACTTTGTACAAAAGTCGATTGCTTAGGTACCTCTGTCCCATTCGTGATTCAACCGTAAATCAGTTGTGTTTGCATGGCTGTATTTCGGTTTGAAGGGTGGGATATGGTGTGAATTCACAGGGTACAGAGGAATAACATCTGAGTCCTCTGGAATGGCAACGCATGGGAGGTATCATGGACGAAACAGTATACTCTCTTATGTCCATGATACTGCTCATGTCTATAGGCGACGGTTACCACTTTCCATCAAGTGGGCCGTCAGCTTGTTTGCCATTATAAGATGTATAAAAAAAATGATCATGTCTCTGCCTATAGAACAAAACTGAATTGGCTACCAATTCGAAGGCGTCGAGATTTTCATATTATATCGTTTTTATATTCCATTCTATATAACCCTTCTGTTCCCTTCTATCTTCGTGAACGATTTGATTTTCTAGTTCCCATGACGTGTCCTCCCGTTCGACGAAATCTCTTATCCTCAAACTCCCTTCACACTCATCTACGCGCTATAGTGGATCTTTTACCGTCCATGCTGCTAGATTGTGGAATTCTCTTCCCATATCTATCCGTGAGAGTCAATCCCTAAATATTTTTAAGAGTAGACTTAAAGAGCATCTTCTATCTCTATGAACATATATTTATTTATATTTTTTATGTGTAGGTATATTATATGTATATGTGTGTAAGTATATGTAAGTATATGCAAAGGTATATATATATATATATATATATATATATATATATATATATATATATATATATATATATATATATATATATATATATATATATATATATATATTAAGTTTATCTTGTTCCTTTGAAAATTTTTACATTCCTTTCCATTTTGGGCGTTGTTGGAAGAGAACTCTGAGTTAAGCTCGCCATTGTACATTTGATTACTTCAGTCATATTTTTATGTATAATTTGTGAGTACAATAAAGTAGTAAATAAATAAATAAAAAAATAATTTTTATTTCTGTTTAAGATTGGTCTGTATATTGCAAAAAGCCAACGTCACGTGGTGTTTCCCAGGCGGTCACCCATCCAAGTACTGACCACGCCCGACGTTGCTTAACTTCGGTGATCGGACGAGAACCGGTGTATTCAACGTGGTATGGACGTTGGCGACAAACTTTTTGTAAAACATGATCATAATTTGTTTATGAAACATTTAAATATAAAAAATTATAATAAATATATTTCACTGTTTTGCATTACATTATGTGGCAATAGGTAACGAACAAATTCACTTTTACATTTATTTTACCATAGCTTATCTGCCGTTAGGAGTGGGGGGGGCAGTGGTTGCCACGTTTGGCAGCTGGTTTACCAACCACAGTTAGGCTCTTAACGATATATTAAGCGGAACGATATTGTCCATCCCTCAACTCCCTCAGTTCCCTTAATCACCTCTTATGCCGATTAATAATAATATCATCATCATCATCATCACCATCATCATTTCATCAGTCCACTGCTGAACATAAGCCTCCCCCATAGACTGCCATAAAGAACGGTCCTGTTCCACCACTTTCTATTTATTTTACATATAAATATAATAACATAGTAAAGATTTATTTTCAATTTGATGCAACCTTAATTCCTACCATTTACGTACCCTCACACAATGAGCAAGTGAACGAATTAGTTTTAATTAAACCGACGGATCAATTGTAACGGTCATATTCACAAATTACTGTAAAACACAGCATCAATCTTGGCGCCAATTATTTTGACACTGTGTGTTTTGTATTTTTATTAAAATGTCCCTGATAGTGGAATTCCCAAAGAGGGTTGACGTCAGGCAGGCGGCTGGTCGTAAAAAAAAAAAAACAAATCTTTTTGTGATATGGATAAAACCATATTACGCCGATCACAAATAATAATTGGGATAAGGGTAGGAAGGTGATGATGGTCCCTGATAGTGGACACGCTACTGTTTTAATTGATAATTAAAATTATTTGTTTTTTTTTTTATACAACTTAGAATGGCAATCAAGCCGACGGCCCACCTGATGGAAAGTGGTAACCGTCGCCTATAAACATGAGCAGTACCATAACAGAGTGTACTGTTTCGCCCATGATACCCCGCATTGTAAATATATAGCTTGATACTAGACATTGACCGCGACTTCGCTTATACGAAATTTGTTAATGAGTTCTTATGAGAATTTTGGGGAAATAAATAAATGTCATGAAATAATATCAATTAGTCCTCAAGCTGGGTTATCCTGTGACAACCAGGCAACAAACATCTGGTAGCATCGCCCAGAATACCCAGGCTCTAGTCAGACCAGATAAGCTCGTTCTCCAAATTGGCCCGACCAGGAATCAAATTTGGAACCTTTAACGTGAAATAATGTACTCATTACTGCACTGTTGGAAGGGGAAGGGTATTAGTAATGGGGCCTAACTGAGGTGTAAAGGGGGGAAGGGATTGTTAGTAATGGAGACTGAGGATCCCATTGCTAGCAATATACCCAACCAGGTCGACCTCCTCGTGGTTCCCCCTGGAAACTATCATGATTAATTCCTGATGAATTCATCACGATGGGCTAATTGGCCTGTTTTCATTCTCATCTATCACCCTTCACTGGTGCTCTGCCAGCGTATCCCGTTAGCGCAGGCGTGGTTACCATACCGTTTTGACCCATCAAAAAAAACTGAGGGGGAAAAGGGATTGTTAGTAATGCGGACTACCAATCCAATTGCTAGAAAAAAACCTTATCAGGTTGACATCCACATGGTCCTCCTTGGAAACCATCATGCTGAATTCTAGGTGTATTCTTCAAAATGGGCTAACTGACCTACTTTTTTATTCTCACCTATCATTCCTCACTGGGGCACCAGTGAGGAATGATAGGTGAGAATAAAAAAGTTTTAGCGTATACCGTTAGCACAAGCGCGATTACCATTCCATTAAAAAGACCCTTTTTGTATTGTAATTTAAAAACCACAATTGTCTCTTTACAACACAATAGGTAAATGAGGGGGAAAGGGATCGTTAGTAACGCGGGCTACCAGTCCCATTGCTAGCAATATACCCTGTCAGGTCGACCTCCACGCGGTTCCCCCTGGAAACCATCGTGCTGAGTTCCAGGTGTATTCATCACGATGGGCTGACTGGCCTGCTTTTTTCATTATTCACCTATCATCCCTCACTGGTGCCCCGCCAGCGTGTACTGTTAGCACAGGCGGGGTTACCATTTCATTAATCATGCATTAAAAAAAAATAGGTAAATAATTAATATCTAGGGATGTCACATAAAATTTTACCACCAACAGAAGATATCTAAACTGGACACCATAATAAACTATTACCGAAAATTTGATTACAGAAACCCCATCGATGTCAAAATGTTTATTATATATGTAACTAATAGGAAATAATCGCAAAGTAATTCCATTATCAACAATTCGATTGTTCAACTCAGCCGTTATTAGGGTTGACAATTTTCGAATTGGAATCCGTAATATATTCACCCCTATGTGTCAGGACGGCGTCGGGTGTGATGTGAGCTTGGATAGTTGGTATGAGGTGTGTCCTCATACTTACTAATATTATTAATGCGCAACTCTGCTGATTTGTTTGTCTATTTGTTTGATTGAAAATCGAATCAATATTACTACTGTGTTATGAGAATTGTCTTGTATTGACTAGATAAGTATTTTATCAGGAACTAGCGACCCGCCGCGGCTTTGCACGGGTGCACATTACATCACATCATATTAGAAACCTCTAAAATTATCAGTGTTTCTCTACTGTATTATGCATGTATTATACATATAAACCTTCCTCTTGAATCACTCTATCTATTAAAAAAGATCTCTTCGCAATCTGTTGCATAATAATTAAGCATAAGGACGGACAGACAGCGACAGCGACTTTGTTTTATATTATGTAGTGATAATGAAACAAAAAAAAATCAGCTGCTTACGTGAGACAAAATACACATTATATCAAATCAGCCATTAACTGTCCACTTCTGAGCATAGGCCTCCTCCTATTGGGGAGTTTTGCCAGTTGCCATGCTTGGCAGGCGGGTTGATAACCACAGTTAGATTTTGATCATTTTCAAAGATGGATGCTGCTGCTCATACCCTCGACTATTAAGTTCCATTAGTCGCCTCTTAAGACATCTATGGAAAAGGAAGAGGTGACCTATTTTATACCAGGACCATACGGTAAATTAAATATATAATACTTTCTTATATAATCGTAATTTACAAAATCCTATTAGTGACTATTTTTAATGACTTTAACAGAAAATATTGTCTTAGAGATGTTCAAAGACACATGAGCTAAGTATATTACTTATATATAACTTCGAACTTATATATATACATTTTTTATACCACAAAGATGGCAATTATATATTGATATATATATATATATATATATATATATATATATATATATATATATATATATATATATATATATATATATATATTATAATGATAACAATCATATATATGTAATTGATTAATTATATTTCTAGTTATCTTTTATCTATATAAAATATTCTTATTTATCAATAATAATCAATAATATAGTATTTTAGTTTTTTTTTTTTATTAAACTTATTTATGTTGCTTTCATTGTTTATTCTACATGTTAGTACAGCAATGGTAACACTACACCCTATTTTTGATCATTGTCCCAACTAAGTTCACGTTCATACATATGGCCATGTTTGCCAATGACAGATTTTAGAGCGATACCTCAAATTTCATTTGGGGATTAGAAGAAAAAAGACACCGAATTGGGGACGATTAATTTATATAAGTGCTTGCTAGTTATATTGTTACAAATTAAATTTTATATCCAGAGTTTATTGTACTGCGGTAATATCTGGTAAAATATTTATTATTATTTTTGTACAAAAGTCGATTGCTTGGGCACCTCTATCCCATTCGTGTTTCAACCGTGAAGCAGTCGTGTTTGCATGGCTGTGTTTCGGTTTGAAGGGTGGGATATGGCGTGAATTTACAGGGTACAGAGGAATAACATCTGAGTCCTCAGGAATGGCAACGCATGTGCGGTGTCATGGGCGAAACAGTAGACTCTGTTATGTCCATGGTACTGCTCATGTCTATAGGCGACGGCTACCACTTTCCATCAGGTGGGCCGTCAGCTTGTTTACCATTCTAAGGTGCATAAAAAAAATGAATATTTCAATCAAAACATTGATTTCGTCACTACATATCAATGTATACCAACAAACATATCTAAAATGAAACATTAATTTGTCAGAGATTTCTGTGTAGTAGGCGATTGCGTATAAACATTCAGTAAACTAGCCAAAGAATGGGGTGAATAAATTTGACGACAGCGTCGCGTCGGATTCAGAACGCGTTAACAATACGGTAATTAATACACTTATTTGGCAAACGGATTTGTTGTAAGCGTAAACAAATATTTTGTATGTGTTTTGGTGTAAACGGGTATCCATTTTTGTTTTGGTATCATCATCATCTTCCTACCTTTATCCCAATTATTATTTGGGGTCGGCGTAATATGGCTTCCTCTTCCATTCTTTTCTATTTACAGTCATTTCCGCATTCACTCCCATTCTGGCCATATCGTCCCTCACACAATCCATTCATGTCTTTTTAGGTCTTTCTCTGCTCTTACAGCCATCTACTTGCATTCTTATGGTTTAAAAATATATTATTGAATGTTGACAGAAAATTTGTCTTATGCTTTTTTTAATTTTTTTTTACAACACAGGGGACAAACTAATATGCGGCTCACCTGGTGGTAAGTGATTACCGCCGCCCATATTCACACACAACACTAACGGCATTGCAAGTGTGCTGCCGTGCTTTTGAAAAGGAATATGCTCTTTTCTTGAAGGTTATGTTGTCGTATCGGTTCGGAAATACTGCTGCTGGAAGTTGATTCCAAAAAGTGGTTGTGCGAGGAAGAAAGTGCCTTGAAAAACGCTATTGAAAACTACTATTTTAGCATATTAATTTCCTTTTAAATACTATTCCAATCAGCTGAAGTATTTTCCTAACTCCAAATGAACATATTATCTTTATTTGCTATCTTTATTTCTAAATAATTCTTTATCACATTATATTTCATATTGCACTCAATCAAATTAGAAAATAGAAATCGATCTGTCAGTCGATATATAACAAGCAATTTTACTCTTGAAAATAAAGCGCACATTTGCACACCTATCAATTATTTATGGCTCACATCAAGTGCTGTATCACTGAAATAATCAAATAAATATATCACAATACCTTCAATATTCATGAAGGCATCATCGATTCTCTGTTCTCTATTTCTGTTTACGCCAATATGAACTTTATTACACTTATAATTAGATTCTCAATATCATTCACCAACATTGCTAACATAACCGCGAATTGATGCTGGTACACGAACAATATTTTTCTCAATCACCATTAGTTCGTATCTGGCGAGCCTTTTCATTGCAGCGATAGCGTGTACTCTGGCTCTGTCACCCTAAAATCCTTCACCTATCTATTCTGTTGTTATTGTAATATCAACTCTAGCATTTATGATATAAGGATCAGGCTTTTGTGCGTTCGTATCGTCAATTTGGTCATCAGTTCCTCAGTCATTTCGCAGTAGAATGCGAAGTATGTCGGCACTTCACTTTTATTGTATCGAATAATAGGGGCACCCTTACAGCTATTATCACGTGTTTGATCTAAAATGATACTTGGTCGGGGACAGTCTTTTGTATGTCCAAATATAATTCTTTTGCATTTATATTATTTACTTCTTTTGTATTTTTTTTTATATTCAAGGTATTTTATACATAATTTTTAGTCTATAATTAGTAATAACTGTGCTTATGATCTGTGTATATATAAATAATATTAAATTGAGTATAAAATTGAAGTCTGTGTGTATAAATATATGTTACATTAAGTGTGTAAAAGTATAAAGTCTTAAGTCTTAAAATAATTTGTCAAATCCATTACACCTAACCCACTTTTGTTAAGCCATTCTCCCTTGCAATAATAATACAAGAAGCTTTCCCGAATTCTAATGTTTCCTATATTCTTTCTCAAAAATATATTTGTTATTTTCTCCGTTATTTTTGCGATCATTTTTTATTCAGAATAATACTGATTTATTACAAATCTTGGATAATCCAAAATTATATATATGTATTACAATAGAAGCCACAGATTCTATGTCGAGGTTCTTTATACGCCGAAGAAACGGCTGGTCACTTAATTCTGAAATGTGAAGCTGTGGCCCCTCAACGTTTAGAAGTCCTTGAAACAGTGAGGTCGCTCCGTGAGGCTTATAAAGATCCCAGGAAGCTTCTGTGCTTCTGGGCAGGGCTGGGCTGACGGTACTAGACACCACTCATACGCACAATGGCCCAAATGAGAGACTTAACTTGGGAACAAGAATCCAGTTTACATTACATTTTTACATGTGCTATCGTTTATGGGGTTTCATTGTCACAACTTCAGTTGTCAGAATCATCTGCCAATTTAAATCTGTGAAGGTACGGTCGATTATCCCCGTGTCCAGTAAGAAGATATGTAGTAGTATTACAATGTTTAAGGTATTAAATGATGATAAATTGTACATTATAACTTATTCTTCTAAATTTAGCAATTATTCTAAAGTGATCAATATAACCCGAAGAGTCAGCAAGCTGAAATAGTTTGAATAGAATAGAAATAACAAGTTCATGGTCTGACTACATGGTCAGGCCATGAACCTAGGAAAGTCTAGAAATTAACGGTGAAAGAATTTTTTTCAAATGGTAACCTCGTAAAATGCAGTGCAAGACAACACCTCTAGATAAAGCGATGGCCTTAAATGTGTAGCAAAAAGTCAGTAAATGTAATATGTTAAAACCGCCACACTTATGACAATACATAAATAAATCACTGATCTGAAGTTGTTGATTACATAATCGTCCTAACTGTTATGATATTAGTATCAATAAAATTAGAGCTTATCAACAATACAAATTTAAAAATATATGAAATAATAAATAGATATATTTTGATGTATGATAAAGTAATAATTGACAGGAAATCACGACATTTCGATAGGGGATCTTAGAGGATATTTGCCATCACAAAGTCCTCTCACCTCACCCTTACTCGTTTAAGTTTCCGTGCTATCTGCTTTGAAATAAATTATAATTCAGAACGATATAGTTACAAAAAGATCTTCAGATTTTCGTTCAATGGCCAGAATTTACTAGACATCAACGTTGGATATGTTTTCAGCACATCAACGACCCATAGATTACACGCTGAGCTACACCAAAGACAATAAAACAAGCTAACCGAGCGAACAATACGGCTTGGAAATCTGAGGCATAACCATTTCCTATTCGGAACGTTCGAAACTATTGCGAACTGACATCACCAATCAAAACACAATACCTTATAAATGAGTCGCATTTACTATAATGCAACAGCTATATCTCAGTCTGCGGCTGCAAATTTATTATATACTAGACCATGTGCAGTGGTAATAAGAGTTGCAGGTTTTGGTAAAGTGTATAGTTTTGTTTGGATGACATATCTTGGCTTCTAACTTGGGTCATAACCGTCCCGCTGTGATGTATAAGTGAAGATGGTTTGAAGGTTTGTTATTTATTCGTTTGTGTTTATAACGCCTTGTATTTTGCTCAGTGATGTTACACCTTCTAGTAAATATATACTATTAAATAATATAAATGGAGTATTCTACTGCTGAAAGTGTTAATTTATTCAAAAGAAACATGGTATGACCAGGAACCTCCCACGCTATGTATGTCAGTTTATTACGGGAAATTTCATACTGATTTATTATATACTGATTGTAATGTAAAGAAAATAAAAAATCCCTATTTGAAATATAAAAAAAAAACCAAAATGTTATTAAGAAAAGCCAACGTCACGTGGTGTTCCCAGGCGGTCACCCATCCAAGTACTGATCGCGCCCGACGTTGCTTAGCTTCGGTTATCGGACGAGAACCGGTGTTTTCAACGTGGTATGGACGTTGGTGAAAGTATTTTTGTAAAACATGATCATAAATTAGTTATGGCTTTTTACAAGTATGTTATGATTTTTCCAACAAACAATAATGACAAAGTTTTAAGCCGCTGCAATTTTTTAAAAGTAATTGAAATATTTTTTTATGTTTGCTACCTCATACGTCTTTATGATTTTTTTCTGGATAAAGGAGGACACAGGCATCTTCTTATCCCGGTCAATCAACATATCACGCACGCGAATAAAGCCGCGGGTAAAAACAAGTGTATCATAATACACAAGAGAAAATTAAGTATGTAACTGAAACGAACGAAGTTTTTTAATGAAATGACCCAAGTGGTAAATAAAATGTAACGAAATATCTTTATCAAATATGTATTTATGTCTAAAAAAGAAAAAAAATGAGTATATTAATTTATGTTGTCCTATACAACGTTGAATACATAATTACACTTTTTTTAAAGTATTAAAAATAAATTAAAAAGTCAGGATTGCTGAAGTCAAAAAAGCCAACGTCACGTGGTGTTCCCAGGCGGTCACCCATCCAAGTACTGACCGCGCCCGACGTTGCTTAACTTCGGTGATCGGACGAGAACCGGTGTTTTCAACGTGGTATGGACGTTGGCGACAATACATCTGCAAATCATATACACTATAGTCTGTCTTAGAAAGAACCAAGTTAAAAATAAATACACCTATCCCCCGATTTACACGGTACTTGTTTTACACGTTTTCGCTTTTACACGGTTTTCCAAATAAGTTTTTTTTTGTTTTTATCGCACTCTACTAAATGCTACTGTGTTTGAACACGTGCTCAATATGGAGAAGTTCACAAAGATCTTACAAAAAAATCGAAGCAATTGTTAATAACCGATTTTATTACCACCTCTCAGAATGTAAATATTTCTGCTTCAAACATCGAATCGGCACAAATAACTTCGAGTGATGAAAGTGAATTTTTCGGAACCTTCGATTCCGAAAAAAAGAATGAGAGTAATTTCTGATAGTGATGAAGGATAATAAAACACCTTTGGGTTTATTTTTTGTTCTTCTGTTTAATGTATTGTAATTAAATAAAAAAACAGTATTGCCGTAATATATTACATATTTTAACCTGTCAATGCATTTTATTTTTATTTCTGTGTACACCTAAAAATATTTAAAAAAATCACAACTGTTAAATAGCAAATTTACGCATTTTCTGCAAGCTTTTCGATTTACACGGTTTTGACTTGAAAATTTTTAATTTTCGATTTACACGTTTTTCTCAGGAACGTATCTACTGTGTAAATCGGGGGATAGGTGTATATATAATCGAAAAAATGAATCGACTATATCCATATAGTTCTACGATTTAGTACTATCATCAGTGTGATAGTACTAAATCGTATCGTGATAGGCAATAGAACAAAGCGGATTGTTATGTCCTTTTAATTCTACTATTAACAGTATGATTTTAAATGAACTGACTTATAAGAATGCCTTAAATCGAAACACATCCAATATCTAGATTTAATTTAAAAATAAATCTAGAAGCTAGCGCTGGAATGGTAGAAACACATTTTGTACTACGGTTATGGAAGAAAACTCTTGCAGAGTGAAGCTCGACTGTTGTACATATTCATTTAATATAACAATGTAATTTTTGTATACATAAAGTATAAATAAATAAATACCTCATAGTGTAATCAAACCATCCAAACAAACATACAATATGTGATATTCAAAACAAACACGCTTCCAAAAACCACCTCGTTATCCTACACTTACTGTAATCAAGTGACCAATTACGTACCTATTTACGTTAAAATTGACATAGACAACATAACAAGGCAATGCTTTTTAATGAATGAGGCGTTTTAAATAATTTCTCTATGGGCACATTTCACCCCAGCAAGCATCGGCACGGTTAATGATAGCCTTTATAAAATATTCAGTTGTCAACCCTGTGAACGACTGAGAAAGTCGTCGATAATGTACCACAATATTTTCCCCTAAAACGAAAAGAGTGAATAAACATTGTTTTCTTTTCAACCGACATCAAAAAAAGAGGGCGTTCTCAGTTCGGTTGTATTTTTTTTATGTGACTTAGAATGGCAAACAAGCTGACGGCCCACCTGATGGAAAGTGGTAACCGTCGCCTATAGACGTGAGCAGTACCATGGACATAACAGAATATAATGTTTCGCCCATGATACCCCCCATGCGTTGCCATTCCTGAGGACTCAGATGTTATTCCTCTGTACCCTGTAAATTCACTACTCCGTTAGTTCTAAATCAATTTGGAAGATATTTTTTTTATCTGAAAGGATTTATTTACAGATTGGTGCCATAATTTTTTTTTTAATTGAATCAGTACATTTGTGTTTAATTTAAACTGGTTTTACATAATTTGAAGTCGATTCTTTTTGCGAGACGCCATCTTTAATTATTATCCATATAATATTATGATTAGTAAAATTAATACAATAGTTATTAAAATAGAGTTGTAACTATTATTCAAAATGCTTTCCAACGTTAAAAGGAGTTGTTGTTAGTCCCAAATTAATCTTCTTACTGTCGAAATCGCTGTTCTGATGCAGAGCAAATCTTTGATAATGGAGTAAAAATTTTGTAATACATAATACACATCGAGGTATCATTTTAGCACTCGGTTCTCTGTGCCTACCTTGCGAGAGACTTGGCGCGAAGATAGGTGGATATTTTGTTGAAATATTAAAAAATCGCTCTAAAAATTGTATTAAAATTAAGTTATTTTTCATTTTTGATCGACAACAGCAATGAGGTATTCCGTGAGTGAGGGAGATAGATATATTATCTTTTTCATTTGTTACTTAAAACGTCACCTCTGTAGATAGCTTACATTATTTTCGACAAATCAATTGTCGCTCCGATAGCCGTGATCGTCTAGTGGTTAGGACCCTACGTTGTGGCCGTAGTAACCCAGGTTCGAATCCTGGTCACGGCAGTGTTCAATGCACTGTTACGGCGGAGTTGTATTTTTTTATTTCAATTTTATACAACATCCAAAAGGGAAAATACTTAATTCGTCTGCATTTTTTTTAACGACTACAAAAAATAAAAAGGCCTCAATTCGTTTTGTTCCATTTTTATACATATATACTGATCCGATTTCGATGATATTTTTTGTAATCGGTTTACGTTACGGTTTTATGAATTCCTTAATTTTTTTTTGTAATGTACGCTACTGATTTCCTTAGCGGAACTAGAGTATAATAAGATTCTATGTGCTAAACTAAAATATTTTAATAGACTCCCAAAAAAAGGTTTCCAATTCGTATAATTCATTTCAGAAAATTTGTTTGCTAATTCTGATTCGATTTTCCCAATTTTTCGGATTCCGTACTGTTTATAAATTTTTTTTTATATAACTTAGAATGGCAAAAAAGCTGACGGCCTAACTGATGGAAAGTGGTAACCGTCGCCTATAGACATGAGCAGTACCATGGACATAACAGTACACAAACATATTGTTTCGCCTATGATACCCCCCATGCGTTGCCATTCCTGAGGACTCAGGTGTTATCAGAGATTGAAATATTTTTAATTTTTTTTCAAAAGAAAATATATAATGAGTTTCATACTTTCGCTTTTTTTTATACAACTTAGAATGGCAAACAAGCTGACGGCCCACCTGATGGAACGTGGTAACAACGTGGCAACTTTTTTTTTATTCCCTAAAATATTCTTCAGCGTTCCTTTCGGAGATGAGCTTTTTACTCGACAAATAGTCAAGTTTCAAGGCTATAGTAATTTTTACAAAAAAATTGACTAAATAAATTCACGAATGAAAGAAAGGTTGAAAAACTGAAACCAACTAATAAATTAATGTTAAATAAAACTACACAAAAAAGCCAACGCGTCACGTGGTGTTCCTAGGCGGTCACCCATCCAAGTACTGACCACGCCCGACGTTGCTTAACTTCGGTGATCGGACGAGAACCGGTGTTTTCAACGTGGTATGGACGTTGGCCATAGTATTTCTGTAAAAGCTAATCATATTAACAAATACAATTATTTTATTAATTTTTTAATTCTTCTTTTCATAATGGTGGAAATTTCCATCATAACATTGAATGCTCAAAATTTATATAAAAGACCAAGTTCACTTTAAGTTGATCGTGTCTGATACCATATCCATTGAAGAAAAAAAAAACATATCTGTCGATTTTATTCTTATAATTATTTTTCCTTTAATTTTGAACATGAATTATATCACCTTAATTTATTTCACAAATAAAAAAATCATGCAAAGAAGGGTTAATAATTAGACATACTAGATTGATTTTATATTAATTTGTTTGTACAATAAAATTAATATAAAAATGCAATTAATACATTTCAAGAAGGATTCTGTGAAGTGTATCCCCACTTTTCATCAGGTGGGCCGTATGCTTGATCAATGACATAAGATAAAGATAAAGATAAAGATAAATTTATTTGCAAACATGTATACATAGTAAGTGCAAAGACATAAGAAAAATGTATTCGAATTAAATATGATACACAGATAAGTTAATCCTAACTTAGAACGTAGGATAATTTATAAACTGACTAGCTTTTTTACAAAAACTGACGCTTCACGTTCTTGTTTTTTTTTATTTTTTTTTTTATGATGCTGTCATTGTAAAGTGCGATAATTTATTCAGAGTTTGTTCTTTTCAGATTTAGTTTTAATGTTTTAATTCTCCCATCCGAGAAATAGGTATTGGCGACCCGCACGCATGCTAAAGGTAAAGGAGTTAAGGGGCCGCCTGAAAATCAGCGCTATATAGGTACATCTCGCTGGAGATGTACATATATAGAAACAGCTGAGGCGGCTCCTATTATCAGCAAATTTTTTTTTTCTTTTTATTGTTGATTTTTTTATTTTATTTTTATTACTGGTAATAAAGATTATCTATCTATCTATGTAGCTGTTAAAAATACCTAAAGATTGTGTCTCACAAAAATAAAACATCTACGGTTGTTTTTATTTAAAAACTAATAACACAGAGAGTAACAAATATAAATACAAAAATACAAGCATATAATAATCTCATCTCTTTTTAAAGTCGGTTAAAAATTGAGAAGTTTCATTATAAATATTAATACAATACAAATATAATATACAGACAGAAATCATAACAAACCGTGACGTTAATTTTAATAGTAGTCGTTTATATAAACAATAGACAATGCTGGGGGCCGACACGAGTGTGAAACGTAATTGATTGTGCGGCTTTGTTACTGCGACGTTTAATTTCATTGTGATATGGACATGTTTTGTATTGGTATTGATATTATTTGATGGTCCCTACTGTGTATATTCACATGCAAAAGGTACTTTTCTAACTAGGGTAATATAGGGGGAAAGGGATTGTTAGTAATAGAGACTGAGAATCCCATTGCTAGCAATATACCCAACCATAGTCGACCTCCTCGCGGTTCCCCCTGGAAACCTTCATGGTTAATTCCTGATGAATTCATCATGATAGGCTAACTGGCCTGTTTTCATTAATATATATATATATATATATATATATATATATATATATATATATATATATATATATATATATATATATATATATATATATTAATTTAACCGACATAGTCCGAAGGATAAGCAAGCTAAAGTGTCAATCTGTTGGTCACATAGTTCGAAGAATCAATAACCGATTGGGAAACCTTCCTTTCCCGTGGTTGTCGTAAGAGGCGACTAAGGGAGCTTGTAATGGAAAGATGAGCAGCGTTTCTCTTAAAGCATCACCGAAAGCCAACCCCCCCTCCCCCCCCCCCCCGCCCCTTATGGGGAAGGCTATGTTCAGCAGTGGATAGTTAATAACTAACATAATAATTTCAGCTAAGAAGAACGATCAAGAAACTAAGCATTTGTCTTTTTTCAAAAAGTAAAATTTATATTTTACCAGAGGGGGAGACTTTGTACAAAAGTCGATTGCTTGGTTACCTCTATCCCATTCGTGTTTCAACCGTGAAGCAGCTGTATATGCATGGCTGTGTTTCGGTTTGAAGGGTGGGATACGGCGTGAATTTACTGGGTACAGAGGAATAACATCTGAGTCCTCAGGAATGGCAACGCATGGGGGGTATCATGGACGAAACAGTATACTCTGTTATGTCTATAGCACTGCTCATGTCTATAGGCGACGGTTATCACTTTCCATCAGGTGGCTCGTCAGCTTGTTTGCCATTCTAAGTTGTATAAAAAAAAACGTACTTAAAATACGGACGTATTATTAAAGGTTATTTCTTTCCAAGTCGATTTAAAAGTAAAGTTACAGCAAACATAACTTTGGTCTACCAATTGTATTATCCATAGCTGCCCTCCACTTTCCGCATCGTTGCACGCATCGCCCTTATCATTAATATAGTTAATTAACATGATTTTTCCAACGAGCAGAGCAATTAATCATTATTCATGTTTTTCGAACCGTTGATTAATTGGAAGGACTCTGGTAGGCTCGCCCTCTGCTAGTCCAATTTTAATATGCTCGGCGAAATGTGGGCTAGTTTTATTTTATATAGGTACTTTTTTTATACCACTGCGGTGGCAAACAAGCATACGGTCCACCTGATGGTAAGCGGTTACCATAAATTGTGAAATGCCTGCAATACCAGGGGCGTTATGCGCGCGTTGCCTAAGCTAAACAGACCTCTTTATCCATTCTTTGAAGAACCTCATGCTGTAGTCTCTTAGAAAAACCTTAATATAGTCGACGTAATATTATTAATTAATTAATAAATGTTGAAATCGTCTTAGTATTATCCAAATGAATTTGTCACGATGGACTAACTGAGCTAACTTCATTGTCATCTCTCATATAGTACCACCATAGGATATTTTATATACTAAATCACACCAGTGAAACCGCGGTATACAGCAGGTCTAATATATAAATACATACATACATATCTGTCACGCCTGTCTCCCATTAGGGTAGGCAGAAACAATGGAACGCCAAATGCTACGATTCAAACAAACCTCTTTCGCTTCTTCCACATTCATCAATCTTTTCATACACGCTCGCCGGTTATGAGGTGGTATACGAGTATATAATTACTCAATGATATTTTGAACCGGTATCCGCAATTGGATGTATTTGCCTCAAAGTTGCTGGAGTTTCGTCGAGTGACCACAGAGTATTTGTGTTCACACGTTTTTTTGTTTCAGTTAAATCTTTTTCTATTATTATTTGTGTAATATTTATTTTTATATGTTATTGTACTCATGCTTTCCTGGGTGAGCGTATTGGAAGACTGTAAGGCTCACCCAGTGGACGGCTCGCCATCGACAGGGAGTTCACCCTCATACCTTACAGCCTAAATGGTCGCGTACAACGCGGTTTCAGAGATGCTTTCTCCCACGAACACTCAGGTTATGGAATGAGCTCCCTGCCGAGGTTTTCCCAAGAGACTACAGCATGGGGTTCTTCAAAAGGGGGGTAAGAGGTTTCTTCAGGGTCGGCAACGCGCGCGTAATACCTCTGGTATTGCAGGCGTTCATAGGCTACGGTAACCGCTTACCATCAGGTGGGCCGTATGCTTGTTTGCCACCTCAGTGGTATAAAAAAAATGTAATAAATAAATAAATAAAAACATAAATAATTATGTTACAGCTAAACAATCGTAACTGACACAACAATAATTGTCTATGTAATACAAAATATGACCTTAATCGAAACTCCCCAAATAACATAACGGACATGAGATGAAATTGTAATCTCCGTTATAACGTCATAACCGAATAGAAATGACGGGTCAAGTTTCAATAGTCCAAAAACCAGAAACGCCACCCTTAGGACCTGTTTGCATAAAGAGAGTCCACGCATAAAATCTTAGTGCGCCTCTTAACAAATCAAACTTTACAACCAATGCACTGTGTGTTACGGAAATTTCAACCTTATTTTATCATAGATTTATAAATCACATCACTGTACCCTTGGGGTGGTAATGAAAATTGTGCAGTGGGCACTAAAATCATTGCCGGCCGCCCCGAGCCCGGTTTCCCGTTTAAATTAAACGGAGGACAATGGTCAGTGGCGTCTAAACCGCGTTTAACGGTCTCTATCCTAAGTTATGTGAGGATTAGCCCTATCTTAATATCTTCCAACATTAACAAGGGTTAGCATTGGGTTTACTAGGTATGCATGAGTGGGTGCTGCTGTGATTGCTCATTTCTAATCGAAGTTAATTAAAATACTCAATTTTATATAGTCTTTATTCAAATACACTTGTTTACAAGCTCTTTTAAACCGTAATTTTTTTTATCTTTTTTTTTTATACAACTTAGAATGGCAAACAAGCTGACGGCCCATCTGATTGAAAGTGGTAACCGTCGCCTATAGACATGAGTTAGTAGTTTTTTTTTTTTTTATGTAGTTTTGTTCAATAAGTGTTTTTAATAACAGTTTTAAACCTATTAAAAGGCATATCCAAAATATACTTCGGTGTCTTATTATAACATTTGATCGTTTACTTACGATTTTTCCCACATTTTATTTCATACGATCTTTGTTTTGACAATTAACAAAACAAAAAAATGCATTAACCAAATAGGTGCAGTAACCAAAAACGTCATATAAAAATACATTAATAATTAATAAATATATTAACACCAATTTGGTATTAAAATATAAAATTGCAGAATTAAATATTGGACACAAAGCATAATTTCCTAAATGCGAAAGTGACTACAACATATCTGTATCGTAACGGTAATGAGACAGATATTGCAAGAAGGATTATCGCGGGGTCGGATATTGAACTGAGGGGACTGATATCTGATGAGGACGATTGCCGACTTATTTATGACGTCGACTGTACTACTGTCATTGTGAATATGATTACAGAGACATGTCGTTACTGTTGACTGTACCTTAGTATCAAACTAAATTAATATTTATTAGTATGGGGAAAAGAACTTGGATTCGCCTGTAAAAAAATTGTTGTAAAAGGATAGAAAATTTAAAACCTCGATACTACCAGATACCAGAGGGAGACTTTGTACAGAAGTCGATTGCTTGGATACCTCTGTCCCATTCGTGTTTCACCCGTGAAGCAGTTGTGTTTGCATGGCTGTGTTTCGGTTTGAAGGGTGGGATATGACGTGAATTTACTGGGTACAGAGGAATAACACCTGAGTCCTCAGGAATAGCAACGCATGGGGGGTATCATGGACGAAACAGTATACTCTGTTATGTCCATAGTACTGCTCATGTGTATAGGTGGCGGTTATCACTTTCCATCAGGTGAGCCGTCAGCTTGTTTGCCATTCTAAGTTGTATAAAAAAAAAAAAAATAAAAAAAAACTAATTTGATAATTTGGACGGGCTGTGTTTTTTTTTTGTGATAATGGAATGGTAACCCCGCCTGCGCTAACTGTATCAGTAACTGGTGGGTCACCAGTGAGAGATGATAGGCTAGGATTAAAAAAACAGGTCTGTTAGCCAATCGTGATGAATTTACCTTGAATTAAACATGATAATTTTCAGAAGGTCGTTCTGACATAGTACATTGCAATGGGGCTGGTAGTCCCCATCACTAATTATCCCTTCTCCCCCGGACGCGTCGTATTAGTATGTACTTATGGAAAATCAGATTTTTTCTATTTTATGATTGTAAGAAATCTCAGTCATCATTCTAAAATTGTCAAAAATTAGGTAATATATAAAAACAAATACAGACTAATTCGGAATTTCCTTTTAAAATCCCTTAACATTTAAAATTACTGATAGCCAACTTTATTTATTTTTTTAATTTTATTTTATACAAAAATCCATAGCTCTTAAAAAATAACTTACAAGCTAAGTCTTTTATGAATACTTATAGTGCTTTAAAGATTATAAAATTAAAGTATATATATATATATATATATATATATATATATATATATATATATATATATATATATATATATATATATATATATATATATATATATATATATATATATACAAGGCATTTTATAAACTTATTATGCCTGTCGTTTCCAATATTTGTTTCAATTCCATTCGGTAATTATCTTCAGTCAGCGTACAGCGCTTTACGTCGCAACGTCAATTTTAAACACACATTCAGACATTATGCAACTGTTTGCTATTTTATTCTGCCAGGCGTTATAACTCACGGCGCATATGTAGTGCCACCGTTGTTGTTTTAAAATATACTATAAAAAAAACACGAGCTTAAGTACTTTTCCTACATTAACCTACTATTTATTTCTTTTGTCTATATTTATACTTTTGTCTCATAAAAACTTGTGTTACGCAAGAACAATTTTTGGATGGCTATTTCGGTTTGAAGGGTGTGATATGATAGTGAAATTACACAGTACTGAAGAAAGTCTACCAGAGGGAGACTTTGTACAAAAGTCGATTGCTTGGGTACCTCTGTCCCATTCGTGTTTCTACTGTGAAGCAGTTGTGTTTGCATTGCTGTGTTTCGATTTGAAGGGTACAGAGGAATAACAACTGAGTTTTCAGGAATGGCAACGCATGGGAGGGTGTCAAAAACTAATGAACCGATTTTGATAAAATTCCTACAAAACCAATTTACAAATATAAACATATAAAAAAGAATTTTCCAAATCAGTTTAGAACTGACGAAGTTATGAGGTAACAAACATAAAAAAAAAACAACCGATTCGATTTTTAGACTTCTTTTTGAAAAAAAAAAGCTTAAGAAATTCTGTGTAGTTTCATTTACCGGTTTTTAGTGAAGAGCCCGCGTTCGTATTAGGCCCTCTAGACAAGTGGCAAGCGAATTCATACATGGAATCGACATCGTTACTGAGTCCGTGAGAACGAGATAGCAATGTCGGATGTCTCATTCCAACTCACGGACGCGCTAGCTGTGTCTATTCCATCGACGGATTCGCTCGCCATTTGTCTAGAGGCCCAGAATAATTATAACAACAGAGATAAACTGTCAACTGTATTAAAACGGTCGCTCTCCTCGCATAAAGCAATATTAATAGAAGCCATTTACATTGCATTGTTGCAGTGACGTCACAACCGGTGAGATACCGTCCAAAACTTAATGCAGTTCCCTTTGACATGTTTCTATGAGTGATTACATATTTTGTGATTAGCTTTTGAAATCTGAATACACGACATAATATTGGGAGGAGGGATTTTAAGAAATGGGGACAAAATTTTTGTTTTATAACATAGGGGACAAACGAGCAAGCGGCTCACACGATGGCAAGTGATAACCACCGCTCATGGGGGGAAGGGATTGTTAGTAATAGAGTCTAACTGACTCATTGCTAGCAATACACCCTATTGGGTCGACCTCCACGCGGTTGCCACTGGAAATTATCAATAAATGTCCACTGCTAAACATAGGCATCCCCGTTGGTTCCACGTTTAGTAGGTGGGTTGGCAACTGCAGTTAGATTTTTAATCATGTTTTAAGAGGTTTGTTTTTGAAGATACAAATAAATAATTTAATTTATATTCCTGTGTACAGATAAACACATAAATATATTGTTGCAGGCGTCCATAAGCAAGTCATTGTTTACCATTAGACTGGCTGCGTGCTTATTCGTCGTCTTTGTGGTATAAAAAAATATTGTAAATTTATAGTTTTAGTACATAATGAATAGTGTTTATAAAATCATCTTTGCCAACGTCCATACCACATTGAATACACCGGTTCTCGTCCGATCACCGAAGTTAAGCAACGTCGGGGGTGGTCAGTACTTGGATGGGTGACCGCCTGGGAACACCACGTGACGTTGGCTTTTTTGCATGTTTTTAACATATTATAAAAGTTGGTTTCAGTTTCTCAACTTTTCATTCATGAATTTATTCAGCCAATTTTTTATTGTAAAATTTACTGTAGCCTTCAAACTTGACTATTTGTCGAGTAAAGTATGAAAGCTCACTTCCGAAAGGAACGCTGAAGAATATTTAAGGGATTAAAAAAAAAAGTTACGAGTTAAAAAGTAAGTTAGATAAAATTATTATTATGCCACATAATGTAATGCAAAACAATGAAATATATTTATTATAGTTTTTTATATTTAAATGTTGCATAACCAAATTATGATCATGTTTTACAAAAAGGTTGTCGCCAACGTCCATACCACGTTGAATACACCGGTTCTCGTCCGATCACCGAAGTTAAGCAACGTCGGGCGTGGTCAGTACTTGGATGGGTGACCGCCTGGGAACACCACGTGCCGTTGGCTTTTTTGTAGTTTTAACATTAGTTGTAGATCTACTGAACTAATAGTTCAGTTTCTTAAACTTTCATGGATGAATTTACACATCCACCAAAATTTTTTATAAAAATTACTCTAGGTTACAACGAAATATGACTATATGTTTTTATAATTTACAGTGTACAGAGGAATAACACCTGAGTCTTCAGGAATGGCAACGCATGGGGGGTATCATGGGCGAAACAGTGTACTCTGTTATGTCCATGGTACTGCTCATGTCGACGGTCTCATAGGCGACGGTTACCACTTTCCATCAGGTGGGTCGTCAGTTTGTTTGCCATTTTAAGTTGCATAAAAAATACAACCGAACTGAGAACACCCTCCTTTTTTGATGTCGGTTGAAAAGAAAATAATATTTATTTACTCTTTTTGTTGTGGGGGAAAATATTGTCGTCAACTTGTTTGCCATTCTAAGTTACATAAAAAAATGGGTTTTATTACTTAACCATTTTTTATTCCGAAAAGAAAAATTGCAGTATCAATCATTCTGAGAGATCTTTACGAATGAGGGGTACCATGGGTGTCACAGTATTATGTGATCTCTGTGGTATTATTTATATCTATATAAAACGGTTACCGTTTCCATCAAGTGAATTATCACATTTACTGCCTATATAACTTATATAAGAAAACAAGCAAAGCCGCGTCATATGCACTAGCTATATAGCTAATTTTTAATATTTTCGCTAATTATTATTATTATCGTTAACAATGCAAATCTGTCGTTGTTCACTCTGTTAATTATATTTTGTCATCGAACCTCACTACAGTTTGTCACAATAAAGATGGCGGTGATAATTCCTTATAATCCACGACGACACGACAGACGACAAATGGCGTTAATAAGAAACCTGTCGCGGTCGGATTAGTCGCTGTTAATTGTCGTTATTATTGCAATGGTGCTGATCGTTGTGTAGTGATGGGAAGATTAGCTATCGATATTTACCGATCGATATTTTGTTTGACAAAAAATATTGTATGCAGTCGCTACGCTTGAATGGCTGCGTTTCGGTTTGATGTGTGAGATATGACAATAAAATTACATGGTACAGAGGCATAATATCTTTATCATATCAGCCTTTAACTGTCCACTGCTGTACACAAGCCTCTCCCTTGGCGTGATTTTGCCAATAATTTGATTTCGCTAATACTGCCGCTGGAAATTGATTCCAAAAAGTGGTTGTGCGTGGAAGAAAGTGCCTTGAAAAACGCACGGTGGATCACCGCCATACTCGTGTAGGTCTTCTTTCTTCTTGAAGGTTGTGGTATTTCTGTAAATATATCGATAAATAGACATATGCGTATATACACAACGTACAACACTAGTAAGTAATTTCAACTCGGCTTTGACACCGCGGTAAGCGGATTATGTTTTAAATTTAAAATGGCGGACGCATTTCATAATTAAAATATGTCATAATATTAGGGGTGGCGTTTTGATAATAGAATTTATAAATCACATTTTAAATTAGTTTTTAGACTTTAGCTAAAGGGAATTTTGCTTGAAAAAAAAAACTGTTTCAACTACAAATTGACTAGGTTAATTGCAATTAATAAATATCTTTATTAAACAAACTAGCGGGGGGAGGGGATTGTTAGTAATGGGGAGGTTTGTCCCCATTGCTATCAATATACACTATCAGGTCGACCTCCACGCGGTTCTCCTTGGAAACTATCGTGACTAATTTATCGTTGAAGTCGTCACGATGGGCTAACTGACCTGCCTTTTCATCCTCACCTATCACCTCTCACTGGTACCCGGCCAGTGTATACCGATAGCACAGGTAGGGTTACGAAGCTGTATTCACCCATTAAAAAAAAAAAACTAACGGCCCGCCCCGGCTTCGCACGGTTTTTTTGTGAATAAAATATAGCATATATTGCTCACTGATAAATGTATCTTTTTATATGTGAAATAATATTTTAAATCTCTTAAATAGTTTTTGTGTTTATACATTACAAATAAACATACAAAAAAAAATCTAAAGTTTCCTATTGAAAATATTAGTTTAGTTGTACTGACTGAACCGTTTTTGATAATTCATCACAGTGACATAACAGATATTTCAATCTCCGTGTTTATTTATGTCTATCGAGGATAATTACCATTTTCTTTGAAATAAAATTTCTATTTAAAAATGCTTATTATTAAGTTTATTTGGATTAAAATTATTTTTATTAATTTATTTATTTATTACCTCTATAAGAAAAAACTATTTGATTATTTGTCATTCTAGAAAGAAAAAAAATTGTCGATATGTTTTATTCTAATGTCTAAGTAATTTAATTATGAAATTTTTGACTTATTTGCACATACAAATCTTAAATTATTGTTAAATTCTCTTAAGCATGTTTTTTTTTATCTTAATCAGCGCAAAATGAAATAAACAAAAAATAACCGGAAAGTTAAAGCATAAAGTTTTTTTTTTGTATTTCTTACTAAATTTAATTAAAATTAAATGTATTTGTTAATTTAATATTATTACAATAAAATTAGTAATTAGAAATTATTTATAAGACCAATAAAAAAAATTCAATATCAAGTATAAATTATTCTATTAATTTTCCAATACATTTTCTAGGACACCGGGGAACGATAACGTATCCCTGAACTAAAAGCTGACATTTACCAGAGGGAGACTTTGTACAAAAGTCAATTGCTTGGGTTCCTCTGTCCCATTCGTGTTTCATCCGTGAAGCAGTTGTGTTTGCATAGCTGTGTTTCGGTTTGAAGGGTGGGATATGGCGTGAATTTACAGGGTACAGAGAAATAACACCCGAGTCCTCAGGAATGGCAACGCGTGGGGGTATCATGGGCGAAACAGTATACTCTGTTATGTCCATGGTACTGCTCATGTCTATAGGCGACGGTTACCACTTTCCATCAGGTGGGCCGTCAGCTTGTTTGCCATTCTAAATTGTATAAAAAAAAAAAATTGCAAACCAAAATCGCAGTTAGACTCCAAACATTCGAAACAATTTATTTGCTACTGCCGACCCCATTCTAATATCCAACCCTTTATTCCCCTATCGGAATTAAAACGAGAAACACACTCAAAATTCGTACTTATATCCAGAGAATAAAGTCTATAATAATATAAAACATTATTAATGCCATTGATAAACTACCATCAATCTATGTAGTTATGATTGAGAGACGTCCACGCAGACAAATTTCTATAATTTGACCTATAGTGTATGCCATTTGTATTGGTCACTTGGATGTACTGGGCCCATAACTATGATGCATGAATGGTCTTCATACAAATAGACTAATGTATATCATTAATTTATTTATTTATTTATGTACACATTAATGTTTATAAGGCGGACTTAATGCCTGATAGCATTCTCTACCAGTCAACTGTTACGATAAACAGAGTAAGTACCAGAGGGAGACTTTGTCCAAAAGTCGATTGCTTGGGTACCTCTGTTCCATTCGTGTTTCAACCGTGAAGCAGTTGTGTTTGCATGGTTGTGTTTCGGTTTGAAGGGTGGGATCTGGCGTGAATTTACTGGGTACAGAGGAATAACACCTGAGTCCTCAGGAATGGCAACGCATGGGGGGTATCATGGGCGAAACAGTATACTCTGTTATGTCCATGGTACTGCTCATGTCTATAGGCGACGGTTACCACTTTCCATCAGGTGGGCCGTCAGCTTGTTTGCCATTCTAAGTTGTATAAAAGAAAAGTTAATGGCGGTGTATATATAAAAAAAAAAATTGTAAATTAAATAAATATATATCTGTTTATTTCTAATAGATAACCTCAAATACTGCTCAACCGATTTTCGAATCCTTAGAACTATAAAAAGCATACACTTTCAGTGACTTTTTTTTATAGTTAGGTAGGCAAACGAGCAGACGGCCCACCTGATGGTAAGCGGCTACCGTTGCCCATGAACACTTGCAGCACAAGAGAAGTTGCTTGCGCGTTGCTGGCTTTTAATAACTTTACTAATATTATAAATATGAAAAAGTGAGTTTAGTTATTACGTTTTAGCGCTTTAACGACTTAACAAAAAACTACTATGACAGTATTGAAGCTTCTTTACAGCTATTATGTAAATTTAAGCCTGGCCACAACTATATGTTGATATTGTTTTTTGTATTGTTTTTATTCAAACGATATATTTGTATTTGACACCAAATTTTATATTCACATAGGATGGAGAATATAGGCTACATTTTGACCCGGTCAGTTAGCATATCCGGGTCACGTGGACGAAGTCGCGTGTAAAACCTAGTAGCCTATATATTATTTTTGAAAATTCTATCTACCCGTGTGGTATATTATAAACGTTACTCCGTTATTGACTTCTGTTCTAGTGATTAACGTAAATGCTTCTACTTAAGGTGCTATCTCCTACCGGAGGTTGGTGATCATCATGGCGATCTTTACCTTGTCCACCGCCATCCTGAAAAGGGCATTAACGCTCATTCCGAACCACTGCCTTAGATTTTTTAACCAGGAGATTCAACAACTTCCTGATTTTTATATTATTTTTTTATTTTATTTTATCTTTATTTGGTCTCCTAGCAATTGTTAATGTGTGTAATTGTGTTGATAAGATTTAATATTAAAATTGCTGTCTGTTTATACTTAGTGTACAATCATTTTAAAGGAAACACAGCGGTTTAATTAACAAAAACAATAATATGGCATAACAATCTCTTAAAGTATTTGACATAGGTATAGTTTTTTAGATTCAATAGATGATTGCTTCACATAAGTTTTAGCTATTCAAATTAACTGCAATGCTTTCCTATAGAAATCCCCTTCTGATCTTCTGTAATCTTGGCTCTTTCCCTGTCTTATAAACTGCAGAAGTATTCTCTATTCCGCATTATTTGGCCTAGGTACAGCAACTAAATTAAAAAAAAAAAGCAAAGTAAACAGTAAACACTAGAATAAAAAATAAATTGACGTATATATTATGGATGAACTTGACATTGTTATTTGTAAAATATTATTATTTCTTTTTAAATTTCTATAAAATTCACATCTCCCCTCTTAAGGAGAGGAGATGGCAAACTAACCCCCGACAGAAGCACAGTCGGCCGGGGTTCAGAGCTCCAGGGAGAGAAACCGGCGTACAATGCGGGCAGTGTCTAAGAGCACCGCTTTCTGCATCTTTCCCGGGAGTGAGCTGCCTCAGAATCCCAACCGTCTAAGATGTTGTTCCAGACTGGTTGGGATAAGGCCGTTCACCGACATAACGATTGGAATGATTTCGGTGGACGCCAACCCCACATTTTGGTCACCTCGTGAGCCAGGTCGAGATATTTTCTCTTCTTCTCGGTTTCGGCTTTTCTCGTCATGCTTATTATTATATTCAGTTTAAATTACTATTTTTTTTTTATTTTTTGAATAAATGACTAATCTCTCATGCACTCACATTAATAACACAATGCCTATTATAAACAGTTCCGTTAACCCTTTTCCTATGTAAATCTTTGTTAATGGCGAGTCGCAAGGAATCCCATAAAACTGATGGAGAAGAGGGTCCAACAAAAACTCTCTTTCGATACACTACGCCCCTGTCAGCGAAACAAAACGGTTAAGAATGAAAAATGAAATCAAGTGGACAGTGCATGCTGGTTAGACCACGGTGCATGTGAATTTCGTGAACTTTTTCAATAGATTGTTTAATATTTATTTTTAAAAACTGCGACTTACATTTATAGTGATTAAAAAAAAAACAGGACAGTACTCAATTCGCTAGTATTTATTTCAATTAAATCAATATTTTAATTTATATTTTTATGTTTTCTTGTTAATTCCATATCGATTTTGTGGCGATTAAAGTTGGGGAAAAAATATACAAAATTAATGATTATGTGAAAATTTCATTTTATAAATGACGTCGTACAGGTAAAAGTATAGTGAATTTGAGATATTTTTGTATTTTGTGTATTAACTGCTATTAATAATTTTTGTATCTATCATACAAGTGGGGCAATCGAAAATAGAAGTTTATGTTTTAACAAAATGTCTTTAAATTTTTTTTATAAATATTTTGGTATAAAAATATTTTTTTTCTACTACCCACCTACTTAAAACATCGTGCAATAGAGCTCGCGCTCTCGTCGCGGTCGCTCATAATTAAGGGTACTGGATGGTCTTGAAACTAATCGAGTTTTGTTGTTTAAAACATGGAGTGACTTACTCCGAGTATTCTTATATTAAATAAAAACAAATAATATTGTGTATGCACATACGAAACCGAATGTTTTAAGAAAGTTTATTGTTTATAGTTAAACAATAAACTTTCTTAAAACATGTCCTAAGTTCAAACTGTAAGTACTTGCAGTTCTAAAGCTTGACCACTGTCCATTTATCAGTGGCACTTAGCCAAATTTACATACAAGTCCACAATGATTAATGACGAGATGAATCCGAGTCAATGAATATCATTTTGCATGTTTATTTAAGACATATATACTATATGTAGGGACTGGTCTGTTTTTTAGGGTTCCGTACCTCAAAGGATAAAACGAACCTTTATAGGATCCTTTATAGTCCGTACGTTCGTCTGTAAAGACCCTTTTTCTTAGGAACGCGTGGAGGTATCAAGTTGAAATCAGGTCTGCAATCTCTTAATGCATAAAATTCAAGTTGACTGAAAAATTAAGAGATGTACTTCTGGTCCATTCTTGTCAACAAAAAGTGTATTCCGAATTGGGCAGAGGAATCATAAAAAGTAACTGTTCAAAGATGCTTAAAATTTAGTTTACTTCGTTAAAATTATTTCCATTATATTTTAATCCACTTCCACGCAGGGCATTTTGTCCGCAGAAAATATTTCGTATCGTAAATGCAATGTTATGTGTATATAAAATATCTCGCCTTTAATCATTTGTGTGCGTGCGTGCGTACGTGTGTGCGTGTGCGTGTGCGTGTGCGTGTGGGTGTGCGTGTGCGTGTGCGTGTGCGTGTGCGTGTGCGTGTGCGTGTGCGTGTGCGTGTGCGTGTGCGTGTGCGTGTGCGTGTGCGTGTGCGTGTGCGTGTGCGTGTGCGAGTGCGTGTGCGTGTGCGTGTGCGTGCGTGTGCGTGTGCGTGTGCTAGTGTGTGTGTGCGTGTGCGTGTGCGTGTGCGTGTGCGTGTGCGTGTGCGTGTGCGTGTGCGTGTGCGTGTGCGTGTGCGTGTGCGTGTGCGTGCGCGCGTACCTAAGTGCGTACATGCGCGCTCGCGCGCGCGCGTATGTGTGTAAGTGTATTAATAATTGATGTCACTTTTTACAAAGTAAATATATAGCAAACTTTTGTCCTCTTTTTTTCTCTAATGAACATTATAATTTCTCGCATAAGCGTAAAAAGAAGTAACGTAGAAACAGATGCATTCTCATTAATATTGCAATAAACCATACGAGAGATACTCAGGTGCACAAAACGACAACTATGAAAACTCGAAATTATGACAAATACTCGAATGCGATACGACACAACACGGAAATTTTAAATCCCGCTAAGCCTCCGCACTAAATAATAGATGACTCGTGCAAAATTCCGACAGGAATTTAACTGACGCGTATTATTTATCAAGAATACGAAACGAGTGCGATTTTGGGATAAAATGGTGGTAGTTACTGTAGATTTCTATTATAATTCTTCGTTTATATTGTCCAATAAAAAAAAATGTATGAAATAATTAGTCAATATTTTAGTGAGCGCCTAAATTGAAATGTACACATATAAGAAAAACATGGATACAGATATGTTAAAGTAACGAAAAATAATTATTAGCTTACTTTGCTAAATTAATTAATATACGATTAATTAATTAATTTATATAAAATTAATGCATACAGTGCCTCGTAAAATATTTGAATTTATTTAACAAATAAATTTATTATACAAAATAATAATTATCCTCTATAAATTGGAATAGTGAACAAGGCAAGAGTTAATCTGATCGGAAACTAGTAACTGTCTCATGTAGTTACGAACCGCGCTAGATAAATACAACAAAATACACTGTGATGCCCATAGATTAAACATTTACAATATAATTAATATAATTTTTTATTTTCCTATTACGATTTGAAATTGTGGTCTTGATATAGAATAGGCCACCCCTTACCTTCCCGTGGTTGCCGTAAGAGGCGACTAGGGGAGGACAAGAGATAGGTAGTTGCATCCCTCTTAAAACATCTTTAAAGTCTAACTACTGTTGCCAATCCGCCTGCCAAGCGTGGCAACTACTGGCAAAACCCCCTAATGGGGAGGCTTATATTCAGCAGTGGATAATTAAAGATTAACTGTTGTAAATAATATTCATGTTATACAAAACAAAAAATATTTCTACCCACAGATCGAAATCACAAATAATGAATTTTTTATACAACTTAGAATGGCAAACAAGCTGACGGCCCACCTGATTGAAAGTAGTAACCGTCACCTATAGACATGAGCAGTACTATGGACATAACAGAGTATACTGTTTCGCCCATAATACCCCCCATGCGTTGTCATTCCTGAGGACTCAGGTGTTATCCTCTGTACCCTGTAAATTCACGTCATATCCCACCCTTCAAACCGAAACACAGCCATGCAAACAACTGCTTTATGGTTGAAACACGAATGGGACAGAGGTACCCAAGTAAACGAATTTTGTACAAAGTCTCCCTCTGGTAAATGGAATCTGGAATGCATTCATCTATGACAAACTTTACGGCGTATGGCTTGTAACAAAAGCAAAACAATCAACAGCATCTAGACAGAGCAAGTCTGCAAACAGATGACGTTCGTTTTTCCCACATCCGTTCTGCCATATTCAAATTTGACAATGACAAATCTACGGTCATTTCCGCGTGCGGCGCGAGCGAGACGACACGCGTCTCGTTCGAGATCCGTTCGAGTATTTTTAACAAAGCAACATAGTAGGGGTGAGCGTGAATGGTTTTTAATGAAATAATATTAATGTAATTGTAACTCGTGAAAGGAGTGAATGATTATTAATTTTGCAAAGAACAATACTTTTTTAATTCTCGTTTTGTTTATTTTAAAAGATTTATATTCATGACTAGCTGTTGCCCGCGACTTCGTCCGCATTTCCGTCGTTTTTCGTAAAATACGTGGCCTATGTCCTTTCTCACGGTTCAGTGGTTTCGATGTAACAGACACATTTCCCTTCACTGCACTGCTCCTATTGATCGTAGCGTGATGAAAAGTATACTATAACCTGCCCGGGAGTATGAAGAATAATTGTACCGAGATTCGTTAAAATCCGTCGAGTAGTTTTTGTTTCTATAACGAACATACAGACAGACAGACAAAAATTTTACTGATTGCATTTTTGTCATCAGTATCGATCATTAATCACCCCCTAATAGTTATTTTGGAAATATACTCAAAGGGGGGGGGGGAAGGGATTGTTAGTAATGGGGTCTAATAGCCCCATTATTAGCAATATACCCTTTCAGGTTGACCTCCACGCGGTTCCCCCTGGAAACCATCATGTTTATTTTCTTGTCGAATTCATCATGGTAGGCCAACTAACCTGCATTCATTCTCACCTATCATCTTCCACTGGTGCCTCGTCGGTGTATACCGATAGCGCGGGCGGGGTTGCCAATTTCATTTTCACCCATTAAAAAAAATACTTAAAGGTTATTATTATTTCAGCCGTTAACTGTCCACTGCTGAACATAAGCCTTCCCCATAAGGGGAGTTTTGCCAGTAGTTGCCACGGTTGGCAACCGCAGTTAGGTTAGTTAGTTAGCAACTTAAAGATTAATCCCATAGAAATGCTATTAAAATCACTTCACTAGTTTATTTGGTTGGAAAAAATTGCAAATGAAGTAGATTTTTTGATTATGTACGTATATCGGTGTAAGGTATGTCGGTGTAAATCCATATTGTACCACAATTTAGTTCTACTAGTAGAGCTGAAAGGACTGAAAAATTCATTCTGCCCTACTAATAGGAATTAGTACAAAACGTACTAAGTTCTGTTAGTAATAAAGAACGGAGAGGGAAAATCAAATTAATTTACATCTTTTTTTTTATACAACTTAGAATGGTAAACAAGCTGAAGGCCCACCTGATGGAAAGTGGTAACCGTTGCCTATAGACATGAGCAGTATCATGGACATAACAGAGTATACTGTTTCGCCCATGATACCCCCCATGCGTTGCCATTCCTGAGGACTCAAGTGTTATTCCTTTGTACCCAGTAAATTCACGTCATATTCCACCCTTCAAACCGAAACACAGCCATGCAAACAGAACTGCTTTACGGTTGAAACACGAATAGGACAGAGGTACCCAATCAATCGACTTTTGTACAAAGTCTCCCTCTGGTAAATTGTTTGATCCTCCATCCAGATTGTTGGATCGATTTAGTGCCACTATTTATTATAACAAGGAAAGAATCTTAAATTATGATTTCGGATTACATTCAGAATTTCAATTCAGAACCGATTTTGATAAATATTTTTTTATAGTTAAAGTGATAAATATTCTCAGTGTGTTATACGAAACAAATATCTACTTTTTAACTACCTTCAAATAAAAAACATTTTTTTTTAATTTAAGTACATTCCCAATTTAGCATCCCCCGTTTGCAATAAATAACACGGCACTTGACCACATTTGCAAAAAAGCCCAAATCTCAACAGGAAACTGAAAAGAATCCAGCGTTAAGGTGTTAAGTGAACCGCTATGAAACACCCTCGACTCGTACACCCGTATGCAAATGTTACCGTCAATTTATTGTTATAACTTTCTTTCGCTAAGTGATATTCGAGATTCCATGCCAAATATGCTGCTCCCATTTTCCCCTATTTTATTCGTCTACCGTCCATTTTATATTGACCTGTCACCTTTTAACGGATACACTTCAATAGTACACAAATTCTATACCGACTGAGAGCGACGAGGTATCTTGTTATACTGGACATAATTGTATATTTCTACAATAGAAGTTTATGTCGTATTTTCGGCGATTGCTCCCGACTCGCTGCCGTTTTCAAATTGTGCTAAATGAGGACTGATTACTGGAGAGGCAAGTGAAGCAAATTGAGCGATATTAAAATAGATTTCTCAATAGTACTTTGTTAAATCACTAATTGTGGGGGGAAGAGATTGTTAGCAATGGAGTTTGACAGCCCCATTGCTAGCAATATGCCCTATTAGGTCGACCTCCACGTGGTTCCCCCTGGAAACCATTGTAAACAATTCTTATTGAACTCGTCACGATGGGCTAACTGATCTGCTTCATGCTCACTTATCATCCTTCACTGGCGCCCAGCCGGTATTTACCGATAGCGCGGGTGGGGTTACTATTTCATTATTACTCATAAAAAAAATTACAAATTGTAACCTATTCTTCGTCTATAATAGACGAAGGTAGGTTCAAACTATGTGGATTCAATTTATCTGGCCGCAAAACATGACGGATATGGATTTTCATACAACTTTTGCTGGCCGCTGCCCGCATGTATCTGGCCAGTACGGCAATTTTGATTTATTTCGAAGAAGTCAAAATAATGCTCATTCAAGAAAAGTACTATACAAACCTTGGCCACAACTAGGCATTGATGGACTCACGTATGTGTGCCTCGGCTATGCCTCGGCCCACATTTGCACGTTCGTCCATCAATGTCTCAGTTGCTGGCCAGTACACTAATGTACTGTAACAGTACGAGATATTAAAAGGTGAATAAACAGTAAAAATTTACAGTTTTGGTTAATTAAAATCAGTTGTGATATAAAAAAATGAAAACTATTGTTCTTTAAAGATAAAGATTAAGTGATTGTCATAAAAGACAAATAAATAGGCGGTAAAAAATTACAATTTTGGTTAATATTTTAGTTGTAGTATAAAAAAATTAATGAATAAATGAAAACTCTTTATTGTTGGTCTGAAAGATTTTTTTATGCAACTTAGAATGGCAAACAAGCTGACGGTTCACTTAATGGAAAATGGTAACCGTCGCCTATAGACATGACTATGAACATAACAGAGTTATACTATTTCACCCATGATACCCCTATGCATTGCCATTCCTGAAGACTCAGGTTTTATTCCACTGTACCCAGTAAATTCACTATCATATCCCACCTTTCAAACCGAAACACAGCCATGCAAACACAACTGCTTCACGGTAGAAACACGAATGGGACAGAGGTATCTAAGCAAACGACTTTTATACAAAATCTCTCTTTATTGATTACTATTATATATTATATTAAAATAATTAAATGCTAAATTCATTTTTTTTTCGTGTAAAAAGTTACCAAAATTAACTTTTTACACGAAAAAAAAAAATGAAACGCAAATTTGATCAACCCATTCGGGTCTTTTAAACTTGGCAGTCGCAATATTGCTAGTAATATAAAACGGATACCTCAAATTGTATACAGGACGTTTGTCGCGATAGCAGAAAGCTTTGCACAATAAATTAAAGGCAATATACATGTTAATAGCAAAGTGGAATCTTCATCTTCCCCTAGCCTCTCGCTGACTTGACTCGCAATAACGTATAACTTGTTTTGGATGAGGTATTTTTACTTGGTGATTCTTATTTTTCCATTAATAACAAGTAGACATGATTATGTGAGTTCAGTTAATACAAAAATATTATATTATTATTTATTTAATTCTTTATTGTGCACACCAGTTATAAGAATATGACAGTAGTAATCAAATGTACAAAGGCGAGCTTAACTCTAATAGAGTTCTCTTCCAGCAACACCCAAAGCGGAAAGGGGCATCAATGTCAGCGGATACAGCAGTGTACAATATTTTGACATATTTTAAACAGACAAAATTAAATTTATTACATTATATTGTGCCTTTATATAAATACCGCATCCATTTCAACCCTCCAATATCATTTTCGTGGTTTCTTGAAACAGATCGCCCAAACGTGTGAGACGACCACTGGCGTGTGACTAAAAGCATTGTAAATTCACACAAATGTTGCTAACGGTACATTGAAGTTGAGATCGTAAGATATTTGCTGCTCCCACAGCGAACGTTTGAACTGTTTTGGTTGCTGATGATCATTTTAGAGTGTTCTATTTGTCACTAGCTGTGGCTGCCACTTTTTTGTCACATATATATATATATATATATATATATATATATATATATATATATATATATATATTAGCTGACTCGGCAAACGTCGTTTTACCATATACGTTGTTTCGAGAACTATACATGAAAATTTATCCAACTACAATCATTCGATTGCCATCTTTCAACCTTTTTGCGGAATATAAAAATCGCGATTAAAAAACAGAGGTTAATCGTAAAAGGGTGAAAATATAAAATTCCGGCTATAACGGCTTTACAGATTTTTACGAAATTTTGTGTGCATATATATATATATGTTCATTTCAAAACGTTTGGTTGACTAACTGAAAGGAAACTAGGAGCAAACCCATCAACTCCCATTTCCTTCAGCGCTGCAGGTATTTGCGAACAGCGATAGCGTACCATCAAGTACGAGTAAGCTGCACGCTCGTTCGCCCCTGTGTTCAAATTCAAATTCAAATTCAAAAATCATTTATTCATGTAGGACATTTTAGCCGCTTATGAACGTCAAATTTTTACATTATAATTTTATATTTACCCTACCGTCCAGTTCGGTATATAGATCCAATTGAGAAGAACTGGCAAGAAACTCAATTGAATTACTTTTTTTTTTAAAGCCAGTTTATTTACAATGTATATTTATATAGGTGTCTATGTCTAACATTAAATGAAAATTCAGTGCATGAACAACTATTGCCATGCACACTCGTCATTCAAGTAATCGTTTAGTGAGTAATAGGCTTTGCTCAGTAAATATGATTTAACAGATGTTTTGAATTTATTTAAGGGTAATTCCAACATATCCTTTGGTATCTTATTGTAAATTTTTATACCTATTCCCATAAAAGACCTATTAACTTTTTCTAAACGATACTTGGGGACAGCAAGTTTGTCTTTAAATCTAGTATTAATATTATGAATATTGCTGTTTTTTGGAAATAAGTCAAGATTTTTATGAACATATAGAATATTTGAATATATAAATTGAGAAGCAACGGTGAGAATATTTGCCTCTTTGAATTTCTCTCTTAATGAGTCACGACTCTTCATACAGTAGATCGCTCGAACGGCACGTTTTTGTAATATGAATATATTCTTAATATCTGCCGCTTTTCCCCATAGTAATATTCCATAAGAGAGTAAACTATGAAAATAACTAAAATAGACTAATCTAGCAGTATCAGTATCAGTGTACTGTCTAACTTTACGCACGGCAAAAGCTGCTGAACTTAGTTTCGCTGCAAGGCTTTGAATTTGTGCACCCCATTGTGTTTTATTATCTAGTGTGATTCCTAGAAAGACAGTAGATTCTATAAATTCGAGAGATTCGTCATTTAATTTAATATTGCAATTAGTATTAAAACTTTTAGATAGAGAGAAATTAACACATTTTGTTTTTTTAGCGTTTAACATAAGATTGTTAGTTGTAAACCAGTGCAGGAGACGCCGCAAAGCACTATTTACATCGTCATAATTATTAGTCATTCTATTAACTTTAAAAATCAATGAATTATCGTCTGCAAACAATACTATGCCGCATCTATCCTGCATGGCATATGGGAGATCATTAATGTAAACTAGGAATAAAAATGGACCGAGAATAGATCCTTGAGGTACACCCATTTGCACAAGTGACCCGTCAGACGTAGCGTTGCTAATCTTCACTTTCTGTATTCTATCAGATAGATAAGATTTTATTAAATTTAAAGCATTGTCTTTGACGCCATAAAAAGCAAGTTTTTTTAGCAATGTATTATGATCAACGCAATCAAAAGCCTTAGAAAGGTCACAAAAAACACCTATCACATCCATTTTGGTTTCCCATGCAGCAAATACGTGTCTAAGCAACTCTGCACCTGCGTCTGTAGTTGAACGACCTTTGGAAAAACCGAATTGACTATTGTGGATTAAATTATTTAAATTGAAATAACTGACAAGTTGCATAAGGATTATTTTTTCAAAAATTTTACTGAGTGCTGGGAGTATGGATATAGGTCTATAATTTATTGGGTCACTCCTATCTCCAGATTTAAAAAGCGGTATGATTTTACTAATTTTCATTATGTTAGGAAATTTACCTTCATCTATACATTTATTGAAAATAAAAGCAAGAGAGGGCGCAATAATTTCCATTATACTATCCAGTATTTTAACAGATATACCCCATAGATCCTCTGTTTTTTTATTATTAAGTTGTTTGAATATTTTCATTATTTCTACTGATGATGTATGTCTAAAGTTAAATACAGCTGATGACTTGCTAACATTGTCTGTTAGTAAAGTTTCAGCAGCAGACGGGGAAGATTTTAGAGCCTGTGTCGTAATTAATGGAATATTAGTAAAATAAGATTCGAATGTATGCGCGACCTCTGTGTCGGAATTTACCAATTTGTTATTAATATTTAAAGCTATTTTGCTATTTTGAAAATTAACTTTTCCAGTTTCGCTATTTATTACTTTCCAAGTGGCTTTTATTTTATCTTTAGATTTAGTTATTATTTTACCTAAATAGAGAGACTTAGCTGTATGACAAACCTTTTTAAATATTTTCGAATAAGATTTTACATGTTCATGAAATAAGGGATCGGATATATAGCTTCGTTTTTCGTAAAGTTCGTAAAGATTAGCCCTAGACTTATAAATACCAAACGTGGCCCAGTCACAAAACTTTGATTTTACACTAGTTGAAAATGTTTTTGTTTTAAATTCACTGCTAGCTTCATGTTCAATTAAATTAAAAATATGTTCACATACAATGTCCGGGTCATATTGAGGTACTATGACACTAGATATTTTATGTTCAATTTTATTTTTAAAACGTGCCAAATTCTTTTGTGTTATTTGTCTGCATGTAATTGTTTGAGTCCCTTTGGATCCCTTAGTTTCAATTATAACTTTTTGTCCGTAATGATCAGATCCAAGACAGTCGAAATTCATTTTCACCTTTACTTCACAATTACAAAAAACATTATCTATACAAGTGGCAGAATTTCCTGCGACCCTAGTGGGTTCTAAAAAAAGATTGTGCAAATTAAATGATTTAAATAAGTTAATCAATCTTAAGCTTATTGAGCATTCCGATAATAAATCAACATTAAAATCGCCACATACAAATAATGTTTTATTCCTCCGTGCGACTCGTCTCAATGCTTCCTCCATAGCCAGTTCAAAAGAATCAAAACAAGCCGATGGCGGACGATAAACGCAAATTATTATACAAGTAACTAATTCTACGCAAGATAGTTCAATTGTTTGCTCAATAGAAATATTTACAATGTCTTGACGGTTTTTATATTCTACATCATTTTTTAAAATAATAATTGACCCGCCATGAATGGCATTGTTCCTAGCAAAAAAACTAGCTATATTATAATGTTCAAAAGGACAAATTATTTCATATTGTTTAAGCCAATGTTCTGTCAGACATAACACCCGTACATTGTTAGATTCTAAGAAAAGACTTAATTCTAATTCTTTGCTGGAGAAGCCACGAATATTTTGATGAATAATGACCATATCCTGTGGCTTAACCAATGTCGTAGATGTTAGTTTAAATTAACACATGTCACATTATTAGTATAATTACTAATATTACTAATTAAACCCGTTATACTACTTATAATGGGATCATAAATGTTATACGCTAGTAAACTAGCAATAGTCTTTTTTTGTTTTTTAGGAAGATAAAAATTACCTCCCGTCATATAATAATTTGTAACAAATTTGTTACTTTCAAAATAAAATATATCATTACAATGATATGTCATCGAATAAATTAAATTATTTATACTATAAATGAACTTATTCTGTTCATTAGTCAGGGATTGAGAGTAGGGAAATGCGCATAATAATATTTTACCTATACCAAGCTCCACTATATTATACAATGATTTTATTAAATTAACTATATCAGATTTACGCATATGCAAACAATTCCCTAACGCTATTACTAGGGTCGTGTGAATATCATATTTTTCATTTACTATATTTTTTATAATCTTATATATACCTGATCCCGGAAAACAATTATTTATTACTTGTTGCGAGAGGCAGTTCGATAATAAACTACCTAAATCCTTGCCAAATTCATCTGAATAAACAATTGTTCTCCTGATGGTTTCATGTACAGTGCTGCATTTATTTACTTTTGTACTGTTTCGTGTGGGTAAACATGAAACGTCTGGTTCCGTGACGGATGAGATATCAATGTTCAACTGATTATGGTGGGACGGTTGGATATAGTTATCAGACTCTGGTGAATTACAGTGACATCTATCCGTAAGAGAAACAAACCGCTCCATGTTGTAGTTACCTAATTTTATTAAATTATCCAACTGATCAGAATATTCATGTATTTCATTCTTAGCTGATTCGTATTTCAAAGATAAATTGGACAACGAGTTCTCTAATAGTTTAATTTTTTGTGATAATTCATCTATTTCTAAATCTTTGTTATATATTTTTTCTTTACAATTATTTAATTCTATTGATAAGTCAATTTTTTGCTTCCTAGTAATAATTGATTTTAAACACTTTTTATGACTTTTCACTAAATTTTCTGATTTTCGAATAAATTTATTTAATTTTACATATTTTTTTAACTTCTTACTACTATTAATAGGTACTTTATTAGGACTATAGGAGCTTGGTGTATTTGTCAAATCTATGGTCACAAGGGGCAGAGCAAGGAGCAGAGGGGGGAGTGTTATAAAAAAAAACATTACACACAATCGGCAAGAGCTAGTTCAATAATAAAACTTTAATTTCTTATAAGGCTATAAAACCATAAAGCCAAAGATCATTATCCGCCATCATGAACGTTTAAGGCACCATGACTAAACATTTGCATTCTGGTTCTAAAGCAAGTTTAACTGCTACAGCATTAGCGTAACATTTGATTGGCTCGTTTGTGTTGAAGTGAGTTTTACTATAAAACAGTTTACTGGTTGCACTTTATCGTTTTGTTTACGCTACAATTTTGTCGTTAAGTTTTATTTAACTATAAACAATTCTCTTATGAAATCTATATCTAAGTGTATTAATTTGTTTATTTAAGTTCACCTGTGAGTGTTGTATTAATTTTGTATTATTTTTTTTTTATTGCATATGTTTTTATATTTATATCTCTTTAAAATAAACATAAAGTAGTTACTTTTGAATTTTCACATTTTCTTATATGTTCATTAAATTTCGTTACTGATTGTACATATGTTGATGATGAAGCTGATCTTAATACATTTTATAAAAAAATTGCATTAAATTCCACTATAATAAAAATAAAACTACAGATACACCAAGGGAGACTTTGTACAAAAGTCGATTGCTTGGGTACCTCTGTCCCATTCGTGTTTCAACCGTGAAGCAGCTGTGTTTGCATGGCTGTGTTTCGGTTTGAAGGGTGGGATATGGCGTGAATTTACTGGATACAGAGGAATAACACCTGAGTCCTCAGGAATGGTACGCATGGAGGGGTATCATGGGCGGAACAGTATGCTCTGTTATGTCCATGGTACTGCTCATGTCTATAGGCGACGGTTACCACTTTCCATCAGGTGGACCGTCAGCTTGTTTGCCATTCTAAGTTGTATAAAAAAAAAAAGTTGTGTATAATTATTATTTATGAATTACATATTTATCAACGATTCTACAGATACACGGTAAGACTATATTAAGCAATAGTAGTTTTTGTTGTATTTGTAATATGTATAAATATGTTGTAATTATGTAATAAAGAAATAAATAAATTGTAATTAAATAAATTAAATCATTTACACTTTCTTTTAATTAATTTATAACTAAATTCATTAAAAGAAAGTGTAATTAAGTAATAAAATTAAACTGTTACATATTAACTGTTGAATTTAATACATTTTTTTATATTGCCACATATTTGATGTACTACAATTCTATGGAAAAACTAAAAAATGGAAACCATTTAAAACTGCCTATTCAGCTTTCGTATTCAAACCTACCAATACAGCAACTGAAGGCACCATCGCAAATAATCGAGAAACGCCACAATCCCTGTAAATAGCTGTTAGCCATAAAATAAATTCGCCGCCTAACTCTCTGTTCCATCGATTTTAATCACGCTAAGTGAGACCGTATTTATCACCTAAACCCAAACCCAATAAACGCCGTAGCATGCAAATTCCACGGCAATTTGTGAAAATTTTGATTCCGTGTTAAATTTGCAGAAGATATTTCCTTACTGTCATGTTATTACCTTGTTTTTGGTATGCGGTTTGGATTTTCAACATTTTGTAATATTCTATCATTGCAGGAACGGAACATTTAATTCCGTATAGTTCCTTTTCTATGTTAAATTGCATGTCTCCGTAAAACTTAATGGTCAGATTAAAAAAGTCAACTTTTAGGCAAAGAGAGTGGCTTGTCATTGCTGAAGGGAGCCGAAATTGAATGAGATGTAACAAATAATAGATATCGTAATATTTAATACGTGTTAACGAATTTGGGTTTATTTGACGTACGTATTTATTACTTTATGACTTGAAAGATCTACCATAAGAGCTATACATAAATATAATTAACATCCTAACATATTGGCTTGGATCGAATTCAAAATCTCAAATTCTTGAATAACTTAATATACGATATATCAAATTACATTAATGGTAAATAAAACTTTATTCGTGATACTGAAGGTATATATTTTACTAGTATTGTACTCTGAATACGATTCTATTTTGCATCAACACGTCTTATTTGTATACTTTTGGCTCGGTATCTCTTTTACAGTAGATAGAAAGAGATACAGTCGGTGTAACAATATCAATATTTCTGACGATATTGTTCTTTGTTCAAATTCAAATTTCGAATACAAAATTGCAGTGCAAATATTTGAATGTTATGACAAAGCAAGTTATTTGAACAATACTAAAATCGATTTTGCCACTTCGAGTCAGTTATTTGTTGAAAGAAAGAAAGAAATATTTTTATTCGAGTAAACTTAGATTTATGTTATATAAATAATATAAAACATAAATTCTGATATTGAAATAATCCAAATATAAATTTAAAAAATGTGGAGGTCTAGGATGGACTGGACTTTGGTCTTAGGATCCCAAGATCTCAGTTACATTACACTGCATCAGAGCTATTAGGTGCTATTTTTGATTTTTGTTCATATGTCAAATAATTCTCCAAATCGCTACAAATTTATTAATTTATCTACATCACAAACTTGGGTCCATTTTCAGTACAAAAATGACCTTCTTTGCCTTCTTTTTATTTTTTTAAATATACGTTTGTATGGTTTGCAAATAGAAAAAAAATTACCTATATTTTTCCATTCCCATTTCACTTTTCAGAAAAAAAAACAAAAAATTATTGCAATCAGAGAAATTTTTACCCAAAATTGCGCAAAAAACACCCAATCTGACAACACTGTCCTTGACTGAGGGGTAACTGATCTCTTTCTCTTCATTTACAGTCGACGTAATCGTCCTACCTCGCTTGTTTACATTGCGAATAATTACTGAAACTGACAGCAACAAAAATTACAATTATCCACATGGCGACCCAACTAATTACTACCTATGATCATCAGCCGAGCGTGATACCACAGATGTCACTATAATTAGACCGGGACAGACATTCCGATCTGACGTGCTACACTGCAAATCTATTTAATTAATTCCCTGTATCTAATAGTTTTGTATACTCTACGTGTGGTGGATTAAGTGTTTTTGATAGGTTAGGATGTTTGTTTATATCTTCAATTTGTTTGCTATCGATATTGTAATAGCTACCTTGGAAAGATTTGCTATATTATATTTTAACAGTTTTTGAAATTAAATGAAATTATATTTGCTGTGAATATGGTATAATGGGATGTAATTAATGACAATAACTTTTTTTTTATACATCTTAGAATGGCAAACAAGCTGACGGCCCACCTGATGGAAAGTGGTAACTGTCACCTATAGACATGAGCAGTACCATGGACATAACAGAGTATACTGTTTCGCCCATGATACTGCCCATGCATTGCCATTCCTGAGGTGTTATTCCTCTGTACCCTGTAAATTTACTGCCATATCACACCCTTCAAACCGAAACACAGCCATGCAATATACAACTGCTTCACGGTAGAAACACGAATGGGAGAGAGGCGCCTAAACAAACAACTTTTGTACAAAGTCTCCCTTTGGTGACTCTCCCTTTGGTACAAAGTTTTTGCTTCACCTATTAATATATAGATTATTAATATCCAAAATATCTTCAAATAAGCCACCCTTTAACAAAGCCAAATTTTAATGACCAATAACATAGCCTGGAGCATAACCAAGCTGAAGTGGCAAAGGGCTGTGGCAAATCACATAGCTCGAAGAAACGACAACCGATGGAGAAGAAAGGTTCTTAAGTGGCGATCGCGTATGGGTAATCGCAGTGGACGGATAATAGCTGAAATGAATGATGAAGCTTTAGCATAAGGGTTTATGTCCAATAATATCTACAGTATAAATATAGGACATAATGTGACAGTGCACTGTCGATATACGTAGAACCACATACGGTATAATTGCATATGAGATAACCGAATATAGTCATCAAAGCGTATGTATTACATTGTACATATTATTCCATTACCTGTTTTACATCGAAATTGTTGGAAAATTCAATATCAGCGGCGTATTTCGTTATGAAATTATTATAATGAACACCAATTAAGTTGCAGTTTGTGTAAATGTACGGAATTGTGGGATACACCCGTATTTGGATGAAAGCTTTTTTTAATTGAATAAAATATACATGTATCTGACACGCCTGTCTCCCACTAGGCTAGGCAGAAACAATGGAACGCCAAATGCTTCGATTCAAACAAACCTCTTTCGCTTCTTCCACATTCATCAATCTTTTCATACACGCTCGCCGGTTACGGGTACTTTTAATGTGGCCCTTCTTCAGCACGTCGCCTATTTGGTCAACATACGTCCGTCTAGGGCGGCCCCTACCGACATCTCCATTCATTCTTGCTCGATAAATCTCTTTCGTAATTCTTCTTTCATCCATCCTCTCCAAATGACCAAACCAACGCAACATTCCTTTTTCGATTTTAATGTTGATTATACAGCACTTCTCTTTACCAGTGAACAGTTAATGTCCGATGATGATGATGATACGGTACAATGAAAAATATATAAGTCCTATAGAATACATGGGACAGATAAAAGAAACACTAGGTGTCATGTCGTATAGAGAGGTCAAGGATATGGCCTGGGATAAAACTGGCTGGAAGAAAATGCATGAATTAGTTGCACCGACAAGAGGAAACTCTTAAAGTAATATATAATATGAATACTGAAAATAATATTTTAGAGGTACCGGTTATTTTAATTAATTTCTTTGAAGAATTTGCACATATGTTTTTCACGAAAAAAGAAATTAAAATATCGTCACCTCTATGGCAAATTTACGAATCTGCAGTTTCTTCAAATTTGACATTTCTTTAAAAATCTACATTTTGCGTCATAATACTTATTGTGGCTTATTTTCAAATTTCTATCTCTAACGGTTAAAGAAATCGAGTAGCCCGAATCTCCATATTTTTGTGATATACCCAAAGTAAACTTACTTAGCATATTTTTATAGTATTTTCTATAATAAACACTTTAATTTGAAAATTTCAATAATTACTTTATCAATTTTTCAATCCTAATTTAGTTATTTTACATGAATGATTGCTATAACGTTATTATTTAAACTGAAGTTCTCTCCAAAACACGTGGTTTATACCTTGGTATATTTACGAAAGTGGTACTTTCGTTAGTTTGTCAGATATTAAAATAAATTATTTTCTTTGGCAACTTACGAAACTGCCACTTTCGTGAATTTGCTGTTGTATAACTTAATACCTAGGAACTCTCATGTATGAAAATGCAAAGTAACGAATTTGCATTTATTTCTGATACTTGTAATAATAATAATAATTAATTAAGCGCATTCAATAAAAAACAGGATTTTATTACTAAAATGTTAGCATGATCTTTTACAGTAATCTTCTATCAAAAGTTATTTGCATTCTAATGTTTCGAAACGTTCCCCTGTAAAATGTATCTTTTTCAGTTTCGTAAGTTTACCATAAAGGTGACGATATTAGTAGTTTATTAATATTTAGATAGGTGTGCATATAGACTTAGCACCGAATATTGCTCTTTACCAGTCAATTATAAGGCAAACAGAGAATTAAATGTGATTGTATATGATTATTTATTGTACAAAAAAAAAAAAAAAACAAAAGAGGACTCTGTATTGTATACAGTGAAAAATTCCTCTTAGAACGTTTACCACTTTCATATTGCACCACTGAAATAAACTAAACTTATTGTTGGTTGCTAATATTTCTAAACCACAATTTCTCACTAACTCACTCCTAGATAATTAATCTACACCAAATCCTCTATAAAAGTAGATTAACAGACGGCCACTTGGACAAATTGTGTATTAATATTTTATGTAGCTGTTCACACTGCCTCCGACCCTGGCCCATAAAACTGTCATCGAGGGAAGACAAACAGCCCGGACTTCTTATGGGTGATTTAGGTTTGGGATTATGGGATATTGAGGCTTGGAAATGGACATATGTAAGAGATGTTCAGTATATAAAATAGAAAACTATCACTTGTTTTTAGCCAGTTGTGAAAAATATGTTCATATTAACTTATTTTTGAAAACTGGCTAAAAACAAGTGATAGTTTTATTAGGAGACTTTAAGATTTCTATTCCATAAGAATACTGGATAGATTTTCAAACTTTGTAATTAAAGGTTTGGATTTAAACCTATACCTAAATTTCAATAATTCCTAGTTTAAATATAAAGTGATTCAGATACACAATAATAAAAAATAAATATATAATAATAATAACTAAAAGTTTGCTAATGTTTTAATAATGCTTTTCTAGTGATCTGCAGCTTAAATGCTTAAATTAGCATTTTAATACGAGTAGATCAGGCAACAACTTATGAAGATAAAATATAATAAAACAATATATAATATGAACATACTTTTTTATACCACAAAGGTAACAAAGGAGCATACGACCTGTCTGATGGTGAAAGGTCTCTGTAATTTATGGATGCCTGTTACATCAAGAATGTTACATGTGCGAACCCAAATTAACCTCATTACGTCTTTTATAAAGAATACCATACTGCAGTCTCTAGGGGAAACTTAGGCAGAGAGCTTATTCCACAACTTGAGTGTTCGCGGAAGGGAATCCTTCTGAAACCGCACTGTACGCGACCATTTAGGTTCTTGCGTTTGAGGATGAATTCCTTGTCAATAGGAAGCGGTGCCTTCTTAAAAGGTGGTCATGGGCGTCATTTCAAACAATTTCTCAGAATACAATCCTTTATACAAGTGGTAGAGTACACAAAGGGAGGCAAAGTCTCGGCTTAGATTTAAAGCTCGATTCCGCCTGTGATCTTGGGATCGTTGATAATTCTTATAGACCATCTTTGAACCGAGCTTAGAAGAATATTAATACGTGAAGCAAAAACTTTGTACCCATTTTTAAGAAAATTGCGCGGTCGGAGGAATATTAAATTCGACTCATTTATATAGAAAAATATAATTTATATCGAGAAAGAGTGTAGAATGCTAATATCTTTTTTTAATTATGCATAAAAAATACATTAAATCAATAAAAAATATATTACACACACTATCATGTATTAGACACACACACGCATACATATATACTCTTTTGTTTATTGTTAAAGTCTGTGGTCAAATCGAGAACAGATTAATATTGTCTCTAATACTATTTGTCTACAGTCTTATATATTTAGAAATAATAAGATCTTCATCGTGCCTCCAATCAAACTGTTTATAATTACTCCTTACAAAGGTTGCCTGGAAGAGATCGCTTTTAGCGATAAGGCCGCCCATTGTTTTCTCACTGTGATTATTTCTTGTAATTATTTATATTTATAATAAGTTTACTATTGTAATCTTTTGAAGGAAACAATAAAGAGTATCTTTCTATCTATGTTACTAAATATCAAACATAACCATAATAAATTCATTTACAATATATATTATGATCGGCCACTGGACGATTATTAGTACATATATAGTTTGTACATATATGCTTTATAATTATGTATTATGTATAAATATAAGTATGGATTGATTATATTACAAATAATTAAATGTACATTCAATTACATTAATTACACACTATGTATGCATAGTTTATACATAATTAACGAGGTCCTAATATTGTCATTCGGGCCGATGGGCGATCTATCTCGCATTCATCTCGGCCTCCCGCTGTCGTGGCTTCGGGCAATGAATCTAATTAAACTCTATCGCTGCTACTACACAGTAGTCGTAGGTGTGATGTAAACTGTACTAATAGATGTTGATTTATTTGTTCCACTAGCGATACACCCCGGCTTTGCACGGGTAGATACAGACAGGTAGATAAATTGGTATTTTACACTACCTTTAATTGATGTTTTGACGTAGATTGGTAATACGTCGTGGTCATGACAAGATCGAAGTAATCAAAACGTCGCCAATAAAGAAGCAGGTATGTAAGTACTATTTACCTGTAAAAGCTTTTACAGGTAGGAAACGTGTGCTCTCACTGGTGCTACCAGTTCAGGTGACCAGGTGACAGGTGAAGATGAAAGCAGATCAGTTGGCCCATCGTGACGAATTCATCAATTAACCGTGATGATTTTCAGAGGTCATCGTATGGAGATCGTCCTATTTTTTTTTTCTATACAACTTAGAATGGCAAACAAGCTGACGGCCCACCTGATGGAAAGTGGTAACCGTCGCCTATAGACATGAGCATTATCATGGACATAACAGAGTATACTGTTTCGCCCATGATACCCCCCATGCGTTGCCATTCCTGAGGACTCAGGTGTTATTCCTCTGTACCCAGTAAATTCACGCCATATTCCACCCTTCAAACCGAAACACAGTCATGCAAACACAACTGCTTCACGGTTGAAACACGAATGGGACAGAAGTACCCAAGCAATTGACTTTTGTACAAAGTCTCCCTCTGGTATATTATGGTATATTGCTAGCAATGTGGCTGTTAGATCCCATTATAACAAATTCTTGCCCCCTTTTTACATGACTATTGTAATACATTTCTGCACAGTCGGATAACATAACTTCAGTATGGGTTCACGGAAACGCGTCACGTGCTGCAGACCTAAGCATGGAAATAGTGATTGGAACAAAGGGATGTACAGAACTGGGTATCGATAATTTTTAATATCGACTGGTAGAAAATTTGGCATACATAACAACCCACTAGTATTATAATTATTAGATCAGCCGTTAACTGTCCCGTTAGCATCCCCAGAAGGAAAAAGTAATAAGAGAAATACCTTCAAGAAAAGAACATATACCTTTAAAAAAAAGTGCAGCACATCTGCGATGCCTCTGGAATTGCAAGTGCTCGTGGGCGACGGTAGTCATTTACCTTCAGGTAAGCCGCATGCTCGTTTGCTCCTTGTGTTATAAAAAAATGTATGTGGAGTTTTATCAGTAGTTGCCATGCTTGGCAGGTGGATTGCCAACCACAGTTAGACTTTTGGCGATGTTTTAAGAGAAACGAAGCTGTTCATCCATCGACCATTAAGTCCCCTTGGTCGCCTCTTCCGACGTTCACAGGGTGTCGTAAGAAGCGTAACAGCCAATTTATAATAAGGATTAAGTTATGTGACGAAATTTTGAATGAATGGGCATAATTTATTTGCAGTATACAATATAGGAAATAAACAAGACAATTAATAAATGTAACGATACAGTTGTATAAGTACAGTAAGGCGGTCTTATTGCTGAGAGCAATCTTTTCAATCTTTGTTGATACGACTTACTAACTCTATGGATAAATTGGTGGGAAGTAAACGGATAAATCATTTAATTAATTTGTCCTAATATAATTTTTGGATTTATATATATAATTAATATTGGCATCAACGTCACTACAAAACGACAATACGCCTATACACCTCACCTATCACATGTCACCGTCTCATATACGGAAACCACATTCTGTTCCTACGCCCTGTATAATATTCCGGTTCATTCCCCTTACATCTGGTTCGATGCGGTTATAACCGGTTTAAACAGACCCAATCCAGTGTGCGCACTATATGGAGAGTTCCTAGGATTCCACAGATTAATAAAGGTCAATTAAACTGGTCATGTCAATATGGCGCCCGAAGCGAAATGGACAATGGTTGAATTTCAGAAAGGCCAAAGGCTGTAAGGGCCCTTTGTTTCGAGATCAATCTAAGCAGCTTTATTACAGGTATAGGTGGATTATAGGACAATTAAAGTTTAAGTATAATATATTCCGCGGCTTCGCCCGTATTAATCAGTACATAAACTATCCTAAAATATGCTAAAATAGAATATAACCGTAATAATACTCGTATATCTAATTTCAGTTAAATTCGTTTAATAGTTTATACGTAAAAGAGACACAAACATCCACTTAGTCACAAACAAAATCTAAAAACTGATTTTCAGAACTGATTTTGATAAAATTTCTACAAGACCGATCAAGTACGTCAGAATTATGAGGTAACAAACATGAAGAAAAAGATAAATACAATCGAATCAAGAACCCCCTTCTTTTTGAAGTCGTTTCAAAAGATATGAGAGAAGAAAAAAAATTCAAAAGGAAAATTTTTACCAGAAAACTTTGATCACATAAATATTGTTTCTTTGTATAATTATTATGATAATTCTAAAATATATGAATAATTGAATTATTCCTAAGTCTTGTCTTTGCTCCAACACCCCAATGGAGATCAATTAAAACTTACACAGAATGGAGTTCCACAGGAGTGTATATCGCGAAGTGTAACTTCATTTGCATCTAGAGGCAGTTAGATCGGCCATTATTGAAATTTTATGTGAGTTTGATTATTATTCACTAGACCGCTATTAGAGGAGTGGACAAGGATTAGTGGGATGCTCGCATAGTGTAGAAATAGAACCCATTCTAATATCTTTAATACAATTTCAATTTAATTAATTATTTAATTACCAGAGGGAGACTTTGTACAAAAGTCGATTGTTTGAGTACCTCTGTCTTATTCGTGTTTCTAAAGTGAAGCAGTTGTGTTTGCATAACTGTGTTTCGGTTTGAAGGGTGGGATATGGCGTGAATTTACAGGGCACAGAGGAATAACACCTGAGTCCTCAGGAATGGCAACGCATGGGAGGTATCATGGGCGAAACTGTATACTCTGTTATGTCCATGGTACTGCTCATGTTTATAGGCGACGGTTACCACTTTCCATCAGGTGGGCCGTCAGCTTGTTTGCCATTCTAAGTTGTATAAAAAAAACTAAATCATATTCATTACATGATCAAAATTACAAATATAACAACAGATGGATTAATATAGAAATCCCCATAAACTTAGCCCGCGTTTACAGAGCAGACATCGATGAGTTATGTGATGGAAACGTGGTAATTGCTTTCAAAGTGCTAACATGCATAATTTACATGGCCCCTAACTTATGTAGCGGACACGATGGCTATATGAACACGAGATTAGGATACATATCGTTCGCTTAGATACACAATCGTGTTACGATAATTAATTTACTCATTGATATGTTAAATATTAATTCACAAATGTATATAATAATGAGTGTTTTCAGTAGTAAACTAGCTGTATCTCGCGGTTTCGTCCGCAGTTGTATCGTGATTTTGAATAGCTAATAAACTTCTACAAGGAATCATCATCTTCCTACCCTTATCCAAATCATTTGTGGTCGGCGTAATATGATTTTATCCATATTACAAAAAGATTTGGTTTTTAGTTTTACGACCGGCCACCTGCCTGACGTGAACCCTCTTTGGGAATAAACTTATTCAAGGAATAAGGTATCAAATGTAGAAATAATTTTTCAAATCTTACTGGTAGTTCCAGTAATTAGCATGTTCAAACAAACTTTTTCGCTTTATGTTTTTTTTATGTCTAACAAGCATACGGTCCGACTGATGGTAAACAGGAACACCTGTAGCATCAGGGATGTCACGTTTAAGCATAGATAAATATAGAACTTTATTCTTACATTTTACAATTGTGAAATATACTTAAATATGAAATACTTTGCTTATGTTTTAAACGAAATAAGCATGAAATAATTAGGTTCCACTGTGGACTTCTATTTTTATATCAATCCCAGCTAACTTTTAATAATAATAAATTTTATCACAATTCCTTCACTGTTTCTAGCATTAGGTTATGGAATTCATTGCCGGTTGTCATTAGAAGTACAAAATCCATTGATGCTTTCAAACGACAAGTGAATGATTATCTTTTCTCTATCTGATTGTTTCTTCATTTAAAAAATTGGCATTCTTTATTTATGTATTTATATAATTATTTATTTTATAATTGTTTTCCTTGTGCCTTAATTATTTATATATATCCTAGTATTGGATACATATTTAACATATATGCATGGGATTATATAATTTTGTTTGATTGATATGTATATGTATATGTATATGTATATGTATGTATATATGTGTGTGTATATATGTATATATTTTTTATATATTTTTAATTTGCAAAATATGCTTTTTTAATTATTAAGCACTATCATACCTACTTGTACAACAATTGGTCCATTACCTTAAGGATGTCTTGAAAAGATTGCTCTCAGCAATAAGACTGCCTTACTGTACTTATATAATTGTATCGTTGTTTGTAAATTGTCTTGTTTATTTCCTATATTGCATAATGCAAATAAAGTATACTCATTCATTCATTCATTCATAAAGTTCAGTTTTCTTTGATATAAAAAGTAGAAAATAAAAACAAATATAATTGAGTTAATTTCAAATATGTATCCAATTATAATAATTGCTGTACCTAACGTCCGATAAAGCTTTTCACAGAATTTTAATGAAGTAGAGAGGCGCATACATTTCATTTTAATTAGCAGATTAGCTTGTCGTTTGACGCTGTTTTTTAGCAATTCCAAACAGGGTTTGGATTGACGTTTAAAGTCTGGCAATCACGGAGATAAGACACACGTAATTGGTGTCGTTTTTTAAAACCCTATCTGATCTTTCTTCAAAATCACAAACCTGACCAAGCGAATCGAATTTCTCAAACAATTTTATACTCTAAGTGATATAATTTTAAAGAACGAAATAGCACGTTGGAGAACTCTGATGGCTTTCCAGCGCATTTGTGGACATCTATCAGTGCGGACAAGCGTTTTGTAGAATAGGGAATTGGATGGTGGTCCGAGAGTTTTAAATCTGAACGATTTACGGGAAAATAATAGCTTGGAAGCAATTGTGAGGTGAAACGAACGGTCAGATCTTTTTATCGGCTTGATTTATTTTTAAAAGAATGAACGCAGTTGGTCATTTTGCTGATACTAGTTTTGTATGTTCATTTATTTATAAAAAATTACGATTTAAAAGTGCTTATAAACAAGTCTGTTTAAATAAAGATGATTTAAATTTGAATCGTTTATGAATTAAAGCTTCTTTATTTTTCTCAAAAACTCTTTCTTGTTCCCTTCAAAGCATGATACAGACTGATATCAGAGGGAGACTTTGTACAAAAGTCGATTGCTTGTGTACCTCTGTCTCGTTCGTGTTTCTACCGTGAAGCAGTTGTGTTTGCAGGGCTGTGTTTCGGTTTGAAGGGTGGGATATGGCGTGAATTTACAGGGTACAGAGGAATAACGTTTGAGTCCTCAGGAATGGCAACGCATAGGGGGTATCATGGGCGACACAGTATACTCTGTTATGTCCATGGTACTGCTCATGTCTATAGGCGAGGGTTACCACTTACCATCAGGTGGGCAGTCAGCTTGTTTGCCATTCTGTTGTATAAAAAAAAACACACATATATGACATATACTATATTATACACGAAATTGAGAATAATATAAAGCACTTACTGCTCGAATAAAGTAAAAAAGTGAGCGTAAACGTTTTTTTTTTTTTTTGGAAAGACACTTATGACCTGTTAATAAAAGGAACACACCACAAACACCGCTCATAAATAAAAGTCTATACAAAGTACACAAAATGCAAAGCACGAATGAAGGATGACCTGTGAAAGGTTAGTAAAATAATGGATGAACTACCTTCTCGCTCCCCATGTTTGGTACATGCTTGACCAACAATTTATCAGTGCAAATTTACATATATCTACTAAGATTAATGACCTGCAACAGATTCAGCGTGTTCTATACATAAAGGGTAGTAATGGATAAAGTTCTGAATGAAGTCACTTTTTATATCAATCTTGATCTTGGTTTTTATTGCGACGCCCGATGATTGACATTTAAAAATGATTCTTAAATAGTTATGATATAATTTATTATTGTTTGAACATTTCAATTTGCAATGTTTGTGATAATAAAAAATGTACTGAAATGAATAATGTCAAACAGCAGTAGTTCCATATTGAACTAAGACATTTACATATTCTGTAATATTTAAAGTATCTTATAGTTTATTATATTTTAGTGGGATTAAATATTGAATGATTATAGTCATGGTTGACTGGCAGAGAAGACCATTAGGTGGTAAGTCCGCCATATTTACACATACCTATATAATTATACACTGAAGTTTAAATAAATAAAATAATACATACATAATATACATATCTGTCACGCCTGTCTCCCATTAGGGTAGGCAGAAACAATGGAACGCCAAATGCTTCGATTCAAACAAACCTCTTTCGCTTCTTCCACATTCATCAATCTTTTCATACACGCTCGCCGGTTACGGGTATTTTTAATAAAATAAATAAATGATTAATTAATTATTCCTTTCCATCCTAAAGTTACCTGGAAAAGATCACTATTTAGCGATAAGGCCGCCTTTTGTTGAGTTTTATCATATAATATTTCATCATTTAATGATTCTTGGAGAATTTACATTGATTTTACAATAAACTGTGTGTTGTCAAGGGAACGAAGTTACAGATGAAAGCTAGTATGGAAATAAAAATAGTAAATACTGCAAGCTAACTACCTTTTAATTTTTAAACATTTACTACAAATAATTGTTATCGACAGATACTTCAGTATCAACAAATTGATATAATTATATATATAAGTAAATTTATTTTACTTAATAGGTAATTTATTTTACTTGATAGGTTAAAGGCAATAAAATTATTTATCAGAATCTGGCGAAATTTCTTAACTTTTTTATGTAAAAAGAGAACTGATAAGACATTTTGTTATTTCAGCAAACAAATTGCCATTTTAATAATATACAAAGTAGTTGAAATTTTAAAATTATATAATACCTATTTTATGAACAAATGTATAATGCAAGCTTTAGGTTCTATTATTAATTAAATTTGGTATCACAAATAGCTCTTATTATATAAAAACAATACAACAATAAATTCAAGTTAATATAAAATTCCTTAAATACTAATACAAATTATAAGTAATCCCCCAACGCACCACACCGAGGCAGCGTACCCAAGATACTGGCAGCATTACCTCTTTGGATTGCCAAACTTATCTTATTTGTGTAAATTATATATAATTATATTATTTATTTAAAAATAAAATAGAAAATATTTAACAAACTGAATGCAAAATGAACATTTAACCCTTAAATACCTGAAGTTTCAAATTTGATACCGTGCATATAAATCGCATTGGACGCCTACAATCGATTTTATTTTAATATTAGGCTGTTTACATGTCACCAAATGTTTTTTTCAAAATAAATATATAAAAATATCGTTTTGATTTTTTTTTTTACTATTTTCCCCCATTAGTAAACACAGTAAAGGGTACACTTATATATTTTTTAATTTGATTTAAAAAATCAGGCTTTTAATGGTTAGAACAAACGCCTATTAGAAAACAATGTTCTAAATCTAATAATGCACAATCATTCAACAACTAACTCACACATTTAAATACAATTACTTATGCACAAAGCATACATATATGAAACACAACGCATCCGTTCAATACGCCTTCAGTATTGAAGGGGGCCCATCGATTGTCCAAACGCGCTAGGGTCACTGTACTTCGACGCAGCTCCTGTCAATTGTATATTGAACTAATATCGCAGTAGGATAATCCAATTAGGGCTGCCACTGCGGACATTGAATGGACTATTTGCTTTGATGTGTATCTGTCTAAATTATTCAAGATTACTCATATTCTTAGGGTCAAGTCAAATAAAATATAATATAATATTATATCTTATATATAAAATTCTCGTGTCACGGTGTTTGTTACCAAACTCCTCCGAAACGGCTTTTCCGATTTTCATGAAATTTTGTGTGCATATTGGGTAGATCTGAGAATCGGCCAACATCTATTTGTCATAGCCGTCAATGATAAGGGTGACTCACCCCAAAATATTTTTTTTTTATATTTTTGACTAATTTTTTTATTTTTAATTTATTATAATTTAGCATTGAAAAATACATACAACTTTAAATTTTCATCGTTTCACGATCAACGCCTGTATTTTAATAGCGATTTTTATATTTCGCAATAAGTGGTAAAACAACGTTTACGGGGTCAGCTAGTTTTATTATAATAATGATAATAAGTTTGTTTGGTGTATTCATATATATACAATTATACTTATTCTAGATTAAAATATTAAATTTATTGTTTACGACAGAATAAATAAAAATTCAACCCTATTCCTTGATAAGTATGGTGCAATATCTATGTTCATGCGTGCAGTGCGATAAAATTGTTGATATATTAAGAAATTTATTAATCGTTAATTTAGCACTGCACGCACTATTATATATATACACCAGTTTTGTATTAATTTCCTTTATTTGTATTTAGTATATAAGGTCATTTTAATTTCTTAATTTTGTCAGTTGTAACCGAGCCATTGTATACATTTTCACAAACCTCGTCGTTTCAATACAACCCGCAATGATGTATCATTTAAGTATGCTTGGATCTATTTAGCAATTTTCATTAATTTATTTATTCTCAATTGATAACATTACAAAAAAACGTCTAGTACAAAGGCGGATTCAATACTATATAACATTCTCTCGCAGTCAACCTTTGGCAAAACAGAAATATAATTATGCTGTGAAAATATTGAAAATTGTTGTAGATAAACAATTACAGGTTTATGTAACGTAAGTTTCATAAATATTTTAAAGAATGAAAAAAAAAAATCATCAACAATTCCACGACTATTGCGTTCGGTTAATAAACTAGATATTATAACATTTTCATGATGTCTACTAGGTTATTTAGTATATTATAACTTTACAATAGTCATAAAACAAATTATTTGCACAAATAAATGTAACTAAAAAAAGAAAAAACTAAAAATAAGTTCCGGATATAATTTCGTATAGTGTAATTAGGTAGATGGATACTCTTTATTGTTTCCTCCAAATGATTACAATAGTAAACTTATTATAGATACAAACAATTACAAGAAATAATTACAATGACTAGATATTTGTTTCTTTAATCATACGCGATGATATTATGCATTTATTAATATAATTTCTTGTACTCTGTTTAAATAAGCAAATATCTTTTAATAAAGATATAGTTTTTTAATTGGTTAAAATAATTGATGAATATAATAATCACCAGAGGGAGACTTTGTACAAAAGTCGTTTGCTTGGGTACCTCTGTCCTATTCGTGTTTCTACCGTGAAGCAGTTATAAACATAACATAGCATGGCTGTGTTTCGGTTTGAAGGGTGGGTTATGGCAGTGAATTTACAGGATACAGAAAAATAACACTTGAGTCCTCAGGAATGACAACGCTTGAGGGGTATTATGGACGAAACAGTATACTCTGTTATGTCTATGGTACTGCTCATGTCTATAGGCGACGGTTACCACTTTCCATTAGGTGAGCCGTCAGCTTGTTTGCCATTCTAAGCTGTATAAAAAAAATTAACAAAAATCTTTAAAAAGATATATATATATTTTATTTGCTTAAAATAATTAAAAACTGCAATTAAAAACAAATAACAATACAAAATCTTCTCACGAATTTCATTCTGACAAACAATAACATGTGACACAAAGTCTAAACAATGATAAACGATTCAAATCACTTCATGTGTAAAGACACGCGTGCATAGAAATTGAATAATATAAAAAAAAAAACATAAACAACTAACAAAGAATTACCACCTCTACGTTACATAGATTTAAAGGCGATAGTTGTATGAAGAGTGTATGAAGTAAATCAAATTGAATTGTAAACTATAGGGCGTGATGGCGACAAGTCAACACTGTTTAGTGTTGTTTAATGGTTTCCATAACACTCAATTGATCACGCATCGGATCACAAGTATTGCTGAGGATCTTCCATAAATTAATGACAAAACATGGGAAATATGGTTCTAAGCGCTTGTGTGCAATATAAAATGTAATTTTAAAACTATTAAACAAGCGTGTGAATTGACTTTAGTTTTATTTGTTGTATTTTTTTCCTACAGTCGTATTTTTTTTTTGGATGGATGAAAATGGTATGGTAGCAGCCTGTGCTAACGGGATACGCTGGCGAAGCACCAGTAAAGGGTGATAGATGAGAATGAAAACAGGTCAGTTAGCCCATCATGATGAATTCATCAGGAATTAACTATGATAGTTTCCAGGGAGAACCGCGAGGAGGTCGATCTGATTGGGTATATTGCTAGCAATGGGATTCTCAGTCTCCATTACTAACAATCCCTTTCTCCCCCCTACAGTCGTATTGTTTGTTCGTTGTATTTTAATTTATTAATTTGTTAATCAAAATAATATGTCATGTAGTTTTATCATCGTTCGTCATCATACTGGACAAAGGCCTCTCCTACAAACTGTCATAGGGAACGGTCCTGAGCCACCTGCATCCACTGACTCCCTGCAATGCATTTGAGGTCATCACTTCATCTAGTGGGGGAGAGGTCGTGACTCACTCGTGAATCTTTCTTCTCCATCGGTTGTCGATTTTTCGGGTTACGTGACCAGCCCATTGTCACTTTAGCTTACTTATTTTTACTTTGTTTTTTTTTTGCAGATTTTTTTTATACAACTTAGAATGACAAACAAGCTGACGGCCCACGACAGACAGACATGAGCAGTACCATAACAGAGTATACTGTTTCACCCATGATACCCCCATGCGTTGCTATTCCTGAAGCCTCAGGTGTTATTCCTCTGTACCCTGTAAATTAACGCCATATCCCATCCTTCAAATCGAAACACAGCCATGCAAACTTTAGTACAAAGTCTCCCTCTAATATCCTAGTTTCGGATTCTATCACACAAAGAGACTCCGGGCATAGGCCTCTCTGTAGTCATCTAGTTTATTTATTAATTAATACTATTATATACATTCGTAGATGCATAGACAATTATTTTGTTATAATGCATAGATTTAGAAATAATTCAAAAATAGTATTTTACATTACCAACGCTGTAAAAGTATAGGTGGAGTAGTCGTGTTCATAAAATTAACACGATGTTTAGTGGATAAACGATTGGATACTGGCAGCTTGAAACAATAAAACAGATCGAGAAAAACAAAAGAGACAACACGTACGCTACACTATCCTATCTTGGTCGAGAGGAATTACATCCGACAGTGATGGATCGCCCCAACTGACCCCGGCTAGTAACTAGTGGGGCATGTTTTATCGACCTTTCCCGGTAGATTATATTTTGTTATAATTGAATTAATCTGATTGTTTTTTTTTTTGTTGATTTACAATATTTATAATAAAACATTCTTGTGTCCATTTACATATGTATTACTTTTACAATTATGAATCATTACTTTCATTGCTAGACGTGCCAGATGCCTTTCTAGAAAGTTCTAGTTTTCTAGTCTTTCCCGTGACATATTACCTTCGTCATATAACTTAACATATAACAAAAATAGCGTTTTTTAGGCTACGTTTGCCGGTTCACTCAGTGAGCCGGTAATTCTTTTCTCCTACATTCTTCACGACTCTGTAACGCGCTTCCTGATGCCATTAAGAGACTACCGACTTAACCATCTTTCAAAAAAAACGTTCACACTCACTTTTTTACTTTATCCCAGCAGTAAGTGCTTTATATTATTCTCAATATCGTGTATAATATAGTATATGTCATATATGTGTAAGTATATTTGTTATTCATATATATTTATTCGTTTATATATGTAATTTTAGTATGTATGTATATCAATAATTACTAGTACCGCATTTGAGTATTCTGACACTTCCCCATGGTTGACTGGGAGAGAATGCTTTTAGCATTAAGTCCGCCATGTACACATATTTGTACTAATGAATAAATAAATAAATAGTGCGACCAACCATTGAAAGCAGAAATTTTTTTAGAACATCTATAAGGTTGATTGCATTGATTCATTGGCCATATTATCTTTTATATTCAGAATATTGTAATTGCATATGTTATAATATTAAAGAATATAAAACGATATTTACCAATAATTTAATATACATTCCAACATATTGCAGTCAGTCAGAATCGAATTCACAATAACTAAACTCTATTTCTGTCACTTAAAAATTAGATCTCAACGCTTTGAAATAGAAAGAGTTATTAAATACTTGTTTTAACATAATCAATGGCATTTAATAGTCAATACGAACCAAATAAATATACAGCGAAAGGTACAAAACAGGCAACTTATCTTACAGATGCAAAACAGCAAAATCCTGCATTGGACAGATCGTGCACCATCCTATCGCAATTAGTGTAAACGGTTTTCACTAAGCTCAGTTGAGCCCCGTCAGATCCGCGACAAGCAAATCCGCAGCGATCAAATCCGTTGCTGTTTTCTCGTGTTCATATAACATGTCTAAAATAATAGTTACAATGATAGAATTTTTTTTATATAATTTAAAAATATGGACCAAATAGAATGAAATAGAAATAATGTTTATTCAAACAGTCTTGTTTACAAGCCATTTTAAATTGTAATTTTTTTATTATTCTACTGTTGAGTTCGGAATATTGTTATCTGAGAATATAATATTTTGTTTTACAAGAATATACTGAATTTTTTTTGTTTTTTTTTTTGATGGGTGAAAATGATATGGTAACCCCCGCCTGCGCTAACGGGATACACTGGCGGAGCACCAGTGAAGGGTGATAGATGAGAATGAAAACAGGCCAGTTAGCCCATCAAGATGAATTCATCAGGAATTAACCACGATAGTTTACAGGAAGAACTGCGAGGAGGTCGCCCTGGTTGGGTATATTGCTAGCAATGGGATTTTCAGTCTCCATTACTAACAATCCCTTTCCCCCCAATATACTGAATTCAAATGTGGCAACGCATTTTAAATTTTGAATTTGATTTAAATACTAAATTACTGTACCGATTTTGATCAAATTTCTGTAGGACCAATAATGTATGTAGAACCAATAAAGTATATCTTTTCAGATAAAAAGAATCCATATCAATTTATAAATGACGGAGTTCTGAGGTTAAAAACTTAAAAAAAAATATATAGCCAAACTCTACTAAGATTACTAAATCGTACGTTATACAAATAATTTAGTTAAATTTAAACAAAATTTAATAATAATCATTGATTGAAAGTCTTTCAATGTAAACTTGATGGATTGGAGACACGTGTTGTGATCACTTCCGAATACGCAACGAACGATGCACCATATTCGATTACCGATTCGAATCATACAATCAAGTTTGAATTTATAAGGGGACAGTTGAAGTTTACTATGTGATAGCTAATGCATCAGGAAAGTGGGGAAATTATCAATCATAGAAATGAAGTGAAGATAAATAATATATTATGGTATTTATATTTTGTGGGTTGCTATTCTCGCCAAGGGGCTCTGGCATAGAATGGGCCACCTCTATTTTTCCGCTTTTTTTTTTGTCCGCGACAAAGGAAACTGAATGGTCTTGAAATGGGCAATAGTGTCCTTTTTAAAACATCATCAAAATTAACTGACAAGCTTGCCAATTACCAGAAAAACCTTAACAATCTCTTCCCCCCCAAGGAAAGGGAAGGGGTGTATTCTATGCCGGGACCACACGGAAAAATTATGTAATATACAAAAGTAAAATACATATTGATTATTTCTTGTAATTGTTTGTATCTATAATAAGTTCACTACTGTAATCTTTTGGAGGGAACAATAAAGAGTATCTATCTATCTATCTACACAGTTCCATACTGAACTAACAGGTTCAGCGATGAATATGCCAGCTCTTAAACCCTAAATACGGTCGTCGAACGCTTCGAATGTTGCTCTACAAAGCTTACCGTAAACTATTATAACCCACTAAGATCCTCAACTAATCAAAGGACCCCAAACAAAGCAACATCCGGAACTGTCAAACATTTTAAACGTCTTAGTACCGATGTATATGTAAATGTAATAGAGATGCGCCCTTTCCGCCGTAGTTTATTGTTATAGCAAGATGCCCTGAAATGTCTCTCAATAACCCTACGAGACGTTTGTGACGCACTGCCTCGAAGGACGGTGAATATGAAATAAGTGTATTATATTTTAAAACTACGCAGATGTCGAGTAAAAAAACGTTGTACGTTTTATTGCTATCAATATATGAAATCAACTTCCAGCAGCAGTATTTCTAAACCGATACGACATCATAACCTTCAAGAAAAGAGTATATTCCTTTTTAACAGGTCGGCAGTACACCTGCAATGCCGCTGGTGTTGTGGGTGATCATGGGCGGCGATAGTCATTTACTATCAGGAAAGCCAAATGCTCGTTTGCCCCCTGTGTTGTAAAAAAAAAAAATAATAAATAAAAAATATTTCAATTTCTTTATTATTAATAATAATTAATTAGAAATTTTTAAACCTATAATCGTCAAACTTAACATCTGTATTATCGGAATGTATCGAACCGTGTCTAAGTGCTTCGGTGCCTCGTTTGCAAATGTTCGTGAAATTCAAAACAGGCTGTTTGTACGTCAATGAGTGTTGAGTCGATTTATTGAAGCGATTTTACAGCGGATTCCTGATTTTATAGTATGTATTAAACAGGCTACAGTAGAAATTTTCCTTTTGTAAACTTTATGCGGATGACTACGTATTTTACGGAGATGATTAATGTAATTTTTATTTATTATTTTATTTATTGATTATAAAAATATATCTATCGTATATTACTTATCGTATAATTGTTTATCCTGGCTGACATTCAACACACAGACAAAATTTACTAAGTCATGCTAAAATTTGCAACAAAAGTTTATTTTATCCGCAAAATTTGAAGTAGAAATACGTCTTGAATTATTAATAATTTCTTTAATAATACCTACGTATTTTTTATTTTTTATGTCACTTAGGATTTCACACAAGTTGACAGCCCACCTGATAGAAAGTGGTAACTATTGCCAATTAATATGAACAATACCATGGACATAACGTAGAATACAGTTAAATATTTAGTTATAAATAAAATGATAAATGAATTACAATGATTAATCTTTATTAATAAAGTTTCAAGACAAAATAATTGTCATATCATATAAAATAATATAATTTTATTTATTTTTATTAATGATTTATTTTTATTAATATAAATTCAAGATAAAGTAATTATTATATCATAATATGAGAAAATGTGAGCAAATTTTAATTCATCACTACTTATAAAAAATTAAACACTTTTAATCATAAGAAATAACATTGTTACGCAATAAAAACGAAATATAGTAAAAATTAGACATAACTAAAGCACATTCTTAGTACAATACGACTTTCTCTAACTACATCCAGTTCTGTCACAAAGCAGCGTCGTTCTATTGTGACAAATATCAAAACGTTAGTAACAAACTGTTCCATTAGCCAAATTAATTATTTACCATCTACCAGACTGGAGTATTTGTCCTTTGACCATTTCTAGCTAGAGGCTGAGTTATTGCTCATTCAGCTAAGAGGTAAGTTATCGATACTGATAATTGTATAGCTATGGTGTTATAAAGTTTGACAGGGGAATTATGGTGTAATCACTTGAAAACTACTTGATAATGGAGATCTCAGTTTGCGAGAAGGAATTATTGAGGTACGCGTTAAATTGAAATTTCCAGAAGACGAGGGTAGACTAAATAATGACTGTTATGTATACATAATTCAAATTAAGAATTTATTTTTAATTAACAAAATCTATTTTAAGCTATAAATGTTTTTTTTTTTTTTATTATGGGAAAATGTATTCAATTTACTTCAAAAAGAAGGAGATTTACAATTTGGTTTTTATTTTTTTTATGTATGTTACCTCATCAGTTATACTCCATTAGTTATAAACCGGTTTGGAAGATTATTTTCTTATTTGAAAGGATATACTAACAGATTGGTTCCACAGAACCAGAGGGAGACTTTGTATAAAAGTCGTTTGCTTGGGTACCTCTGTCCCATTCGTGTTTCAACCGTAAAGCAGTTGTTTGCATGGCTGTGTTTCAGTTTGAAGGGTGGGATATGACGTAAATTTACTTAGTACAGAGAAATAACACCTGAGTCCTCAGGAATGGCAACGCATGGGGGAGTATCATGGGCGAAACAGTATACTCTGTTATATCCATGGTAATGCTCATTTCTATAGGCGACAGTTACCATTTTCCATCAGGTGGGCCGTCAGCTTGTTTGCCATTCTAAGTTGTATAAAAAAAACAGAAGTTTTATCAAAATCGGTTTAGTAATTTAGTTTTTAAATCAAATAACTGGTTTTGGTAAAATAGAAGCCAGTTTTTTTTTGTGAAACAATCTTAAATTATACGCTGCTATTAATGGGAAGCAAGCTTACGTCTCACGTAATGGAAAGTGGTAACAGTCGCCTATAGACTTAACAAGTACAATAAATACTACATATAAGTTTATTTGTTCAGTTTCTATTGGCGGCTTTAACGGCTCGGCCAATCGTCATGAAATTTGGCGTATATGTACTATTTATGATATAAAAAAGAGTATAATCTACTTTTTAATACAATAAATTAATGTATATCAGAAGGAGACTTTCTGCGAAAGTCGTTTGCTTGGGTACCTCTGTCCCTTTCTTCTACTGCCATGAAGTAATCATATTTGCATGGGTGTATTTCGGTTTGAAGGTATATGACAATGAAATTACAGAGTACAGAGGCGAAACTCATTAGACCTTAGACATGGTAACGCATGAAGTGTGACACAGTACACTCTGTGTATACTGTGTCACCCGTGTACCCGTCACCCGATACCATTAGATAGATTGTCAGCTTACTTGTCATTCTGAGTTACATAAAAAAAAAAATATATCCCAGTCACGCAAACATTTGCCGGTAAAAAGTAGTTACTAATATAATATATTAATATTTATTTATTTATTCTTTATTGATCATAATACATAAGAAAAATCTGGTACAAAAGGCGGACTTAATATGTTGTTACAAATATTACCAAATCTATTACTCATTCGAATAAATACAATCAAAGATGGACTTACTTTTGAAACAGTTACCAAAACTAAACGCATATTCGACTAAACCACCATCTCTATTTCCAAAAGCAATTCGATATCAAGAGTATTTGTAATCCTTGTCTCGGGGACAATACTCAGGAATACATTAACTTGTAGTCAGAAACAAACCGCAGAGCCTGCCGTTTCAGCCATCAGGACTCGGATTTCTACAATACTAAATTATGTTTCATGTCCGCGACAAGCGTTTTGTTTGTCGTTAGTTCTGGATTGTTTGCAAGATTGGATATTTCATGTTTACCTTACCATGTGTATTTATTTTGTTGTATTTATTTATTTAATTTTAAATATTAATTTTAAAATATATTTATTGTAAGTTTACAAAACGTAATTTGAGAAAAAAATGTCAATCTATTATTGCCTCAAAATGTGAACACTAAACGGTATTTTCGCTTATTCTGTATTTTGATAGTTTAATTACAAAGTTTTAATATGAAAATGATTTAATTTAGATCATAGTAAGCTAACTGTACCCGGCGGCTACGCTCGTTATTATATCGTAGCCTATAAACTTTCTTCGAGAAATAATCTATCAAATACAAAAAAGAATTTTTCAAATCCACCTGGTTTCTTCACAGAATTTGTTTCAATGGGTGATAATGGAATTATTACCCCGTCTGCGCTATCGGTATACACCGGCGGGGCACAAGTAAGGAATGATAGATGATGAGAAAGTAGGTCAGTTGGCTCATCTTGATAAATTCAAAAATAAATCAATTACGAAGATTCCAGGGGGAACCATGTGGAGGTTGACCTAATAGGGTATTTTTTTTTATACAACTTAGAATGGCAAACAAGCTGACGGCCTACCTAATTGAAAGTGGTAACCGTCGCCTATAAACATGAGCAGTACCATAGACATAACAGAGTGTACTGTTTCGCCCATGATATCCCCCGTGCGTTTCCATTCCTGAGGACTCAGGTGTTATTCCTCTGTACTTAGTAAATTCACACCATATCCCACCCTTCAAACCAAAACACAGCTATGCAAACACAACTGCTTCACGGTTGAAACACGAATGGGACAGAGGTACCCAAGCAATCGACTTTTGTACAAAGTCTCCCTCTGGTATATTGATAGCAATGATGTTGCTAATCTCCATTACTAACAATTCCTTCTCCCCCCTGTTTCAGAGATAAGCGTGGTCGAACAAAATGTTTCGTTTAATTATAACAGTATAGATATGTTTTAAATCTTATAAATAAACAAATAAAATAGAAATATATATGTAAAATGATAATGAAATACCATTTAAATTTAATTTAATTAGTTAAAGTAAATCAAACTTTCATACACACCTATAAAGTATAATTGTCTACACAGAAATAAATACGTTCACTAAAATATGGCGTATAAGATTACATTATAAACATAATATTACTCGATCTTCCATTTTCCTCCCAACACAATAAACTTAAAATATATCTCGCCGGTCGTCATAATCCCAAATTGGTTTCCAAACACTGAAATTTTAAAAAGGAATCTATGATTGAATCAACACGCGATAAATCGGCGATGCGTTGACGACTCCCTTTTGTATGCGTAACATTGATTTACGAACAAAACTGGAAAGGTCACAGAATTGTACCTTGCGTGACCCCCACGTGACTTAAGCATATGTAATATTTATTCATTGTGTTAAGTGGCTGTATTGTTACATGTATGCGTGTATATATGTATGTTATTACGCAAATATTAATAAGTACGCTTAGAAACAAATAATACCAAAGGCCATTAGTAAAAACATGTGTAGCAGCGAAATATTTGAATATGTACATAGGTTGTTAGAACAAACACCTGAGTATGGTTAAAATTACATTTATTTTGTTGTTATATAACACGAATAAAGTACAATTTATTTCAAATATTTTCTTTGTATTTTGAAGACTAGTCTTTACCCGCGACTCTGTTTGCGTGACTGGGATATGTTGACTGACCGAAATAATTAAAGTAGTCTATGCAGTTCTGTTAAATTATTTTTATAGTCCTCTTAGTCCTCTTTCACGACATCCATGGGAAAGGAAGGGCTAACCCATTCTATACCGAAACCAAACGGCAAAAAGCGTAAAGGCAACATAATATAAATATGATTTTTTTTTACATTTATAATATTAATAAATATTTTTGAATAACTTACCACTTTCCATCAGGTAGGCCATCAACTTGTTTCCCATTTTAAGTGTTATAAAAAAAACTTTCAAAACGTGATATTTTCCTTAATATTGTATCAAATTAGTAATTATTTATTTCTCTTTAATATTTCAATAATTTTGTCAATATAAAAACTACTATACTCTTATCGAATCGAAATACTATTTGTTGAGGGGCATAATCTATTTGTTATTTGTTGTGTCTCCAGTTCACGTTCTTAATATACTTTAAATCTAATGTATCTACATGAATCTACATTAATATCTTGTCTTTTAATACTTTCTTTAATATGTTTTAAAATAAAAATAATGGCATTACTAATATATTTTATTATTCTTAGTTATGATTTAAATTGTTATTTTATTTTTATTTTTATAAAATAAATTTGTATTTAATTGTCATGGGGGAAAGGGATTTGTTAGTATTGCGAGCTATCAGTCCCATTGCTAGCAATATACTCTGTCTGGTCGACCTTAATGTGGTCCCCCCTGGAAACCATCGTGCTGAATTCCAGATGTATTCATCACAATGGGCTAACTGACCTGCTTTTTCATTATCCGCCTATCATCCCTCACTGGTGCCCCGCCAGCGTGTACCGTAAGCACAGGCGGGAACGCCATTACATTATCATCCATTAAAAAAAAAATCAATTGTCATATCCAGTCATTCTACATCCGTGAACATCTATTGTGTTCAAAGCAATATTGAGTGTGAATGTTAGGGCAAGTAATTGTGAAGATGCCGCGTCGGATTACCGGGCCCTTAGGAGGGCCGAGGGGACATTTTGAGGGATAAGTGATACATCAGTGTCGTGTTGTATCCGACTTGTCCGTGCCCTTTGACTGATATCCTGGTGATGTTTTTTTTTTAAAGTTTTTGATTGATCATTCTCGTTTTTGTCATTTGACATTTTGTGTTCTGATGGTGTATTGAGTGTAAAGATAAAAATTTTATGTCACGTTTGCAGTAATGTTTTATTCATAGAAGATGCATTTGATGCATGCATGCACGGCGTGAATTTACTGGGTACAGAGGAATAATACCTAAGTCCTCAGGAATGGCAGCGCATGGGGGGTATCATGGGCGAAACAGTATACTCTGTTGTGTCCATGGTACTGCTCATGTCTATAGGCGACGGTTACTACTTTTCATCGGGTGGGCCGTCAGCTTGTTTGCCATTCTAAGTTGTATAAAAAAAAGACTGACTTTTTATATAATTTTGTTAGGTTTGAGGATTAGGTTTGCCGTATGGTCCTGGCATGGTATGGCACAGAATAGGCCACCCCTTCCTTTCCCATGGGTATATATATATATATAAGGGTGTAATATTTTCATAGCCTAATTGCGGTTACCAATCCGCCTCCCAAACGTGGCAACTACTAGAAAAACGGATTTTTTTTTCTAGTTGCCAACAACATATGTACATACCACATACCAGAAGCAACATAGTTCAGTACACAATTATATAGTATTGTAGTAGTTTTTATTTTATTAAGAGGGAAAACATAAAACTGAAATTTATTTCTAGTAACTACTTATTTATATTAGTGTGAGCAATGCGTCTGAGAATCTTAATTTTTTTTATACAACTTAGAATGGTAAACAAGCTGATGGCCCACCTGATGGAAAGCGACAACCGTCGCCTATAGACATGATCAGTACCGTGGACATAATAGAGTACGAGTATACTGTTACGCACACGATACCTCCATGCGTTGTCATTCCTAAGGACTCAGATGTTATTCCTCTGTAACCTGTAAATTCACTGCCATATCCCACCCTTCAAACTGAAACACAACTACTTCACGGTAGAAACACGAATGGGATAGAGGTACCCAAGCAATCGACTTTTGTACAAAGTCTCCCTCTGGTAAATCTTCCGCTAGATTAGTGAAATATTATATTTTTTGCCTTGCTGCGATCGACCGTTTCTCTTAGGTCACCCCTGCTTTATATACTTACCATATTACTTGTAAATAAATATTCATTTAACATCATAATCATTATTTATTTCATAATAAGAAATAATGATACTCAAAAATATGTAGCAATTCTTTTGTTTACTCAAACGGAAATAATTGGAGCCGAAAGAGGATACGACAGCAAAATGGAAGAAAAAAAACAAACAATAATTCATCAGGTAAGAGAGATAATCCAGAAATTTTAACAATGGGCAAAGCGAACGGAAGAGAGACGAGGCAAATTAGCAATTATATAATAAAAAATTCATTGTACATCCTTGTTTTAAAAGCGGTGTCGTGCGCTCCGCTTTTTTGCAATCTGAGACAACTCGAGCCGTATGGCTTTATTTGATGGGGTGCTTTTTTTTCGTTGCTATTAAGGGTTGGTCGTGTTACGAATAATTTTATTTAACGTAACCTAATTGAAAGACAATATTTTTAATGGTATACTCCTTAATTGGCAATTTGATGTGTTCTAATGAAATTTATATATATATTATTGAAAACAAAAATCTCTTTGAATTCTACAAGGCTTACTTAAATGTGTTTGTTTTAATGTCTCTGTTCGGTACACTCAATCTTTCGCCAGCTTTAAAATCTCTGTTTCCTACTATCATTTTAAATAAGTACTATTTTCCAGTGTTTTTTGTTCTTCTTCCAATTTCGGCACAAAAAAGAAGTGGTTTTTTTTTTATACAACTTAGAATGGCAAACAAGCTGACGGCCCACCTGATGGAAAGTGGTAACCGTCGCCTATAGACATGAGCAATGCCGTGGACATAACAGAGTATACTGTTTCGCCCATGATACCCACTATGCGTTGCTATTCCTGAGGACTCAGGTGTTCTTCCTCTGTACCCAGTAAATTCACATCATATCCCACCCTTCAAACCGAAACACAGCCATGCAAATACAACTGCTTCACGGTTAAAACACGAATGGGACAGAGGTATCCAAGCAATCGACTTTTGTACGAAGTCTCCCTCTGGTATGGTAATTGAGAATATATTGTTTTATTTAAATTACAAATCATGACGTAGATTATATTGTACGAGGTTTGTCCGGAAAGTACGTATAAAAGTTTTTTAAAAATTTTATTTTACAATTATTCAGGTAAATCAATTTTATCCCCTTCAAAGTACTCCCCCTGTGACATAATGCACTTGTGCCAACACCGTTTCCACTGTGAGAAGGCTCCTTGAAAGTCCTCTGGTTGTAGGTTTCTCAGCTGCCCCGTCGGCTTTTTTTATCTCATTTATGTCCCCCAAATGCCGCCCCCGAAGTACCAATTTGGTTTTTGGGAATAAGAAGAAGTCACACGGGGCCAAATCCGGCGAATAGGGGGGGTGTTCGGTCACCGTAATGGAATTTTTACTCAAAAACTCACGGACAACAAGAGAGGTATGGCAGGGGCATTGTCGTGGTGAATATATTGTTTTATTTAAATTACAAATCATGACGTAGATTATATTGTACGAGTATGTATGTAATCTTTAACAAAAGATCACTTAAAATTTAATTGAATTTAAAAAAAAAGTATATTACTACTCTTACCACATTTATTGTTTGCAGTTTAGTTAAAATAAATTAGTAAATTTAATCAATCATACCAACAGACAGTTATTTACAACAAAATCCTAGTTTCTCTCAAAAATTAGTAGCAGATTTGTGGCATTTATTGTAACATATCACCCCTCGGCTATCTTATAAATATTCAATGATCATCGGTCATTGAGTGTCATCCACGGTACTCCAAGTCGCTTCCAAATTAAGACAGATGGCGCTGGTGTTTGGGAGAAAATCGTATTTTTCGATTTATTATTGCTGTCTCATATAGACACATATTTCTTTTACTTACATAATTGTATGTGCCTAATAAAAGATATGCTATGTTTTCAGGGTTCACGCATTTGAGCTTCTTTACCGTAGTATAATTTTTAAATGTCCGTCTGAAGAGATTTGAATGTATTTTTTTTAAAGGATGATAATGTAATGGTAACCCTGCCTGCAAGGGGGAAAGGGATTGTTAGCAATGGAGTTTGACAGCCCCATTGCTAGCAATATGCCCTATTAGGTCGACCTCCATGTGGTTCCCCCTGGAAACCATCGTGAACAATTCTTGTTGAATTCGTTACGATTGGCTAACTGACCAACTTCATCCTAATCTATCATCCTTCACTGGTGCCCCGCCGGTGTATACCGATAGCGCGGGTGGGGTTACCATTCCATTATTATCCATTAAAAAAAAACCCTGCCTGCACTGACGGTCGGTATACGCTGACAGAGCACCAGTGAGAGATGATAGGTGAAAATGAAAAGAAAAGTCAGTTTGTCCATCTTGATGAATACACCTGGAATTCAGCACGATGGTTTCCAGTAAGTACCACGTAGAGGTCGACTTGACAGGTTATATTGCTAGCAATGGGACTGGTAGTCCTAACTAACATGTCCTCCCCCCTCCCCCTTCGATGCATGCTTTGAATGCATTCGGTACCGTTAGAATCTTTATATTATTTATTCTTTATAGCACAATAAAACTTTGTACAAGTGGCGAGCGTAATGCCACATGGCATTCTCTGCCAGCTAAACATTAGGTAAAAACAGAAAGCGTATGAAGAACAGTATGTATATTTTCCCGAATAATACTATTATTTTTTTAATAGTTTGTTTTTAGCAAGGCATTTACGTTGTGTTTTTTAATTTTTAATCGTAACCAATATATATACCATATATATATTCCTTTTTAAAACCTGCAATGCCGTAGGTATTGTTGGTGACCATGGGCGGCGGTAGTCACTTACCATCAGGTGAGCCGCATGCTCGTTTGCCCCCTGTGTTGTAAAATATATATTTAAGGACAATCAACAAGGCATACATTTATATCTACTTAAAATACATGATAATATGGTTACATTATAAAATGCTGCCTCAATTCTCATCAAAAATCTAGGCCGCCACGACATGCGTATTCTATATATATATATATATATATATATATATATATATATATATATATATATATATATATATATATATATATATATATATATATATATATATATATATATATATATATATATACATTTTACATTTTTATGAAAAACATTTTAAAAAAAAAATGGAAATATAAATTCGCGTACGTATTTTGATAAGCTAATGACAAAGTCAAACAAACTGTGAAATGTACAGTACAATCAAGGAAGAAGATTGAAAATAAATGTAATCCCCGTACAGCGGCGTGTGACACGTGCATTCAAATATTCTCTGTGCTGTATGTAAATTGCTACAAGGGATCAATCTGCATGCATGCATGCATGACTCATTGCAATACTTTGTTATAATGGAAAATATGTGCTCGATGGACGAGTTAATCCTTAAGTTATTGTTTTCGACAGTTCTCTTTATTGTTTTTTTTTTTTTTATATTACTAAGGTGACAAACAATCATATGGCCTGTCTGATTGTAAACGGGGTTATGTACACAAATATAAAAAAAAATATTTAATTTATATAAGATTATAAAAGTATATATATTTAATAAAAAAAAGTGTATTAAATACTGAATTAGTCTACCGATATTTTATAAAATATCTATGAAACCAATCTAAAAATATATTCTTTCAGATAAAATGAAATAATTATCCAAATTGGTTTATAAATAAAGTAACAAACATTTAAAAAATAACAGTTTAAAAAGCTCGCCCTTGTCGTCGTTTTGAAGTCAGAGAAAAATAGAAGAAGAAGTAAATATGCATATTTATAGTATTGGTTAGTGTAATAGGTATGTGAATCAAATGTTTAAATGTTTTTTTTTTTTTTTTTTATTCAATACAAGATCATAGTCCAGTTTTTATAAACTATAATAGTTATAGTAAATTAGTATAAATCTGTAATCAAACGTAATTAAAAATTACATATAACTCTTCTAAAATGTCATGTTATTATTTATAAAATAACACTAATTATTTCAAATTAAAGATGTACCTACCTACAAATGTGTATTTGTTTATTGAAGCCCAATAAACGGACAAACTAATTAAACAAACTTTGTTTTTATGTATCTATAATATTGTTCAAGAATACAATACTGGATTCACAAAGGTTCAGAGATCCTTTGAAAATAATTAAGACTCCAAACACAAGAAGCGACTCACAGACGAATGATTAAAGAGCTTACGCGCTTAAAATATTAAAGGAATTACTTTCACGGTATGCATTATGATATTATTTACTTTAATTCCACTTTGAAATTAAGTCTGATGAGTTATTAATACATTACTTTAATTAATTTTATTATTACATTTAATTAATTAATTTATGCAACTAAATATATTATATCGAAAAATATTAATAGGATTTTTAATGAAACGAAACGAAACGAAACGAAGGGAAATTTATTGTGATGAATGTGGTAAGTTTAGGTCATATCTGTGTAACCTTAACATTCAGACAGCTTGATATGCTTTATTTATTATATGAATCATCATCATCACATCAGCTATACTATAACGGTCTCGAGCCAAAGGACTGGGGTTCATTCCCATCCGGTATTTACCATTGGATGGTTTTGCCAGAAATTACCGCTTGGCAACTACTGGCACTGTCTAACCCACATATCATACAGCGAAAACCGCTGAATGTAGAATTTGGAAATTTTACAGATAGGTTCTTTATATAACGTAGGTGAACGATAGGGGAAAAATTCTGCAAATTCAATCCCTAAGGGACTGAAATTTAAAGTTTACCAGAGGGAGACTTTGTACAAAAGTCGATTGCTTGGGTATCTCTGTCCCATTCATGTTTCAACCGTGAAGCAGCTGTGTTTGCATGGCTGTGTTTCGGTTTGAAGGGTGGGATATGGCGTGAACATACTGGGTTTTTTGCCTCTTGGCAAACAAATTGTGTGAATGGCAAACAAACTGACGGCCCACCTGATGGAAAGTAGTAACCATCGCCTATAGTCATGAGCAGTACCATGGACATAACAGAGTATACTGTTTCATCCATGATATACCCCATGCGTTGCTATTTCTGAGGACTCGGGTGTTATTCCTCTGTACCCTGTAAATTCACTACCATATCCCACCTTTCAAACTGAAACACAACTGTTTCACGGTATAAACACGAACGGGACAGCGGTGGCCAAGCAAACGACTTTTGTACAAAGTCTCCCTCGGGTAAAATAAAAAAAAAAAAAAACTTTAAAATTAATTCATAATCAGAAAACATTAGGTTACATGTAAACGTACTGAATGTAATATTGTATAAATATTAATTTTTTTTTTTTTATTTATTTCAATTGTAAATAAAAACAATACTCGACTTAAACCTTGGTACCACATGTCTGTTACAATTTTCCTCGACAATCTTTAATATCAGACCACAAATTATACAAGGCCCATCTTATGGGGGGTCAAGCAAAAAACAGAAGCGAGCGGCAAGCTGTCCAGGGCAGTTTGTCTTCATTGAGGACAGGTTTATGGCTGGGGTGCGGTAAATAATATGAACGCGAGAAAAGACGTCATGCAACATTCATAGGAATTATTGATTGATACAGGCTGTTTCAAAATTGATTTGTATATATATTTTTTTAAGTACTACTAATTTTTACTATGTAATTGTTCGTTAAAATATAACTAGATGGCGCTGCTATATATCTATATGGCGCTTATGATCTATGCTTCATTGTTTCTAGTATTTTTTTTTTGTTCATCGAGTTCGATCTACACGCGAATACACTGTAGTTTATTATCCAATTTCTTGGCCTTCGGATCTGTGCTGTGTTTGTCATTCATGTATGGTATGTTAAATCAATAAATGTCTATTTTTATCTACTTAATTATTCTAATTAATTCAATAAGATTATTAAACAATCAATATCACCATCATAATATCAACTTTTACCCATCCGCTGTTAAACATAAGTCTCCCTCTGGGGGAGTATGCCAACAGTTGCCACGCTTGGCAGATGTATTAGCAACCGCAGTTAGGCTTTATCTCTACGTTTTAAGAGAGACGTTACTGCCCATCCCTCGCGTTCCCTTAGTCGCCCCTTACAATACCCACGAGAAAGGAAGGGGTGGCCTATTCTATGCCGGGACCATACGACAATTGATATTTATTTAAACCAAATCCAATAAATATATATAAAAAAATATTGCCAAACAAATGGAACATTCTGTATAGGATACAGTATAAGTGGATTCCCACAAATACCTCCCTTGCTGGAATTATCTTTGTTTCTATTGCAGCCTATGAGAATCATAGGGGGGGGAGAGGGGGAGGGGCAGCTGGCGCCGGATATAGTACGATGTTCATCATAACAATACCGAGATACAATAATTGAGCTCCGACACAAAGTTTATTATAATTTGGTTTAGGTATATTTACATGTATCACATCTCCATATTATATTTAGAATTAACAGGATTTTTCATCGTGCCTCCCACCAAATTGTTTATAATTACTCCTCTCCATCCAAAGGTTGCCTGGAAGAGATCGCTTTTAGCATTAAGGTCGCCCATTGTTTTCTCATTGTGATTATTTCTTGTAATTGTTTGTATTTATAATAATTTTACTATTGTAATCTTTTGGAGGAAACAATAAAGAGTATCTATCTATCTCAATACGATTGTATTGTCATCAGATAATATCAATACCAATACAAAACATGTCCATATGTCAATGAAATTAAATATTGTATTAACAAATCAACAAAAAAATTACGTTTTACACTCGCATCGTTTCCCAGTATTGTTAGTTTTTTTTTTTATACAAATTAGAATGGAAAACAAGCTAACGACCCTGATGGAAAGTAGTAACCGTCGCCTATAGACATGAGCAGTACCATGGACATAACAGAGTATACTGTTTCGCCACATGATACACCCCCATGCGTTGCCATTCCTGAGGACTCAGGTGTTATTCCTCTGTACCTGTCTATTGTTTATATTAACGATTACTATTAAAATTAATGTCACGGTTTATTATGATTTCTGTCTGTATGTTATATTTGTATTAGTATTTTTATAGAAGTTATATTATATTAAGCAACTTCTAAATTTTTCACCGATTTTCAAAAAGAAAGAAGTTTTTAATTCGGTTGTACGCTTTTGTGTTTGTTACCTCATAACTCCGTCAGTTGTAAAACAATTTAGATAATTCTCTCTCTATCTGAAAAAAATATACGTACAGATTGGTCCTGTAGAAGTATTATCAAAATAGATACAGCAGTTTAGTTTTTAAATCAAAATAGCTTGTATTAGATATAAGCAGTTATTGGAGTACAAATTTAATGCTATTTTATGTAATATTTATTTTATTAATGTATTAATTTATAATCTGTGTTGCCTTGCTATAAATAAATAAATAATTAGCATAATTGAAACTGCTGTTTTTTACGAATGAAATTAATTTTAAATTATTAATTATTTTATTGTCTGTTTTATATAGTGTAGTACGATTTACAATTAATAAAACACAAAAAAAAAACACCTTGTTCCAAACATTACTCCAAAAAATTCATTTCTTTAAAATTCCTCGAAAATTTTTTACCTAAAATTGTGAGAAAATCACTCAATCTAGCAACACTGAGTATTTAGCAGACGATTTTCGTACAGAGTCTCCCTCTGGTGAGTATCTACAGTCAATAATAATCTTAAATCCCGTTCAAAACGGTATGATATAACAGTATTACTATAATTAAATTGGGAGGACAAAATATTCACCCTAGAACGTTCAAATCGCTAGTTTTCCCCCCAAAATGCGGTTAAATATAACTATTTCTGCTAAATCGCAGTAAGAGGGGCTTTAATCAAATCTGTCGACTCGGGAGTAGATAGATAATTGAATATTATGATCCACTTTAGTTTTTTATGTTAACGTACTCTGTATTTACTGATGAGATAGTAATGTATCTTGGGGTATCATGGGCGATACAGTATACTCTGTTATGTACATGGTACTGCTCATGTCTGTAGGCGACGGTTACCACTTCCCATCAGGTGGGCCGTCAGCTTGTTTGCCATTCTGAGTTGTATAAAAAAATGTGTTAAGTTATTTCTCTCTCAGTTCTTTCTTACTAATAGAACTAACTTTTTTAGTTTGTTTTGTTCTACTATTTTTTTTTTTATTGTTAGGGAGGCATACAAGCAAATGGTCCACCTGGTGTCTTGATTTAACAAAAACAATTTTTGTTTTTGACTATGTAGTCATGATTCTAGTAAAAAAAAAAAAAAATTAAATGAATTAACAATTTTTCTTCTTCCTTTTGAAGGTCACAAATATAAAAAAAAATGTTAATATTTTATTAAACTAGGTGTCATCTTAATAAATAAATAAAAAATCGTAAATCGAACCTGCAACTTCTGTCTTGAACTACATCACCGTGCTTACTGTACACGAGGGGTACACAATAACAATTTGGCTCACCATAATATATTCTTCAAAAATCTCAGTTTTCCATTTCCAATCCATAAATCATACATTACCTGGCAAGATTACTGCAAGGGTTGCGTGCGTGACAGGCAATTTGTCATGTGGCCGACCAACCGAGCGGGACGGGATTCGATTCCGTCGAGGATTTGAATTTTGTTATTGTTACGCTACTGTGATTTTCTGCTTATTGTTATCATAAGGGGCATTTATTTATTTAATATATATATATATATATATATATATATATATATATATATATATATATATATATATATATATATATATATATATAGATATATATATACCAATTAATACACACTTTTGTTTTGAGCAATATAGGTATATCAGAAATAATTACACACACATCTCTAGAATAAAAATATTAAAAATAAATATATATATATATATATATATATATATATATATATATATATATATATATATATATATCGTTATGTTATATTAGTATCAAATATTAGTTTTTGTCTAACATAAATTGGTGCATAAAATTTTTTAGATAAAATATTAAGCAATACTTATACACATTATCAGGGCCGGTGGGAGTCAAAATTTTCTCCCGGACAACCGCTCTTTTCAGCGCTTCCTATTCGAAAATATAATTCTGATAATTATACAATTTTAGTATGTATAATAGTCGCACAATTTTATTAGTTATTATGACTTGATAAATAAATATTTTGATTCAAAAATGTTGGTTTTAAAATTCATTAATTGACATCCTTAGCAAAAATTAAACTTAAAATTAGAAAAAAAAACTGTTTGGCCCGGGGTAAAATTTTCATCTGCAATGTGGGCCGACTATCAAAATATTTGCCCACCCCTGCTGTAGAATATCTAACGACTCTGACTAAAAATTGTATCACATTTTGCTTTTTTCCATTTAAATCAAGTTTCTTTAAAGACTTTGTCCTACAAAAGTAAGTCGGAATTTTGGATTACTAGCGATAACCTTTATAGTTTCAATTTTGTATATTTATAACAAGTTTACTACTGTAACTTTTTAAAAAAAAATGGTAAACAGTATCTATCTATCTAGCTATACTTTGTCACTGTATTTACAAAACAAAATGCACTTGTTATGGTAAAAAAAAAAAATGGGAAAAATATACGAAACAATAGAAATCCGATACGATATGCGTCCAATTACACAGCGGCAATATTTTCCTAATTAATTAACATTATTCTTCTAAATCATTCAAACCCTTTTAATCCCTCGTACGGGGGTAAAATAACACGCATAGGGTAAAAATAGGTCATGCGTGTACGCCTTTAATCTGTTTAATTAACATGGCTTAGGTTCGATTTTCACCCCGCGGCGATATTGCTAATGACGTGTTAATATTTAATGGAAATTTATGTGAAATAAATAATACTGAAGTTAGTCCTCACTATGAATGTATTTTTTTTAATGCATTTTTTTTATTTAACTTAGAATGGCAAAGAAACTGATAGCCCACCTGATGGACAGTGGTAAAGTCGTCTATAGATATGAGAAAGACTACGGACATAACAGAGTATACTGTTTCGCCCATGAGACTCCATGCGTTGCCATTCCTGAGGACTCAATTGTTATTCCTCTGTACCCAGTAAATTCACCACCATATCCTACCCTTCAAACCGAAACACAGCCGTGCAAACACAACTGTTTCACGGTTGAAACACGAATGGGACAGAGGTGCCCAAGCAAACGACTTTTGTACAAAATCTCCCAAAAATTTAAATGAATGCATATAGAATGTTAATTCACTATACGTAGTGGATAATATATGTTAGCCTGCGTTAACGTATATTTTTTTAATGGATGATAATGGAATTGATAAAAACAGCCTGACGCTAACATTATGATGAAGTTTAATAATAAATTAATAAAAACAGAGAATCCAGTTATCTGATATACCCTATATCAAAACAAAATGAATTTCAAAATTATTAATTACAAAGATATAATATATATATATATATATATATATATATATATATATATATATATATATATATATATATATATATATATATATTTTTAATTTAAGCTTTTTACTGAAAAACCTTCAAAAAATAAAATAAAAAAATATATACGTATTCAATGTTCCCATTTGACTAGAATCCTTCTTATTCAATTTTCTGTAGTTTAGAAAATCTAAGAATGTTGAAAACATCTTTTTTATTATATTTATTTAATTTTTAATAAAAAAAAAAAACCTTCATACCTATTTTCCACGTCAAATGTACCGTACTTGCGTATTATACAATAGGTACTTACTATTATATAAAATGCAACGTTTCAAGATAAACTTTAGCACTAATGAATATTAATATATGAAAGAAAACATCATTTTAGGTACGTAAGTAATTTAAAGTAAAAAAAATTGCTAATATATCAAGACACATACGAAATAGGGTTCCGCATCCAATTCTGAACAGTCTACAGTAATATCATTTTCGTATCAGCCTTTAATTGTCTACTTCTGAACATAAATCTCGCCCTTAGGGGGTTTTGCCAGTAGTTGTCACGCTTGGCAGGCGGATTGGCAACCGTTGTTAAGCTTTAGAGATGGTTTAAGACGGACGCTGCTGTCCATCTGCCTGTTAAGTTCCCTTAGTCGCCTCCTACGACTCTCTCTCTTTCTTTCTCGAGTTTTTTGACAAAGTGGTCGTGATTTTTACAATGATAGTAGGTCATCGATGAAGTCCTCCTTCGTGACTGAGGTCCTCGCAATGCGTCTCCATCTAATTCTGTTCACAGCCGAGCGAGAGCATTCCACAAGAGACTGCTGTGTGGCCGTTTTGATGCGGTCACCTAAGGGTCCTAATGGGCTACCCTTCCTTTCCCGTGGATGTCGTAAGAGACGACTAAGGGAGAGCGAGGAATGGACAACAGCGTTGCTCTTCAAACATCTCCAAACCTTAACTGCGGTTATGAACCCACCATAGCATGACATCTACTGAAAACAAAGCAAAACCCTCCCTAATAGAGGAGATGTATGTTCAACAGTGGAAAGAAAACGTTTGAAATGATGAAGCAGATAACAGACGTTTCTTAAGAAACATTTATAAACTGTACTCGTAAATTCCAGTTGTTATTTTAAAAACATACAGTACCCAGCTATTAAAATATGAAACGTTCTTGACATATTTTTTTTTTAATTCAAACATTTCGTACAACATTAACTATTCGTTTTAATACATCAACATATTCTTATAACATAGGTTGTCTTTGCATTTAAATTAGATTCTTAATTTTGTATTTACATATTTAAAAAAAAAATATCTACAGTAGCAATAGTTTTGCGAGTTTTATTAGTCATACGCAATCAACATACTGTGCTGTACGCCATGATGCTGTTTCTAATATTAATTCTCCTATTTTACATAGCTGTTCTATTATATTTCAAAGTGTCACTAGGAATTTGTAAGTGTAGCAAACATTTAGTGGGCAAAGTGGTGATAGTGACCGGAGCAAACACAGGAATCGGGTACGAGGTGGCGAAGGACATGGCGCATCGGGGAGCACGTGTCATCCTAGCATGCAAATTAGAGGAGTACGGCAAAGAGGCGAAAGACAAGATCGTGGCGGCCACAGGTAACCTCAACGTGGACTATAAGTCGGTGGATCTGTCCTCCTTGAATTCTGTAAGAGCATTCTGCGATGATATCTTAAAAACAGAAACGCAACTTGATATATTAATAAACAACGCGGGCACCTCCACGAAAGCTTACAAAATAACCAAAGATGGATTATTACTAGACATGCAAGTAAATTATTTCGGACATTTCCTATTAACTTACCTACTACTTCCTTTATTAAAGAAGTCGTCGCCTAGTAGAATTATTAATACGTCTTCGATTTTACACAAAGCGGCGAAGTTAAATTTTGACAATCTAAATATGGTAAATGAAGAGTACAACGCACAAAAGGTTTACAATAATTCAAAATTGTGCAATCTATTAATGAGTATGGAGTTAGCAAGGCGGCTGAGTGGCACCGGTGTAACCGCTAACTCGTTGCACCCAGGCGCTGTCTACACGAAGCTAATGACTAATCATCCGGTCATGAAATTTGATATTCTAAGATATATCGTTAGGCCATTCATGAAGTCCAGCTGGGAAGGTGCCCAGACTACCATCTATTTGGCCGTGTCTCCTGAGGTCGAAGGTGTGACCGGTGGTTACTTTGTTGATTGTAAGAAAACAGCGCCATCTATTACAGCTCAAGATGATCATATCGCAAGCAAATTGTGGGAAGTCTCTGAGAGACTAGTAGGTTTAAATTAGAAATGCATCTTCTGTATTTTTTTTTTTATAATCTATAGAATAAAGCTAAAGTATTAATGTAACATATTTAATATGATTTAATTCTTGTAAAGATATTATTATAAAGTACCTAATATGAGTTACTATTGAAAGTTGTTTAGTATTTTTTTTTTAATTTAACTACACTAAAAGATATACAAATTTATTTAGACTTACCGTCACATTAATTGTGTTCACATAAAATAAATTATTTGTTTGAGTTTATATTGTTTTTTTTTTCTTTTTTGCATGCATGTGTATGTGTGCGTATGTATATAATATATTTATATATGTATGTATGTAATATATTTATAAGTTTTATTATCTGTGCTCTGTTTTTTCATCCATGTATGGTTATATTAAAGTAATAAATGTGTATTTATTTATTTATCTATTGTAATCCGCATAAAGTATACTAACTATAGTACAGTGTTTATTTACCTTTTATTATACTTACTATGGCACACGTACAAAAAGAAAAAAAAGTATATATTACTTCTTTTATGTATTCCGCTTTTCTTTTTATACGTATTCTTTTATCTCTTTTTATTGTGTATATCTCTCTCTGTCCGTTGTTATTTGTGTGCTGTAAGTAATGCATATACATTTTCTATCTATATTATCAATCGTCTAGTAAGTACATACTAGTTTCTACTTATAACTTTGTTCGTCTGACCGCGATATGTATGTTAGTGATGTATTTGATATTATTAAAATTGTTAAAATATATACTTGGCCAGTTTTTTTTTTATACAACTTAGAATGGCAAACAAGCTGACGGCCCACCTGATGGAAAGTGGTAACCGTCGCCTATAGACATGAGCAGTACCATGGACATAACAGAGTATACTGTTTCGCCTATGATACCCCCCATGCGTTGCCATTCCTAAGGACTCAGATGTTATTCCTCTGTACCCAGTAAATTCACGCCATATATAACCGAAACACAGCCATGCAAACACAACTGCTTCACGGTAGAAACACGAATGGGACAGAGGTACCCAAGCAATCGACTTTTGTACAAAGTCTCCCTCTGGTAAGTTTTGTTGTTTAAGGCATTTTTAACCGACTTTAAAAGAGGGAGGTGCTCAATTCGGTTGTATTTTTTTTTGTTATTACCTCAAAATTCCGTCAGTTGTAAATCGACTTGACAAATTCCTATTCCTATTATATCTGAAGAGATATTGTTATATAGAGGAATTTCGGTGGAATATTGACTTTCATCACCTACTTCATCTCACACTTAGAAGCTGGTTCAGGGCTCCCGTAATTCGTGTTATCGTTGTCTATTTTTCCTCGATTTATGTGTATGCATATATAAACAATAATAATAATAAATAATAATCTAAACTCACCCCAAATAACCGAAGATTGTTAATATTTTTAATCACTGCCGTGGAGGTCGATGGTTGTTCCCGCGTAAAAGTTGACACACAGGCGTTGTTGCACGGCACTCACACCAGAGGGCAGGCGTCTCCACATATCCCCGTAATGACTAATTTACAGGGACAATGTTTTTTTTTTTTTTACAACACAGGGGGCAAACGAGCATGCGGCTATATATATATATATATATATATATATATATATATATATATATTTATATGTGTGTGTGTGTGTTGTAGAATTGTGAAAGTGTGGTGCCGCAAAGTAAAAATATTACAGATAAATTAAACAGATATAATTATTTAATAAATTTTATATTTAATTTATAGTTAGTTATATATATATGAATGTATTTATATAATATGTAGTAACAATATTTATACATATTTTAGTAATTATTGCACCGGCAGCTTGATTTTCTGCTTGCCTCATAGTTGACTGGTAGAGAACGCCATTAGGTGTTAAGTCCGCCATATGTACGCTTACTTATATAATTGTGCATTGAAGTTTAAATAAATAAATAAAATTTATAATATTTTATGTACATATATTAATTTGCTAGAATCCTCGTTCAATTTTTAGTTCATTAAAGGTGCGTGCATGCGGAAGCAGTCTCCGGCGGATACCTTTTCTGGGCGGCGGAGTTTCTTTGGCGGCGAAATCAATGGGGCGGCACTATGGTGAGCAAACAATCAAAATAATGAGGATAAATTGATTTAATTAATAAATATAAATGATTATAACAATATTTTATATAAAATATTGTTATAATGTTAGTATGAATAACAGTTGCGTATTTGAAAAAGCTATGCATAACATACACGGTGTTTTTCGAAAATATATATTATATGGTTTTCAAAAAAATAAATCGACAGAATTGGCTATTTATAACTTAACAAGGAATATAATTGACAACATAGATAGTCAAAATAAAACTGTATTACTTTTCTTTGACATGAAAAAAAACATTTGACTGTGTATCTCAGAAACTCCTATGGTACTCCTATGGTATTCGGGGACCAGCTTATAGTTGGTTAGAGAGTTATCTGGCGAATAGATATCAACATGTGGAAATTATTCGTCTGGATGAAAAATCAGTGTTAACATCATATAAATCAATTAGTAAGCACAATGGCTACGGTGTACCTCAGGGAAGTATTTTGAGGCCTTTATTATTTCTTACTTATATAAATGATTTACCTAAGGTTACAAAACATGTATGTGTATTATTCGCTGATGACATTTCTGTTACTATAACATGTGACTCATTGGCCGGCAGCACACCTGCAATGCCGTAGGTGTTGTGGGTGACCATGGTCGGCGGTAGTCACTTATCATCAGGTGAGCTGCTTGCTCGTTTGCCCCTTGTTTGTAAAAAAAAAAAACAGAGAACTTAGGAAGTTTTGAAGATGGGATTAACCTAACAGTTAATTCCATCACATCATCCAATGCTTAATTTGTTACTTAGCTCTCAAGTTCACTCGTCACGCGAAGTCGCGAGCAGAAGCTGGTTTGTTTAATTAAAAAATAATTTAATAAAAGTATAAAATATAATTTCTGTTTGGTCACCCTACATTCCTTTGACGCGCCGCCCGCATAAACAATGATATAGGAACAAAAAGCTTTACTTCCCCAAGGAGCGTCTTTTGTCGCGAAATGATCATTCTCCTCGTATACAGATTCGAATCCGGCAAATTAATGGTATGACTTTGATGTGTTTTTATAGGAGATTTTTTGTTAGACATTTTAATGAGAATTTATTAAGAACGTTCATACCAAAGTGTGGTAACTTATGAATTTCATTATTAAAAGTATTCATACCAAAGTGTGGTAACTTATGAATATCGTTATTAAAAGCTTTCATACTAAAGTGTGGTAACTAATGAATTTCGTTATTGAAAGTATTCATACCAAAGTGTGGCAACTAATGAATTTCGTTATTGAAAGTATTCATACCAAAGTGTGGTAACTAATGAATTTCGTTATTGAAAGTATTCATACCAAAGTGTGGTAACTAATGAATTTCGTTATTGAAAGTATTCATACCAAAGTGTGGTAACTAATGAATTTCGTTATTGAAAGTATTTATACCAAAGTGTGGTAACTAATGAATTTCGTTATTGAAAGTATTCATACCAAAGTGTGGTAACTAATGAATTTCGTTATTGAAAGTATTCATACCAAAGTGTGGTAACTAATGAATTTCGTTATTGAAAGTATTTATACCAAAGTGTGGTAACTAATGAATTTCGTTATTGAAAGTATTCATACCAAAGTGTGGTAACTAATGAATTTCGTTATTGAAAGTATTCATACCAAAGTGTGGTAACTAATGAATTTCGTTATTGAAAGTATTCATACCAAAGTGTGGTAACTAATGAATTTCGTTATTGAAAGTATTTATACCAAAGTGTGGTAACTAATGAATTTCGTTATTGAAAGTATTCATACCAAAGTGTGGTAACTAATGAATTTCGTTATTGAAAGTATTCATACCAAAGTGTGGTAACTAATGAATTTCGTTATTGAAAGTATTCATACCAAAGTGTGGTAACTAATGAATTTCGTTATTGAAAGTATTTATACCAAAGTGTGGTAACTAATGAATTTCGTTATTGAAAGTATTCATACCAAAGTGTGGTAACTAATGAATTTCGTTATTGAAAGTATTCATACCAAAGTGTGGTAACTAATGAATTTCGTTATTGAAAGTATTTATACCAAAGTGTGGTAACTAATGAATTTCGTTATTGAAAGTATTCATACCAAAGTGTGGTAACTAATGAATTTCGTTATTAAAAGCTTTCATACCAAAGTGATATCAGTCATATCAGCCATATGATGATGATGAAATAAAGAACAATAAAAAGAAATCAAATGTTTCCTTCTTATAATATTAGTATTAGTGTATATATCCCCATTTACATGAGAAGTTCAATTAAAATGACAAAGTTCAAGAACTTAACTGTAAATGACCTCAATTGACTAGATGATCCATAATTGTATTTGTTCGCTCTGGTAGTTTTAGACAGACATTAGATTTAGCGGTAACAGATTATTTGCAGGTAAATTCTAAACTCTAAAATTAAAGAATGTGTTTCACAAAAAAAGCCGATTTAAATTTTTTTTTTATACAATTTAGAATGCAAACAAGCTGACGGTCCACCTGATGAAAAGTGGTAACCGTCGCCTGTAGACATGAGCAGTAGCATGGACACCTGTTTCACCCATGATACCCCCCATGCGTTGCCATTCCTGAGGACTCAGGTGTTATTCCTCTGTACCCAGTAAATTCACATCATATCCCACCCTTCAAACCGAAACACAGCCATGCAAACACAACTGCTTCACGGTAGAAACACGAATGAGACAGAGGTACCCAAGCAATCGACTTTTGTACAAAGTCTCCCTCTGGTGACAAAACAAGTTATTTTGGTCTAAAAATTACACTAATTTAATAAATTCTCTATGCAACCAATCTGTAAATATGTACTTTCAGATAAAAAAGATTTTTAAAACTGACGGATTTATAAGGTAACATACATAAATAAAATAGCCTTGTGGTTTCCGCATAGAAGGAGCCACTCCTTCCTTTTTCGTGGATGCCGTAAGAGGCGACTGAGGAAACTTAATGGTGGAGGAGCGGGCAGCAGCGTTCCTCTTAAAACATCACTAAAGCCTAACTGCGGTTGACAACTCGCATGCCAAACGTGGCAACAACTGACATACCCCCCCCCCCCTAATGGAGAAGGCCTATGTTTATCATTTGACCGTTTTTTTTTGATAAGTGAAAACGGTATGTTAACCCCGCCTGCGCTAACGGGATACACTGGCGGAGCACCAGTGAAGGGTGATAGATGAGAATGAAAACAGGCTAGTTAGCCCATCATGATGAATTCATCAGGAATTAACCATGATAGTTTCCAGGGAGAACCGCGAGGGTGTCGACCTGATTGGGTATATTGCTAGCAATGGGATTCTCAGTCTTCATTATTAACAATCCCTTTCCCCCCAGCATTTGACCGTTAACCGTTAGTATGATCGAACATAAAAATAATAATACCGATATTTTTAAATACACAATCGGGACTTAACGCGCTGAAAAAGTTTTCACAGGTAAATAGTACCTACATAGTACCTACAGAGTACCTGTCACTTTAGTACATGACATTTCAATTATTGACCCTGTTGGGCACAGCAAGTACGAGAGAAGAGGACAACACTTTTTTCACTTTCGAAATAGTCTAAGGATCTGTTACAATATTATCCAGTCATTGAAATTGTATCACTATAGCTACGTATTTTCTTATTATTATTATTCATTATTTAAGTATTGGTATGTATCTATTCATTGCGGACATTTCATAAATTAAATTAACAAATACAACCGAATTAAGAAGCTGCTTCTTTATAAAGTCGGTTGAAAATATTAAATTTTATTTATTAAAAAAATAATACACTGCTACTGCTTGGCTATATGTGTGTGTGTTCAGGATTACGCTTTTATTTTCCAATAGTCAATATTTATTTTGTTTTCCTTACCAAAACTCTACCCTTGGCAAATTGAATTCAAACCTCGAATAAACAGTTTACGGGGCGAATAAGCAACATCCTGTCCATTAACCCTTCGTTAGGGACCATGTTACCGCAATTTCCGTCCAACGCCTCCGCTCATTTGATTTATTTCCTTACATCTTAAAACTATGTCAACCTACTGGACAAGCTATTTCAAAAATTTAAAATGATAAATGTTTCATTTCATTTATTCATTACACTGCAACTGATTTATTTTATTTATTCATTAAACTGCAACTGATTTATTTTATTTATTCATTAAACTGCAACTGATTTATTTTATTTATTCATTAAACTGCAACTGATTTATTTTATTTATTCATTAAACTGCAACTGATTTATTTTATTTATTCATTAAACTGCAACTGATTTATTTTATTTATTCATTAAATTGCAACTGATTTATTTTATTTATTCATTAAACTGCAACTGATTTATTTTATTTAATCATTAAACTGCAACTGATTTATTTTATTTATTCATTATACTGCAACTGATTTATTTTATTGATTTGTTTTAATTATATATTGTATATTTAAAATTTTATGATCTAATACTGTTTAGTAGTTTGTAGTCACACAAATACATTATTTATTTATTTATTACTATTCAAAGATGCTTAAATTTATATTTACTTAAATAAAAATATTTATTTATTTATTTCCTTTCTTTTCTTCTTCCTTTTTTTTTCTTTATTCTTTTCTTTCTTTCTTGCTAATTTACATCATTAAAACTGAGACTAGAGCAATAAATAGCCCTTTTTTAAAACTAAATACATTTGTTTCTTTATTTTTATGGTACATTAATTTAAAATAATTCAAATTAATGGTTAATTAATCTTATTAATATTATAAATGCGAAAGTTTATAGCAAAAGACAAATGGATGTTTGTTTCTTTTTCACGCAAAAACAACTGAATGGATTTGAATGAAATTTGGTACACGGGTAGATTATATCCGAATTTAGCACATATTATATTTTATATACTGATTCACGCAGTTGAAGCCACAAGATACAGCTAGTGATAAAAAATTTGATATGTATTTGCGTAGTATTAGTAGTGCAGAAAGATATAAACAATTTTTTGTCCTTGTTCCAAGCACGAGAACAAAACCGGGAGAAAAGACTAGTTTTGCAAAATAACCCCATTTTCATGGATTGACTTGAATTAATTTCGGGATCGCTTTACTTTTAAATTAAAATTACTACATCAAATAAATTAGTTAGACGGCATGAAATAAATAGTCGAAACAGCCACTTTGGCATCTTTGTCCGAGCCAATTTAGAGTGCAGCCCGATGGAGTGGAATCGTTAAATTTAATGTACACTAACTCGGCTATAAACGCGAGTTAATCTCAATACACCGATAGTGGTTATTATCACTAGAGATGGGCATGATACATAGTATTTATCGATAAGAGGATACTTGTGACGTCGCCGCCGATCGCAGTTTCTGTGAGTCATGGATCCCTTCAAAAGTAGTAAAAGAAAAATATTTAAATTCCAAGTGAAGAAAATTATTAATTCATCTGATCTGATTATTCGTTCTATTGTATAAATTTTACTAACTTCTGTTTATATATATTTATATACATATATAATAATGTGTGTGCACCGGTGTAGAATGGGCCACCCGTGCCTTTCTCGTAGATGTCGTAAGAGGTGACTTAGAGACGGCGAGAGATGGGCAGCGGCGTCCCTCTTAAAATACCTCTAAAAGTCTAACTGCGATTGACAACCTGCCTGCCAAGCGTGACAACTACTGGTAAAACTCCCCTTATGGCGAAGGCTTATGTCCAACAATGGACAGTTAACGGCTGAAATAGTAATAATAATATAAACTATAACTATACTAAAAATATCTAAACTATTATTCTTATTTAAAAATGAATAAAATGCGCCGATAAATGTCGAAATATTTTGAAGATAATATATAAAATTTAATATATTTTATTTTACAACAAAAAGGCATACTATAAAGTAATATATTGGCTTTGATCGTTTAGTCCACGTTAATATGCGTAAAAAATACATAAGTAAACGTCTTTTGATTGCAAAAAGTTTTATCAAAACCGATTCACAATTTGACACCGAATATGGTAATAACATAACAAAAAAAAAATACAGGGGTATTATTTTATTTAGATGTTGATAAAAAATAAAATTATCGATACATTTAATTTAATACTATCGATATTGCTCATCACTATCCGGAAATAAAAATCGTAAATGAAGCCATTCGAGCTCGGGGGCGGTACAGAAATGCGATTAACTACGTTTTCGGGACTACCCGCATTTATTGTCCTTTTATTTCAGGTGGAGATGTTATTTATTTATTTGCCCGTGTCGTGTGCGAGGTCGTTGACCTGGTCTCTATCGATTTTTAATCGACTTCAATATTAAGTTCTTAATTCTTACTAATATAATTTATGTAAAAAATGTAAAAAAAATAATAATAATAAAGATTGTAAAAATGTAATGTAAGACAAGTTATTTATTTATTTATTCATTATTGTACACAAAAAATTACATTCATATAATTTATATTAAATAAAGATGTACAACAGGCGAGCTTAACTCTGTAAGAGTTCTCCAGCAAACCCTGAGTAGAAAGGAGCATTAATTACCAACGGACAGTGTGCGTACAATAATAGGAGGAAACTTAACTATACTGAGTTAAGTTTGTTTGTTCATTATCTTTTTGCGTCTTAACTGCTTACTCAATAGCTATGAAATTTGATATATACGTAATAGTATAAAGGGAATTCATCCTCATGTCCTACAGCCTCAATGGTCGCGTACTGCGCGGTTTCAGAGATGTTTCCTCCTACGAACACTCAGGTTGTGGAATGAGCTCCTTGCCAAGGTTTTCCCAAGAGACTACAGCATGCGGCACTTCAAAAGGGGGGTAAAGAGGTTTCCTCAGGGTTGGCAACGCGCGCGTAATACATCTGGTATTGCAGGTGTTCATAGGCTACGGTAATCACTTACCATCAGGTGGGCCGTATGCTTGTTTGCCACCTCAGTGGTATAAAAAAAATATATACATGATGGAGAAGTAAATAGGCTACATTTATCTACATTCATGTTTTACCACTTTCCATCAAGTAGGCATAGTTACTAATATTATAAATGTGAAAATGGGTTTCTTTGCTTACCTTTAACTGATTACTAAGAAATTAAGTATAGGTACGTATACTATGTGCGATGAAGAAAGATATAGTCTACCTTTTATCTCGATCAGTAAACATATTCTGCGGGTCTACCATGAAACGAAATTCCGAAATTTCGGACTCAATTTCGTGCTTTTGTTTATAACAAAATCGGATCAATAAATGGAGTTTAACATTTCGTTCGTCATACATCCTATCATAAAAGTCAAAAGGAACAATATTTGAACATTTTTAATATTTCCAACGGCATGTATTATGTAATTTTAAAATCAAATTTCTGTTTCGTTTGGCCCCGAAATTTCGGAAAACATTTCATGGTAGGCCCTCTGATTACGTGGACAAAGTCGAAGATAAAAGCTAGCAAGATTATAAATTTAAAAGTCAGTTTGTTTGTTTTTTGTTATCAACCCATACAAAGCCTGGGGAGAAAGGGATTGTTAGTAATGGAGACTGAGAATCCCATTGCTAGCAATATACCCAACCAGGTCGGTCTCCTCACGGTTGCCCCTGGAAACTATCATGGTTAATTCCTGATGAATTCGTCATGATGGGCTAACTGGCCTGTTTCCATCCTCATTGATCACCCTTCACTGGTGCCCCGCCAGCGTATCCCGTTAGCGCAGGCGGGGTTACCATTCCATTTTAATCCAATAAAAAATCCATACAAAGCCAGGGCAGATCGCCAGTTCATAATAAGGGATGACCAATATACCTACACCACTAGCACAGTGATAAAGGGTTAATGTCTAGACAAAAACATTCCTAACTCTAACCCTTCGGCGGCCGTGGCACCCAATTAATACGGTCAACCGGGCACTTTCGATCGGTCTTCCTTCCGCACGATTTTTCATTAACCGAACCGCACGCGTGCGATTATTGAAAGTCGCTCATGCGATTAATTAGTCGCCGGGAGTTTAGGGCGCTTTTGATTACGTTGATAATTGTTTTTTAACTCATGTACGTGCTAGTTACTTGCCGCGGCTTTGTCTGGACCCCCAAAATATATGTTACTAAACACAAGAGTTTTAGTTGCACGTAAGGTGGTTGGTCATTAAACTAAATTAGATAAATACCAGATGGCGCTGTATTGAAGACTTGTAGTTTTTATTGTATATTTTGTAATTAAAGATAATTTGAAATAAAATTTCTGAATTGGCAAATGATTTTTATTGTTATGTGTGATTGTGAAGTGATAGACAATATGCGATCTTTTCTTAAATGAATTATAACTCATACAATTGCATTGTTTCTTGCTAACATATGTTTTTTTTTTTTTTACAAAACAAGAGAATGAAGGCAAAATTTATCTTTCTAACTAAAAGTCTACTAAAAATCTTTTTTTAGCCGTATGCTCCAGGCATAGAATAAGCCACCCCTTCCCAGCGTCCCTCTTAAAACGTCTCTAAAGCATGACTACAGTTGCCAATCCGCCTGCCAAGCGTGGCAACTACTGGCAAAACCTCTTAATAGGGGGAAACCTATGTTCATCAGTGGACAGTCAACGGCTGATAAGACAAATATTACGGAGCATTACAACTTCTTTAAGAAAGCCTTTAAGGAGACCCTTAATTCCTTTTAACAACAAACACCAGGTGCACAAAATATTCATTGTGTTTGAGTAACGATTTAGAAAAGTACCAAATAAAATTAGAAAAAGTTACCCCCCTGGGTTTGAAACATAACCTCGTTTTACGGTCCTATTATAAAATGGTCTTTATGACCAATTTTATTGCTAAAAGACTTTACGTAATTTCGTCACGGGACGAGAGGCAAAGATGAGATTTCTAGGGTTAAGGGCCCATTAAAAACTTTTAAGTGGATTGAGATATTCGGTCAGTGGCATCTGCTTATAGATCTGTCAATTAAAGTCACTTGATTGCTTCGATAATATTAATTTCTACCTACTTGCATTAAACTTTAGGTCTTTTTTTTTATAATACAAATGTGATAAACAAACATACAGCCCGTCTGATGGTAAACCAAAGGGAAACTTTGTACAAAAGTCAATTGCTTGGGTACCTCTGTCCCATTCATATTTCAACCGTGAAGCAGTTGTGTTTGCATGACTGTGTTTTGGTTTGAAGGGTGGGATATGGTAGTGAATTTACTGGGTACAGAGGAATAACACCCGAGTCCTCAGGAATGGCAACGCATGGGGGGTATCATGGACAAAACAGTATACTCTGTTATGTCCATGGTACTAAGTTGTATAAAAAATATACTTGTGTGTTTGTGTGTGGATGAAAATATCTACAGAAATACGGAGGAGGGCCGCCATTCATCCAGATGGCCAGAATAAAACTTTAGTTTATGTCCCCTGATTGACCGGGGTAAACCATTTTTCCCATATACTACGTGTAAAGCTTTCATAATAATTGAATCCGAATGATTTTGTTACTAAATCTACTACATTGGCCCAACACTTGACTAATAACAAAACAAAAGAACATTACGAGCAATCGAGTCAGCTTGACTATGTTACTAACGACTGATTTTAGCGATTAGTAGAAATATACAATGACTAAATTTATACTTTTCACTTTTTTTTTTTTTTTTATTATATATATATATATATATATATATATATATATATATATATATATATATATATATATATATATATATATATATATGTGTGTGTGTGTGTGTGTGTGTATGTGTATGTATATACTATTATATATATTTTTATGTCAATCATCTGCTCTCGATTATTTGGTTTAGTTTATTGTGGAAACTTTACTGATTTATGTTATGGTTGTGTATATTATTTTATATGTCTCAGGTATTATATGTTTCCCTTTTAAAGTAAAATAAAATAAAAAATAAAATTAGTAATCGAATTAAATTAGTAGTCGGATGAAAATAGTAATCGTATGAATAAAATGAATTGCTCAGTCGATTAATCAATAGCCGGATTAGAAAAGTCGTGCATCGCTATTTAGAAGTTAAGACTCCAAGACGTAATAAACCAATTCATTTTCACTTTATATTAGTAAGTCAAGTTAACTAAAATATACTAAATCTTACATATACCTTCAACCAATACAATAAAACATACAAATAAATATAGATTCATCAACTGAATCCCTCACATCACATAAACAATAGATATAAAACAAGCCATGCGGAACACCCCTTTGGAATAGCGCACTCAGCACACGACATGCTAGTCATGGAGGTACAGGGGGCTGTTTCTGTAAATACTCCATTTCCGTACGTTATACTAGAGAACAGAGTGCCTAGCGTCAGTTATGTATAGATCATCTATTTTAATATAAAGAAAGCGGAAAATTTTTTTTTTCTCACTATTCCATCATGGCCAGGAAATACTCTAGTTATTCGGCCTTTAGGCCAAATTTCCCGTGGCATACTTGTATCAGCAATTAAGACTATATCATCCACTGATAGATTGGAATGTCGTCCCTGAGAATTCTGACCTCTACGTGGAGCCAAACTGGGCACATATTATTTTACCCGCCAGTGATCTGTTAATCTTAGGGTTTTACGCCAATGCTATCTTCCTAATAAATCTTCATCGTTCAAAGACAAGACTCCGGGAACACACTCTGGAATTAAAAAAGTTGGTTTTTAAAAATTCTTCCTGCATTTGGTAGCTTATTCTTCGAGAAAGATTGTAGACTATTAAATATCATGATAAGATCACTTTATGATCCAACATGATTAGAAACAATACTCAAATCCATTTTATATTTATATGCATGTTACACAATATCTTTACCAATTTTGTTTGTTTAATTTTTCCGTTGTTGTGTTTTTGTACAAAAAAGAACATATATGAAATCAACCTGTACAATTTGTGATCTAACTATATGAGTATCTATGTCAATCGAACGGGAAATCAATCACTGGACATTACTTGCAGCACCTGATGCCAATTTATCTAAAGGAGACATATCTATATATGATGGTAGATAACGGAAAGGGTTAGTATGATACAAAATCCTCTGCTAGTGTCATGAAAATTGAAATCCATGTAAGTTTACACCAAATGAATAAATATTTTTGTCTCAACTTGCTTGCTATTTCAAAGGTAATAAAAAAAATTACAAGTTTAAAATATTAATATTTGCTCTCAGTAATAAGACCGCCTCACTGTACTTATACAATTGTATCATTGTGTTTGTAAATTGTCTTGCTTATTTCTTATATTGTATAATGCAAATAAAGTATACTTATTCATTCATTAATAAGGATAGTAAAGACCTTATTGGAAATAGTTCTAGTTAATAATTTTGTTTATATTATTTATTATCTTTTATTATATATGTGTTTCTTTCATTGTTTGATTTTAATCTTAAAACTTGTATAACTTTGTTTATTTTATTTCTTTTGTTTTTCTAAACCTTCTTGTATACCTTTTATTCTATTCTAGCTCTTCTGTGCTTTGTTCTTTAAAATCCATCTTTAAACAATAATATTTTAATACAATTTTGGCACGACATGCTTTTTCTTTATTAATTTAAAATCTTACATTATCGAGCAAAGCTAGCGTTGCTATAATTCAGAAAGTACTGACACCAACATTCATGGACGGAATTGAATCGTGGGTACAGCAGAAGAAGCATGAAAATAAGATAAATGTTGTAGAGATGAGAGGTCTCAGTAATATGGTATTACATTAAAAAATAAAATAAGAAGTAGTGGGATAAGAGAGAAGTGTGGACTGAAAGACGATGTAGTGACAAAAATTGAAAAGAGAACATTGCGTTGATTTGGTCATCTAGAGAGGATGGGTGAAAAAAGAATTACGAAAGAAATTTATCGAGCACGAAAGAATAGAGATGTCAGTAGCGGTCTCTCTAGATGGCCGTATGTCGACCAAACAGGCGGCGTGCTGAAGAAGGGCAAAATTAAAGGTTTGTTTAAATTAGTGTTCCATTATTTCTGTCTATTCCAATAGAAGACAGGCGTGATATGTATGTATGTGTAATTTACATTCTACAAAGTTTTCTATAATTGCACTTTTATTTCATCATCCATCAGTCCACACCCTTATGAAGCTCAGTGTGCGATATATAACGTTTTATTTTTGCTTTATTGGCGGTTTCAGTATGGTGGCGTGAAGGAACACAGTTTGTTAAGCTCTGAACACGAGCGAGCCATAACAAATAACCTTTAAATGGAGATGCATCGCTTTCAAAATTGATAAGCAATTTGCTGCAAGTTTAAAAATGTAATTTTAAATTAGAAAACTTAAATGTTAGTGGAGTTTCACACATTCATTCGTTGGTTGCAGATTTGGTTCTCGAAGTATATAAATATAAATTCGTAGTCTTTATACTCATATATATATCTATATAATTGAATAAACAATTCATAAGATGAAGCCAAAATCTTAAACTTTTTGGAAGGAATCAGTGGATGTACATGGCCAAGTGCCATTTTTCTTTGTGGTAGTCTGTGGGGGTTTTTTGGTTTAATGGATAATAATGGATGCACATGGATCGGGGCTGTTGCTTGTGGCATTGTGTCAGACGCCTTTTTTTATTGAGGGGAAATGCTTATGCAGACTCGCATACCTCGGGGGAGATATGTGGGTACTGCCGGTCTCTTACCGGCTAAACTCCCCCGTTGCTTCTTCTCAGCGCTTTCTTCAGGACGTGGGTGTGCGCGAGCAATCGTCCCGTTCTGGCAGAAGCCTATATTTAGCAAGGGACAGTTAACAGTTGATATGACGATGATAACAAATGGGATAGTCCATCTGAGCTATCGATATACGCTATTAGAATACCAGGGAGAGATGATAGATGAAGATAAAGCAGGTTGGTTGATCTATCGTGACAAATTCACCAAGAATTAACCACGAGACTTCCAAGGGAAACCGCGTGGAGTATGACCTGACAGGGTATATTGCTAGCAATAGGACTATTCGATCCACTACTAAAAAATTCTACCCCCTTATCATATCGCTTTCGCTTTGAAGGGTGGGATATGGCGTGAATTTACTGGGTGCAGAGTAATAACACCTGAGTCCTCAGGAATGGCAACGTATGGGGGTTTCATGGGCGAAACAGTATACTCTGTTATGTCCATGGTACTGCTCATGTCTATAGGCGACGGTTAGCACTTTCCATCAGGTGGTCCGTCAGCTTGTTTGCCATTCTAATTTGTATAAAAAAACAGAAAAGTATCAACCATTATCTGTCTGCTTCTGAACATAGGCCTCTCCCATAGACTATCATAAGGAACGTGGCCATTTTTAAGGCAGTTTACCATTGGAAGATATTGCTAGTAGCCGTCACACTTGATAGATAGTTTGGCAATCCCCATATGAATGTATATAAATACTTGAATGTTTTGAGACCATTCTCAATGCCCAGAACCTACACCTCAGGAGGTAATCAAGGCTTAAGCGGCCCCTAAACCTGACCGATCCGAACCCTTAATTATCACACTTCATTACTTTGTAATGTAATGGAGCGGATTTTAAGTGCGTAGATGATTATCTTTTTATATAGGCACTTCGTTCTGCCTGAGTGCCAGTAAGAGTTTACAGGCAAATGGGCATCGGGCATTGTCCAAGACAATTACCTTAATGTACTAGGATGAAATGTTTAAAAATTTGCTGAAGCGTTATGGAACCAATATCTTTAGTTCTCCGGAGGTGATCAATAAAAATTCTTTGCAAATTTATGTAATTGACAATGCCAAGTGATGCTGTAGTATAGTTGTGAACAGTCCACTACTGTACATAACTCCTGTTGGGGTATTTTCCCAGTACTTACCACACTTGGCAGATGTGTTAGCAACCGCAGTTAGCTTTTGGTGATGTTTAAAGAAGAATGCTGCTGTCCATCCCTCGACTTTTAAATTCCCTCACTCCATTCTTACAATACTCACGCGAAAGAAAAGGATAGCACATTCTAAGCCAAAACCACATGGTAACGTATCAATACGTCAATGTAAACATATGCCTTTCTTATAGACTGCAAAGATTTGAAGTCGTCGCTCTGTTTAATAGAAGGTTGTCCTATACTGCATTTAGCTGTACATGGTCGACAATGGAGAACATTTCTTGAATTTATATTGCCAATTCATTGTCGCTTTAGATTGCAAGCCTTCTAGCTACGTCGGTCAGTTTGTTCCTGCTACAGATATCTTAGTTTCTATTCTATTTCGCAGCGATACTCTGAGCATTTTTGGTCATATTTTAAGGAGCGATTTGGAGCCTATGTATATGACTAGCATTATAGGATAGGACCATGTTTCTTTATGCAACTTAAAATAGCAAACTAGCTGACAGCCCACCTGATGGAAAGTGATAACCGTCGCCTATAGACATGAACAGTACCATGGACATAACAGAGTATACTGTTTCGCCCATGATAACCCCCTTGCGTTGCCTATTTCTGCGAACTCAGGTGTTATTCCTCTGTACCCTGTAAATGTACTGCCATATCCCACCCTTCATACTGAAACACAGTCATGCAAACACAACTGCTTCACAGTAGAAACACGAATGGAAAGAGGTATCCAAACAAACGACTTTTGTACAGTCTCCCTCTGGTAATTCTCCCTTGTTTCGATTCTTTAAATCACCACATATATTGCATGTCAGTCTTCAGTCAGATACAATTTTATTCCATTTTCAAAATATTCCATATCGTTACAGTTTAATATAACTGTGCAGATTCAATCAAGATACAATGCCACACTCCACCATCGGTGATATGGCCGAGATTACCGGCGACCTCCCGTGTCGGATGCAAGTAATAAAAGTTTATGTACTCCCGTACCCTACACTATCAGAGACAATCATCTTACATGGTACAGAGTACGGTGTGTGCAGAGGTTACTTGATTAATATTCTTGTTTACTCTAATGATTTAAAAATAAAAATCTTTAAAAGAGAGACTTTATAAAAAGTTCTTCTATTTTTTATTTTATTTATTTGGTGCACACAATAGGAATTTTCAAATTGGAACCTAAAACAAAATACCTAAAACATAAAAATGAAACAGCTGTTTGCAGACTACAATGACTGTTACCACTTTCCATCAGGTGGATCGTCAGCATGTTTCTTATTCCAAACTTTATAAAAAAAGTGAATTCTTACTCTGTACTGACAAGTCTGAGATTTCAATAAACGACATAGGCGCCTGATTGCCTCATCTCACTCGCACTTACGCGTCACCATTAATTGTGACAAACAGACACTCACTTTTATATTACAGTAATAGTGACAGATGTAAAAATATATATACATATATGAATAAATGTAAGGGTGATTTTTTCCAATCAAATCGGAAATCATGGTAAATTGCCATAACAAGATTAAGGGATTTTTATGACGCCTTGAAATATCAGGATATTTCCAAGAGTCATGAAGTCATCCAGGCGAGGATAAAGTTAGGTTAGTTAGTCCATATTGAGAGAGGTGGCAAACAAGCATAAGGCTCATCCGATGGTTAGTGGCTTTTTTTAATGGATGATATTGTAATGGTAACCCCACCCGCGCTATCGGTATACACTGGCGGGGCACCAGTGAAGGATGATAGGTGAGGATGAAGTAGGTCAGTTAGCCCATCGCGCCGAATTCAACAAGAATTGTTTACGATGGTTTCCAGGGGGAACCACGTGGAGGTCCACCTAATAAGGCATATTGCTAGCAATGGGGCTGTCAAACTCCATTGCTAACAATCCCTTTCCCCCCGATGGTTAGTGGTTACCATAACCTATGAACGCTTGCAATACTAGAAGCATTACAAATGCGTTGCAGATCTTGATGATAGCTCTTTAAACCATTTTTAAAGAGCCCCATATGGTTCCATAACCTGAGTGGTCGTGGAAGGAAGCATCTCTGAAATCGCGCCTTACGGTACTATCTAGGTTCTAAGTTATGGGGCGATGAAGAGTACGACGGTTTCAAGGGAGTACCTTGAAACCGTAAATACCAGAGGGAGACTTTGTACAAAAGTCGATTGCTTGGGTACCTCTGTCCCATTCTTGTTTCAACCGTGAAGCAGTTGTGTTTGCATAGCTGTGTTTCGGTTTGAAGGGTGGAATATGGCGTGAATTTACAGGGTACAGAGGAATAACATCTGAGTCCTCAGAAATGGCAACGCATGGGGGATATCATGGGCGAAACAGTGTACTCTGTTGTGTCCATGGTACTGCTCATGTTTATAGGCGACGATTGCCACTTTCCATCAGGTGGGCCGTTAGCTTGTTTGCCATTCTAAGTTGTATAAAAAAAACTCGAACCAAGTCATGGGTAAAAGCTAGTTTGTTATAAATGCGAAAAATTCATAGAATGGATAGATGTTTATTACTCTTTCAGTCAAAAATTACTGAGCGGATCTGAATTAAATTTGGTACATGGATAGATAGGATTTTAATTTAATATGTAATGTTCTCTGATTGCTCAGCAGCCAGATATTGATATTTTTAATGAATAATTAGATAGATTTTCCAAATTTTGGTTAAAATTTTTAAGTTTTAAATTAAACCTTTCGCTCACTACACATTTTGGGTAACTGTAAGTGAAGTGAGCATTTAATGTGAAAATAAACAAATAAATATTAAAGATACTTTATATTAGTACATTTAGTACAATACCGATTCACACGAGTATAGCTGCGGAATATAGCTATTTATTTCATAATTAACAAAAAAAAAATAACGAAGTAACGTAATAACCCTGACATTTTATAAGAGTGACCGATGACTTAACCCTATGAATATTCCTAGTTAATGACGCTTAAACTTGGATCGTTTTTGTAATATTTCAACGATCGCTAACAACTCGTGAAAGGGTAAGATTAATTACTGACATTTTTGCATACGATGTTTTGATGGGATTTTTGAATGGAAATTAATTATGCTTTGTTTAATATTGACGCTGATAACACCATGTTTAATAACTGAAGTTAAAACAAATACTAATCTACTGAATGTGAATTTACAGGGTACAGAGGAATAACACCTGAGTCCTCAGGAATGGCAACGCATGAGAGGGTATCATGGGCGAAACAGTATACTCTGTTATGTCCATGGTACTGCTCATGTCTATAGGCGACGGTTACTACTTTCCATCAGGTGGGCCGTCAGCTTGTATGCCATTCTAAGTTGTATAAAAAAATGTATTTGTAATTAGTTACATTTCAACCGTCTTCTAAGTAGAAAGAAGCCATGCAAAAATAAACAAAACAAGAAATATATTCATTTTTTATATACCTGCACTAAAAAAAAATTAATGAGTCTATTTCACAAAAAAGCAAAAAGTTTTCTCAACAAATCCTGTAATGTCGTTGCAATAAAGTGTTAAGTAAATAAAATAAATAACAAAGCACTGAGTTCAATCGTCAATACCAATCGTTCTAATTTAAAAACTAAACTACGGAACTTACTCTGGTAAAGTTTTTATGGAACCGATATTAAAATATGTCCTTTCAGATAAAAAAATAATGTTACATATCGGTTTATAAATGTTGGAGGTAACAAACATAAAAAAAAAATTTATCGAATTAGGACCTTTTCATATTTAGATGTCGTCCACTTGATGAAAAGTCTTTTAGAGTCAAGTATATATATCATGTAGATCACAAATAAACTGTAACCTATTTTTTGAGATATCAAGAGAGGTACACATACAATTCCTGAGAACTAAGGTAAAGAGGTCTCCGTATCCTGTAATTTCACAACCACATCCCACCCTTCCGATAGGCAGCAGCGTCTAACTTAAAACATCATCAAAGCCTAGTTGTGGTTGCCAATTGGCCTGCCAAGTGTGGTAGCTACTATCAAAACCTACCACTACCCTCATAAGGGGGTTATGAGGGTAGCCTATGTTCAGCAGTGGACAGTTATTGGCTGATATGATATGCTATGCTATAACGATTATCCCACCCTTCAAACTGAAACATAGTCAAGCAAAAAAACATAAATACGACAGAGGTATCTGTTTTTAAAATATATTTAAAAAAAGAACATTCGAAATCAATTTAAAAAACAGAATCACAGTCAAGCAAAGAAACATAAATACGACAGAGGTATCTGTTTTCAAAATATATTTAAAAAAAGAACATTCGAAATCAATTTAAAATATAGCTGTTCCAAATTTTAAAATAAGAAGCATCTCCCACTTTAGAAATATTCAAATAATCCCCTGCGTATTTTTGGCGCGCTATTCATAATATTCGCATTTATTACCAGCCAGTAGAACACTAATAAACTTCCGATTCAAGATTTATATTAAAATTCAAAGGGAGAACTGAATGAAGATTTTCATAGGATACATTAAAATCTGTTTCTATACCTTCGCTTTTTGGGTATGGTGCAATTTAAGAGATATAACTATATCAGTGATTCACGATATTGTAGTTTAATTACGCTGAACTTATTGATAAGTATGCATTGTTTTAAATTTTGTTTTTTTTTTCTATTAAAGAGCCCCGTGCACAATCACGATCTCACCTGATGGAAACTGATGATGAGATCTCATATAAAACTCGCGGGTCCACGTATAATAATTTGATAGTTGGTAGAGATCTTTAAAACTGTATTGAATCAATTGATAAAAGTAATAAAATAATTCGAAAAGAAAATCTGACTTAATAAAAAAATAAAGAGTGCTCTAGAAGTAATTTGGATTAATAGATAAAAAATAAATTATTTCAATAATGGGAGACAATAATACTTCTTTGAAATGTTTAACCAAGTATTTTCTACAGGACAACAGAAATGTTATAACAAGGGTCGTACAATAAAAAAAAATTAAAATATATAGAAATCATAATAAAATAAGTACATGAAAAAAATAAGAGTTAAAGGCTGAATTCAGCTTTTTTAGATTAGAAAATCTATTGATGTTTTTTTGTGTCTTTAAAGGTTTTAAACCTTTCATATAGACACACATGAGAAATTTATTCTTAATAACTTAAAAAATAACGTAGATTATAAAAAATAAGAAGAATAATGTCTTAATTATAATATAATTATACAATATATTAATATGACTTAGAAAAATGATCCTTAAGAAAAAAAAACTGGTATATAAAAAAGTTCAGATATGTGTGCATATAAAAAATGACAATAGTAAAATAAGTTTTGAAATATATTGCCTGGCTCTAAAAACTTGCCAATAATGAAATTTAAAGTGACCAAAATATTGTGTGATAACTTAATTGAAATTTAAAATATAATAAAAAAAAAGGATTTAAAAAAATAAAATTTAATAAATGATGTTATTAATTATATGTATATAATATTAATTAAATATAAATTGTCCGACTCTCTACCTGTATTGCCACGCTCTTACGGGACGTTACAGAATAACTATAAGATCTTTATGTATATACATTGTACTTTTTGATACTGCAATAAAATATTTATTTATTTTTATTTATTTAACACTTTATTGCATTAACATAACAGGATTTGTTGAAGATCGCCTTTTGTACTACTACGTGCTAAAATATCGATTGATTTTTTTTTTACTTATAGGTAGCTTTAATATTTACGAGACAGAAATTCACAAACAGTCTGTCACTTGCACCACACAACAAGTCCACTGGGACTGCAATAACAAGTCCATAAACCGTTTTTACTGCCTTTGTTCAAGTAAATGTATGTAGGTTTTGACTTTTTAAACAATGACCGTATTTTTCCATGGGTACACCGGTAATTCCTCAGACTATAGACCATGGTTCGAGATAAAGATTTGAAAAGGATTTTCATCAAATAAAAGTCACATAAAATAACGGTACTATTTTTAAGGTACGTCTTTTTAAATAAATTAACTTTGCTGGGAATAGCGTACTAGTATTAAATACTGGAGTGGGTACTAAATTTATGGTTTATTATGGTGAAATAAAACCATTACCATGTTTTTAAGACTATTAGATAAATAGACAGATAGATAAATAGATACTTTATATTTTTTCCTCCAAAAGATTACAATAATATACTTATTATAGATACAAACAATTACAAGAAATTGTCACAATGAGAAAACTATTTTACTGATAGAAGCACTTTCTTAAAAGTATTTTATACTTTTAGATTTATTTATTTATTTAGCTTTTTACTGCACTAGAAATATATAAATATACAATGTAAATTTTTTTTATGGGTAAAAATGGAATGGTGTTTTTTTTTAACATTCGTTTAAAAATATTTAAAAGAGTTCATGTAATTAATTGTTTCTTAAAGTGGTATCATCGTCATCGTTTCAGCCATTATCCGTCCACTGCTGGACATAGGCCTCCCCCATAGACAGCCATAAGGAACGGTCCTGAGTCACTTGCATCCACTGACTCTCTGCAATTCATTTGACGTAGTCACTTCATCTAGTGAGGGGGGGGGGGTCGTCCCACACTGCGTTTACTCGTACGGGGTCGCCACTCAAGAACCTTTCTTTTCTTAAAGTGGTACGTGTTAATTAAAACATGTGGAAAAAACCTGTTCAGTTAGGCTGGTGCCCAATTACTTCGTCAGTTTATAGGTCGTTCCACTGGCACCAATTGGCGGATCCTGGAAGTGGGTCACATCATGCTGCAGTCTCCGACGACACCTGATATTATCCTATTGTTCACCAAATTGCCACCCACGTAGATTGCACCTAATTTGACAGATTACACACACAGAACTAAGAACGTGATAGAATGGACAAAAAAATATATACTTTTATTTGCAAACTAGCTACTTTAGTCATAAACACTTACATACATATACACAACAAACAAACACAAATAGATTTAAAATATTTGATTTTAGAACAGTAAAAAGTGTATCTAAAATTTTATTTCCGATCAAATGATAATTTGTACTTGCAAACAATAATAGCTATGCAAGAATAAATATAAATAATAAAAAAAAACTATACTTTATGGACTAGTCAGAGGCATTTGTCAATTATGTTCGGTAAAGAGTACTGCAAATATTTTGCTTGATCGACTATTACCGTTGTAGTGAATTTTACATTAGACACGCTCACCTTTTGCCGTGTATATCGGAATTCAACGTGATAACATGTATGTAAATCAATTGCTTAAAATACTACTATATTTCACTGAGGTGTCAAACAAGCATACGTCCCACCTGATGGTAAGCGGTTACCGTAGTCTCTGAACGCCTACAATACCAGAGTCATTACGCGCGCCTCTCCGACCCCAAAGAAACCTCTTTTCTGTTTTGAAGAACTCCATGCTGTAGTCTTTTGGAAAACTTATTTTGGTCGAAACTCAAATTGCCACTTCTATTACATTGTTATTCCTAACAACTTCCTTCCTAAATCTTTCCACGGCGTCAACTCAGTCTTTCACCTTCATCCCACCACAAAACATGTCTCACATATTAATATTCCTACTAGTTATAGCTGTAACGAAATCCGAAGGGAACATCTCAACATGTAATGGTTTCACAGCAAATTTTCACTTGAAGAGTATCACGGGGTCGTGGCAGGTGGTCGCCATTATACCGGAAAAGCTGTTCCCCGACAAAGATGTCGCTTGTTTCAAAGTGGAATTCAGTGAAACAGATGAGGTAAGAGTTGGTAATAAAGTTAAGCTGGTGATGTTTCTATTATCTGTCATTACTGTGTATTAATTTTTTTTTAATTTGTTAATAAATAGTAATTGAAAACTTAAAAAGCAAAAATGCAATACCTGGAGTACACTAATTTGTCTAATTTGTTTTTGACAATTTTTATTTTGTTTTAGTAATATTTAATTATAATTGTTTAATTATTAAATTTAATTGTTGAAGATTGACATCGCAGGTATCAGCAATTGAGACTCTTTCAAATTAGTTGTTATTGTAAAAAAAAAAATATTGAAAAATAATTCTTCGCATCATTTTTCGTAAATTGTAAAAGTTTAGGTAGCATACAAAACAAATTTTTATTTCAATTGGGTTTTTGTATATATATATATATATATATATATATATATATATATATATATATATATATATATACGCACACACACACGCACGCACACACACACGCACGCACACACACATACACACAAGAACAAGCACATATACACGAGCACATTTGTTATCATAAATAGACACTTTTTTTCTTTTTTATGATATGTTAATTTGGGGGGAAAGGGATTGTTAGTATTGGGGTCAAATAACCCCATTACTAGCAATATATCCTGTCAGGTCGACCTCCACGTGGTTCCCCCTGGAAACCATCGTGAACAATTCTTGTTGAATTCGTCACGATGGGCTAACTGGCCTGCTTCATCCTCACCTGTCATCCTTCACTGGTGCCCCGCCAGTGTATACCGATAGCGCGGGTGGGGTTACCATTCCATTATCATCCATTAAAAAAAAAAAAAAAGATATGTTAATTTTTTAGTATTATTGTATATAAGTAAAACAAAGTAAAATTTTTAATGCTGATTAAAAGAAAAAAAAAGTAAATTGTAAAGATTATGAAATTTAATTATTGTTATGAAAGAGCGGTTTTTCCTAACACAAGCAATTTTTGCTTATTTTTGCAATTTTAGCCTTCATAAATAGGTACCCTTCTTTCATGAGGACTAAAATGTAATGCTTCCTTACTTGGTAATTACACTATCATTTCCCATTCGTTAAATCGAAATATAGCCATACAGACATAGCTGCTTTGCCACAGAATCAGAAGTGGGTCATAAATACCCAAGTAGGTGACGATACTAAAAGTGTGTCTCTGATATAACCCAAAGAAAAACCAACATTTATCATTTCAGGGCGGTCTACGATGGTTAGTGAACAAAACACTTAATTTACCGCAGAAGATGAATTTGGAAAACATAAAAGGCCCAATAGTCCGACAACGGTACCACTCCGACCACCCATTCGACGTCTGGTCCAAATCTGTTGAGGGCGTGAATGGATGCTTCCAGCAAGTTCTCTCTTTGGACACTGATAAAAGTGATTTATGTAAGCTATTTTTTTTATATTTTTTTATACAACTTAGAATGACAAACAAGCTGACGGCCCAGCTGATGGAAAGTGGTAACCGTCGCCTATAGACATGAGCAGTACCATGGACATAACAGAGTATACTGTTTGGCCCATGATACCCCCCATGCGTTGCCATTTCTGAGGACTCAGGTGTTATTCCTCTGTACCCAGTAAATTCACGCCATATCCCACCCTTTAAACCGAAACACAGCCATGCAAACACAACTGCTTCACGGTTGAAACATGAATGGGACCGAGGTACCCAAGCATCAATAATGATATTTACATTTAAAACTATGTGCAGGAACGTAGACAGTACTTTTGCGATATTTCGTTAAAAGACAGTTGGCCAAAGAAGCTACTTTCTCTCTCTCTCTTGCATTAGTTTCACTACTCAATGATGTCATCAATGATCAGTCAAATCACATCTACTTTCACTGTATTAACTATTTTCTATTCTGTAATATTTTGACTAAATTCGTCATAATTTTTTTTTGATGGGTGAAAATGGTATGGTAACCCCGCCTGCGCTAACGGGGTATGCTGGCGGAGCACCAGTGAAGGGTGATAGATGAGAATGAAATCAGGCCAGTTAGCCCATCATGATAAATTCATCAGGAATCAACCATGATAGTTTCCAGGGAGAACCGCGAGGAGATCGACCTGGTTAGGTATACTCTAGCAATAGCTAGAGATTCTCAGTCTCTATTACTAACAATCCCTTTCTCCCCAATTCGTCATATTTCCTTGTGAGTTTTCAAATCATTTCCCATTTCAATTTACATAATTTGATTTATATATTCTTTTATATTAAATAATTATTATGATCTTAATCCAGATAAAGCAGTAACCCATGACGCGATGATGCAGCTGCACCAACTGGACGCGGCTGATGGTTCCGAACCGTTTCTGGTGCAAATGCTATGGGGAAAGATGATCGCAGCCGTCATATACCGTCGGCAACCAGTTAGTATTACTTACTATTACTTTTTAACTTTTTTTTTATCTTACAAGCTGACCCGGCGTCCCGAAAAGAAGAATAAGTATTAAAAAAAACTAAAAAATTCAAAAATACACGGAAGTTCGCGGTGTCAGCTAGTTTTGTAATATAAAAATGTAATAACTCTTACTAGCTTCAAAACTTCTGTTAAATCCTACTACCTCTCACTTTAGTACTATTTTCCTGTGTTCTCTCTTCGTTTTCCTTCGTCATTTTCTTCTGTTGTATGTGTGCTGTTAAGTATGTGTATGTTTATGTATATATTTGATTGTGTATATCTAATATATGTATGTGTATGTATGTACATATGTTTGTATATGATAATATTTATATAATAGTGTGTCACCTACCCTTTTTCTTTTTCTCAATGTTCTCTATCCAAAGATTGTCTGGAAGAGATTGTTTAGCGATAAGGCCGCCTTTTGTATCACTTCTGATAAATATTTACTGTATTTGTTATTTGTTATTTTTATTTGGTGCAATAAATTGTAAAATAAATAAATAGATAGATAGATAGATAGATAATTTATTTGCACTACTTACAGCACACAAATTACAACATAGATATACAAAAAAAGCGAGATAACATAAATGAAAAAAAAAAATACACAAAGCTAAATACAATTATCGTTTGTGAGCGTGCCATAGCAATACAAATAATTAATAAATAATTTCAGGGTGTAACACAAGATCAACTGAAGCCAGTGTTTGAGCTGATGTCGAAACTGCGCGGGCCGCAGCGCGTGCCAAGAATATGTGAACAACAATTACACGACTTCCTGGTTAGGAGGCACTCTTAAACTGACCACCGATATCATCATCAGATATTGTATTTTAATAAAGTAATATTTAATATTATAGTATTTATATAAATATAGTAACATTTGCCGTGTAGTCTCGGCACAGAATAGGCTACCCCTTCCTATCCCGTGGGTGTCGTAAGAGCCGACTAAGGGAAGGCTAAAGATGGACAGCAGCGTCCCTCTTAAAACATCCCTAAAGCCTGGCTGAAAATCTGCCTGCCAAGCATGGCAACTACTGGCAAACCCCCCGCCAATAGAAGGAGCTCTATGTTCAGCAGTGAACAGTTAACGGCCGATATGATATATGGTATGCAACTTTTAAATGGTAAACAAGCTGGCAGCCACCTGATGAAAGACGGTAACCGTCGCCTAATAGATATGAACGGGGAGAAAGGGTTTGTTAGTAATGGGGTCTAACTGACCCATTGTTAGCAAAACACCCTATCAGGTTGAACTCCACGCGGTTCCCCTTGGAAACCATTGCAGTTAATTCTACTGGAATTCGTCATGATGGGTTAACTGGCCTGCTTTTTCATCCTCATCTATATATTTCATCCCTCACTGGTGTCCCGCTAGTGTATACCGATAGCGCAGACGGGGTAACTATTCCATTATCACCCATTAATAAAAAAACTAGATATGAACACAGTGACTTTATCATTAAAAAGATTCCAGAGGGAGACTTTGTACAAAAGTCGTTTGCTCGACTACCTCTGTCCCATATGTTTCTACCGTGAAGCAGTTGTGTTTGCATGGGTGTATTTCGGTTTGAAGAGTGGGATATGGCAGTGAATTTACAGGGTAAAAAGGAATAACACCTGAGTCCTCAGGAGTGGCAACGCATGGAAGGTATCATGACCGAAATAGTATACCTTGTTATGTTCATAGTACTATTCATGTCTATAGGCGACGGTTACCACTTTCCATCAGGTGGGCTGACAGTTTGTTTGCCATTTTAAGTTGCATAAAAAAAAATTATGTACCGTGTTAAACAAAATCTAGTTTATTCAAAATGCCTGACAATGGTCTAGTTTAAAATATGCAAGATATAAACTTACTATAATGAAAGGAAAGCTTTTATTAATGAAACCACGTTTACAATACTCGTGTTATCTTGAAATCTAAACACGTCAGTCCTAGTCCATTGCTGGGTGTGTGTCTGTCTGTCCGCCGCACCTTCTAAACTATATAAATCGCATTCAAATTCCCGCAGTGGATGTCGTCGTAATAAACAGGTGCAGTTATGCACTATCCGTTATTTGTTATGCCACGTACTGTGACCATGATGGATCGAAAACCTGGGATATCCTATTTAATTTTAATAATTCATTTATTTCACACAGTGTGTTGAGTAAAGAGAAGGAAGAAGGACCAACCTGGTTCACGTAGTCCCGACGTATAGGTCTTCTCATACGCGTTCGTATTTTACTTTATTCACCCAACTTTCTTTCTGCTGCGAATTGATGCGCGGAGGTCGCGGATGATTAGACTATGCGTAACTGGCAAAGATTTGTCGAGATCTTTACACGATTTGATCTGCTCGATGCGCAGTTAGACGACAGACTGATTTTCTTACCCATCTACCCCCAAATGTGAACCCAGATTTGATCAAAAATATGGATAATGTAGAGACTAGAAGTACATTGCGGCATTGCGTTCGGAAATGTTAATCAAATCGTGTTTATAAATATTATAAAATTAAGATTTAGAAAACTAGTACTTTTCTTAGGTACATAAAATTATGACCTCCGTAAATATTCGTGCGTGGGGGGAAAGGGACTATTAGTAATTGGATCTAATAGACTCATCATAGACACGCGGTTCTCCCTGGACACCATTATGGTTAATTCTAGTGGAATTTGTCACGATGGGCTAACTGACCTGGCTTTTCATCCTCACTTGTCATCCCTCACTGGTGCCCCGTCTGCGTATCTCGATAGCGCAGACGGGGTTACCATTCCATTATCACCCATTAAAAAAAATATCCGTGCCTTTCCACTGCAGGCATGAATTGTTATTTTCCAGTTTTTTTTATGACGTTGAAGGTGAAGAAGCATCTGGCTCACCTGATGGTAAGTAACTATTGCCGTCTATAAGCATCCGCAACATAGAGACTTCGAAAGAATCATTCTAATAGAATCATGAAGAAACTTCAATCATCTAATCAAATTCAATTATCAAAGAAAAATAATATAAGATGAACAAAGAAGTAAACGCTGTCGATTACAAAAACAGTATCGATATAGGTTCAGAATCAGTAAAAATATCATATAAGATACACACAAAAAATTAATACTGGCAAACAAATATTGTTACATTAATAAAAAAAAATTTTAAACAAGTAATGTCCGCTTTGGAAATGAAAAATTGGTAAACTTACGCATACCTAGGTGATGAATGCAATCGCTACATCGGGCTTCGCTGACATTTTTAACGTGTAAAGCGCTTTTATCGCTTAACTTTATTTAAACGCTTTATTGCAAATAAAGCGTTTTAAAAATTCATATTTATATGATACATTATTTATTTATCTTATATTCATTTTGGTATTTAATAGTGGAGGGATAGGCACTAGCATCCCCCTAAAAATATCTCCAAAGTCTACCTGCGGTTGCATGGCAAAATCCCGGCAAAATTACGGTAGCAGCAAAATCCCACTTATGGACTAGGCTTATGTTCAGCAGTTAATCGCTGATATGATGATGACGATGATGATTCACATTAGGTGAACAAGCTGAAAGTAACATATTATTATAATTCTATCACTACCACAAATACTAAATTAAAAATTTAATTATTATTTATATCAAGGGTTTTTTTTGTTATAAGTATACAAAATTAGATAATTATAATAAAACTGAATAATTCCCTCCCCCCCCCCCCTTTGGGGACTCTGTTAATGTTCTTTAACATTATTTATGTATCGGTCTTTATGCTATTTTTTACATTACAAATAATATTAATATATTTTTTTTATACAACTTAGAATGGCAAACAAGCTGACGGCCCACCTGATCGAAAGTGGTAACCGTCGCCTATAGACATGAGCAGTACCATGGACATAACAGAGACTGTTTCGCCCATGATACCCCCCATGCGTTGCCATTCTTGAGGACTCAGGTGTTATTCCTCTGTACCCAGTAAATTCACGCCATATCCCACCCTTCAAACCGAAACACGGCTAATATTAATATGAAATATTATTAATGTAAAAAAGAAATGCATATCATCACAACAATCAGGCGAAACACATAAACATTTATGGTAAAAATACATGAATATTTTAGATTTTTTTTTTACAAGTAATTTTTCACGTGACAATTGTCATATATATTTTTATAATACAGCCGCTTTCGCTGCCTTTTCTACGCTGTTTCCGCTTTACGGCGGCGGTGCGGCGCGCCCAACATTTTGCAAATGGCACGGAGCTGACGTCCTGATAGGTGCATTTATGAAACGTATCTTTACACTCTGCCTCGATAGTTTTAGTTGTACGCTTAGAATATTATCGCGGTCAATGACCTTTGGGCAACATTTTTTTTATGTTTAAAATAAAAGCCAATGAAAGTCAAACATACATATGCTTTATATTAGTTTTTTATATTATATATTGTATATAAAATATTATTATCTTACTAGTAAGACTACTATTATAGGAGTAAATACAAAAGTTTGAGAGAATGTATGGATAGATATTTTATATTTTTTATGCAAAAACTACTCAATGGATTTGTATAATATTATATATATATATATATATATATATATATATATATATATACGTATACTATACGTATCGAAATTCTTCAACAATAATTCATCAATTCTTCAATCCTATAATATTGATGCAATAAAGTGTTAAATAAATTAAAAAAATCACACGAAAAATTTTAAGTAAAAGCTATTCAGTTTATATAAATTTATCACACCGTTTAACCTACAAATTATTCCAAAGTTTCCAATACACATACATACATACTGACAAACGTTCAAAACACACCCTTCTTTCATCTGCTGAGTAATTAACCTTAAACCACTTTAAAGAAAATACACTAATCTCGCCAATACGACTTAACCAAGCAATAACCACTTCAAAGTTACCAGTAAGTTTAAGTAAAAGCAGTATTAATTATACAATTTAACCTGACAGGCGCAGGCACTCTGTTAATTTAACACCTGGCCGATCAATTCAGAGTGAAGGGTGAATAGTGAATTTTTAATCTCTCTAAGTGTACATTAAGTGCATACTTTTTGCGGCTGACTGTATTAATTTGTGCTTATTAGAAGCATCTTCTTAGAGTGGTGATTAAAATCAACAGAAGGAGTTTGCTTCGCAAAAATGCATGATTTCTTTTATTTTCTTTTATTTTCATGGCTAAGCTGATGGTCCACCTGATGGAAAGTGGTAATCGTCGCCTATAGACGTGAATAGAACTATGATAAAATGAGCATGTGATGAAATGCTGGTAAACTATACCCATTATAAATGTGGGAGGAAAGGGGGGGAAGGGATTGTTAGTCATGCGTACTACCAGTCCCATTGCTAGCAATCAATGTTAATCAATTGTAATACGAGATAATCTTATCCTTATTTCAATTACAAATAATATAGAAGAAGTTTTTGATAGCAGGTTGATGATATAATTTTATTTTTGCGTCTGTGCTCACTCAAAAATTAATTTTTTTTATCGATACCATAAATTTATGTTTTTTTTTTGTTATGCAACATAGAACGGCAAACAAGCTGACGGCCCACCTGATGGAAAGTGGTAACCGTCGCCTATAGACATGAGCACTACCATGGACATAACAGAGTATACTGTTTCGCCCATGATACCGCCCCCCCATGCGTTGCCATTCCTGAGGACTTGGGTGTTATTACTTTGTACCCTGTAAATTTACTGCCATATCCCACCTTTCAAACTGAAACACAGCCATGCAAACACAGCCATGCATGTATGTATGTATAATTATTATAGCTCTATATGCCTTTATCATTCGGGATCCTGAGATTTTTTTCTTAATTGGATTAAAATGGAGTGGTAACCCCGCCTGCGCTAACGGGATACGCTGGCGGGGCACCAGTGAAGGGCGATAGATGAGGATGAAAACAGACCAGTTAGCCCATCATGATGAATTCATCAGGAATTAATCATGATACTTTCCAGGGGGAACCGCGAGGAGGACGACCTGGTTGGGTATATTGCTAGCAATGGGATTCTTCGTCTCCATTACTAACAATCCCTTTCCCCCCCGGGATACCGAGATAGTATTCTGTAACAGTAACTAGATAAATATAAAACAATGAAAGAAACTAGTAACCACCGTATTGGCAAACGGTTAACTCGGATCAAAATGCAATTTGAATTTAAATTGGAAACAAGACGTCCCCAATTAGGGTTTCGATGGGGATGACTGATGGCTCAGTGTGCCCTTAGGGCGTAAATCGTTTATTGCTGAACCGACTCTGTTGTAACATTGTATATTACAGAGAATAGAACCTTTGCAGACACTGTTAACAGTCTCAAACTTTAATTAAACTTTTTTTTTTATACAACTTAGAATGACAAACAAGCTGACGGCCTTTCTGATGGAGAGTGGTAACCGTCGCCTATAGACATGAGCAGTACCATGGACATAACAGAGTATACTGTTTCGCCCATGATACTCCCCATGCGTTGCCATTCCTGAGGACTCAGGTGTTATTCCTCTGTACCCTGTAAATTCACGCCATATCCCACCCTTCAAACCGAAACACAGCCATGCAAACACAACTGCTTCACGATTGAAACACGAATGGGACAGAGGTACCCAAGCAATCGACTTTTGTACAAAGTCTCCCTCTGTTGATTATCATATGATCTGATGATACCGTAATTACATTACCGTATTAATTTTTCCGTGATCTGAGTACTCGTTAATCTTATCTTACAAGCCAAAAAAACTAGTTATTCCAAGTTTATACTTTTTACTCCAGTGACGCGGATAAATTTGCGAGTAAAAGCTAGCTTAATTGACAATTAAGTTAATTATTAAGTATTGAAAAAGAACGAAATAATTTATTCATCGAATCATGCGACTCACACATTGGCATATAAATAAAAATACTAAGTACAACAATATAATTAAAAACAAAAATAATAAATGAGTGTAATGAGTATGATATATATATATATATATATATATATATATATATATATATATATATATATATATATTAAACTCTTTATTGCGCACAGTAGGCGGCCTTATCGCTAATAAAAATCGGTAAAAAAACTTTTAAGTTAAACGGTTTTATTTTATGTGCACTGAAAACTACAAAATAAATAAATAGTTACTTACCTATCAATCTACGTAGGTGATGTCGGTCATTAATATCTCTGATGGTAGTGGTTGTCATAACATGAACCATGTCAGCGGCCGAAAGGCAGTTCATGAGAGAACACTAACACCAGGGTTTGCTTGGTAGGTAAACTAAGCAGCCCACACTATAACAAGTAGGTATTTTGACCTTCTAGTTCAGAAATATTTTAGTACTAGGCAGAATAGCTTTTAGGCATATTAGACTAAAATAAAAACGTGGGGCCCATTAACTATTTCTGTATTACTTTCTACTATACTAAGTGTGGATTGCATCGACTTATTATAATCTTCATCATCATCATCCTAGCGGTTTATCCCGGTCGCATTCGAAACCTCATAGCTCCGGAGTCCAGGGTCCGCTGAATCGACTTACTATAATCGTAACTGGAGGTTTTGACCATCAATAACCAGCCGTTACGGCTTCACCAGCGAACGCCGAGCTCATGATCTACCAAAGTATAAGATATGCTCTGCTATAGGTATGATTTCAGAGGGGCCCCACGTTTTTATTTTAGTCTAATATGCCTAAAAGCTATTCTGCCTAGTACTAAAATATTTCTGAACTAGAAGGTCAAAATACCTACTTGTTATAGTGTGGGCTGCTTAGTTTACCTACCAAGCAAACCCTGGTGTTAGTGTTCTCTCATGAACTGCCTTTCGGCCGCTGACATGGTTCATGTTATGACAACCACTACCATCAGAGATATTAATGACCGACATCACCTACGTAGATTGATAGGTAAGTAACTATTTATTTATTTTGTAGTTTTCAGTGCACATAAAATAAAACCGTTTAACTTAAAAGTTTTTTTACCGATTTTTATTTTCTTGTTTTTAGTATTTAGTGAAATTGTTTACCGAATATTCCTCATTCTATTTAATTCATTCAGTGCATCATTATTACATGGTTTCTTACCTGATAATTTAGTACAATCTAATTCTTCAATACATAGCCCTTCCAGAGACTTGACTCGACTTAGAGCCACGTATGCTTGTCCTTCCTCAAACCATTTTGAGCCCAAATATACTACTGCATGGTCGACGGTGCTGCCCTGCATTTTATGGACGGTGAATGCCCATGACAAAACTAAGGGCAACATCCTTTTTTCAGCCGTACCATAATTGAATTTTGCTGGAAACTGTATGGCTTTAGGGTAAATAACGTGCATGCCGTCTGTGCCAAAGTCAATTAAAACTGATGATATATCTGTTTCGTACATTTGGGTTCGACGGAACTGAGGCCAAACAATTTCTGTAATGTGGCCTATAGCGTCATTTACCAATCCTTTTGTAACGTCAATGTTGGACCGCAACATTACTTTTGCACCTACAAATATTTCAAGTACTGATGGTAAGCCTCCAGTCTTATTTATATTTGTTGGTATTTTTTGTTTATTGTTACCATGTTGTTCCCACGATTAAGGGCCATTTTGACGGTCGACCCCCCCCCCCGCAGTCCAGTAAAGGGGCAAGGCTTAATATACAACAAGATGCGCCCAATCTTGAGGAGGAAGCCTTTCGACATTACATTTTTATCCTAATGCCATTCAGTCCTCGGCACGTTTTAACCTATTACCTTAACTTGGGTGGTATAACTACCGCTTACTAACGAGGTATCTAATTACCTATTTTTTTTTTTATCTGCCCTTCTAACGTCACACAATCTTAGACGCAACTGTTCTCGATATGACTAATCATGCCCCCACCTAATACGCCATTTTCTAACAGCGTCCATCTTGAATTTGAAATTTTGACATAATGATAGTATTCTGCAGTGTAGTCCTATTATTTGATACCCATATTGTGGTGGTTGTTGAAAAATATGTACCTAGTCCGGCATATTGGAACGGCGTCCATCTTGAATTTTAAATTTTGATATAATCATCGTGTTTTACTAGCATAGCCCTTTCATTTGATACCCATATTGCGGGGGTTAAGGAAAAATATGTAATCCGCCATTTTGTATCGGCAGCCATCTTAGATTTATAATGTTATTGATTTTATTATATTGTATTGTCATCTAAATTAAATGTGTGTACCAAATTTCAGATCAATCTGACAACGGGAAGGTGCTTAAATTCCAATTTCTAATTTTGACCCAAATAAATAAATACCGTACGGGTCGAGCTAAATAAAACCGTTTAAAAACACACAACCTGGCATAAAGAATGGATAAGTACAGAGAGAAAGGTAGATGGCGCAAATCAGACACAGTAGATACATAAAAGGAATCAAACAAAATGCAAAATATTCTAAATATAAAAATAAGATTACAATACATAAACATACATATATAATATAAATAATAATACATAAATATAAATATACTAAATAAATCAAGATAAATCACACGTAGTAAACGTCAAAGCAAATCAGAGAGATAGGTAATGAGATTTTACCTGCCTCTTGAACGAGGCAAGAGATATTCCTGAAGATTTGACTTGAAAACCAGAAATGATCTATTCCATCGACTTTCTTACTTTTGACATCCACGCGTGAGAAATAGCAGGCAAAAAGCTAGTGAGTAATATGCCTGGTACATAAATAATCCTTTAATATTATATAGTCTAGGTATTGGATACTCGGTAGTCGTACAAACGGGAACCCGGGATCCAACATAAGCGCCTCGAGGTACATCGTGTGGTTTTTAGTGGGTACGAATCCCACACACCCCAGCTGCCCTCCCTTCGGCAGATGGGACGGTCTTTCCGAAGATTTTCCACACGGAAAAAAAAAAAAAGGTATTACTTTATTAAAATTACGACATTAACTTGTTTGTAAATGCATCCAGCGTGCAGGGAAACGGGAAATTTTAATTCGTCTTACACAAATGCAGGGCGGACATTAGCACAGTTTATTGCTGCAGGCTAAATATAAAACAACGCTTTGGGAATTGTTAATTTCACGAAACTGAGCATTTTTGATTATGTCTAGTGCCCGCTGTCTGAGGCACAATGAGCATTTGTCAATAAAAAATATATTATATAATATATTAAATATACTCTGTTATGTCCACGGTACTGCTCATGTCTATAGGCGACCGTTACCACTTTCCATCAGGTGGGCCGTCAGCTTGTATGCCATTCTAAGTTGTATAAAAAAAAATATTAGGTTCAAATATTAATATTAAACGACCTCAACTGCATTGCAGAGAGTCATGCAGGTGACTTTTTTTTAATGGATGATAATGGAATAGTAAGCCTGCCTGCGCTAACGGTATACATTGGCGGAGCACCAGTGAGAGAGGTGAGGATGAAAAGGCAGGCCAGTTAGCGTCATCGTGAGGAATTCACATGGAATTCAACACGATGGTCCAGGAGGGACCACGTGGAGGTCGAAATGGTTGTGGGCCCGGCATAAAATGGGCCACGCTTTCCTTTCCCGTGAGCGTGAGAAAAAAGAATAAGAGAGAACGAGGGATAGGCAGCAGCGTCTCTCTTAAAACATCTCTAAAGCCTAGCTGCGGTTGTCAACCCGCCTGCCAAGCGTAGCAACTACTGGCAAAATCCCCAAGGGGAGGTGTGTCGTGTCAGCAGTGAACAGTCGAAGATCAATATGTTGATGATGATGATGATTTTACACAGAAAAAATACGAAAAAGACAATTGTTCATTTAAAAAAGTATAGTTAATAATAAACAAAAAAAGAAATTAAAAAGCGTACTTAAATTATAAAATAAAATATACTATTTGTGACACCAACTTTACAGCACTCCTTTTGAAGCTAGTCCACATAAACCCAGAGATACACACGGCATAAAATATTTTAATTATATTTTACCGCCACTAAAGCCGTGTAAATGAAAAACTGCTTCGTTGCTTTTATGAAATCGTAAAAAACTTGTCTTTGCTCTGTAGAGATTTGAAATGCACTGAAGTTTTGATGGGAATTCATTGTTGGAATTTCATTAAGAAAGTTTATGCGGCAATTCTTTTATTCACAATGCCATTTTATTACTTTTATAAGCTTGTAATGTAAATAGAATGATGCGTTGTTATTCACGGATTTATAATTTACTAGCCGCTCGACCCGGCTTCGCTCGAGATACTAATAAAAATAAATGAGATTAGATCTTCTCCCTCAGTTACTATTTTCTATGGAATTTTTATAACCTAAAGTTTTTAACTTTCCGCATGATTGTTAAAAATTTACTTTCATACAAACCTCATGTTCTGATAACAATTAGGGGGCGTTTCTGTTTTCATCAGCAACAAATCACCTATTTGAAGTTAAGGTCCCAGAGATCGCCGCTTTTATCTTTGTTGCAGTTCAACTACATACTCCAACTGTCAGCGTTACAAAAATTTTGAACTGCAAACGCAACACAAATAGTATGGGAGGAAAGGGATTGTTAGTAAAGGAGTTTGACAGCCCCATTGCTAGCAATATTAGATCGACCTCTACGTGGTTCCCCCTGGAAACCATCGGGAACAATTGTTGTTGAATTCGTCACAATGGGCTAACTAACCTGCTTCATCCTTCACTGGTGCCCCGCCAGCGTATACCGATAGCGCGGGTGGGGTTACCATTCCATTATCACCCATTAAAAAACACAAATAATATTACACAAGTAGTTGTAGCCATTCTGAAGTAATGCGCTTAAATACATTCGACAATTGATAATCATTTATGCTCGTATATATTTCTCCTTCCTTTCCCGTAGGTGTCGTTAGAGTCGCCTAACGGAGAATGAGGGATGGGCAGCAGCGACCCTCTTAAAACATCTCTAAAGCCTGACTGTGGTTGCCAATCAGTCTGCCGAGCATGGCAACTACTGGCAAAACCCCCCAAAGGGGAGGCTTATGTTCAGCAGTGGACAGTTAAAGGCTAATAGGATGATATTTTCTAAAGTAAGTTTTACATCAAACGATGTAGGTACAACGAATTTTTTTTAGTCAATTATATCTTAAAATTTGAACCGATTTTTTAATGTATTTTTTTTTTATGAGTGACAATGGAATGGTAACCCCACCCGCGCTATCGGTATACACCGGCGGAGCACCAGTAAAAGATGATAGGTGAGGATGAAGCAGGTCAGTTAACCCATCGTAACGAATTCAACAAGAATTATTCACGATGGTTTCCAGGGGAACCACGTGGAGGTCGACCTAATAGGGCATATTGCTAGCAATGAGGCTTTCAAATTCCATTGCTAACAATCCCTTTCCTCCCCTATTAATGTACTCGTATTTGCAATCAGTCTATCTTAGAAAACACGTAGTCAACGTCACTCTTGACAAAGGGTCCCGATTATTATCTGAAATGATTATCCCGAAACTAGTCGAACTCGATTAAAATACATGTTTGTTAATCGAATCATTATTACATTAATACCAGAGGGAGACTTTGTACAAAAGAGGTACCCAAGCAATCGCTTGGGTACCTCTGTCCCATTCGTGTTTCAACCGTGAAGCAGTTGTGTTTGCATGACTGTGTTTCGGTTTGAAGGGTGGGATATGGCTTGAATTTACTGGGTACAGAGGAATAACACCTGAGTCCTCAGGAATGGCAACGCATGGGGGGTATCATGGGCGAAACAGTATACTCTGTTATGTCCATGGCACTGCCCATGTCTATTTCTTTTAATCAGATAACATTAATCCACTAACTACATTATGTACGTTTTAATCTCACATTTAATGGACTTCAGTATTATAAACTCGTCCGCCATCTTTATGAATAACAATTTTAATTTAGTGAACACCGATGGAGACGTTAGACTTGAAGTTTTTAATTATCTCGCGAGGAGCACGGATACCCTTGGGTGTAAAAAGTAATTAGTTTTGTGACAGTACTGCCCCTGTGAATAATAGTGGGCGAAAGATTAAAGGTACAAGTAAATTATTATACATGACGATATGTAATGGTAAACATTTTTAAGGAAAATAAAAATAAGAAAGTACAGTTTTTTTTATGCAACTCAGAATGGCAAACAAGCTGACGGCCCGCCTGATGTAAAGTGGTAACCGTCGCCTATAGACATGAGCAGTACCATGGACATAACAGAGTATACTGTTTCGCACATGATACCCCCCATGCGTTGCCATTCCTGAGGACTCAAGTGTTGTTCCTCTGTACCCAGTAAATTCACACCATATCCCACCCTTGAAACCGAAACACAGTCATGAGAACACAACTACTTCACGGCTGAAACACGAATGGGACAGAGGTACCCAAGCAATCGACTTTTGTACAAAGTCTCCCTTTGGTAAAATCAAACAAAATCCCTCTTATAATAGTTTTATCTTATATATCTTCCATGTACAGACAGCAACTAGTTACGATTTTATTATATACTCGTATACGAGTATTGATTGATGTACATAAAAATTTACGTGAATACATTGAATTTATCATAGTACAATTAGTAAACAGTGATAAATTTACATTTTATTTAAATACTAGCTGTTGCCAGCGACTTCATCCGCGTTTCCATCGTTTTTCGTAAAATAAGTAGCCTATGTCCTTCCGCACCGTTCAGTGGTTTTGATTTAACAGACACATTTCCCTTCCCTGCTCTGCAATTCTTCTTTCTTCTGCTATGCCTTCCTATTGATCGTAGCGTGATGAAAAGTATACTATTACCTACCCAGGAGTATAAAGAATAATTGTATTAAGTTTCGTTAAAATCCGTCGAGTAGTTTTTGTTTCTATAACTAACATACAGACAGACGGACAGACAAAAATTATACTGATTGCATTTTTGGCATCAGTATCGATCACTAATCACCCCCTGATAGTTATTTTGGAAATGTATTTCATGTACAGAATTGACCTCTCTACAGATTTATTATAAGTATAGATTTATTACAAAAATGTTAATGTCTTTTTAACACACGCATTAATGTACAATATATATTTTATCTAACAAATAACTTGAAAAATAACCGAATTGAAAAAGTAAGCAAAAGTAAGGAGTTCTGATAATTTTGGTAGCTAATGCGTGGCTGCCAGGAGTCATGGTGCCAATAAATAAAGTGAAATAGAGACAGGCCAAAGAGTAATGATCCTGAACCGCTTCAATGAATGTTTTACTTCAAATGGATATACAGAGAGTGGTAATACCGCATTTAAAAATGTTATTTCTTTTGTGTATATTGCTTTTTTTTCGTATATGTATTCTTTTATCTCTTTTTATTGTGGACGTCTATTTATATCTGCCGTTATTTGTCTGTTGTAAATAATGCAAATTAATGATATACCTATGTTATTAAATTAAAAATTCAAATCTATTTTACCAGAGGGAGACTTTGTACAAAAGTCGATTGCTTGGGCACCTTTGTCCCATTCGTGTTTCAACTGTAAAGCAGTTGTCTTTGCATGGTTGTGTTTCGGTTTGAAGGTGGGATATGGCGTGAATTTACTAGGTACAGAGGAATAACACCTGAGTCTTTAGGAATAGCAGCACATGGGGGATATCATAAGCGAAACTGTATATTCTGTTATATCCATGGTACTGCTCATATCTATAGGCGACGGTTACCACTTTCCATCAGGAGGGCCATCAGCTTATTTGCTATTCTAAGTAGTAAAAAAAAAATTCGATATGTTGTATTTTTTTTTATTTGCCACAAAGATGGCAAAAATTCGTACAGCTCGTCTAATCATAAACGGTCATTATAGCCTATGAACGCCTGCAACACTAGGGGTGTCACGTATGTGTTGCCGACTCTGAAGAAACATTAATATAACATTTTTGAAGATATTTTATAATAGCTGGATATCATCTTATAACCGTCCACTGCTGAACATAAGTCTCCCCCTTGGGGAGTTTTGCCAATAGTTGCCATGCGAGGCAGATGGATCGGCAACCGGAGTTAGGCTTTGGAAATATTTAAAGAGGGACGTTGCAGTTTCGGAGATTAGCTCAAACGAACATTGTAATACGAAATATTTACATATTAAATTGATGTATTTTACGTAAGATATTATTTTAAATTTGAGGAATCTTTTTTTTTAATTAGTTCTCTAATCTTCTCATAATCTTATCACTAAATAAAAATATTTTATCGTAATTGCAACTCTGTATGTGTACCCCTTCTGCTGTCCACATAGATTGACCCGATGAGGGCAGATAAGGCACAGACTCGCTCGCTGTTTTTCTTCTTTATTTATCGTGCCACAGACAAATGTGGCCAACGGATAAATGGGACTTTTTCTTGCCCTTAATACGTTTGATTAGGATGCGAATTGAGGAATTTGTTCACGTAATCGGCCAGTGAATTCTGTAATTTAGAATTGCAACGCATGAGGGGTATCATGGGCGCAACAGTATACTCTGTTATGTAAATGGTACTGCTCATGTCTATAGGCAACGGTTAAAATTTTCCATCAGGTGGACCGTCAGCTTGTTTGCCATTCTGAGTTGTATATAAAAAAAAAATCTCTTAAATTTTTCTTGATTTACAGTCATTTCTGCATTCACTTCTATTCTGGCCATAAAAGACCCAAAATAATGAATGATTCATAAATACCAATATTTTATTACGCGGAGTCTGAACCTGCAATCATTAGAAGAAATAAATAATTAAACCATAACGGTTTAATCCACTGAATCGACTAAAATCATTAATACATATATACGAATAGGTATGTAAATATAACCGAAAAACATTACTCTCCTTTCTTTGGCGGTAGAGTGAAAAACAGAGTTCCTTTTTTGAAATTGTTAAAAAATTCCGTTCACTTATTTATTATTTCCAAGAACAAGGGCAAAGGAAACATATTTAACCAACCGAAAACATCCAAAACATGTGGCCCTTAAATTATGCATTGGAAGGTGTCCACACCACCGCAACAAGTGAAGCGGTCACTCAAATGGACCTTACCACATTGCGGAAACCCTTGCCCTGGTCAATATTTATGGGCTGACGAATAAATCTACTAAAAGGAACCGAAGTTATGGGAATTTAAACTCTATATGTTAAGTACTAAGGTCGAAATTTGATCGAACTAGTGGAGTACCTGATTTTGATCTTTGTGAAGTAGTGGAAACTTGATGGGGTGGTTGCGATGAATTTTGATGAGCGATTGTGCTTTTCGAGTGCTCTAGAGGGTCTCTTGATATTTTCAGGATAAAGGAATACTGGTATTGACAGTTTTCACGAAGTTTAGTAACAATGTATTGTTCCGATGGCGAAGAAGGAATTTGAAATTTGTCGAATTTTGTAATGTATAAGATTAGTAAATTTATATTTAATTTATATAATTGGGTTTGATTTAAAATTATTTCAGTCATTAATTTTAATCATTATTATCATAATAATATCGAAATAAAACAATATCCGAGCATATATAGGAAGAAATTGCATACATGTTAATTTTTATAAGCGTCATCATCATCGTCATCTTATTAGCCATTAACTGTCCACTGCTGGACATAGACCTTCTCTTTGGGGGATTTTTCCAGTAGTTGCCACGCTTAGCGGGTAGGTAACTGCACTTAGGATTTGATGGTATTTTAAGAAGGACGCAGCTGCTCATCCCTCGACTAAGTCCTCTTAGTCGCCTCTTACGACATTCATAGGAAAGGAAAGGAATACTAGTGTGAACACTAGTAAATAAAAATTCCAAATTTCACCTGAACAATTCTTCAAAACAGTGTCAAATAAAAAAAAATCCTAATAGATTTAAATTCTTGAAATTACAAAGAGCAAGTAAAGTTAGCCCGGCAAAATGTAGAAACTACGGCTTAATATAATATACCACTATATTTTAATATTATATTAATATAATTTTCATATTTTAATAAAATTTCTTTTGTTCTTATTCATTCGTAATATTTGCTACTAACTATTTAAAAGGAGATCGAATTAATTGCACTGAACAATTTTTTGGAAATTGCCGTAACTTAACTCAAATAAAACAAAATTTGTTTTATTTTTAAAAACGTACAACACCTTACTAATAATAATTATATAATACAGTACACCTTTTAACCATGTGTGCACTGGAATAGAATAGGCCACCCCTTACTTTCCCATGGATGTCGCAAGATGCGATTAAATGAACTTACGGTGGTGAAATGGCCAGCAGCGTCCCTCTTAAAACATCACCAAAAGTCAAACTGCAGTTGCTAATCCGCCTGCCACGTATGGCAACTACTGGCAAAATCAGCCTTATGGAGGATGCTATGTTCAGCAGGGGATAGTTAACAGCTAATATAATGAAAACACTTTTAGAAATAAACAAATTCTAGATTGTTTTAATTCTAAATATTCACTGATACACATCGTCCATTGTCTCATAATCTATTGAATGCTGAATATTTCAAGTTTATAGCGTCACGACACATCCTTCTAGTTGCACAATAAAATCTTTATGGCTATTGCCTCACATCCTTCCTTTATGCTCGCCTGATCCCATACGTGAAGGTTCAAACCGTTTTCCAGTTTAAGCACTGTGACACACAGTGTTTTCATTACAATTGGTTTTCGAAATTGGTAATATTACCCGCAGAAAAAATAACAGACGTGACAGGATGCTACTAGTGATATTAATAATAATTACAAATAACACACTGTTTCTTTCTAGTATGACAGCCAATAGTACTTTGCCACTATTGTGACAACCAATAGCATTTTGTCACTAGTATGACAACCATCCCCTTCCTTTCTCGTAAATGTCGTAAGAGCCGACTAAGGGAGGGCGAGGAATAGGCAGCAGCGTCCCACTTAAAACATTTCTAAAGCCTAATTGTTGTTAGCAATCCGCCTGCCAAGTGTGCCAACTATCGGCATAACTCTCCAAGAGGGAGACTCATATTCAGCAGTGGACAGTTAAAGGCTGATATGATGATAATAAGAACCATTAGCACTTAGTCACTATAGTGACAAACATGAACACTTTGTCACCAGTGTGACAACCAGTGGCACTTTGTCACTTATATGACAACTTGCATGAATGGATAATTAACATGCTAATCATCCAGTAATACATGCAATACTGTTTTATTCATATCAAAGCATTTTTTAAATATGTTTATTGTGAGACTAATGTCTAATATGTAGTTTGAAAATGTGCCTAAAATTGATTGAGGAAAGGTATTTTTTTATATGTATATTATTTGGTATATGCTGAGTTCTTGTTTTTGAATATATTATTTGGCATGTTCTGTGTTCCTGTGTGTTCGCCGCTCGAATTGAAGACTCATGCTTTACGATACGTGCAGCGGAAATCGATCGTTTATTCAAAGCAGGTGATTCGCGAATATCCTTTTATGAGTGTTCTCAGTACGATAGTATCGTGGAAATAATGGAAGGGAATCCAATTAAGATGAGTCCGTCCATTCTACAGATATATATACGATAACATAAATAAACAACGATAGAGACCAAAAGCGATGAATTAGTATACTTAAAAGGAAGGTAAAAATCCGGAGATAGTACTCAAAACAATTGTACCAATCTTGTCCTCCTCTCGAATTAGACAATGCCGTGGGCTTTTTATACGCCCAATCAAAAGTCCAAATGACGTCAAGTGGGACGGAACGACCTAATGAATTCTTCAATTTTACCATCTTGACGACGAAGGAGAGGCGAGGAGGTACGTGATATTTCGATGTTAGGTGCAATTCTTATATAAATGTCTTTACTAGTTTCCACGCGCGGTTTCGTCCGCAGTGACCGGGATATATTCACTGACCGAGAAAAAAATACTTATGTATTTTTTTTTTACCACTGAGGTGGCAAACAAGTATTATACGGCCCACCTGATGATAAGTGGTTACCGTAGCCTATGAACGCCTGCAATACCAGAGGTATTACGCGCGCGTTGCCCACCCTGAAGAACCCTATTTACCCCCCTTTTGAAGAGCCCCATGCTGTAGTCTCTTGAGAAAACCTCGGCAGGGAGCTCATTCCATAACCTGAGTGTTCGTATGTATGTACTTCTCTATCTCACATAGTAACTGTATATCAAATTTCATATTTATTAATGGTTGACTATAATTGCCTATAAATAACTATGCAATTTGATTTAAATATAGTTGACGTAGAAATATTGTAATATTAATTCTTTATTCCACTTTGGGTGTACTGGAAGAGAATTTTACAAGAATTGAGCTCGCCTTTATACGTCATACATACTTTATACTTATATATATATATATATATATATATATATATATATATATATATATATATATATATATATATATATATATAGTAGTGTTTGTATCATTAGTGTTAATAAAGTATAAATAAGTAATTAATTAATTTATATTGAAACTAGCTTATACCCGTGACTTTGTCTGAGTGACCGGGATATGTTTATTGACCGAAATAAAAAGTAGCCTACATCCTTTTCCATCTTATACAGTACATGTGAGCTGTCAAGACGCTACGAGATAACAAACAAATAAACACCCTATCGCATTTATAACATTAGTTTACTAAGTTTTCATACTGAAATCATAATAATTTTTTTTAAGTTAATATTAACTTGTATGTATACTTTTTATCACTAAAATAGAATAAGGGTCTGAAATAAAATCTACATAATTAACGATGTTTTAAAAGGAAACAAACACCGCATTTGTAAATAAAAAAAAAAAAAAAACACTAATTAGATCTCAACTTTCCTTCAGACAATAGATGTCCCCGTTTGATTGTTTGGCCCTTGTAAATTTTGAGTGCTAGTAAAAAATCACTTTCCGTCCTTCTGCCCCTGAGGCAAGTGTCAAGGGTGGCAACTGTATTACACGACAGGGGGCGCATTCCACAGATTATGGCGATGTTTTCCTCCTGAGACGTTTACTGGGTGATGACAATGCTTAGTGTAAATGGAAGGGACTTTTAGGGTATCGTCGAAATCCTACTAATATTAAAGATGTAAATATTTTTGTACACATAGATTTTGTTTTATAAAAAGGGGGCGAACGAGCATGCGACTCAGTTATTGGTAAGTGACTACCGTCAAACACCTGCAGCACCAAAGGTATTGCAGGTGTGCTGCCGATTTTTTTAAAGGGAATGTATGCTCTTTTCCGAGGTTACGATGTCGTATCGGTTCGGAATGTTTAAATGGATGTTATTAAATTATGCATAGTTTTTTTTTTTTTTATGCAACTTATAATGACAAACAAACTGAGGGGCCACTTGATGGAAAGTGGCAACCGTCACCTATAGACATGACAGAACATGTCAGACATGTCATAACCATGGACATAACAGAGTGTACTGTTTCGCCCTATGCCTATGATACTTCCTATGCGTTACCATACTTACCATTCCTGAGGACTCAGGTGTTATTCCTGCCATGTCTCACCCTTCAAGCCGAAACACAGCTGCTTCACGGTAGAAACACGAATAGGACAGAGGTGCCCAAGCAAACTACTTTTGTACAAAGTCTCCCTCTGGTGTTGAACAGGTTTTTAATATAATTTAATATGATATACTTAGATCATATACTGTGTTAAGACAATAATCTACTTTAATATTTATATATATATATATATATATATATATATATATATATATATATATATATATATATATATATATATATATATATATATATATATATATATATATATATATATATATATATATATTTTAATAAAATTAGTGTGACAAATATTTTGAAAATTTTATTTACTCCAAAATTAAGTCTTAACTGTCCACTGCTGAACATAAGCCGCCAGCTTGGGAGGTTTTGCCAATAGTTGCCATGCTTGGCAGGCGGGTTGGCAACCGCAGTTAGGCTTTTGAGATGTTTTAAGAGGGACGCTGCTGCCCATCCCCCGTCCTCCCTTATTCGATTCTTACGACAACGACAGGAAAGGAAAGGGTGGCCTATTCTACGCCGGGACCACACGGCCAAAATTATTTAGATAAATTTATTAATTCAAATACTCAAGTATATTCTTTATTTATTATTTATTCAATAAAATAATAATAAATCATTTCAATTCTCTCTATATCTATAGAAAGTCAGTTTCTGGTATTAGCCGAGTGTAGGGTGTTCGCAATTTGCCTCAATAATGTGGAAGCTTGTCCCGAGCACTTATCGGGACTTACACAATTTATTGTATGGGGATTCTTTGGGAGCTGAGCGGTATTTGGTAATAAGGCACCGTCTATATATGCACGATAAGTTCTATCAATTCTTTTATATTTTTTTATTTTTCTAAATGATTCATTTTAGTTGCACATTAACATACTATTAAGGAAAATAAGCACTGAATTATTAAGATACTTGCAGCATTTTATCAAAGGGAGATTTTGTACAAAAGTCGTTTGCTTGGACACCTCTGTCCCGTTCGTGTTTCTACCGTGAAGTAGTTGTGTTTGCATGGCTGTGTTTTAGTTTGAAGGGTGGGATATAGTAGTGAATTTACAGCGTATAGAGGAATAACACCTGAGTCTTCAGGAATGGCAATGCATGGGGGGTATCATGGGCGAAACTGTGTACTCTGTTATGTCCATGGCACTGCTCGTGTCTAAAACACAGCCATGCAAACACAACTGCTTCACGGTTGAAACACGAATGGGACAGAGGTACTCAAACAATCGACTTTTGTACAAAGTCTCCCTCTGGTGAAATATTTCGAGTCGAAAAGAAATCGCTCAAGAAGTAAACATTAAGTTAATTTAAAACACGTATTATACTGATTGTGGTCATTAGACACCTTGTACTGGCACTCACAAACGTTTCTAGCACGAAATAAAGTCATTAAAGTGGCCTTTCAATCAAAAATGAAACGTAACTGCACTGAGTTGAGGTTTAAAACGACTTTATACTTGGTACAGTTATAATGAAAAGACAGATGCATCAAAATTATAGGTGCGATTCGATATAAGTTATTGGTTTATTTCGAAGTGAAGTCATCATGTCATTAATAATTTCAACCCCTCATTTTGATGATTTCCCGTTCGCAATGTAGTGATTATAAAGCGATTTTTGTTCGTTTATTAAACGAAGTAGTTTTGTTATAAGAAATTTTTTTCTGTTTTAATAAGTATTGTTAGAAAAGAAGAGTACTTAAATATGAAATGAAGGAAAAAGTAGAAAAAAGCGGTTTACGGTATCAATAGAGAAAAATCGTAGAAAAAGATAAGAGAGAGAAGAAGGGAAAGAGATACGTGGACTGTATGAAAAAATGTATTAAAATCATTCACAATTTGGGACGATAATAACACATATATACACATAAATGACATACACATATAATAAGAATAAGCCTAACTGCGGTTGCCAATCCACCTGCCAAGCATGACAACTACTAGTCAGCGGCGGTTAGGTTAATATGAAGAATGTGACCTTTAATTATTATTATTATTATTTAAATATTTAAACTGTTAACTTTAGTAAATAACAGTTGAATTGAGACTAATCCACCTCTTTTAAAGTCGGCTAAAAGTACTTCCATTTCCACACAGACGCCACTAAACCAATTATCCATCGTCATTTTCCTTCAGTCATCGGCGTCCAATCATTCGCTGATGAGTAACTGGATTACAGTTTCATTACCAGCACGCATTGTTCTGTCTACCCCCTTTTAATTGAAAGTAGTGAAACTATTACTTTGAGACTCAGAGAGATTCAGCAGTTTAAACGCTTTATATTTTAACGTGATCGCTGTATTTTAGTAAATATTGGTAAACATGCTAAAATTAGGTATTTATTGATATCAATCTATGATTTGTAGTCATTTTATTTTCTACTGGTAGAACTTCTTGTGTAAAATGCATTGCAGGGCGACAGTGGATGCAGGTGGCTCAGGACCGTTCTTTATGGCATTCTATTGGGGAGGCCTATGTCCAGCAGTATAGAAAAAAATAGTAATATTATTCTAACTGTATTGCCATTTTAGTATTTTCTACTATATATAAAATTTTATATTCTGAATAACAAATTTATTTCCCCGCTAGAAATAATCTATTTAATATTTTCTACCATTTATAATTTCTTAATAAGATACATTATTATTTAGATAGAAAATTTAATTAATTGAATAAATAAATAAATTTATAAAATAGATATTAAATAATATTCAATCCTCGCCGTAAAGCGCTGCAACACTTCACGATAACTAAAATTTCCACTAGTTGGCGTTATTGAAAATAATCAGATTAATAAACCAGCGCCACCTAACGGATTTTCCGGTAAACTAATTAGTCACGTCTGCATTTAATAGGCTTAATGAAAATAGTCAATCGCCGATGATGATTGTGGATTTTCATAAAGCGATTTGTAACTCAAAAAGGAATTGTGATAAATCTTCGAACTGCTAATTCCACTATATAAAAAAAAAACAAACTTCCTTAGATAGATAATCTTTATTGTTTCCTCCAAAAGATTACAATAGTAAGCTTATTATAGATATAAACAATTACAAGAAATGATCACAGTGAGAAAACAATGGGCGGCCTTATCGCTAAAAGCGTTCTCTTCCAGGCAATCTTTGGATGGAGAGGAGTAATTACAGTTCTTTGTTTTTTTTTCAGCCATGCAAACACAAAAAACAAGTCATATATTTACATTTTTTTTATACCACTGAGGTGGCAAACAAGCATACGGCCCACCTGATGGTAAGTGGTTACCGTAGCCTACGAACACCTGCAATACCAGAGGTATTACGCGTGTGTTGCCGACCCTGAAGAAACCTCTTTACCCCCCTTTTGAAGAACGAAAAGAATATATATATATATATATGTTCATAAATAAACATATTCGGTCGTGTCAATAATTTTAATTAATAAATGTCAAAGCCGAATGGCCGGTAGCTAAATTGGACATAGTTACATGTGAGCACGTATGGTCACTAATGGATTATCAGTGATTTGCATTTAGCTGCACTGGACCATTGTATGCATTAGCTTGTCAAACATAAATAGAATTTACCATCATATCAGCTTTTAATCGTCCACTGCTGAGAGGGGGTTTTGCCAGTAGTTGCCACGCTTGGTAGGTGGATTGGTAACCGCAGTCAGGCTTTAGAGACGTTTTAAGAGGGACGCTGTCCATTTCTCGCCCTCCCTTAGTCAGTTCTTACGACACCCACTGGAAAGGAAGAAGTGGCCTATTCTATGCGGGGACTACACGGCCAGTAAATATGGTTAAATTTGTTCATGTTTAGTTTATATTTTATTATTTATTCATTACTGATCTGGACTATACCACGTGGTTTTGGCATAGAATGAGTCCCCTCTTCCTTTTTCGTGGGTGTCGCAACAAGCGACTAAGGGAACTTAATGATCAAGGAATGGACAGCAACGTCCCACTTAAAACATAAACAAAGCTTTAATACGGTCACTCGCCTGCCGAGCATGGCGCTCCTTGCAACCCCCCAAGGGAAAGGTCAATGTTTGTACAGTGCGTAGTGAGGGGAAAAGGGATTGTTAGTAATGGATTCTAACAGCCCCATTGCTAACAATATACCCTATCAGGTCGACCTCCGCACGGTTCCACCTGGAAACCATTGTGGTTTTTTTTATGGGTGAAAATGTTATGGTAACGGTAACTCCGCCTGCGCTAATGGGATACGCTAGCGGAGCACCAGTGAAGGGTGATAGATATAAATGAAAACAGGTCAGTTAGCCCATCATGATAAATTCATCAGGAATTAACCACGATAATTTCCAGGGGGAACCGCGGGGAGGTCGACCTGGTTGGGTATATTGCTAGCAATGGGATTCTCAGTCTCCATTACTAACAATCCCTTTCCCCAACCACTGTGGTTAATTCTTGTTGAATTCTTCACGATGGCCCGACTGACCTGTTTTCATCCTTACCTATTACCTATCACTGATGCCCCGCCAGCGTATACCGATGGCGCAGGCGGGGTTATCATTCCATTATCACCCATTAAAAAAAAACAGTTTATAGTTAACGGCTGGTATAAATAATATAAATAAGTTTATTTGACACCATTTAGTGCGTTAATGGTTTAACCAATTTTAAAAATAGTATAAATGTGAAAGTGAGTGTGTTTATGTATTTGGGATGGAAAGGAACATAGGCTACTTAAAATGTATCCCATTCGCGTGGACGAAGTCGCGGATAAAACCTTTAATAATTTTGCATAAACCTATCCCAGTGTAACAATGATGCAGGCGTAAGGCACCCCACACACGGTCGAGTAGAAAATAATTGTCTCGCTGTTAGGCGCGGCGCAAACTAATTTCATTGTGTGCCCATACTGATTGCACTGCGATTATACTGCGATTTATACAAATACATTTATAAAAGATAGATAGATACTCTTTATTGTTTCCTCCAAAAGATTACAATAGTAAACTTATTATAGATACAAACCTTAGATACAGGGGGGGAAAGGGATTGTTAGTAATGGAGACTGAGAACCGTGAGGAGGTCGACCTGGTTGGTTATATTGCTACCCAACCAGGTCGACCTCCTCGCATAAATTCCCACGGATAAGCACGAGGCGCCGAATCAACAGTCACATGTTGGGCTGAGCCGCGATGACGTAAGTGGCAGCGAAATGCTGATGCATCGATTTATGCATGGGAAAGAAGTACAAGACTTGATCTCATAAGCTACCGATATAACAGGTTTTTTTTATGGGTGAAAATGGTATGGTAACCCCGCCTGCGCTAACAGGATACGCTGGCGGAGCACCAGTGAAGGGTGATAGATGAGAATGAAAACAGGCCAGTTAGCCCATCGTGATGAATTCATCAGGAATTAATTATGATAGTTTCCAGGGGGAACCGCGAGGAGGTCGACCTGGTTGGGTATATTTTTTTTTAATTGATGAAGATGGAATGGTAACTCTGCCTGCGCTATCGGTATACACAGGCGGGGTACCAGTGAAGGGTGACAAATGAGGATGAAGGCAGGTCAGTTGGCCCACAGTAACCCATTGAACAACAATTAACCACTATGGTTTCCAGGGGGAACCACTTGGAGGTCGACCTGATGGGGTGTATTGCTAGCAATGGGGTTGTTAAATTTCATCACTAACAATTCCTTTCCCCCCGGTTGGGTATATTGCTAGCAATGGGATTCTCAATCTCTATTACTAACAATCACTTTCCCCCATTCATTTCTGTTTGGCCAAAGATTGACTGGGAGAGAATGCTATATAGGTAGTATTAAGTCCGCCTTTTGTACCAGACATTTTTTGTAACGTAGTCAATAAAGATTAATAAATAAATTGACCATTACACTGTTTTGGAATTTTCATTCAAATTGAGAATTTACTGTAAAAGAAAGAGACAAAATAATTCATTAGCTAAAATTTATGGTTTATCAGAGATTTGTCGTGGTTATGGATAAGGGAGTTAGTTATTATGGTAACATAGTATCACCTTAGATCACAGAGCATCGAAACACAAAAACGGGTCAACTTTTTGTCAGCTAATTGTCAAATTAGCTGACTCGTTTTTTTTATCAGTGTTCTATATACTTACGCACATAATACATCTCGACGTATCTATATTTAATTACTTATTAAATAAAATTAGTTTTTACGCTTTTTTTTACAACACAGGGGGCAAACGAGCATGCGGCTCACCTGATGGTAAGTTACTACCGCCGCCCATTAGAAACACATTAAAAAAATGCAAAATTTTTCGTTCCTAGGCTACGGTAACCGCTTACCATCAGGTGGTGGTAGCCATATGCTTGATTGCCACCTCAGTGGTATAAAAAAAAAATAACGGTTGCCAATCCGCCTGCCAAGCGTGGCAATTACTGGCATAACTCCCATTATAGAGAAGGCCTATCTTCAGCAGTGGATTCATCTGACATGACAATGAAGAGTTTCAATATTATCTGTCATTTTACTTATTAAAACATCTATGAAGTAGTGTTAAATAAATAAAAACTGAAACTTAACAAGTTGTATAGTAAACTATAAAACTTGTATACTAAGTTTAGAGACTATAAAATCTTTCAGAGGTGACAGATTTAATATTAAAACTGCACCTTTAAATTCAAAATTATATTAATATTAAAAAGAAAGAGTTTGTTTGTTTGAACGCACTAATCTTTGAACTGTCGGAGTTTATTTATTTTTTACATACATACATACATATCTGTCACGCCTGTCTCCCATTAGGGTAGGCAGAAACAATGGAACGCCAAATGCTTCGATTCAAACAAACCTCTTTCGCTTCTTCCACATTCATCAATCTTGTCATACACGCTCGTCGGTTACGGGTACTTTTAATTTGGCCCTTCTTCAGCACGTCTCCTATTTGGTTTTTTTTTTTTTACATACATACATACATTTTTTTTTAATGGGTGATAATGAAATGGTAACCCCGCCTGCGCTAATGGTATACGCTGGCGGGGCACCAGTGAGAGATGATAGATGAGGCTGAAAACAGGTCAGTTAGCCCATCGTGAAGAATTCCAAGAGGAGTAACCACGATGGTTTCCAGGGGGAACCACGCGGAGGTCGACCTGATTAGTAATATTGTTAGCAATGGGGTTGTTAGACCACATCCCTAACAATCCCTTTCCCCCCGAACTGTCGGAGTTATAAAATTCTTTCTACATTTAATAGCTCATTTCTTAATAGAAGATTATAAATCACGAGCGAAACCGCTGTATATGGTTAGTATTTGTATACGACTACCGATTATTTCTAAATTCTATCAATATTACTACTACAAATTTAAAATTTGTAAATATGCTTGAATGTATGTTACTTGATCGCGGGTATCATGGATTACCACTTATAGATATAAAAAGCATAATCAATAATAACTAAATAGCAGTGTCAATAATAACTAGGAATAGCAAAGCACGAAGGTTACCACGAGCTTCTTCATTGCCTGTTATACCTGATAACTAAGGATTTATGCCCCCTTACTGTATAAGCCGTGTAGTTCCGGCATAGAACCCCACACTTTACCAGAGGGAGACTTTGTACAAAAGTCGTTTGCTTGGACATCTCTGTCCTTTTCGTGTTTCTACCGTGAAGCAGTTGTGTTTGCATGGCTGTGTTTCGGTTTGAAGGGTGGGATATGGCAGAAAATTTACAGGATACAGAGGAATAACACCTGTGTCCTCAAGAATGGCAACGCATGGGGGGTGTCATGGGCGAAACAGTATACTCTGTCTGTTCATGTACTGTTTTTATATATAGGCGACGGTTACCACTTTCCATCAGGTGGGCCGTCAGCTTGTTTGCCATTCTAATTTGCATAAATAACAAGTTTCCCCACCCGTGGGTGTCGTAAGAGGCGACTAACGGATTTAAATGGTCAAGGATGGGCAGCAGCGTCTATCCTTGCTCTAGCGATCCATATCAATCATTAATGCTTAACTGCGGTTACCGACCCGCTGGGACATAAGCCTCCCCATACACCGCCATAGAAAACGGCCCTGAGCCAACTGCATCTACTGACTTCCTGCAATGCATTTCAGGTGGTCACTCCATCTAATGGAGGGTCGTCCTACGTTTGCCTACACCAGATCGCCACTCAAGAACCTTTTTTCCCCATCGGTTATCGGTTCTTCGAGCTATGTGACCAGCCCATTGCCACTTCAACTTGCTTATCCTTCGGGCCATGTGTAGCAGTAGACGAATATTGGCTGAAATGATGATGATGAGTACTGTATAAGCTCATTTTCTTTTAATTTTTTTATATTCTGGTGGATCTATATTTTTACATATTCTATGGTATTCCTGCTCGCGGCAGTGTAGCGAGCAATCAGCCATTTTACTGCCCTTTGTCTTCTTAAATCGCCACGCAGAGACAGCTAGTGTGAACTACAATTAACGTGAAATGCATTAGACCCAATTAGGAATTACTAATTAAAAGGGAGAAAAAATTTTGAATACTCATAATAATTATTATAAATAGTGTTAGTAAAATCATAAGCATAGGGCGGACAGAGTGGACCATACCCACCTCGGAAATGCTTAATGCCCACCCCAAAATTCGAACGGAGCTTTCGAGCTTTACACAAAGACGTGACTAGACTTCCTCTGGGAAATAATCTTAAATATGCCAACGAGTAAAATAATTAAATAAAGTACTTTAATTATTTAAAAACATACCACTAAATTGAAAAACAAACCACAGTCCACCTGAAAGTGTACATTTTTTTGCGAAAAACTAGCGTTTTTAATAAGAAACGACATGTTACTTCGTATATATATATATATATATATATATATATATATATATATATATATATATATACTTTTGGCCAGATACAACAGAATATCAGTGCCTTGCTCTTTTGAGAGCAAAGCAATAAACTGAGTTGTGACAATTTTGTGTTACTGTGGCACACGAAAAAAATTATTACATCTTTTATGTATTTTGCTTTTTTCATAAATATATATTCTTTTATGTTTTTATTAATGTTTATGTTTGTTGATGTCTATCTCAAAAATCATATTTAACACGTTGAGCGCCACGCGTATTTCTACAGCAATCCCGTTCAGGCCACGCGCGCCGCTTCGAAGCGCTGGTACTGCAGAAGCTGGTGTTTCCTATCGTAGTAGAAGGTAGTTTACGTTTGGAACGTGATTCCTATAAATTTTAAATAAATTTTCTGTAATTCCGTAAAATAGTGTAAAATTTTATAGTTCTCATGTTACACGCTGTCAGACACCGATGGCTGACGCGGCCTAAACGGAAAGTCTAGTGTCAGCCACCGATGGCTGACATGACGCTCAACGTGTTAAGAACCCAGTTCTTCTAAATCGCTTATAAATATAAACTGCATTTCTAAAACAGTATCTAATAATGAATCATTAACGGCAACACAACCAAAGGTGGACTGTGTCCGTATCAGATTTTTGCGAAGCTCGTAAACTGTGTCGGCTAGCAGCGCTGAGGGGTAATGGGGCGGAAGCGTGAAACTACCCTTACTTACACCCAGTTTCTTTAATAAGGCACCATTGTTTGATTATAAAACAATTTACTTTCTGTTTTGTTTAAGTAAAACAGAAATTACCTATTATCTATTTATAATTTATAAATAAGTACACTTAGCTACGTATAAAACGCACATTTACATGCACACGCACACGCACTCACACACGCACACGTTACATTTTTCGCGGGTAAAATCTATATAGATTTATAGATATATAGATATATAAGTATATACGAAAAGTTTATAACGATTTTTTAATATTTATTACTTAGTCACATTTACACATAGCTGATCAGTTTTTAATGTAAAAATACAGACATAAATAGACTCAAATTAGCATACAAGGTAGTTTATATGCTTGTACTAATTCACGCAAAGAGAGATAGACAAATACTCTTTATTGTTCTTTCCAAAAGCTTTTTTTTAAATGGAAAAATAGAATAACTCGCGCTAGCGGCATATGCTGGCAGGACACCAGTGATGCACCGGATGATAGGTGAGAATGATGAGTCAGGTCAATTAACCCAACGTGACGAATTCACTTGGAATTTAAAAGGATGGTTTCCAGGGAGAACCACGAGGAGATCGACCTGACAGAGTGTATTGCTAGCAATAGGATTACTAATTCCCATTATTAAAAATCCCTTCTCACCTTCCTCCCAAATGTTTCCAAAAGATTACATTCAATAAAAAATATTCTTAATCTAGTTCTTATTCTTAAAGTACTAAAGTCGAAGTCAAAGCCGTTGCTTGGGAGACAGCTAAAGCAACAACCTAAGATAACATACTTTCCTCAATATATACAACAAGCAACACGTCTCTTGCACCTACCCACATTATGCGCATTTAAGTGGGAGCGAAGAGGCGTACGCTCAATGATTTATAACTACTTGTTCAATGCTAATCGAGTGCTAAGTAGCCGACTGCTGATTTATGGTCTCCGGATTAAAGTATAATTATTTTGTCTCCCCCCGTTTGCGGCATTTATCAAGAGTGCTAATTGCAGATCTCGTCTTATCAGCTCTTTGATTTATCATTCGTTGTTCGCTTGATTTTGGGTATGCCTCCGTTGTCATTTTACGGTGTTGAGTTGAGGCGAAATCTTTACTAATGTTATAAATGTGAGTTTGTTTGCTAGCTCTATGCGTTTCAACGGCTTAATCATGTACGTATACATATCTGTCACGTCTGTCTCCCATTAGGGTAGGTAGAAACAATGGAACGCCAAATGCTTCGATTTAAACACGCCTCTTTCGCTTCCTCCACATTTGTCAATCTTTTCATACACGCTTATCAGTTGCGGATACTTTGAATTTGACCCTTCTTCAACACGTCACCTATTTGGTCGACACTTCATTGTAGAATTTAGTATACACATGCTATATGGAACGGAGAAAGTTATTGGATATTTTTTTTTTACTTCAATCAGTGAAATTTTCACATTAATATTATAAACTAGCTGTTGTCCGCGACTTCGTCCGCGTTTCCGTCGTTTTTCTTAAAATAAGTAGCCTATGTCCTTCCTCACGGTTCAGTGGTTTTGATGTAACAGACACATTTCCCTTCACTGCTCTGCTCCTATTGATCGTAGCGTGATGAAAAGTATACTTTAACCTGCCCGGGAGTATGAAGAATAATTGTACCGAGTTTCGTTAAAATCCGTCGAGTAGTTTTTGTTCCTATAACGAACATACAGACGGACAGACAGACAGACAAAAATTTTACTGATTGCATTTTTGGCATCAGTATCAATCATTATTACCCTCTGATAGTTATTTTGGAAATATATTTCATGTACAGAATTGACCTCTCTACAGATTTATTATACTCATAAGTATAGATTACCTAACTGTTTAAGTTATAGCATAAATTTTAAATGAAATCTTAAAATTTTACATAATAACTCTTCAGTTTCCAACTCAATTATGAGAGCTACAGTAAAATGGATATTTTTTGTAATCAAGTACTGAAATACGACAATCCTGAGAGATGTCAGACGAGACGAGCTATTGAGACGGGGCTAATGAACCGGGGAACAAATGAGGCGCACTACGGAACTGACCTCTTGGCAGGAACCCAATGGCATCCCTTGTTTTCCTGAAAGGTAAAATTTATTTTGTCTCAGCAAGAACATTAATAGTATATTTTACATATGTAATATGTTTTATGAGAGACAGGAATGCGATCATTTTGGTAAACTATGTATAGATCCTGGCATAGAATGGGCCACGCCTTTCTTTCTCGTGGGTATGTAAAGGCGATTGAAGGACGAGGGAAGGGCAGTAGCGTACTTCTTGTAACGTCTTCAAAGCCTGACTGCGGTTACCAACCCGCCTGCCAAGCGTGACAACTATTAGCCAAACACTCCAAGGGGGAGGCTTTTTTATTTCAACTTTAATGTATTTAATTCAACAAGAATTAAAAATGATGGTTTCCAGAAGGAACTGCGTGGAGGTTGTCCTGAGAGGGTATATTGCTAGCAATAGGGCTATTAGACACCATTACTAACAATCCCTTTCCCCCACTATACCCTATTAGGTCGACCTCCACGTGGTTCTACCTAGAAACCGTCGTGAACAATTCTTGTTGAATTCGTCACGATAAGCTAACTGACCTGCTTCATCCTCACCTATCATCTCTCACTGGTGCCCCGCCGGTGTATATCGATAGCACGGGCGGGGTTATCATTCCATTATCACCCATTAGAAAAATCTATTCGCACTTGACTGATTTTTATAACAACATGGTTGTTTAGTCACACTATTAGAGGCATCATCAAGACATCATTTAAAATGGGTGTCAGCACATCCGACTGAGATGGATGCGGGCAACGGAACAGGAAATGGTCTCAGTTCGGCGCGATCTACCCTAAACACGTTCATTTTTCACTTTCAATGAATGCTGCTCACCCCCTAAAGCGTTAAATATATATTGTTTGATTATTGTTCACTACCTTTATGTGTAACTGTAAGAAGTGTGACAATTACAATTTTATAACTTGAAGTCGTCATTATTGGTATATAGTCACCATTATATTGACATGTATTGACATGTATGACTAATTTATAATGTTAACTGTAATTAATTTGTAATGTTATTTTTATTTTATAATTCAAATGTTTATTATTTACTTCATTCTCGGCTAATTTATCGGTTTTCTCAGACAACCCGTCGCAAAAACCTTTGGAAAAATGAAAGCTGAGATCCCAACCCCTTTTATTGCGTGTGTGTATGCAAATATGCATACACATATATATTATTTTTATGCTTCATAGCTCTATACGTGTGTGTGCGTGTCTGTAGTGGTGTGATGTGGTGCATCTTGTAAGTTTACTGTGATTATTGTATTAGTGTGATTATTATATTATTATTGTTATTGTTTATTTTATTAATATCAACATTATAACGTAAATATTGGCTTGCCATTGTGTGATGAAAACTGTTACATTTGTTTTTTTTTTTTTTTTTTTTTTTTTTTTTTTTTTTTTTTTTTTTTTTTTTTTTTTTTTTTAATTGCACATTAGTAAATTATATATTAATGATAGAAATAATGAAACTAAATAACTTCATTACTAGTTGAAATATTATCCTAAATATTTATTTACAAATAACAAGAAAAAGTAATTAAAAATTTTAAAAATTATTTACAGATAATAGTACAGTTACATTTGTTAATAAAGAAATATGAATATTACCTGAATATTATCTCATCTTATAGACATGAAAAAAAACCTTCTGTGACCTTCTGATGCAGGTGATAACACTTACTAGAAGGTCACAACAACGATCTATTAGTATTGTATAAATTTTGTTACGAAATAAATATTTTTTCATTTTTTTTCATTTTTCATAGACATGGATGATTATGAGTTACTACGACTTATAGACCCTTGAAATTATAAGATTAAAAATGGTCGATACTCTGGCATAGATAGTAGGACTACCCTTTAAATTTGTAATTTGCATTACATCTAAATTTTTTATCTCACATATCTCCACAGCGTATCCATTTGTCACCTTCACACCTCACAATCTCTGTATTTTTCTAAACAACTTAGAATGGTAAACAAGCTGACGGCCCACCTGATGGAAAGTGGTAACCGTCGCCTACAGACATGAGCAGTACCATGGATATAACAGAGTATACTGTTTCGCCCATGATACCCCCGTTGCGTTGCCATTCCTGAGAACTCAGGTGTTATTCCTCTGTACCCTGTAAATTCACTTTTAAGTTTGTTTTAACATTTACTGTTTCCTACTAAAGTTATTATATTAATTATTGTTAAATATCTCTCCACGTACAGACACCAACAAGTTACAAATTATATTAATAAAATAGCACTGTTTAAACATATTTCTCTACCTTACTTAAGCACAGTCACAGGTAAAACAAGCAAATCATATCAACTGAACAGTTCGTATTTCAATGAATCCCCAATTATTTTCGACCTCGTCACCATGGCACCACAATTAGGGATAGACGGACGGACAAAAGACGGATGTCCACATAATGATTGCTATTATCCTCTACAGACCACTTGCCATTACGTAGTTACACTCGATGGCACTCTACTGGAGTACCTATTGTTACAGGAATTATTATTATTAACTCACTACGGTCAACTTTACCAGAGGGAGACTTTGTACAAAAGTCGATTGCTTGGGTACCTCTGTCCCATTCGTGTTTCAACCGTGAAGCAGTTGTGTTTGCATGGCTGCGTTTCGGTTTGAAGGGTGGGATATGGCGTGAATTTACTGGGTACAGAGGAATAACACCTGAGTCCTCAGGAATGGCAACGCATGGGGGGTATCATGGGCGAAACAGTATACTCTGTTATGTCCATGGTACTGCTCATGTCTATAGGCGACGGTTACCACTTTCCATCAGGTGGGCCGTCAGCTTGTTTGCCATTCTAAGTTCTATAAAAAAAAAAAAAAAAAATAAAAACTTATCTTTGATAATTGGCAGATTACCAGCTATGAGACTGTTGGAATCTTATCCATCTGTATATTTATTTATTTATTCATTAATAGTACATTACTGCAGCGGCCAGCAACTGAGGCATTGATGGACGAACGTGCAAATGTAGGCCGAGGTGTAGCCGAGGCACACATACGTAAGTCCATCAATGCCTAGTTGTGGCCAAGGCTTGTATAGTACTTTTCTCAAACAATGCGCGGAAATCAAAAACACAATTTTACTTTTTAAGTTCAATGACGAATAGCGAACAATAATAATTTTTCACTCGCCATAATGTTCCTTTGTTTTTTTTTTTTCAATAAACAGCTATCTATTTTCAAACAGTTCGAAGTTTAAATAAAACCTTTTATTAGTTACCTAGTTATATACGATGGAGATATAATACGAGTATAAACCAATTAACTCAATTAAATCAATTAACCATTGCTATTTCTCTATTTTTTTTATACAACTTAGAATGGCAAACAAGCTGACGGCCCACCTGTTGAAAAGTGGTAACCGTCGCCTATAGACATGAGCAGTGCCATGGACATAACAGAGTATACTGTTTCACCCATAATACCCCCATGCGTTGCCATTCCTGAGGACTCAGGTGTTATTCCTCCGTACCCAGTAAATTCACGCCATATCCCACCCTTCAAACCGAAACACAGCCGTGCAAACACAACTGCTTCACGGTTGAAAGACGAATGGGACAGAGGTACCCAAGCAATCGACTTTTGTACAGTCTCCCTCTGGTAAACATGTAAAGCCAAGAGAAACCTATATTGCATATAGGCAGTTCATATAAGACGAAGGATATAATCTAAGTACTTAAAAGTTATTCACATTTTTATCCGTGGAGTGCACCAAATTACAGCGATAATACCGCACTTGTCTTTGTACCGTCCCATCCAGCGGATAAAATGGCAGTGCACACCGGCGGAGTGGTCAGCGGACAAAGAAAGTTGGTCGGAACAATTTTGTACTCCAAAAAGAACTAGCCAGCGGATTACGTACTTGATACTGGAATACAAATTTGTTGATGTGGCATTTTATTTTCAATCGACACAAATAATTAATGATTGTGTCCCACAAAAAATATTTTTGTTATGTTTGTTTTGTTTTATACTTCAATAATTTTTTGTGTAAAAATAATAATAATATACTTTATTATTTAGACTACAATTTGGTCCATTTTGTTAGTAACAATTTTCTTACAAACTATGTTAGTAAAAAAGAAAAGCAAATTAATTAAAGCTTTTAATTATTAAAAATAAATTAATAATAAATAAATAACTGACTTTAATTATGACAAAACCAGTTATTTTGGTCTAAAACTTAAACCGCTGAATCGATTTTGATCAAATTTCTGTGTTATCAATATGTAATACTTACAAATTGATTCCACAGAGATTTTATCTTTCATATAAAAATGAACATTTCAAATCGACTTACAATTGACGGAGTTGAGGTAACAAACCTAAAAATTATTGCAACCGAATTAAGCACCTGCTTCTTTTAAAGTCGGTTCAATGATTTATTTTTTATATTAAAATAATTGGTATTACCGTAATTGAAGTCGGCTTTTGTGAAAAACAATCTTAATTATTATTAAATCATTACTTTTCATCCCTGACTTCTTCCCAGCAGAGATCTGAGATAAAAGTCAAGGCTTTTTCATCCCAATACTACCTAAGTAATACGTTTGTTAAGGTGCTTAAATATAATAAACAATAAAACAAACATAGCAAAAAATACCGGTGAAGCGGACAAAGAAAGTTGGTCGGAACAATTTTATACTCCAAAAAGAACTAGCCAGCGGATTACGTACTTGATACTGGAATACAAATTAATTGATATGGCAGTTTATTAATTCGTTACTTTTAACCCTGACATTGTTCAAACAGAGATCCGAGTGACAAAGATAAAAAGTTTTATTTATTAATTGTTTAAATAATTAACGCTGTAAACAAATGGCGGGACAGGGAAGATAAGAAAATATGTACATATGTATGAGAACAAGTTAATACATTTACAAATACATCGATATATGAAGGTGAGTCCGAAACGAGGATATCCGCAAAAGAACCAAAATAACCGACATATCTCAAAGAACCGACGACCGAAGAAAAGTTCTTGAATGGTTAAACCAAACAAACAAACGCAGTGTAGGACGACCCTCCACTAGGAGTGACGACCCGAAATGCATTGCAGGGAATCGTGGATGCAGGTGACTCAGGACCGTTCTTTATGGCAGTCTATGGGGGAGGCTTATGTCCAGCAATGGATGGATAATGGCTGAAATGATGATGATGATGAGCGTGAGTGTGTGCATGCCAACAAACATGTATTTATGTGTGTGTGCGTGTGCATATTCTTGTACGCACACATGTGTTTCATTATATCCAGCATTAAAATTTTGTTATTAAAAGTTTCGTAAGTTTAATATAACCACTACCGGTTTTACTTATTTGTCGAAAAAGCTCGCCTAGTTTCGGGACCATCCAGAGCCCTTAGTCTTGAGTGGCTTTGACACGAGCGCGCCAGACTGCACGCCACGGCCCTCCATGCGAGAGCTGATGTTCAAGGCACCGTCATAAATAAAAATAGATTCGAAGCTCATCGAGTATAAACGGTTGGACTCCGTAGTCATCCTCTTCGCCAAAAATGGCAACCGAATTACGCATAAGTTAAACCAGTAGTTATTACATTAAAATACAGTTAAAATTGTTGCATTTTTAATTTACTTATTCTCAAAAAGCCGCATCAATTATATTATGCAGCGGTGGTCAAACAACGATACCTTGCCGGTCATTGGCTGTATAATTCACCGCCAAACGACCGCGGAACAGTGCGCACCACAAAGCACGCGGTTATATGTGCAAAAAAATGAAGAAAACTGTAATCTGACTGTAAACTTTTTATAGAAAACCCTTTGATCGCGTGTTGTGTTGTTGTGTTCTGGCTTGTGTTGCGGTTTAACAGAATGGATAATTGTTAAAATTAAATCGAATACACAATTTGAGTGTATATTTGAACTATATGAACTACAGTTTTTTTTAATCCTTTTTCATTCAACCCTAAATTAGTTTTTTTTTATTGATGATAATGAAATGGTTACCATACCTGCGCTATCGGTATATACTGGCGAGGCACCAGTGAGGTGTGACAGATGAAAAGGCAGCTCAGTTAGTCCATCGTGATGAATACACCATGAATTCAGCACGATGATTTCCAAGGGAGACTACGTTGAGGTCGACCTTATGGGGCATATTGCTAGCAATGGGACTGATAGTCCGTATTACTAACAATCCCTCCCCCCCCCCTAAATTCGAATAGATCCGTACACATTTATTTTTATTTAATTTTTCAATACTTTTTTTTTATACAACTTAGAATGGCAAACAAGCTGACGGCCCACCTGATGGAAAGTGGTAACCGTCGCCTATGGACATAAAATAAACTGAATTCAATTATTGATATTTGTCACAATTCTATATATATGTTAGGTAAGCGTTGAGTCAATTATGTACTGTCTATTTTGATGTAAAAAACTAACTTTGCCACGTGGCTATTGTCAGTTATTTGTTTCATAGAATAACTACTGTACTTTTTTTTTTATTTTTCTGATCTGATCTTAAATTTTAATACGCTCTAGTTGTTAAGCCATCACATTGTGTAAGATCTATGTGTACACTTAAATCGTGCTATATGTATCGAATCAGAATAAATAAATATCATATAATAAGAAAAAATATATAAAACTGATTTTGATGGTTCTTTTTTTAATTAATTTTTACAAGAGAGAGGGAAGCTTTTTTTATACAACTTAGAATGGCAAACAAGCTGACGGTCCACCTGATGAAAAGTGGTAACCGTCGCCTATAGTCATGTGCAGTATGTGTACCATGGACATAACAGAGTATAATGTTTCGCCCATGATACCCCCCATGCGTTGCCATTCCTGAGGACTCAGGTGTTATTCCTCTGTACCCAGTAATTTCACGCCATATCCCACCCTTCAAACCGAAACACAGTTATGCAAACACAACTGCTTCACGGTTGAAACACGAATGGAACAGCGGTACCCAAGCAACCACTTTTGTACAGTCTCCCTCTGCTTGCTTGGCCAACTCTGTTCTTCTTCAACGGAACATCGAATTAGTGCTCTCTACATGCTTGCACGTAGTTACTGGGTGTTCGTATAATGTATACATATACATCACATATAAGCAGATATTTATTTTTAAACAATACAAACCCACGCGTCCCTTTCACCCCCACTATACAGACGATCTAAATAATGTAATAAGGAATAATAAGGAAAAAATACTAACATTATTATTTACAACGAAGCGCACACTCACTCCATTGAGCAGTACGACCTGCCTGTTTTCTTACGGCTATTTCCTTTTACCGCTACAGGGTGTTGCTTTTGTACGTAAAAAAAATATTATTATAAAGAAGAAAGATTTAATCGTTTGTTTATAATGTTTTGTAACACAAAAACTACTTAATCGATTTTAATATTTTTAACTATATCATCATCATCATCACCATATCAGCCTTTAATTGTCCACTGCTGAACATAAGCCTTCCCTAGGAAGGTTTTCCAGTAGTTGCCATGCCTGGCCGACGGATTGGCAACCGCAGTTAGACTTTAGTGATGTTTTAAGAGGGACGCTGCTGCCCATCCCCCGGCCTCCCTTAGTCGTCTCTTACAACACCCACGAAAAAGTAAGTAGTGGCCGATTGTATGCCGGAACCACACGGCACCTATATAAACAAATATAATGAGCTATATATTTATGTTTAAAAATTCCATATACGCGTACGTATTCGGATCAGATTTCTAGTAATATCTAAAAATTTAAATAATTTACTCCATTTTATCTTTAAACAATTTTATTTAAAACGTAATTAAACCAAGCAGATTAAACATTAATAAAAGCAATCACCCTGTATAGTAGACAAATTGAAAGCAATGAAGTCGAAAGCGTAAGTTCTCAATCATTCAACTTAACGACAATCTAGAAGAGGGGTAGTGGTTACATGGATCAAGGAATAACTTTTCTAATGAATATGGCAATTTTATTTCATGGGGCATTTTATTTATAAATAAAAAGACATATTTTTTATGGACGCCTTCAGAAATTTCATTGGCTAATTGATCTGCAATATCAATTTAAACCCACATGGGTTTTTTTTTATTGAAAATAATGGAATGGTAACCTCGCCTGCGCTAACGGTATACGCTGACGGGGCACCAGTGAAGAATGAGGAGCCCATCTTGAGGAATACATTTTAAATTCAGCAGGATATTTCCGGGAGGGGGGGGGGGGGAGCACATGGAGGTCGACCTAACAGGTTATATTGCGGGGGGAAAGAGATTGTTAGTAATAGAATTTTAGACCCCATTGCTAGCAATATACTCTATCAGGTTGATCTCCACGTGGTTCCCCTTGGAAACCATCGTGTCTAATTCTTTTTGAATTCGTCAGTATGCTCTGACCTACTTCATCGTCACCTATCATCACTCACTGATACCCCGCCAGTATATACCGATAGCGCAGGCGAGGTTGTCATTCCATTATTACCCGTTAAAAAAAAATTACCCTCCACCCATTAAAGCACCCATGAAACCCCATACTAGCAATGGAACTGTTAGTCCACATTAATAACAATCAATCCCTCTTCTTTATCCTGTACTTTCACTGCCATATCACACTCTTCTAGCCGAAGCACAGCCATGCAAACTCAGCTGTTTCACGGCAGACATACGAATGGGACAGAGATACCCAAGCAGACGACTTTTGCACAAAGTCTCTATTTAGTAAATATTTAAATGAACGACTAAAAATAATTTATTGTTCCTCTCAAAGTAAGACAGTAATCTATACTTATAATAAATCTGTAGAGAGGTCAATTCTGTACATGAAATATATTTCCAAAATAACTATCAGGGGGTAATTAGTGGTCGATATTGATGCCAAAAATGCAATCAGTAAAATTTTTATCTATCTGTCTGTCTGTATGTTTGTTATATAGAAACAAAAACAACTCGACGGATTTTAAAGAAACTTGGTACTTCTTCATACTCCTGGACAGGTTATAGTATACTTTTCATCACGCTACGATCAAAAAGAGCAGAGCAGTAAAGGGAAATGTTAAAAATTTCCAACCGTGCGACCCCGGGACGGGCCGCTAGTATAAAATATAGAGCCAAACTAAATACAACAATATTTGACTAAAAATAGGTAACAATGCCACATCCATAACTTTTATTTTAACTCTTCGTTGTATATCCAGAAAGCTATAACAAGTTAATAGTGCAAGAATACGTCGATTGTCGACCCGTCGACTAATGGCCAGTCTTAAACAATTTACAAAGCTCTCTTTTTACAGAATCGTTTTTCCTCGATGTTGTTTTTATTTAAACACTATCCGCTCGCCAGAGGGAGACTTTGTGCAGGCCTACATGGGTACTTCTATCCCATTTGTGTTTCTACCGCCAAGCAGATGTACTTACAACACCTTTATTTGGTTTAGTGTGGGATACGATTGTAAAATTAAAAGATGCTAGTTTTTACCCGCGAAATAAAAAGTATTCTATGTCCGTTTTTCATTCCATTTACTTATTTATTTATTTATTATACTTTAATACACTTAGATAGTGTAAATGGTGGACTTAACACCATATGGTGTTACCTACCAATCGACCGTAGACAGGAATAACAGAAAATATAATTGACGGTGAAACGTAAAAAGCAGTTTTAAATTAAAACAGTAATTTATAAACATATTTTATACATGTTTTATGTAGTAATGTAATATTACTAAAATTAATACCTACATATTTAATAATCGCAAAAATTTAAAAAAAAAAAAATTATACAACTTAGAATGGCAAACAAACTAACAGCCCACCTGATGGAAAGTGGTCACCGTCGCCTACAGACGTGAACAGTACCATGGATATAACAGAGTATACTGTTTCGCCCATGATACCCACCATGCGTTACCATTCCTGAGGACTCAGGTGTTATTCCTCTGTACCTTGTAAATTCACGCCATATCCCACCCTTCAAATCAAAACACAGCCGTGCAAACACAACTGCTTTACGGTTGAAACACGAATGGGACAGATGTACCCAAGCAATCGACTTTTGTACAAAGTCTCCCTCTGGTATTCTATTCTAAAATGGCCACCTTTGGCTTTTATACAGACTTAATCTTTCTGACCACGAATCTATAGATTTACGCACTGTTTCGATCAAGTTCTCCATTAAATATAGAATAACAGATATTTAACATGTTCATTATTAGGCCAATATATATATATATATATATATATATATATATATATATATATATATATATGGATATTGATATCAATATCTATATATTTTAGATATTATATAGATATTACTCAACACCATAACTGTGACTTCTATAGCACTGCTCTTGTCTATAGGCGACATACTTTCCTAATGAGCAGTCAACTCGTATGTCATGCTAGGTATCATAAAAAAAAACGAACAATATTAACAAATACTACAGTATTAATTTATTAATGACTTCAAAGCAAAATCAACGTCAATAGCACTATAGGATCCTTTGTCACCATAACATTTGGTAATAATAAATTTGTATGGCTTTGTACGACGCTTGGACATGAGTTAACAGGTAACACGATAAGCTTTGACTGGTTTCAGGTATTTGTATTATTGTCACGGAATTAGACCCAAATATGCAGTTTGAAGGATAAGCAAACTGAAGTGGTAATGGACTGGTAAAATAGCTCGAAGAATCAATAACCGATGGGGAAAAAAAGTTCTTGAGTGGCGACACTGCACGGGCAACCGCAGTCTAGGACAACCACCCACTAGATGGAGAAACAACCTCAAATGCATTACAGGGACTCAGTGGATGCAGGTGGCTCAGGACCATTCCTTATGTTAGTCTATGTTAGTGGATGGATAACGGATGATATGGATATCATCATCATCATCATCATATCAGCCGTTAACTGACCATTGCTGAACATATGCGCATTGGCAACCGCAGTTAGGCTTTTAGTGATGTTTTAAGCGGGACTCTGGTAAACATCCCTCTACCACTAAGTTTCCTTAGTCACCTGTCATATAAAATACTCGATTGATTTTATTCGATTTTTTTTTACCGTAAAAGTAACCGTCGCCTATAGACATGAGCAGTACCATGGACATAACAGAGTATACTATTTCGCCCATGATACCCCCCATGCGTTTCCATTCTTGAGGACTCAGGTATTGTTCCTCTGTACTCTGTAAATTCACTGCCATATCTCACCCTTCAAACCGAAACATAACTGCTTCACGCTTGAAACACGAATAGGACAGAGGTACTCAAACAAACTCAGACTTTTGTACAAAGTCTCTCACTGGTAAAACGGATAATGGATGGATTTATACATAATGTCAAATGAACAAACCTTACAGGGACTGCATTTCTGATAATATTGATGTAAACGGCGTTGACAATCAGTGCTCAATGTGCCTGTATGTAACGCCTTGTTTACAAGGTTTCGTGTTTTGTTGCAGTGAAACGAATTTGAATACTAACTTGATCGGAATTGAAATATTACCAGAGCAACATGTTCACAAAAAAAATCCCCACCATCCGAAATAGCAACATTATACACTATTACAGATATTTGTTATTTATCTTAACCATTTGCGGGTTTAATTATAACGTTTTTAACTTAAGAGTGACAGTTAAGAATATTGTTAAAGTGTACACTCTGGCATTACTTATAGTTATTACTTACGCAACATTAACTTGTTGCGGTGAGCAGGAAATCTCACAAATATGGTCTCTGATCGAGTACACTACATCGACAATTATAATCGTGATACTAAAAAGCAATGTCCATTCATTTTTTCTGAAACTACGCACGCTCGATACTTGCTTACGAATCAATACGAGATATTATGTTAGAACAAGGACTCGATTATTGCTTATAACAGGTTTTATATGGGTCGTAAGGATAATGTATACGACATTCTATTGTGTATCTCATGTCTGTTACACTTCACTGATAGGATATTTGATCAATCAGTTCTCGCTGCTGGCTCTCGATTCGAATAGAGTGTGGCGATTTGCGATTTACGATGAAATCAGACATCGATTGAAAACGCTCCGTTTGAGGCTCGAAGAAGGGAACACGAGTTATTACTTGTACGTGGAGAATAAGAAGAGTGTAAAAGAGAATAAGATAAGGTTCTGTTTGCAATTGTATGGAAATATCGCGGATACAATAGACATAATGATACCAGAGTTGCATGCTTCGGTAAGTTCGGTATTCATGCTTTTTTTTTTTAATAATTATGATAACAATATTATCAAAAAATTTGATTATTTATTTGTAATGAAATGAAATGAATTTATTTTGCTAGAATGTAGGTAGTTTTAGACGAAAGAGGTTTACATTTCCCATATACATTCTGCCTCTATGTCGGTGTGCAAATTATTAACAATGTAAGGAATTTACATCTATTCTACACTATATTTCTTTTGATTAATCTCTTAAATCAATACATACATAATTTATTACAGTAAACAGAAAATAAAACTTAATAGAAAAGGTACCAATTATATCTTCAGTATAGGTAGTGGTAACCGTCGCCTATACACATGAGCAGTACCATAGACATAACAGAGTATACTGTTTCGCCCATGATACCCCCCATTCGTTGCCATTCCTGAGGACTCAGGTGTTATTCCTCTGTACCTAGTAAATTCACGCCATATCCCACCCTTCAAACCGAAACACAGCCATGCAAACACAACTGCTTCACGGTTGAAACACGAATGGATTGTAGATTTTGAGGTTGAAATAGATTGAATAAGACCAACATTATATTTATAAGACCAACATTAAATAAATTTAAAGTTGGTCTTATTCAATCTACGTTAGCTGAACTTAAACCAGAAATTTTTGAACATCTCTGTAAATTATTGATGCCCATTAATTCATCTCTTTCCGCGTCTAGGGAAAGTAGATAAAGCTTTGTTTGAGAAGTAAGTTCAGGGTACGATAGGGCTGATATACCTGAAGAAGGTAAGAGCCCTTAAAATAATATTAAAAAAAAATACAAATTTTTGTTTTTTTTGGTTTTATTTTCATTAATGTTATAAAAATACTGTAAATTCACTGCTCATATAATAGACCTCCATGGGGGGGGGGGGAGGTATCATGATCGAAACAGTATACTCTGTTATGTCCATGGTACTGTACATTTCCATCAGGTGGACCGTCAGCTTGTTTGCCATTCTAAGTTGCATAAAAATAAAAGAAAAATGGGGGTCCTATTGGGGGTCTCATGAGCGAAACAGTATACTCTGTTATGTCCATATTACTGCTCATGTCTATAGGCGACGGTTACCACTTTCCATCAGGTGGGCCGTCAGCTTGTTTGTCATTCTAAATTGCATAAAAAAAAAAGAAAAATCACTATATATTGTCTCATTGCAATTGCATTGTATAAATAATTAGCACACGCACTTTCACCATAACTAGATCTGATTCGATTGAGTTAAAATTTTAAACAAGTTAAAAATATATATTTATTAATGTGAACAACTAAAGCTGCATATATTGCATTTGCAGCTCTTCGTCAGCATATTCTGCGGCGTACCAAAACTAATCATCAACGTGTATCACGTGCTTTTGATCATTGAAAAAGATGTATGTATTATATTAATATATTATTGTATATAATTAGTCTATTACCCTAAGGTAGTCTTGAAAAGATTGCTCTCAGCAATAAGACCGCCTTACTGTACTTATATAATTGTATCGTTGTGTTTGTAAATTGTCTTGTTTATTTCCTACATTGTATAATGCAAATAAAGTATACTCATTCATTAATTTTAACATTCATTCATTCAAGGAAGAGGATATACCTTATATTACTAATATAATAAAATTGTGATTAGACCATATTTGTGCATGGGAGATATTTAAGAAAAATGTATGAGTCCTTGTCGCGTACAGTAAGAAGCGAATGATGGCAACACCGGATGTGCTCCAGGATTGGTCCGTCTCGTTACGAAAAGGGAACAAAAACTGGCTGTATGTGTCAACGGACGACTTTCAAAATTTCAAGTGGATCAACGCAACGGCTCTTATCTAAAATTGTATTTCTGTAACTATTCGCAATTAAAATCAATGAATTCAAGCTTGTTTATATGAAATTGACCCTTTAACAATCTGTTGAAGACATCAGCACGTACCAGTCCTAAAATCAATACAAGCAAAAATAACATTGTTTTAAGAAACGTCATCTGTCTCTCTGTATTTTTGTTCCTGTATCACACAAAAACTACTAAACCAGATTCAATGCGGTTTTCACAATTGTATTTCTAAAGGTCTAACTTCAAAATTGGTGTATGCTTTACCTTGATACGCCATTTAGGAGTAGTCTGTTTCATTGATTTTCATAAATTTGAAGTCCAGACGTAAAAAGGAGCGTGAAATTAAAAATAATTTCAAATATATACTTTCAGTTGCCCTACGAAACACTCGGGTTCATGCTGATACATATATTTCAAATATCTTTATTCATATTTTCACCGTGCGTGGTGGCTGAACTTTATTTCTACGAAGTGGAGAATATAAGGAGAATTTTGATACACAGATTGATTCGGGAAGAAGGTAAGTGTAAATGATGTTATTTCTCTGAATATTTCATTTCAGCCGTTAACTTTCCACTGCTGAACATAAGCCTTCCCTATAAGGGGATTTTTACAGTAGTTGCCACGCTTGGCAGGCGGGTTGGCAACCGCAGTTAGGCTTTGTAAGATGTTTTAAAAGGGACTCTGATGTCTATCCCTCGCCCTCCCTAAGTCGGCTCTTACTACACCTACAGGAAAGGAGGGGGTGGCCTATTCTATGCCGGGACCACACGGCCATACTATATAATGTTTTTACAAAAATGAAAGTTTGTAAATCTTTAACAAATTTTACAGATTTTGGATGTTTGTATGTTTGTTAGTCAGTCACGCTGAAACGGCTAAATGAATTTGATTAAAATACTACTCGGGTAAGCTATATCCTAACTTAATACATAGGATACTTCATTTGCCGACTCGCGCGAGAAAATCCGCAGGAAAAATCAACTAGGTAATTTTAACGTTTCAACCATGAAATATTTTCTAAATTTCAGGGCAGAACGTAACACAAATTCAATTTTAAAAGTACATGATATAAAGCATTTAAAAATGTTAAAATATCGTTTATTTGGACTTTTATGGTAGGATTTATGACGAATGAAATGTTAAACAGAGCTTCTGTTTACTGGGTCGATATTATGGGGTCTGAAAATTCGAAATTTTATTTCGTGACAAATCCCCTGGCGGAGAGGAAGAGATTGTTAGTAATGGGAGGTTAGTCCCCATTGCTGTCAATATCCCCTATCAGGTCGACCTCCACGTGATTCCCCTGGAAACCATCGTTAACAATTCTTATTGAACTCGTCACGCTGGGCTAACTGACCTGCCTTTTCATCCTCACCTATCATCCCTAACTGGTGCCCCATCAGTTTATACCGATAACGCAGGTGGGGTTACCATTCCAATATTATCCATAAAAAAAAACAGACTACGTAGTCTGACAATTGACCGACCGCAGAGCAAGTTTCAGTTGATATAACATAACAGTATACTCTGTTATGTCCATGGTACTGCTCATGTGTATAGGCGACGGTTAGCATTTTCCATCAGGTGGGCCATCAGCTTGTATGCCATTCTAAGTTGCATAAAAAAGCCTGGTATTGTAAACCTTTCCTCAATATAATATTACTTTTTTTGTACAACTTAGAATGGCAAACAAGCTGACGGCCTACCTGATGGAAAGTGGTAACCGTCGCCTATAGACATGAGCAGTACCATGGACATAACAGAGTATACTGTTTCACCCATGATAACCCCCATGCCTTGCCATTCATGAGGACTCAGGTGTTATTCCTCCGTACACAGTAAATTCACGCCATATCGCACCCATCAAACCGAAATACAGCCATGAAAAGACAACTGCTTTACGGTTGAAACACGAATGGGACAGAGGTACCCAAGCAATCGACTTTTGTACAAAGTCTCCCTCTGGTGATTATATTTTATTACTATTATATTATATGACTATTATATTTTATACTATATTACTATTACTATATATATTATATTACTATTTATTTTTTCAGATGAAAAAATTATCAACGACATACAACTCTTCCTCCATTACACCCGGATAAGGGACTTCCGATACAAGATCTGGCGGATGATCCCGGTCAACTTGTCGTTTCCACTTGAATTTATCAATTTGTGCACCACATACGTCATCGTTATTGTCAATTTTACCCATTTGTATGATTGAATGATGGTTTGTATTTAATACTAACACCGTGAAGCAGTTGTGTTTTTTTTTTTCTTAAATTGCTCCCCCTAATAGGAGGTGCGCCCTGACCGGATATTAAGTTCCAGTTTGGAATTATTTACCAACCTAAGCAGTTGTGTTTGCATGTCTGTGTTTCAGTTTGAAGGGTGGGATATGGCGTGAATTTACAGGGTACAGAGGAATAACACCCGAGTCCTCAGGAATGGTAATGGGGCGTATCATGAACGAAACAGTAGAAACTAGAAGAACTCTGTAGAACTCTGTTGTCCATGGTACTGCTCATGTTTATAAGCGACGGTTACGACTTTCCATCAAGTGGGCCGTCAGATTGTGTGCCATTCTAAGTTGTATAAAAAATACTAACTTTTCACACACTGCTTCGTACGCGTGGACTTTAGAAGTAGAAATATCTAAGAAATATTTTAGATGGAATATCAAGAAAACGCAGTGTGGTCCCAGCAATAGAGTGGGTCATCTCTTCCTTTCCCGTGGCTGTCGTAAGAGGCAACTATAGAATTTAACAGGCGAGGTATGGGCGGAAACTTCTAGCTGGCTTAACTGCGATTGCCAACCTGCCCGCCAAGCGTGGCAACTACTAACAAAATACTCTTATGGAGGAGGCATATACACTACTTCCCACTCGCTACTTCTTATGCCACTGTGTTAGGTTAACTGGAAGAAACCTCTAAGATAAGAGATAAATTCGCTTTTGTTATTGTTATTAACTTCTTTTTATTACTGTATGATTTAGTGCAATATATATATATATATATATATATATATATATATATATATATATATATATATATATATATATATATATATATATATATATGTTCACTTTAGCTGTAATAACTGCATGGCAACATTCTCGATAATTCATAAAAACAATTCTTGTATGTGGCAATTAATAATTTTCATTGGAGGTAGAAAGATAAAAAAAGGTTGTTAGTGTCTGCTCTTAAATACAGAAACAGAACAGTTTGCTCGTTGTTGCTCTTAAAAAATATTTAACAAAGAAAGATTTAATTTCACAATCGTGAGACTTTAATTTTAGAATTTAATATTTTTGTTTCATTAAATAATCTACGCAAAAGACAATCTCTCGTGTCGAGTGAGACATTTTCAAGATTGAAACGTCTATCGGAGGATTCAAGATCGAAACCCTTAGTCCTTATAACATTTACGAGGTAACCTCAGGTAACTTTAACATGCTTTAGGGAACTGAGTGATCTGAGTATGACATAAAAGGAATTTACGCTAATCAAAGGGTAAGTCACTTGAACTAAGTTTGAATCTAGATAGTTTAGTAGTACTTTTAAAACAACTTGTCGGTTTTCGCATTCTCGGACTTGTCGTACATACAGTCCACTTATATTCTCGCATATATATATATATATATATATATATATATATATATATATATATATATATATATATATATATATATATATATATATAAGAATTAATTAAAATATAAATAATAGATTTTAAGTCAGACTCAAAAACAGAACCGTATTCAATTTAGTTTAGTAATTTTTGCGAGATACCGGGACAAACGTACAGACATACAAACAAAAATTCTGTCTGTATTATTGGTAATATAATTGTATATATAGACGATATCATTATATCAGACTTTAAGTGTTCACTGCTGAATATAAGCCTCCCCCGAGGAGGAGGGGTGTTGCCAGTTGCCACGCTTGAAAATAAAAGATATACATGGGTTATATTAAGATAAAAATAATACGAAAGGCCTTAATAAAAACAGTTTAAAATAAAATTACAAATTCAATTCATTACTTCTCAAATAAAACGCTTACTCCTAAATTGTATAAACTTGAATCCACGATAAAAGTTTCCATAGAAATTTCATTGATGAATTGACAGCGTTTGAAGTGGGGAGTTGACGGATCGACTGCACATCGACGTAACGACCGGTGGTACGACCGGTTGTAAACCGGAGGAGTTCGGAATTTCTCAACTCATTGAATTAAAAAAAAAAACTCTTTGATATCTAAACCGCTTATTAGATTACGAGATTCTTAAACTTCCTGTTTAGTTCTTTATTTAAAAATTTACTTTTTTTAAACATCTACGGCTTTGGATGTTTCCTTTTAGCCTATTTATTGTAATAAGTCCCATATCCCATAGGGAGACTCCCTATGGGATTTTTTTTAATTACCTCAGCAAATATTTCTCCAATTCGCAGCAGACATATCACAAAGTCATTTTCTTACATTTATACAGTGTCACACCCTCACGATTGACGTAAAATATGATGGTTTCTTAAACAGTCATTAGTCAGTGTGTTTGTATAGACGACTGTGGGAGGGTGAGAGGCGACGGAGCGAGGACTCTTAATGTTGGGTATTATACAGCTAATGATTGTGTAGTGACTCATTAGATTTAAGTGAACATGCTGAGAAGCCTTGTTTCAAAAATTGTCAGACATACAGTATAAGATGGCTTCATCTATTTTGTCATCGTCATCATCACTACATAGTAAAAAACAAAATCGCTGTCTGTCCGTCCCTAATATAAAATCTTAAATCTTTAAAACTTCGCAACGGATTTATAAGCGGTTTTTTTAATAGATAGGCTTCAAGAGAAAGGTTTACATGTATAATACATGCATAATATTGTAGAGAAACATTGATAAATTTAGAGGTTTCTAATGTGATGTCGTAAATAAACACATTTTATTGCGCTTACATTGCAAACGCTGGCTGAACTTTACAAGATAAATCAAAATAATGTACTACAGTATTGTACACCTTAAAAAGGTCAACAAAAAAGTCCGCGATGTTATGTGTCTATCTCTTAAGGATAACACACAATAATCATTTTTTATCCTTTACATTTTACGGGAAAAATGACTTATTTACAAAGTGATTTTAAGCAATACAACATTAATTTTTATCCAATTAAGTACCTTAAATACGTTGTCCATTTAATATAGATCAATATGGCCCTTACAGCATGTAATTTAAATGTATATTTCCGAAAATATTACAGATTTAAAATGCAAAGAGATAGTGGCATTCTGTAGTAGGTAGGTATATTTAATATCAGCATTGCACCCGTGCGAAACCGGGGCGGGTCGCTAGTATTTAATGAAATACAAAACGCTTTCCAGTTATCGAAATATGCATTCTATTTTAAATATACAGCTCGTACGGTGTTTAAATATAAACTTAAAAATTGGCTATTAAGTAATGGTTTTTATACCATTAATGAATATTTTACTAAAAAAAAAAATGCAGTTGACAACCTATATTAGAGATGCAACTGGTACTTTTGCTGGTACTGGCTTTTTTTATACAACTCAGAATGGCAAACAAGCTGACAACCCACCTGATGGAAAGTGGTAACAGTCGCCTAAAAACTTGAGCAGTACCATGGACATAATAGAATATACTATTTCACCCATGAAATTCCCCATGCGTTGTCATTTCTGAGGACTCAGATGTTATTCCTCTATACCCTGCAAATTCACTGCCATGTCCCACTTTTCAAACCGAAACACAGCCATGGAAACAAAACTGCTTTATGGTTGAAACACAAATAGGACAGAGGTGCCCAAGCAAACGAGTTTTATACAAAGTCTCCTTCTGGTAAAACATAATTTTACTAATACTACTTACAAATAAAGATATCCCATCACAATAAGACAGTCACTTTATATTCATACAACATTGTTTACCCGGCGTCGCTTGAGTGGCGCACTCGATATGTTTCTTTCAAAAATATTACAACGCTCCACCGTCGAGAGCAGCCGAGTCAAACGTCGCCTGTATGCCAAATGTTATTGTGATTTTATCGTAAGAATTTTATATTAGTACCACTACTACGGTATTTTAATTTTACTATTTTTTTTTTTTTATTTATATAATTTTTTTAATACAATATATAATACAATAATAACAGGAAACTAACACAACGCATCTGTAAAATGCAAAGTGAGATGCTGTGATTCAAAGCATCGTACGCCTTCTGAGGCAGACTTCCGGATGAATGAATAAATAAATATATTTACTTTGCAAGAACAATTTACCAATTAATCAATAATACTACATACACGGTCAAATCATTCCTCCAATTTTACATCGAGTCTCGTTAACTGACACAAATCAACTTAGACTAAAGAGAAATAACACCAGCAATACTATCCGGAAGGGATTTTTAGTAATGGGGAGGTTAGTCAGATAATGGGTAGGTTACCAGAGGGAGACTTTGTACTCATTTTTTTAATTATTACATTATTGCTGTATATTTTTATACAATAATTCGAGTACTCTGACACTTCCTTTTGGTTGACTGGGAGAGAATGCTTTAAGCATTAAGTCTGCCATGTACACATATTTGTACTAATGAATAAATAAATAATGTGTAAAAAAAAAAATTTACAAATCATTTATCCAAATGTAAACCCGTAGTAATGGAGTTTTCAATACACAATCTCTTCGCGATCTCGTCAATATTTCAATAGTAAGAAAGTTCCTCGCTCGTATTAAGTGATTAGTCCCATTTGTGAATAACAGCTCTCGAATTGAATTGTTCATTTGGCCCCGTTGCATTTGAATAATTTGAATAATTTATAAGACACAGTTGTAACTTACCAGACATACCATCGCTTCGTGTAATGTTAGCGTTGTTTAATTAGATATAACCTATACGTCTCTATGTACTCAAACGCTATGGCATTTCTGTATGTAGATTGCATAATATAGTTGAACAGGGCCTCCGTGTGTTATTGTTAAGTATGTATGATTATAACATTAACCGGTTACTGTCTACTGTTAAACATTAACCTTCCTTATAAGTTGGGTAGAGGGAATATGCTAGTAGTTGCCACGGTTGGCAGGCGGATTGCCAACCACTATGGTTTTTAATGATGTTTTAAGAGCTATTCCTAGACCATTAACTTTGGTTATCTTAACCGAATTGTATTCGTCAATTAGCCTCTTTGTCGAAGTTTTTTTTTTGATGGGTGAAAATGGTATGGTAACCCCGCCTGCGCTAACGGGATACGCTGGCGGAGCACCAGTTAAGGGTGATCGATGAGAATGAAAACAGGCCAGTTAGCCCATCATGATGAATTCATCAGGAATTAACCATGATAGTTTCCAGGGGGAACCGCGAGGGTGTCGACCTGGTTGGGTATATTGCTAGCAATGGGATTCTCAGTCTCCATTACTAACAATCCCTTTCCCCCCTCTCTGTCGAAGTAGGACTTACCTAGTTGGACAAGTTGTCTCAGGTATTCTTTGTTTCTATAAGAAAGAAAAAGTTATTACTAATTTCTTCGTTACTAAAATTACGTAGTATTATTAAGTCCATCGTGTGCTATTTTTATAATTATATCATCATCATCATCATCATCATCATATTAGCTTTTAACTGTCCACTGATGAACATAAGCCTTCCTCTTAGAAAGTGTTTTGCTAGTAGTTGACACGCTTGGCAGATGGATTGACAACCACAGTTAGGCTTTAGAGATGTTTTAAGAGGGATGCTGCTTATTTCTCGTCCTTACTTAGCATACGATACCCACGGGAAGAGAAGGGGTGGCCTATTCTATGCAGAGACATGGTATAATTGTACACTTTTCTTTATATTAGATAAATAAATCTCTCTCTTTATAGTTTCCTTGAAAAGATTACAACAGTAAATTTATTATAAATATAAATAATTATAAGAAATAATCACAATGAGAAAACAATGGGCGACCTTATCGCTAAGAGCGATCTCTTCCAGGCAACCTTTGGATAGAGAGGAGTAATTATAAACAATTTGTTTGGAGGCACGATGAAAATTTCTGTTAATTCTAAATTAATTATACTAATTATTTATATTACATTAATTAGTTTAAATCATAATTTAATTGATATTTAAAGAATAAAATACAGTAATTTATATGTATCATAATGTACAAAAGACCTTACCTATGACATTACATTTACTGACAAGTTTTATAGAATACATGCAGATTATTAGTACGTATCATATACAGGGTGACAATATATCGGCCGTTTGGATAACAAACCGGCTTTATGATCACCATAACCCCATCGGTATCACCTGTTCCATTCTAGTTTACTACTGGTCGTATTACGAGATAGTTCAGGTCATTACGTAACCAATTTATGCACGCTCATGATAGTTCAGTCGTGTAATAAATCGCTTTAAGTATAAAATTATTAGATAAATATACTTTTCTCAAACATGCTTGGAAATGTGAGCATTATTTTGACAATCTTCTTCGAGATAAATCAAAATTGCCGCACTGGCCAGATACATGCGGGCAGCAGCCGGCAAAAGTAGTATGAAAATCCATATCTGTCGTATTTTGCGGCCAGATTAATTACTATGTAAACTCATATCTGTCCTGTAATTTAAAAATGGAATGATCTTTTACTTCGAAACATAGCTACTAAGAAATTAACTAATAAAAGGTTTTATTTAATTTCGAACTGGCTTGCAAATATCAAGTTGTTTATTGAAAAAAAAAAACAAAGGAACATTATGGCGCGTGAAAAATTATTATTGTTCGTTATTTTTGCATTGATTTTAAAAAGTAAAATTATGTTTTTTTATTTCCGCGCATTGTTTGAGAAAAGTACTATACAAACCTTGGCCGCAACTAGGCATTGATGGACTCACGTATGTGTGCCTCGGCTACGCCTCGGCCCACATTTGCACGTTCGTCCATCAATGCCTCAGTTGCTGGCCGCTGCAGTAATGTATTATAATCCTAGCAATTGTAATCTTTTGGAAGAAATAATAATGAGTATCTATCTATCTATCTAATTATCTTATAATTAGAGCGACTTTAAAATAATAATAATATTATTATTATAGTATTACTTTAAAAGATAGAGTAAGAAACAGTGTGATTAGAGAGAAGTGTGGACTGAAAGACGATCTAGTGACAAAAATCGAAAAAGGAATGTTGCGTTGGTTTGGTCATTTGGAGAGGATGGATGAAAGAAGAATTACGAAAGAGATTTATCGAGCAAGAATGAATGGAGATGTCGGTAGGGGCCGCCCTAGACGGACGTATGTTGACCAAATAGGCGACGTGCTGAAGAAGGGCCAAATTAAAAGTACCCGTAACCGGCGAGCGTATACGACAAGATTGATGAATGTGGAAGAAGCGAAAGAGGTTTGTTTGAATCGAAGCATTTGGCGTTCCATTGTTTCTGCCTACCCTAATGGGAGACAGGCGTGACAGATATGTATGTATGTATGTATTAAATAAAAAAATAAAGATATATTTCGCGTAACATCCTTTGTACAATGTGACCGAATACCTAAATGCCAATATTAAATTATAACATATTATTATTTATTATTTTTAAATGTACCAAATGGGACAATTCTGGTAAGAAAGGCGGAATAATTTATATTATCATCTTATATTTTATTTCAATAAATAAATCCCGTAACAAAATATAAGCGCATCGTTAGCGTGTGTCGTGTATGGACGCCATTAAACCACGAAATGTATGACAATTCAATTTGTGCCCCAATCGTATGGGATTACACGGTAATGGACAAAGAAACCCGACGAGCCTACAAGCGGGGAGACTTGTTTAGTAGCCAATGCTCATAATAGGATATCCACTGTATTTAAAAAAAAACTCTCATTTTTTTTAAAACAGTACATACTTTTTTTTTAATATTATAAAAATGAAAGTAGGTTTGTTTGTTTGTTACCTCTATATGTAAGGGGAAAGGGATTGTGAATAATATGGTATGACAATCCCATTGCTAGAAATATATCTTATCAAGTCGACTTCCACGTGGTTCCCTATAGAAACCATAGTAACTGATTTGTTTTTAAATTTGTCCCGATAGGCCAACAGCTTTCATCGTCATCTATCATCCCTCACTGGTGCTCCGTCAGCGTACACCGATAGCACAGACCGACTTACCATTTCATTTTCAGTCGCTAAAAAATTACCTCTATAACTGAGGTATCATTTTCTACCTTTATCTTCCGATTATATAAATTTTGGTTAGAGTGAGGGAGGGTTTCCCGGAGGAACTGCGTGGAGGTCGACCTGATAGAGTACATTTCTAACGATGGGGCTGTTAGACCCCATTACAAACAATCCCGTTCCTCCCTATCGTATCAGTTAAGAAATACTTACAGCTGCTGCATGTCGATTGCAAAATGTTCTACAATTGGTAAAATATCTATACTCTACGGATTACGTAGCAATTTCGTAGCACCGTAGCACCTTAGTAGCATCACGTATTTTGCTAGTTTTTAATATTTAGCAAGATCTATTTAAATTTAGTAATAATTGCGATTTACCACCATTATAAACTTATTTGTTTCTACCGCAAGACCATTATCATATGAATCATTATCTGTTATATTTATAATAATATCATAGAACTTCATGAATCTTCCATGTTTGTCATTTCCTACAATACATATATTTTCATCTCTGAATATCTGATTCATATTCTGAATTCAAATACTTTCATTTTCATTGTTAATTATCAATCAATCTGTATTTCGTAAATGTATTTTGTAACTGGTATCGACAGTATGCGGTCCCCTAATCAGAACTACCGGAGGGTTTTGTTATAACCACAAGAAAGTATCAAAGCATAAACCGAGGGCAGTAAATTGCACCGGTCGCCGGACAACGCGGAGAATAATAAAAAACTACTTTATGTTGTAAATGTATAGTTATTCAACACGCAATCACTGTACTGTTTTCATTTATTCAATTTATATTTAAACATATTTGTTTAATATTTTAACATATTTATTTATATTTAAACATATATATTTATTTAATATTTAAACATATATATTTATTTAATATTTGAACATATTTATTAAATGTTTAAACATATTTATTATTTAAACATATACATATGTTTATTAGTTGCATAGCTTTGCAAATATTATAATACAAATGTTTACGCAACATTAAATTCAAATTCAAATCATCTTTATTCAAATAGACTTATTTACAAGCACTTTTAAAACATCATTTTTTTTAATCCACTGCATGGTTCAGCAAATTTGATGTCTGCTGAGAGGAGCCAGCAAAAAACTCAACAGTTACTCTTTTAAATCTCTGTTAACATTGTGTGTACTTATTGAAATGTACTATGTCTAATTTATATGGTCATTAAAAAGCCCGTGCATGATCGACTAACACCATGCAGATTTGTCGTTTAAATAATCGTTTAGTGTGTAACAATTTTAAATTTATTCAAAGGTGGAATGGAAAACAAGTTTACGGCCCACCTGATAGTAAATGGTAATCATTACTTAGACACGAATAAGAACACGGACGTCACAGTGTATTATATAATGTTCACAGTTCAAATAAAAAAATGAAAAAAACAAAATTTTAAACAAAAATCAAAATAAATGTAACTAGCACATCTCAACGATCGTAAACTATTCACCGTTTATATAGGGCCGTTAACTCGACCCAATCTGTTTAATTGCTGATGCATTTAATGGGCAATATATGGAATTCTGTGTTTTAGCACTAGGATTTACTAGTTTCCGGTTTTATCCGGTATTCGGCGGATGGTGTAATTAAAATGCCTCCACAATCTATGAAATGAACGGAAAGGTGTAATTGTAATGAAATAGCATTCGGAAAAGAGGAACTTGGTTTTTAATATTATTTATTTATTTATAATTCTTTATTGCACCAGAAATATATAAATATACAATGACAATTGAACAATTCAAGTGAAATACAGTAACATAAATAATACATAAACTAATATAACTATATAAACTATAATAATATATATAATACATAAACATACACATATAAATACATACAAAGCACACACACTAAAATATGACGAATCCAGTCAAAGAATTAAAAAACAATGGAAAAAATTAACTTGAGTAAAAGAAAATGAGATTTGACTTATCCTTTGAACGAAGCTTTAATTATCTATTTAAAGATTTTTTTATATTTAATCCCAGGTGTGTATATAAATTCATTCATACAAACGTCGAACATCCCATAAATCTGTTTCAGCTATAGAAGTGTTTTAATTTTTTGCATCAAATCTACAAATTTAAAGAAAGTGAAAACACTAATAGTTTAAATAGGTTTGTAAGAATTTTTATTTTTTATCAATAAAAAAATAAATCTGTTAAAATGTTCTGTAAGTTACAGGTAGTAAGTCCTTGTTTGTGGAGAGAAGTAAATGAATAAATAAATTCTGGACTAGTAAAAGAAATGAAAGCATAAATGTCTTTAAAATTCCACTGAAATAAGATACTCATAAGCAACCACCTAATTTAGCAAATATCACCTAATATATTATTATTTTTACCCTTTTTCAAAAATACTATAATACCAGAGCGAGACTTTGTACAAAAGTCGTTTACTTGAATACCTCTGTCCCATTCATGTTTCTACCGTGAAGCAGTTGTGTTTGCATGACTGTGTTTCGAATTGGTTTGAATGGTGGGATATAGAAGTGTATTTACAGGGTACAGAGGAATAATACCTGAGTACTCAGGAATGGGGGTATCATGGGCGAAACAGTATACTCTGTTATGTCCATGGTACTGCATGTGTATTTATTGATATGTATTTATTAATATATTTGTTACTATTATGTCTATATATTTTATATGACTAAAATTACAGCACTAAGACCCACCTAGTGCTGGATAGTGATTCACGTAGCTAGTGCACGTAATCACTGTTCACGTACGCTCCTGTACGCTGTGATTAATAGCGCTCCGCTAGTAGCGACCTCTCGGCCAGGTTGAATACACGGTGATTTATCTCTTCTAATACCACTGCAACTAGTACAGGTTTTGATATACAACGTTAGTGTGCACTTAGCGTTTAATAATATCGTTTTAAGTAGGTAGGTACATTAAAAAGTAAAAAAAATATTAAAAAGTAAATGAAAAAATGTCAGAAAATTTTCATCCACTTCTAATTTTTAACAAAGCAGAGAGTCTTTCTTTACTGATAAATATTCAGTGGAATGGAACAATTATGTCAAAATAAATAAAAATGGAAGAAACGTTAAGTAAGGTAAATAAAAGAGACAATCAAAAAAGAAAAAAGAGTTACTGAAAAAATATTAAAGACTTTTTTTTAAATGCATTGCAGAATGTTTGTTGGTACACGCGTTGAACATAAGTAAATACAGCACCATTATATAAATTATTATTATAAAAAAGAAGTATTTGATTTTTTATTTGCAATGGATAATCTAAAAAATACTCATAGATTGTCTACGACAACACGGCACGGGATAATTTTTATCATCATCACGTCCATTATCCATCTACTGCTGGATATAGGCCTCCCACATAGTTGGGGGCGTTTGGCAGTAGTTGTCAAGCTTGGCAAGCGGGTTGATAACCGCAGTTAGGCCTTTAATGATGTTTTAAGAAGGACGTTACTGCCCATCCTTCAACCATAGGCCCACGGGAGTCGCCTTTTACGACGCCCAAGGGAAAGGAAGGGGTGCCTTATTCTATGCCGGTCTCATGGCATGCCTCTCCAAAATTTAATGATTTAAAAATGTACGAGTAAAAATATTTACAAGATTTCGACCAAAGAATATAACACTTCCTTAACCAGACCGCATTTGAAGATTTTTCCTTACAAACTCAAACAGAGCACCACGTCTGTATATGGTCACACACACCGAAGTAAATATTTAGAGGGGCATGCCATGTTAACATAGACACTCCACACTACACCCACACCATTATCAAGTACCATACACTCGCTTATAAAACATTCGCATTACGATTACCGACGCTTCGTTAATCATCATAAAAGCAGTTATTTCTAGATAACGCGGGCGACGTTAATTCGCAGTTAACCGTTAACAACTCGTCGCGTTACGGTTTAAATCTTCTAATGTTGTTGGCGATTAAAATTTCTCAAGTTTACGAGTCATCTAGGATTAATTAAAAATTCTCTATGGTTAACAAAATTTTTTTATTGTTATTACTTTTTTGTTAACAAAAACGTCGACAATATTTTTACCTATTATCATAAGTTCAGAAGGAAATTATAAATATATATATAAAATAATGTAATTTTATGTAAACATTGTAGAAATGAAAAAAGAAATATTGGACGCGGTATTATTATAAAATATGGATGAAATGATGAATGAAGATGAATGTTTGTCATTCTTTTACGCAAAAACAAAATCGGTTAAAAATATATACAAAAAAATCATGAATTGTCATATAAAAAACCGTCCTCTGCGGAACTAAAGCCATCGGGGAGTTTTGCCGGTAGTTGCCACGCTTGGCCGGCATGTTGACAACCGCAGTTAAGGTTTCAGAAATGTTTTAAAAGGGACGTTGCTCCCCATCATTCTACTATTAATTCCTTTAGTCGTCTCTTATGACACCCATGGGTAAGGAAGAGGTGGCTTATTCTATGCTGGGACCACACAGCTGAAACGATCATAACATCACGTTAAAGTATTTTTTAAGTTATTTCTAACAATATTTGTTTTGATTTTATTTGCAACTAGTTATATTTCGCAGCTTCAGGAATCAGTATATAAAGTGTATATGTTCTCAATTCGAATATACATATAGCCTATCCGTGTACCAAATTTCATTCAAATTCATTCAGTAATTTTGCGAGAAAATACCAACAAATATCCATTTATACATCTTCATAATCCTTCCTGTCTATAATTATAAAGAAGACCAGAAGAAAGAACGCTGCTACTTTACACCAGTCTCAAGACGATAAGCTTTACAATCTCATAACACGTAATAGCTACTCAACCGCGTATCACCAAATAACTTTACATTCGACAATTATAATAAAATCCCTTGGCTTCTGTTTATAAATACTTATTCGACGCATCAAACTACAAACTCATTAGCACTAACACGGCGACTCAGAGTTTACGCGCGCGTAAACGTCGCGCTAATCCTGTGCGCGCGTAATACGCATTCATCATAGTGATGTGCCGAACCAGGCTAAGTTCATTACTCACTTGCATACCTAAAAGGTATTCCTTACACAAAAATCGAATACACGAATTCAGATTTCGAGTAACGAATATTATTTACGTGATTATGAAAATTTTTAATATTTCTATTTCATTACTATTTTTTTTTTCTTTAATTAACAAGTAAAAAACTATTAAATGACAAAATTTATTATCTTATCTTTTTTTTTTACAACGCAGGGGGCAAACGGGCATGCGGCTCACCTGATGGTAAGTGACTACCGCCGCCCATGATCACCCACAACACCAGCGGCATTGCAGGTGTGCTGCCGGCCGAATCTTCAGAAATCTATTTAAAAATACTCATGCTATTAACTCGAATATCTGTACAAGTATTCGAACACTAGAGAAATAACCCCTGAGTCCTCAGGAATAGAAACGCATGGGGGGTATCATGGGCGAAACAGTTTACTCTGTTATGTCCATGGTACTGCTCATGTCTATAGGCGACGGTTACCACTTTCTATTAAGTGAGCCGTCAGCTTGTTTGCCATTCTAAGTTGCATAAAAAAAAAACTTATTCGAGTTAACTAACTCGAATTAGGATTCAATTTTTTTACTCAAATACTGGTTTACCGAAAAATATCGAATTAGTACATCACTAGCCAACGATGTTAAAATACGCGTTACGTTATCAAACGACGCGTTAAAGAAATAACTTGCAAGCAATAATGTTACTTTGATAGGTTTAGCTCTGTAATGTGTCGAAAGATAAGGAGGGTAACGTATTAGATGGCAGAAGTAAATGGATTAACAGCTCTTGAATGCTATAAACCAATTCATATTGCATCTAGTATGTACACTGAGTGCAATGACCCCAGTATATTATATATATTACAATAGGTAATTCGTAATAATAATGTATCGTATCACAATCCAATTATCCGCATGTGCAGAAAATATAACAACGTATGCAAGGAGCTTGATATTTTCCAACAATCCTTATAAAGTTACATTAAGGCTGCCAATTTGTTACTTTAAATTTATAGCCGTCATTCTTTTAATGTATATAATATCGAATGTTATGCAGAGCAGTTATTGGAAAGCAAATTTAATGCTGTTTTATCTAATATTTATTTTGCTAATGTATTAATTTGTAATCTGCTAAGTTCTCTTAGTAGCCCCTTAGTAGCTTAGTAGTAAGAATGGGTGGTACTTTCTATGCCGGGACCACACGGCACAGCATTCAATTATCCATATGTAAAAATACATTACATTAATGTTACACTGACATAAAAATAAAAAAAAATATAATATTTTTTTATTAATTAGCATTATAAAGCTGGTTACACATTGTTAGGCATTAAAATTAAATGAGAAATAAAATGGCGGCGTCCGAAATGTTTGGATCAAAGCGCAGATCGCTTTGTGACGGTCACGCGTCGACGCCTCGCCTCACAACTTTGATGATATGCCTATTAAAATTTAATAATTCCTATTCTCTTTGGCAAATGAGAGAGAATTCATCAAAGAGGCGACACTTTTGATGTTTGAAATTAATTTGAGATTTTACTTGTAGATATTCGACTTATAAAATAATATATATTGTTTATGCAAAATGAAGAAAAGAAAGGCACGTGATATATATAATAAATCTACTTCCGGCTTTTCTGGTATATTTTTTTTTTTATTTTTAATAGTAAATGCGAAATAAACCATTTTTTATCTTTTTTTTTACGTTAATTGGAAAGGCAAATTCACAACGGGCTACCTATCTATTGTCTTGGATAATACCATAGACATAATAGAGTATTCTGTGTCTCCCATAATACCATAATACCAATATCATGCGTTGTCATTTTTAAGAACTAAAATGTTATGCTACTGTGCCCTATAATTTCATTACGATACCGTTTCAGACCGAAACACGCCCATTTTATAAATTTAAAATATTTTAAAAAATATTTCTTATTAAATTTATAAAGTTTAAGTATATGTTTTGTCTCACTCTAAAAGACAAAAACTAGTGTTTCAGAAAAAAAATAATATAAATGTACACAACATACATACTCAAGAGTGTCTATACATAGGAATGGGACTTCTTTCGAAGAACTGTACGTAGTATGGTATTTTTTAACTATTTAGGAGTTATACTACATTCCAAAAGGCAGGTCACACTTTTAGTTTCGACAGGTCCTAGCAGTTTAAAATAACTATAGAATAGCATGCAGAAATAACAAGGGAATTTTGTCAACTATCCCATATTTTTTTTTTTATACAACTTAGAATGGCAAATAAGCTAACGGCCCACCTGATGGAAAGTGGTAACCGTCGCCTATAGACATGAGCAGTACCATGGACATAACAGAGTATACTGTTTCGCCCATGATTTAAAGTACAAAATAAGTTTATTCCATATCCAAATAACATCCCCTGAAGGTAGTTAGTTAGTTTCCGAAAATACACAAAGAGAGACGACGCAACGAAGCTAATAAAATTTTTACTTAAAAAAAATACAATGGTTTTATATTACATCAAAGCTTTTCCCGCGTCCAATATGTTTTGGATTTCGTCGAATGGAATACGAAAATTAAATTGTGCCTCCCTCGAGGGATCATTTTAAAGGTCTTCGCATGTCCAGTTTTTTTTTTCTTTTAAAATATCGTGTTACGCGCGTGTGTGCCGGGGTTTATGTTTGTCTTATTATTTTTATTGGTTTATAGTTTCTTGGTGTATGAAACCCTAGGAGTGTCCGAGTATTTCGAATTTTATTTGGAACCCTATTTTTATATTATAATAATAATAAGTGGCAAACAATTTTATTTTTTTCTTTAACAAAAAAGATTGTAATGTTTTTCCATCATTCCTATTGCCTCTCTCTTGAGTTTTTTTTTTTTTTTTTATAAATGATAATATAATAGTAAACCTGCTTGCGCTAACGGTATACGCTGGCGGGGCACCAGTGAGAGATGTCATTTAATAATTGAAATCTAAATTCAGATTAAGATTTACAGGGTACAGAGGAATAACACCTGAATCCTCAGAAATGGCAACGCATGGGGGGTATCATGGGCGAAACAGTATACTCTGTTATGTCCATGGTACTGCTCATGTCTATAGGCGACGCTTACCACTTTCCATCAGGTGGGCCGTCATCTTATTTGCCATTCTAAAAAAAATACAAATCCAAAATGTACCTATTTTATACTGTTTATCAATCAATCAATCAATCAATCAATCATCTTTATTCATATACATCTGTTACAGATACTTATGATACGTCAATCTATAATTATAATAATTACTATAGAAAATAATATTGATTTAAGAAAAAATGCAATAATTACATTTACAATACAATTCACATTAATACAAAATTCAAATCCATGCAGTTTTGTCATTTAAATAGTCATTTAATTTATAATATGCTTTTGTACAGAGAGTCCTTTTTATATATGTCTTAAATTTTCTTTCATTTAATTGTAAAACGTCATCTGGAAGTTTATTATAAAAACGTATACAGTTCCCCATGAAAGATGTACTGACTTTTCTAAGGCGATAACAAGGAACATTCAATTTGTTTTTATTTCTTGTATTGAAATTATGTATGTCACTGTTATTTTTAAAAAGATTTATATTTTTACGTACATACATAATGTTTTCGTATATATATTGCGAGGGAACAGTAAGTATACCTGTTTGCTTAAAATATTCCCTAAGAGATTCCCGAGAAGGCAAATTAAATATTGACCGAACTGCTCTTTTTTGCAGTACAAAGATTGTATCGATGTCAGCAGCCCTCCCCCATAATATAATGCCATATGACATGATACTGTGAAAGTAACTAAAATATACAAGCTTAGCTGTTATTGTATCAGTTAATTGTCGGATTTTTCTAACAGCATAAGCAGCTGAACTCAGCCTGTTGGCTAATTCAAATATATGGGAGCCCCATTGCAACTTATAATCAACTACTATGCCAAGAAAAGTGGTTCTATCTACAAAGTCTAAATCCTGGTGGTCTAATCTAATAGCGGTATTCACTTGCTTAGTATTGGATATGGAAAATCTGATACATTTAGTTTTTTTGAATTAAGTACTAGATTATTTGACGTAAACCATATCAAAACCTTAGACAAAGCAACATTTACATGGTCAAGGTTATGTGTATTTCTATTCACTTTAAACATTAGTGAAGTGTCATCAGCAAATAATACAATATCAGACAAATCTTGAACATGATACGGTAAGTCATTCATGTATACAAGAAAAAGAAAAGGACCCAAAATAGATCCCTGAGGCACACCCATTTCAATATAAGATCCACTAGAATTGACACCGTTTACTTCTACTATTTGAATTCTTGAATTTAAGTAAGATTTTAAGAGATCTAAAGACTTATTTCTAACTCCATAATGTTCAAGCTTCATTAATAAAGTTTTATGATCGACGCAATCGAATGCCTTAGAAAGATCACAAAATACACCAATTACATCTTGTGAATTCTCCCATGCACTGAAAATGCATTGCATTAAATTAATGCCGGCATCAACAGTGCATCGTCCTTTTGTAAATCCATATTGTTGCTTGTGGAGTAAGTCACGTAAATTAAAATGGTCTAACATTTGTAGAAGAATTAATTTTTCGAAAATCTTACTAAATACTGGTAGAATTGAGATTGGCCTAAAGTTAGTAAGGTTTTCCTTATCACCAGACTTAAATAACGGCATTATTTTACTAACTTTCATTAGATCTGGAAACACTCCTTGATCAATACTCTTGTTAAATATTATAGCCAGATGAGGAGCAATTTCATTTATTACAGATTTCATTACCTTTACTGACATACCCCAAATATCTTCCGTATTTTTCAGATTGAGAGAGTTAAAGGCTTTTATTATACAAGAAGAATTTATGTAATGAAACCTAAAATCATAGATACAGGAACTCACAGTGTTTTTTAATAATTGTTTAGCTAAATCAGGTGACGAATTTAATGATTTTGTTGCTTTTAAAGGTATTGTTGAGAAAAAATTTTCGAAAACTTGAGCAACTTGATCATTTTTATCAACGATACCATTTTCAGTTTTCAGCCTATATTTTAACTGACGAGACTTTTTGTTACCTATTTCCGTGTTTATTATGTTCCACGTAGTCTTTATTTTGTCTTTAGATGTTGTAATTTTACGTTTTAAGTGAAGGATCTTAGCAGCGTTACACACTCTTTTAAATATTTTTGAGTAATTTTTCACATATTCAACAAAAATAGGTTCTTGCAAATAGCTCTTGATATCATACAGTTGATACATATTCTCTCTACTTTTTCTAATACCAAACGTAGACCATTCACTAAATTTTGAATTCTTAATCTTTGACTTCTTAATTGGAAAATTATTATCAAAATGAGATTTTACTATATTGAAAAATCGGTCATATAATGTACTAGGATTTATATTATTATCATCATACTTTAAAAAAGGTAGGCTTTCCTTTAATCTATCTCTGAATTTCTGCAATTTATATGCTGTTGTTGGTCTATAGAGTTTATAGGTATCTTCCGTAATTTCATTACATGTAAATGTCACACTTTGTCCGCAATGGTCCGAAGGTAAAGTATTTATGATAGATTTATTTAAAATATTAAAATTACAATATATATTGTCAATACATGTTGCTGTATTACATGTAATTCGCGTCGGTTCTAAGAAGACATGAACTAGACCAAAACTTTTAAACAAACTATTGATTTTTGTCTTCATAGGACTATCAATTAGAAGGTCCACGTTAAAGTCCCCGCATACTAATATAGATTTATTACTTTTAAATGCTAATTTCAGTACATCCTCCATGATGGACTCAAATTTGACGTAGTCTGAGTTTGGGGGTCTATATACACATATAATTATATATTTATCCAACTCTGTACATGAGATTTCAACAACACATTCCTTAGAAAGTGCTACTATATCTTTACGCTCTTTAACTTTAATATTTTTATTTACAAAAATAATAGACCCTCCTCTTATAGAGTTTTGTCTGTTGAATACACTCTGGATTTTATAATTCGGTATGTGAATTGACATGTTTGTCATTTTTAGCCAATGTTCAGTGAGGCATAGAATGTCAATATTAAATTCATTTAAAAATAATTCTATTAGTAATTCTTTGCCAAGAAAGCCTTGAATATTTTGATGAACTAGTTTAAGATGTTTTGGCTTTCTCTTTGTCAGTAAACTAAGTTTAAATAATCATTAGTATAATTACTAAATCCTATACAATTTTTATGTTTAACTGTTATACTATTTATAACAGGACTATGTAATATATTATAAGCTAACAATGTAGCTAACTGTCGTTTGTAAAATTGTGAGAGGTACAATGTACCTTCAGTCAATTTAAAATTATTTACAAATTTATTTGTATCAAAACAATGAATATTTTCAATAAAACAGCTCATGTTATACATTAAAGTATTAAGTCTATAAATTTGTTGGTTCTGATTTCGAGACAATGAAACCGAATAAGGAAAAGTACATATAATAAATTTTTTTATAGTCATATTTGAGACAGATTTAAGAAGATATCTCAAGTCCTTCTGAGAAACACCTATACTATTTCCTATCAAAAATACAATAGTAGTGTGTTTATTGTAATTGTTTTGATTACATAACATTTGTTTTACAATATAATTAAATGGGGCATCGGGTATACAATTATTTACGATTTGTTCTGACATACAATTATTCATAATTAATCCTAAGTTAATTCCTATTCTATCTGAGTACAATACAGTATTACTATTATGTATCTGTCGTCGGGTAAAGTCGTCAGATGATAAATTTGACTGTGTGTGAGTAGCAATTGGTACCATAGGTAAAGAAAGACTATTGGGTTTTGTGGTGCTGCTTGGTTCTTCTTCCACCACTTGTTCCAATATACCACTTGGTTCTCTTGAATTGATTTCAATCAATTCCTTGACCACCACATTATGTTTGTATATTTGAATTTGGGCACTTGTGTATTTGTCACTAATAGACTGCAATGAAGATTCCAACTCCTTTATATGCAGCAATAATTTAGTAGTGTTTGTATCAAACTGTAATTTGTTACTCCAGAATTGATTTTCATAATATTTCAAGTAGTTATCGAATTTTTCCTCAGTTTCTATATCTGTTTTTAAAACACAGTTTTTATATTTTGTCAAATATTTATTACATTTCTTAATTTGTTTACTTATTTTCATATATTTTCTACTTTTTTTTTCTTTGTTAATAAGATATTTCGGTTTTTTCTTCGAAAATATAGATTTTCTAGTCTTGGAAGTATTTTTGCTGCTGTAAAGTGGGTTATCGCATAAGCTGTGGTCCATTAATTCGGCATATAACGTCATAGTTTTTTCAGCTTCTTGGTCACACATTCTACTATTTAATGTATTTATTTCATTATAAGCTTCGGCAAGTTGGCATTCCAACTCATGGATACGGTTTAACGCACTATCGTGAGCATGTCGACACTGGTCAAATGAATCGATAATAGCCTGCAGTTCGTCGCATTTACTTATCGTACTTTGATGTTGGTTGTCCAATTCCACCAATTTTTGTTTTAATATAGTATTTTTCTTTAAAATATTTGTGATTTCCACTTCCCCTTCATCTCGCTCCTGTATTAGCTTTTCACATAGCTCTTTCTTTTCTTTTAACTCAAGTACGGCCTTTTTTAATTTGAGTTCCAAGTCCTTACTGCGAGTTACCATTTTATTCGAAATAAAAAAAAAAAACAACCAAATATAAAAATAAAAATGTTAAAAATATAGGTTTATACATACATATACACATACATATACATACATATATATATATAAACATACACACACACACATACACATACATATACATACACACATAAATCTATTATAGGTACTGGTGAGTTTTTCTTGTCTGCTAAATTCTAATTTTAGTATCTCTAGGCTTTAATTGTGATATAGGTTTCACGTTATTAAATAAGCTTTAACTTAATTTACAAATAAAATAACAGCGCGTGTATTGTTTACACGGCGATTCATTCATGAGTAATAATTGAACAATCACATCAAAAAAAGTAATTATTATCATACAAAGGTTATATATATGAGTTAAATAATAATATTAATTTTCTTTTTAATGAAATATGTATAGAAAAAAAAAAAAAAGTTAGATGATAGTCAAAACTTATGATTTGAGTCAGATTTGAAGCATCGACCATCGGTATAAAGAAAGTTCAATGACGCCACGACACCAATTCAGTTATGAAGTTGTCGGTGAAATATTCAATTACAATCTTCGCTATTTGACAGTTTATTTTCTTGAAATTTTCAGTTACTGAAGGTGATTGAAACAATTAATTATACACTTTAACCATCAACCGTCACTTGCACTTTTTATTAATACTCGTATATACAAAATATTTATTCACAATTCTCTACAATAACACTTGTATTGTTGATTGTAAGTATATATTCATTACATTGTAACTTACTTATTATTATTTATTTATACTTATGTGGTTTAGAATTGTTACGTTATCTTTAAAACGACCAGAATGAACTCAATTTTAACTTTAAGTTTTCTTCAATTTGGATGAACGGTTTTTATCACAAACACGAACACAGGAAATTTAAGTACTAATACACAGTTTAATCGCGTATAATTTAGGTAAATACAGAATTTTCTATTTTTAAGAATAAAAAATACACGAGCTCAATGTTTATCTGTCAGGTGGCGCCACCTATCATTATGTTCACTACATTTAACTCATGATGAGTTTGGGTCCTTTGTTTACATACAGGCAACACAATACAAGAGCTACAGGACTTCCAAACCCTTTGAATTTGGAAAACGCATCGCAGGATTCAACAATAGCTCGTGTCTTCCATGCTTCTACCAATATAAACATCAAAAAGCGGGATAAATCTTATTTTGATAACAGTAAGGTTTCAAATTGAGTAATTTTATAACGTACAACTGAAATTAAAGGGCTGTTCGAAGACAATTAACCTAACAAATCCGAGTGCTTGCAAATGGATTGGATCGCCTTCAAATGTACAATCTCTATTATTCTATCGGAGTCTGAGCATAATATGTTTTGCAAATACATAATTAAATGACGTTTGGACAATGGTAACAATTGTAATTACGAAGATATCGTATTTCTTGTTCTTAGTATATTGAAAAACCGACAGACAGAAAAATCTTACCATGATTTTTTGCGGTCGCCTTTTTCTTTTAAATTCCGCTGCAAATTCCAATTAAGTATCAATGATAGGAATTTAAAAATGTTTTTGAAGCATTTTTTTTTTTAAATCTTTAGGATAAAAAGTGTATTTTGCAAAGGAGATATTTTTGGGCATATGCCTATTTGGGCCATATGCTTGTTTAGTTTGCAGTGTCCAGTGAGAGTCGGTTGTTAATATGGTATGCTAACAATAGGTTAATATATTACCAGAGGGAGACTTCGTACAAAACTCGATTGCTTGGGTACCTCTGTCCCATTCGTGTTTCAACCGTGAAGTAGCTGTGTTTGCATGGCTGTGTTTCGGTTTGAAGGGTGGGATATGGCGTAAATTTACTGGGTACAGAGGAATAACACCTACCTAGTTATTACCAACAATAATAGCGTACCTTGCAGCCGAATAGCAGTAATCCAATGTGACAATAATACTACGTTGCTTGCCAGTTCTTTTATCTACGAAACTCCAGTTTCATACAGTAATATCCGAAAGATAGTTTTATTATGCCCGTTAAAGTCTTATCTCGACTTCTTATACTGTTACTTTCATTTAAGTTTCCTTTCCGAGAATATTGTTTTGTACAATACATTTTTATTGTTTTTTTTTTTTTTTATAGATTACTGTTTTAGTTAGATTCGTCGTTGCGAAATCCGTGATTTGGTTATCTCGTAGAAATTTCGAGATACATTTTTTTTTAATGGATGATAATGGAATGATAACCTCGCCTGTGCTATCGGTATACACTGGCGGAGTACCGATGAGAGTTTTTTTTTATACAACTTAAAATGGCAAACAAGCTGACGGCCCACCTGATGGAAAGTGGTAACCGTCGCCTATAGACATGAGCAGTACCATGGACATAACCGAGTATACTGTTTCGCCCATGATACCCCCCATGCGTTGCCATTCCTGAGGACTCAGGTGTTATTCCTCTGTACCCAGTAAATTTACGCCATATCCCACCCTTTAAACTGAAACATAGCAAACATAATTTCTTCACGGTAGAAAAACGAATGGGACAGAGGTACCCAAGCAATCGACTTTTGTACAAAGTCTCCTTCTGGTGAGCTGGTCTCCCTCCCATTGGTAACCGCAGTCAGACATTAGAGATGTTTCAAGTGGTACGCTACTGTCCATCCTTCACCCTTCCAAAGTCGGCCTTTACGACTCCCAAATGAAAAGAGTGGCATATTCTATGCCGGGACCACACGGCCATCTTATCTTGCAGAATCTCAGGTATTATCGTGCAGAAGTCTATATCACTGGTGCTTAAAGATGGGTGATATCCGATATCTATATATTTCCTTCTGGACGCTGATGATCATCATTGCGACATCGCCCATACCAGTCGAATTCATGGGGTCAAAGAGCCCCATTACTAGCAATATACCCTGTCAGGTCGACCTCCACGCATGGTTCCCCCTGCAAACTATCGTGGCTAATTCTGGTTGAATTCGTCAGGTAGGGCTAACTGACCTACTTCATCCTCACCTATCATCTCTCACTGGTGCCCCGCCGGTGTATACCGATAGCGCGGGTGGGGCTACTATTCCATTATCATCCATTAAAAAAAAACTGACCTGCTTTCATTCTCATTAGTCATCTATCACTGGTGACCCGCCATTGTATACCGGGGTTACCATACCATTATCGGCCATTAAAAAAACTACACTGTAACTAGATCCATGTATACTGTAATTATGCTAAGTGCATCTGTATCTTGAACAAAAACGGGTGATTAATAGCATCCAAGGTAGCTATCAGTCTAGACCGGGAATGGATCGAGACCGTTAGCTAAATAGCGCAGTGATTCGGCAATTTCGAAACCGGCTGCATTGTTGAGTCATATTATAAATCTTTATTGTAGAAATTGCTGTGTACCATGGCTTTGTCTGCATGTATTAGTATATTAAGTTGTCTTTATGTAACTTAGAATGGTAAAAAAGCTGACAGCCTACCTGATGGAAAGTGGTAACCGTCATCTATAGACATGAGGAGTACCATGGATATAACAGAGTATACTATGTCGCCTAAATACCTCTCATAGGTAGGAAAGGGATTGTTTGCAATGGAGTCCGATAGCCCATTGCTAGTAATACGCCCTATTATTGTCGGCCTCCACGTAGTTCCCCCTGGAAGCCATCGTGAACAATTCTTGTTGAATTCATCACGATGGACTAACTGACCTGCTTCATCCTCACCCATCATCCTTCACTGGTGCCCCGCTGGTGTATACCGATAGCGCAGGTGGAGTTACCATTCCATTATCAACCATTAAAAAAAATACCTCTCATGCGTTGTTCTCACACTTCTTGTAAAGCATTTTTTTTTTGTATTTACATAATTTTCATGTAGTCGCAATAAACACAATTGTTGCATGGCTCTAATTGACACAGCCATACAAACAATGTTATTTACTAACAGGAATGTAAGTGGGACAGATGTATGCAAGCGACAACAGTGCAATCTCTCTCTATTACACAATTTGATACAATTTTTTAAACGAACTTACAGTAGAGACTCCACGCTGGCACTGTCAAATTTATTCATACAGTGAATTTGTAAATTTACAATACACAGACTGAATTTAATTTTTAAAATGCTACTATGTCGGGAGGGAACGATAAAAAATATAAAAATAAAGGCTCGCACACACACCGGGCACGGGACAGCATAGAAATCAGCTTCACAGTACAGTATTGTACAGTATAGAGTATGGCAATTGAATAAGTGCGTTTTGCTCGTGCCTCCGTAAACAGTATGTAAACGACGCGACTACAATCCAGTCGGTCCGTTTGTTTGCTTTTGGCAGAGGATTGGGTTGGAAACACACGGGTTGTTATTCGACCAAGCACCATAAAGATTGTGCACAGGAAAAATAAACACATTCTTTTATTAAAGCACAAGATGTGGCCACTCCATCCTATGTACTAGTAAATGCAAAGACACACACCTCTCCTTTCTATAATAAATATATATAATAGTATTAGAAATTAAAACCTTATGGAACCTCAAATATTTTGCATTAAGTTTTCTTTTGTTGGTTCATTAATTTTCTTTTTTTTTTTTCTTGTTTAGTTATGTATTATTATTATTTCATGTCAAATATATTTTAACTTTCGAGCACCTAACTGATAAAATTGTATAAGAACCGGATTGTAAATGGCAATAAATATGGACTAACTTAATTAGCCATTCACCGACTAGACTACTACGGTACAGGCCTGCGAGCCTAGTGTAGTAATCACTGTATAATAAATTGTGTACCTGCTCTTTAGTTAAAATAAAGTTATTATATTATTATTATTATAAAGACGACATGTTCCATGAATACGACCAATTTTAAAGAGAATTGTTAGTAATAAGAGATAGCAATCCAATTGTTAGCAATATACTTTATCAGGTCGACCTCCACGCGGTTCTCCCTGCAAAACCATCGTAATGAACTCTTGAGGAATTCTTCACGATGGACCAACTGACCTACCTCATCCTCACCTATCAACCCTCTATGGTGTGGGCCAACGCATATCAATAACACAGGCGAAGTTACCATTCCATTATCATCCGTTAAAGATCTTAAAGAGAATGTTCCAGTCTCAACGGTTAATCTCACTATACCGGTTCACTAAGGAATTTTTCACGATACGTTTGAAGGATCCAAAATTATAGGACTAAGGTAACATGACAAAAGCTATTCCACTTTTTTAATTTATATAATAATATTGGATAATTGGGTATATTTTAATCGCATTATGCTATATATTTTCTTTTATTCTTCACTAACTGATCGCATTAATATCTATTTGCCAATAACTTTCTTTGACAGTTTTGTCTACGAAATTCTGAATGAGCCTCTTTTCCCTTCCCGTAGGTAACACCTGAGTCCTCAGGAATGGCAATGCATAGGGAGGTATCATGTGCGAAACAGTATACTCTGTTATGTCCATGGTACTGCTCATGTCTATAGGCGACGGTCACCACTTTTCATCAGGTGACGACTAAGGAAATTTAATAGTCGAGAAATGGGCAACAGCGTTCCTTTTAAAACGACACCAAAGCCTAATTGTGATTATCACACCTCCTGCCAAACGTGGCAACTACTGGAAAAATCTTCTAAAAGAAAGACTTAGGTTCAGCAGTGGATAGTTAACAACTGATAAGATGATGAAAGACAAGATACGCAACTAATTATAGATTTTCACTAATAAAAACAAGATTAATTTAATAAATTAATTGCTTGACATAATTTAACGCTGTATGTGCCCAATAATAGATTCATCTGTATTCAACAAAGTTTTTTCTTTTACTTTCTTTCGGTGCGATTGGGGATAAAATCGTTTGCAGTGTATTGTTTCGAGTCTTGATTTTGAATTTCATTAGTCGTGCAATGTCGGTCTACGAGTAGTATCTATGAAATTACTTCTTGTTATTCATGAAATGTTTTGACGAAATTGAATTTGAAACGTACCGAGTTTCTTATTGCCCAGTGCAGTGCCAGGTCCCGATAAATTCCATTATTCTTTCGTAAGCGAAAATTTTTCATAATATTTTATAATATGTCTAAGAAAAAGGGATTGTTAGTAATAAGGATCAAACAGCCACGTTGCTAGCAATATACCCTTTCAGATTGACCTCTGACGCGGTTCCTCATGGAACGTATATTAGTAAATTCTTTATGAATTCATCGCTATGAACCAACTGGCCTGCTTTAATCCTCACTTATCATCTCTCGCTGGTGAAGATTTTTTCAATAGTTGCCATGTTTGGCAGGAGGTGTGATAATCGCAATTGGGCTTTTGTGTCGTTTTAAAAGGACCGCTGTTGCCCGTATACTGTTAACGTAGCTAGGGTTGCCATTTCATTATCATTCCATAATAAAAGTATAATAATACCTTCTGTTTTTAAAATATATTAGTATTTACACGTGACTTCGTTTGATGGCCGGGATATGTTCTCTAACGGAGATTAAAGTAGTCTATTATTATTTATTTGTTTAAGAAACACCAACAGCATATTGCATTATAACATATAGGTATAACAAACATTAAATATAATACAATATTAATGCACATGCCTATTATAGGTATTCACAGCATTCACTTTAACATAATTATACAGTGCGAGACAATGAAGTAAATAATAAAAACAAACATGTAACCTAAGTTGTGAGCAATATCAGAAAATACGATTATGAGTGAATTGAATTAAAAAATATATATATTATGATAATTAGAGTTAATTTTCATAAGATTGTTAGATAGATAGATAGATAGATAGATCGTTTATTTGTTTGTTACTAATCACACACAACATGTACATAAGAATAGATAATACATAAAACAACATAAGATTTATAAAATTGTGTTATTATGTGTGATCTGCAGCAATACAAAAAGGTCGAAGCTCAGCGTGTAACATTGTTCAAGGAACAAGTTGTTGTAAAAAGTGCTTCAGCAATTTATTCCTGTAGGAATTCGAACTATCATACACTATATCAATTTCAGGTAATTTGGCATAAATTTCATTGTATGACGCACTAATCCTGGCCAGAGGTTCTTTTTCTCCTCAATATTAATTGATGTCCGTGGAAGGTTTTAATGAAGAGAGAAATTGAAAAATTGTAAAAGCATATTTTTTATAATAAACGTGTTTTTTTTTTCTTTATTAAAAGTTAACACACATGGCACCCTACTCAGTCAGCCGTGAAAAGACACTAGTTTAATACATCTAGTGGCAACACTGAAAAATCCACCTTCCGGTATTATGTACGGGGAAAATGTTTTAAACATTAGGGTGATATTGGAAAACATTTTGTTTGGCTGACATGATTGATCGGATCGTTTCATAGTGTTGGGGGATTCATCTATTATTTGATAATACAGTGAACGGTCTATCTATATAATCTCATTTGAACCAATTTTAATAAAAAAAAAAATGTTATTAGGAAAAGTTGCTTATAGGGAAAAGAGGGGTATAAAAATACTTACCGTCTGGAATAGTATATTACTGCAGCGGCCAACAACTGAGGTACTCATGGACGAATGTGCAAATGTGGGCCGAGGCGCAGCCGAGGCACACATACGTGAGTCCATCAATGCCTAGTTGTGGCCAAGGCTTGTATAGTACTTTTCTCAAACAATGCGCAGAAATCAAAAACAAAATTTTACTTTTTACGTTTAATGACGAATAACGAATAGGTAATAATAATTTTTCCCGCGCCATAATGTTCCTTTGTTTTTTTTCAATAAACTGCTTTTTAATTGCAAGCCAGTTCGAAATTTAAATAAAACCTTTTATTAGTTACTTCCTTTGGTAACCATATTTCGAAGTAAAAGGTCATTCCATTTTTAAATTACAGGACAGATATGAGTTTACATAGTAATTTATCTGGCCTCAAAACACGACAGAAATGGATTTTCATACAACTTTTGCCGGCCGCTGCCCGCATGTATCTGGCCAGTACGGCAATTTTGATTTATCTCGAAGAAGATTGTCAAAATAATGCTCACATTCTAACCATGTTTGAGAAAAATATTTATACTTATTTCTTTTACTAGCTAAGCTGAGTAAAATAAATAAAATATAAAAAATGTTGCTTATAAAGAGGTTGCTTATATAGAGCGTTCACTGTATTAAAATTTTTATAATACATAATAGTAGGTACTTGAATTAAACGAATGAAACTTAACTGTACAGCGTCCCTCTTAAAACGTCACCAAAGGTAAACTGCGGTTACCAATTCGCCTGCTAAGCGTGACAACAACTGTCAAAACCGCCTTTTTATTGGGGAGGCCTATATTCAGGAGTATAATTATATATACATGGTGTTAAATATAACACCATTACAATGGCGAGCAGTATATTACAGTATGCTAATTGTTACGGGCTAATGACGTGATCATTCGGACGGAATCTATTAGTTGCCGAGTCATTACCGTGTTTATACAACATGTATTTATAGATTCAATAATTGCAATACAGCTATCGACTTGGTATGTGCTATGTAATTGTATATAATACATGGAAACGACCTAATTGAGTAGATAATACAATTATCATCCAATTTGTAAGATTGTTTCCTGATTCGTAATTAGAATGGACTAGATATGGAAATTATTGATACATTTAACATGTTATAATTGAATGAAATTATGTTTGTTATTTGAAATAATATCACCTGTGATAAATCACAAAAAGTTATTTAGTGATATTTGTAAAAAAAAAATGTAAAAAAAATTACTTAGGTAAAATGTAATTAGGTACTCTTCTTGCTATTATTTGCTATTGATTGATACATACAGATAGAGCTCACAGAAATTTTATCATAATCGGCTCAGTAATATAATATATAAATAAAAATAACTAATTTTACCACAATTGAAGACGGTTTTAGTGTGAAACACAATCTTAAATTACATTATATATTCAAAATTAAATAAAATAAAATGGAGAAAGATATTTAATTTATTTATTTCTTATTGCATTCCATAATGTAATTAATAGATAACATTTTAACTTCAATTATGCTATTGATTGATAGCAAGTACGAGAGAGAGGACAACACATTTTTTATCATAATAGTCTAATATAATTTTACAATATTAAATTGAAATTGTATCACGATAGGTACGTATTGTCTTCTTATTATTATTATATATTATTTATTTATTAAATTTTAATTGTTTAATTTAAATTTTTATTTAAAATTTTTATAGCCTAAATTTTTTATAATACTTCTTTATTGTTATTTTTTTAATAAACTCTTTTGTAATTACGAGAGTAGGAAAATAAATAAATAAATATATATTACTTATTCTTTAGCAGTCGAATAAAAAAGCTACGAATAAAAAACTATACGAATTTATAACAAAAAAAAAAACAAATACCCAAATTCATCGCCTTTCACAGCGGTCACCGCGAGCAATAAATCCTCTTTCGGGCATCCATCGTAAGTAGACAAATAAGTAGCTTATTTAAACCCCGCGTACACAAAACGTGGACCTTTTTAAAATGAATACGAGCCACTTTCTATTTCATAACAAATCGTATCAAATCCCTTGATAATATTAAACCGTTGAGCTGCCAATCGAGAATCAATCGTGTACATTTAAGATAGAGTCGAAATTCTAATGCCGGATTATTTTTAAGCTATTTTCATAATATTTATTTGTCAACATGCCAAAATAGCCCTTTGATTTCTATAGATGGTGTCCCTTCTTCATGCCAGAATACTTTCTGTGAAGGGAATAAAAAAGGGTGACACAAAATATCAATTTCGTTAAATTCTACTTTCAGGTTAAGCCGAACGGTTGTCTATGGTAACAGTCTATTGACATTTTTATAATGATTTTAAAGGATTTTTAACAATAATAAATATCTGGCAATACATCATAACTCATAAATGGCGACCCCGTACGAGTAAACGCAGTGTGGAATGATCCCCCACTAGATGGAGTGACGATCTGAAATGCATTGCAGGGAGTCAGTGGATACAGGTAGCTCGGGACCGTTCTTTAAGGCAGTCTATGGGGGAGTCTTATGTCTAGCAGTAAATAAATAATAAATATATACGGACAAATCACACAGATTGAGCTAGCCCCAAAGTAAGTTCGAGACTTGTGTTATGGGATACTAACTGGTACTATATTTATAATAGATACATATATAGATAATCAATCAGGAAAAGATCGACATTCCACGTCGCAGGCAGGCGTGTTTGCGCCACGGAGGACGACAAAAGTGGACAGATAATGGCTGAAATAATAATGATGATGACATTATAACTCGACTTTTGCCATTTACATACGAGTACACTAGATTTTAATTCAAACCTTACAGAATACAATAGTAACAAACGCCCTTAATTTGTTATAGCAGTTTCTACTTGATATTGAAATAAATATACAGACAGATATAGTTTTTTTTTTTTTTATATTCTTGTTTCGACATCTATCGGTGGTATTAAGTCTCACATACTTTTTTTTAATATTTCCAAAACGTATCCACAAACATGTAAAGGGTAGGCAACGCACAAGCAACTCCTCACGTACTGCAGGCGTTTATGGGCGACGGTAGCCGCTTACCATCAGGTGGGCCGTCTGTTTCGTTTGCCTCACCAATAAATAATAAAAAGAAGGGGTGGGGTGGCCCATTCTATGGCGGGACTACACAGCATTATTTCTTGTACACAACACTATTATTCCTTCTGTCGATTTAACAAATTGTTTTGTTTCGTACGAAACCTTATTACATTTGTGTTTTCTTCAGTCCAACGTAGTTTCTCTCTCAAATATTTATAAATCAGTCGTCCGGGTATAAATCTGCAATGCAGTTTGTGTTAAGTGAAAATCCAGACTTATTTAGTCCACTGTATATTTTGTTCACGTATAATGCTGGGGAATTCACTCCCACAGGAGAGATTCAATGGAACGTGACAGTTCGCAAAGAGAAATTAGTTCCTGATTCAGTACTTTTATTTCACTTAGAAATATTTATTCAAACAATATATTATATTGATTGTGTTACGTATATATTTTGTTATACAGTTAATTATTTGATATTTTCCAAATGAAGTATTATATATTTATGTGTGTATTTATTATATATATATATTTATTTATATACATAACATTTATGTCTTGCACTATTACTGCCCACTCACTACTTCCTATGCCACTGTGTTAGGTTGACTGGAAGAAATCTCTTTTAGAGATAAGTTCGCCTTTGCTAATACATTAACTTATTGTTGTTACTGTATATTTTAGCAATAAATTATATATATATATGTAGCTTATAGGGGAAATTATAGGGATAATATAGGGAAGGTATAGCTACTTTGACAATTAGCTGACAAAAAGCCGTTTTTGAGACTTGATGCTTTATCTATATAATCTAATATATATATATATATATATATATATATATATATATATATATTAATGAGCGATAAATTTCCTGTATCCTTGGCCAAATATTATTTCACAATCCTCGATTATTGAAATATTTCCAATTCTACAAACGTTTTTAATAATCCATCAAATACTACAAAAAAAATAAAAATAAAAATTGTTTGAATCGAAGTATTTGGCGTTCCATTGTTTCTGCCTACCCTAATGGGAAACAAGCGTGACATACATGTATGTATGTATGTAGTAAATTCCAAATTAAAAAAAAATATTCAAATAAACACTGTATTTATAAATAATTGAATAAGCTTCAAATTACGATAGTACAGTTAGGATCAGAATTAAAGTCGCACGTGTAAAACCTAGAAATTCAATTTGAAAACAGAACGTCGGAAGAGAACAAAGGAGCGCCCGCCGTCAACAGCATTTCCTTTTGAAAATGGAATGCGGCGATCCGCGACCGTGTCCAATGACCGCCCGTCTGCAATGGAACGATTTTAAAAAATATACATGTACAGAGAAAAGGGAATTAGATTTTTTCATTACATTGTACGCTAAGTTGACTTAATTAATTTGTTTTTTTTTTTTTATTTCAAGATACCTCTAACAGATATTTTAAAAAATCAGTACAAATTTTAAGCCCAGGTATATCTAAATAGACTAATATAATTGATAAATAAATAGATAGATGTAAACAAAACAGTACATAAAGTAATGAAATAAATTATTTTACTGAACTGCCGCAACATAGGTTATATTCAAGTTATATATTAATTAACCTGACTTTATGGACACTCATTGTTATAGTTTCTTCCATACATACACTTACATTGCTCACATGTACCCACTTTAACTTGCCTACTTTGCATTAGATTTATAATCATCGTTTATATAATTAAAATCCATTATTCACTATATTTATAAGAGACTTAGCATAAAATTATTTTTTAAGAGCTGTATATTTTTGTAATAAATAAATAAATAAACTATTTAGGTGTTATCTTGAAAAAGTCCATAACAATGGTTATTTGAGTAGAATTATTTTGTTTAATTCCGCTACAATTGTCATTTTTTTGATCCAATAATATAATGAGATAAAACATTACAATACTAGCTTTTACCTGCAACGTCGTCTATGTTATCAGAATACGTTTACTCATTGCGATAAAAATGGCCTTTCCTTCTTCATTCCATCCAATACGCCAACACCAAATTTCATAGTGATTGGTCCAGTCGCTAATACGATTAGCATCTTAACACCCTGAAATGACGTCAATGTCAGCTAGAGTGGTGTACAATATTTGGAAATTTAAAAAAAAAGAAACTAAACAAACTTATATTAATTACATTATATTTAATCGGTTTTTTACATAAATATATACTTATTTATTTACTTACACATACATACACACACATATACATATAATATATCTACACATATAGATAAATAAATATAGTTCAAAAAGACAGAAGTAAAGATTAATTCTCGTGTCATAAGATTGTCGTCAAGAGGGGAAAAAAAAACAAAAACAGAAAAATCTTAATAGCCGAGCGGCCGGCAAACATCAAACGCTAATAATTGCAATATTTCAAAGTCTTACTTACAAAAGGAAACAATAAGTTTAGGAGAGTGCATGAAAATGACTCGCGGCCATTTTTCCCCGGCTAAAAGAAGGGTTAAACACTTAACCCCTTTGGCGTCGACGTTAATTAATGTGCGCATTTGAAAGATTTTTTCCATTTGATAAAATACAAATTCTTTGATCTGACTGTACCGATTCGAAACTAATGAATGTTGGTTATTGGATTTTTTCTTTGTCTTAAAAATCAAAGGTCCTTTATTGATATTGAACATTATTAAGGATTTAATACAAATGAAATCTTGAAAATTATGAAAATGGTTTAAAATTAAAATAAAAAATTTTGTTTCACAAAAAAAAAACCACTTCAATTGTGACAAAACTGGTTATATCGATATAAAAACTAAACTTTTGAATCGATTTTGATAAAATTTCTGTTAGACTAAACTGTAAGTATATCTTTACAGACAGGAAAAAAATTTCCAAATCGGTATAGTAATGACGAAGTTATGTGGCAACAAACATAAAAAAAAATATAATCGAAATGAGTACCTTCTACTTTTTGAGGTCAGTTACAAAAAGTTCCCTATTGCTGTAACCCTAACCCAGCCGGCGATGAGTTAATCACAGGTTTGGTGCAATTTGGTTTATGGCTCGCCAATGCCATCTATCCGTGTTATTTACAACAGCACTGCGACGCGCGACGACTGCATTGTGGTTTGTGAATTGATACGATTTCGAGCGAAATTAATTGCATTCCAATCCACTTTTTAATTCATTCGTTTTAAACTTTAATAACCAATCTCAGATTATATAGATGGAGCATCGAGTCTATAAAATGGGTCAACATTTTGTCACTTAATTGTCAAATTAGCTGACAAATTTTTTATCAGTGTTCTATATACTTACGCATACAATGTATCTATATTTAATTATTTAATAAATAAAATAAGTTTTTACGCAATAGATACAAATATTATAAAACAAAATAAATGTAGAAGTTATCAAGGAAACACTCGTAACTATAACTCACTACAAATCACGCATAATTGTAAGAAATGCTGACCTGCTTTTCTCGAAGCATTGGTATGGAAACTCTATCTACATATATAATCTAAGCAACCAATTAAACTCATTAATTCTCAGTATTAGTTTAAGTTTAATTCTATTTGTTTAATTTAATTAATTAATTTTAATTATTTTTCTCAATCGATTGCTAATAAAACAATTCTCGATTGTTTAGATTTTTCATGTACGTTATACAATTAAATTGCCAATTCGGAACAAATTTTATTTTAATATGTATATTATTATAGTCTTCAACCTATATTTCCTGTATTTCCATTATATATATATATATATATATATATATATATATATATATATATATATATATATATATATATATATATATATATATAATATGAGACGAAAGATAATTGTGAGAGAATGACATCTAAATTAGACAACAACTGCCTGTCTCTTAGATCACCAAGACCCCTTCTCAAAAATAATATCAATAATAATAAGAAATAAAATAAATTACAATAATTAAAACTGATGACTGATTGACTGATACCGATTATAAATAGTCTTTATTCAAATAGATTTATTTACAAGCTCTTTTCTCCTGATTTAATCCAGATTTTTTATGGTTATATTACTGTATAACTGTATTAAATACATAACTATACAAATAAATGAATTCTGATTGTTATGGAATTAATTTGTATGGGATACTTGTTAATCATCGCCACTCAATATCATTTAATTGACAGCTCAAGTGGCTAGTGAAGATGTGTCGAGTCATCTAATACGTACAGGTTGATACTAAATTGAGTGGATTTATATTCTAAGATAGACTTAACTGTTGTAATCCTTATTAATATTGTAAAGTGAGTTTGTATGTGACCTCTGAGTGCCTTAACGGGTTAAACAATCACTATGAAATTGGTATATACATATATAAGATGGAAAACTATGTGTGTTGTCGCCGTGTGGTCCCGGCATAGAATAAGCCACCCCTTCCTTTCCCGTAGGTGTCGTAAGAGGCGACTAAGGGAGGGCAAGGATGGGCAGCAGGGTCCCTGTTAAAACATCTCTATAAGCGTAACTGCGATCGCCAATCCGCCTGCCTAACGTGGCAAATACTGGCAAAACTCCCCTTATGGAGAAGGCTTATATCCAGCAGTGGACAGTTGACGGCTGAAATGACAAATATATCCATAATTAGCGGCCCGTCCCGGCTTCGCACGAGTGGACATTTTTACAACATTTAAAGTGGTTATTGTGACATAACGACAATAGTTGCACATATAATATCGCGAAGTTTTTTGTAGTTATTGATATTTTTTTCAATATTGTAGAACTTCCTTTTTTTCTATCACCGATAGTTTCCGCAGCGCACGCGACGAAAGATATTTTATAGCATTTTTACACCTTGAGTTACGTTACTAAAGTTTAAGTAAGGACCTCTAATCTTTTCTAGCAATAAATATAGCCTATGTTACTCAGGGTGAATGTAGCTTTCTAATGGTGAAAGAATTTTTGAAATCGGCAAAGTAATTTTCGAGTTTATTTATTACAAACATACATACACACAAATATACAAATCTTTCCGCTTTATAATATTAGTATAGATGTAAATTGGACCAATATATATATATGTAGATATTGTAACTATAATATATAGATATCACTACGTATTACGCCAGATATCAGAGGGAGACCTTGTACAAAAGTCGATTGCTCGGGTACCTCTGTCCCATTCGTGTTTCAACCGTGAAGCAGTTGTGTTTGCATGGCTGTGTTTCGGTTTGAAGGGTGGGATATGGCGTGAATTTACAGGGTACAGAGGAATAACACCTGAGTTCTCAGCAATGGCAACGCATAGGGGGTATTATGGGCGAAACAGTATACTCTGTAATGTCCATGGCACTGCTCATGTCTATAGGCGACGGTTACCACTTTCCAACAGGTGGGTCGTCAGCTTATTTGCCATTCTAAGTTGTATAAAAAAAAAATATTTATTTAATCTTTATTAACCACATTTCTGCATTATGGTATTACCCACCTCTAGTTTAGTTCTTTTTCAAAATAAACTGAGTATGATCAATCAGAATAATGTAACCGCCACTCTACACCCTGTATACGGGTTTACCTCACCACCTGTCAACGGCGTAGTCATTAATCATTGATACCGAGCTAGACCTCGTCTAGGTATCAAAATATAACACCTAAGCTTAGACTAGCGGAGATTGCGAGGAAACACTAATGGGAAAACGATAAGCAATATCCGTAGCCAGGTATAGTTAAATAGGTAGATACTTGCTTGTTTTGGTGGTTGAGATGACCACTGGCGTGCTGATGGAAAGTAACAAACATTATCGTAACGAAATAACGTTTTGTTGTATGTTCTTTTTTCTTTCTTGAGCGACCATTGGTGCTGTCATCGTTTGGATGGGTGACCATGTACTGGCGTGCCAATTGGACGTTTTTACACAAAAATCAGTAGGAATATTTTACTCGACTTTATTTAGAATTAATATATTTTGTGTAATTTCACAATTATTAGTGTGTGTGTGTCTGCCAACAGAAGTTCTACTACCTTCCATATTAATCACCAAGATATTATCATCATTATTAGTGTTAGAGCGTTGGCAGTACCACGCCTACTAATGATAGTGGAATTAAACAAAATAATGTTAAACAGATAACCTGTGTTAATATGTTTTTAATTAAAAAACAACATAAATACAAAAAGAAACTCTTTTTGGAAGTTGGTGACAAAAAATATAAAGATAGGATGTCATTTTTAAGGATATCTATAGGCGACGGGTACCACTTTCAATCAGGGGAAGGGAGACTTTGTACAAAAGTCGTTTGCTTGGGTACCTCTGTCCCATTCGTGTTTCAACCGTGAAGCAGTTATGTTTGCATGGCTGTGTTTCGGTTTGAAGGGTGGGATATGACGTGAAATTACTGGGTACAGAGGAATAACACCTGAGTACTCAGGAATGGCGACGCATGGGGTATTATGGGCGAAACAGTATACTCTGTAATGTCCATGGCACTGCTCATGTCTATAGGCGACGGTTACCACTTTCCAACAGGTGGGTCGTCAGCTTATTTGCCATTCTAAGTTGTATAAAAAAAAAAAAATTATTTAATCTTTATTAACCACATTTCTGCATTATGGTATTACCCAGTTTAGTTTAGTTCTTTTTCAACAATAATAGATCAATCAGAATAATGTAAACAAATGGGTTTACCTTGAGATATTATTTGCTATCATCAAAATATTGTCAGCGTATTCAACTATATACGTAATATATTATTATACTTGCTCTTGTTGGTTGAGATCAATAAAGTCAAGCAACGTATGGTGAGGTCATCGTTTGGATGGGTGACCATGTACTGGCGTGCTAATTGGACGTTTTTACACAAAAATCAGTAGGAATATTTTATTCGACTTTATTTAGAATTAATATATTTTGTTTAATTTCGCAATTATTAGTGTGTGTGTGTCTGCCAACAGAAGTTCTACTACCTTCCATATTAATCACCAAGATATTATCTTTAGTGATAGAGCGTTGGCAGTAACACGCCTACTAATGATAGTGGAATTAAACAAAATAATGTTAAACAGATAACCAGTGTTAATATGTGTTTAATTAAAAGACAACATAAATACAAAAATAAACTCTTTTTGGAAGTTGGTGACAAAAATTATACTGATAGGATGACATTGATAAGGTTATCTATAGGCGACGAATATACCACTTTCCATCAGGGGGAGGGAGACTTTTGCCATGTCCCATTCGTGTTTCTACCGTGAAGCAGTTGTTTGCATGGCTGTGTTTCGGTTTAAATTTTTAGTTTTTGAATAACACCTGAGTCCTCAGGAATGGCAACGCATGGGGGTACCATGGGCGAAGCAGTATACTCTGTTATGTCCATGGTACTGCTCATGTCTATAGGCGACGGTTATCACTTTCCATCAGGTGGGCCGTCAGCTTGTTTGCCATTCTAAGTTGCATAATAAAAAGCTTTCCAGTTTAGAATAACAATAATAGAAAAGTACAGTAAACAAATGCGTGACCTTGAGATATTATTTGCTATCATCCAATATTGTCAGCGTATTCAACTATATACTAATCTATTATTAACCCTTTGTACTAAACAATTAGGTGCACTTTCGTAAGTCACGAAACAACTACCACAGCTCCGTATTAGAAGCCAAACGAGCTTGCGAGCCGATAAAAAGAACGTTTTAATAGACGAAACAAGAAAATACAAACATTGTATAACACTTTATTTTCATTGCAAACCACAAAAGTTGCTAGTCACGCGCTTCTCCCATCCGCAACGTACAACTAGTATTGGTCCTTTTTCTACACCAGTGTTTCTCAAACTTCTTGAACACGCGACCCCCTAAGAATTCTGATATCCATTAAAACTAGACTTATATAAATAAAAAAATGTAGTACTGTAACTTATCTCGCTAATTCATAAATACATTAAATGCCTAATAAACTTAATTTACTTATTGTCTTCTTAGAGCTAAATTGACAAGGTTGTACTCTTCTATTGAACTATCTGATTCTAAAGGTACATAAGTATGTGACCCCAGCCCCCTAAGCCACTGTAGTTTCAGACCAGCATCCTTATGCAATTTTCCTCTTTCCCTTATAAATCCTTTATTCCTTTTTAAAAGGCCGGCAGCACACCTGCAATGCCGCTGGTGTTGTGGGTGATCATAGGCGGCGGTAGTCACTTACCATCAGGTGAGCCGCATGCTCGTTTGCCCCCTGTGTTGTAAAAAAAAAACCATTTCTTATGGCAGTCTATCAGAGAGGCCTATGTTCAGCAGTGGACGGGCAATGACAACAAAAACTTGTCACCTATTTGCCGAACGATTGACCCAAATTTTGTAACCTATAACGTAATTTATGCTATAAAAATTATAGTGATTACTTACATGACAGCAGATATTCTTCACCCGACTTGCATTCGTGTAAAATCTTCTTATAACTACACGCAAACTAGCTACAATTTCTACAAAAATAGAATAATAAGTTACACGTACTTTTCTGCGGCATGCTCGTTGGCCCCCTGTGTTGTAAAAAAAATACTTTTTTGTCAACCTAATTCCTTATTTCCATATCATAGGTTGACCCATTGATATCAGGCTGGAAACCAGTCATAAAACCAAAAGCCAAAGCCCTGAATATGTGATTAAAAATATATTACGCCGTCAACAAATAATTGGGATAAGGGCAGAATGATGAAGACGTTTTTTAGAGCTAAATTCAAAATAAAAAAAAGTGGCATAACTCATTAATAATAAAATATATTTATAGCAGATTATAATTTTTCGAAATAAGAGACTACTTGGACCTTTTAAATAGACCCATAGTCTAGAACAAACCTTAAAAAAACTCATCTCACAATCTGGAAATTCGTAAAAGAATTCTCTCTCTCTCTCATATGACAATTAACTGAACAGCAAGTGGTGCAATGGAAGACGGTCATGAGCAGCCAGACAAACAGTTCTTTGCAATACAGTCTATCAACCAGTCGTCATAACATTTAATTAATTTCAAATACGACGTATTTCATTATTATTTTATTAAAACTACAATAAAATTATTACTTACTGGTAGAGATATAAAATGTATTTAACTTTGACCTAGCATACAGCCATGAGACCCGCAGTACAAGACTGATCGATCCCTTGGAACTTCTTAGTCACAATTTGAGAACCACTGACACCGGTACAACCCAGCAGGGACCAGCCGTTTACCTGAATAGTGGTGAGGGTTGTTACCATATTTATGATCAGGAGGTGGTCATTAGATAGAGTTTAATGTACTACTCCCCGTTGTGTTTTAATAGTTTCAATTTGTTTTTATTTTTCAATTGACCGTTTGCAGGTAATAAAAATTTGTCAAAAACCAATAGGTTCAGCCTTAATTACTTTAGATTCATAATTTTCACTTATATAATAAATATCGTTGTTGGCTGTATATATAAGAGACTTAGCATGTAAGTTGTTTTTTTAAGAGCTGTGTGTTTGTAGATTTTGTATTAAATAAACCACCAGAGGGAGACTTTGGACAAAAGTCGATTGCTTGGGTACCTCTGTCCCATTCGTGTTTCAACCGTGAAGCAGTTGTGTTTGCATGGCTGTGTTTCGGTTTGAAGGGTGGGATATCGCGTGAATTTACTGGGTACAGAGGAATAACACCTGAGTACTCAGGAATGGCAACGCGTGGGGAGTATCATGGACGAAACAGTATACTCTGTTATGTCCATGGTACTGCTCATGTCTATAGGCGACGGTTACCACTTTACATCAGGTGGGCCGTCAGCTTGTTTGTCATTCTAAGTTGTATAAATAAAAAAAATAAAAAAATAAATAAAAAAAATTCTAACCTCATTTTTCTTATAGGAGATGCATTCTAGCTTACTATGTAGACTGGCCGGAGAGCTTGGCATTATTGCTGTTATTATCACCATTTTCTTTGAGTTTTCTTTAGACATACATACACCAATGCAAAAAGACAAATAACTTGAAATCTAGTCCCATACAAAACTGATTGATAATTAACTATATCATGTCATGTAATATTCATGGGGTTTTCATGCCTATAGGATTTAGAATTTTCCTAAAGTAAACTTGTATTAGCTTGTTTACGATTTTAAATTGTATAAAAAGTCTGTTTGTATGAAGAACCCCGTTCTCAGCAATAAGACAGTAATGGATTTATTACAATGATCATTATTAGCATTAATTAGATTGTATTCTGCAATCAAGCATCTGCTCGGGTACCACTGTCCCACTCATTTATCTTCCAATGTACAGAAGCATTTGTACTTGCATGACATGTTTCAATTTAAAAGTCGATAATGAAATTACAATCCAGCAGGCATAATTCCTGTTGCCAGGATAAGTTCACTAAAAGCTTTTTTTTAACTAAAAGCTAAAAGGGGTTTTCTGATAATTACTTAAGAAATCGTATCTTTTGAGTAAAAATAATGTGTGTATTGGATACTGTAAACTAAACAAATGTATGGCCCAAATAGGCTTGTGCCCGAAAAGTGTTTGCAGATTTTGTCACAATGAGGAAGAAACGCCGCAGCACCTAATTTGTGTCTGTAGCCAACTCATACCTAAACGATATATTTCCTTTGAAAAATACACTCTATATCCTGAGATTGTTACCACTTTCCATCAGGTGGGCCGTCAGCTTGTTTGCCATTCAAAGTTGTATAAAAAAAACAAATTTCCTTTAAGTGGTGTGCAATTTATTAGCCATTATGACGTATATCAAATAACATAATAAATTTAACAATGATTTACAGTCAAACCCACATCCTGTAACGTTTCAAGTAAATGAGCTGAGCTCTAATATGCTAGATTTACATGGCATCGTTACTTTGACTGATAGTTGCGAACTGGCAGTTCAATTTGGTGTGAACGAAACATTGTAGGTGATGTTACCGAGTAGGGTGAATATATACGTCGGTGTAAGATAGACAAGAATACTAATTTTGTTTTTTAACAACTTCCCAAAAAGGTTCCAATTCGTCTGAATGTTTTGAGAATATGTTATGATTACGTCTCTAATTCTGAACGGATTTTTTTCAATTCTTTTTGTATTCAATATAAAGTACCCTAAGTATATTGATTTTGTGTTTGTATGACTGTGTTTTGGTTTGAATGGAGGGCTATGGCAGTGAATTTACAGGGCACAGAGGAATAATACCTGAGACCTCAGGAATGGCAACGCATGGGAGGCATCATGGGCGAAACAGTATACTCTGTTATGTAGATGGTACTGTTCATGTCTATAGGCGACGGTTACTACTTTCCGTTGCCGTTTGCCATTCTAAGTTGCATAAAAAAAAACCTTACTTTTTATTAATATAATAAAATTCTAAGTAAACAGTGTCTATATATGGGAAATATTTAAGAAACATTGATATAATGAGACTTAACAAAAGCAACAGAAGCCAAATTTTTGACATTTACAATTATCTGTCTATGTGTACATTTGTTAACAAAAATTATCGCGCCAGATTGAATGCGATTTTCACAAATATGTTTTCGAAAATCTAATGTACGTTTTATTTTGATACGTTGTCAACAAGTGAGTATCTACTTCCAAAATCCATGCATACGAAGTTGCAAGAGCTAGTCACTTAATAAAAATACAGTCCGAAGTATTCCACGCATATTGCATACACCCTATCAATATGAAATCAAAAAAACAGTACAATATTTATCCATTATGAGGATTGCATTCCGGTACTCCCATAAATCAGCTCGAGCGGGTGACAAGCGAGTTTTTGACAAATGGCTGAGCCACATGACAGGCGCAACAAATGGTGTGTGAAACTGAAGCCGCGCTGAATATGAGCCGGTGTCAGGACACCAGGATACAAGATTAAAAATGTAATCTTACATATTATAATAATATAATTATGTACAATAAAGATTTTACAATACAATACAATATTTGATAAACCAGCAAACGTTGTTCTGGCATGTAAATCTGGATAGACACACACATATCACCTAGTGGTATGAAATATAATTTACGATCTATTCTCATACCTATCAAATATACATAATTTTTTTTATAAAAATCTGTCGAGCCGTTTCGAAGAAGTGTGAGCACAAACACCATGACGCGAGATTTATATATATATATATATATATATATATATATATATATATGGGGTATCATGGGCAAAACAGTATACTCTATTATGTCCATGGTACTGCTTGAGAGCTGTCGAGCACAGTAAGAAATATGCATTTATTTCTAAAAAAAAGAGATCCGTGTGGAAAACAGGGTTTTTTTTTTTTATACGACATAGAATGACAAACAAGCTGACGGCCCACCTGATGTAAAGTGGTAACCGTCGCCTATAGACATGAGAGGAATTAGCGAAGTATGGCATCTCTCGTCATATGGCGTCTTACCCACTTTTAGCTTATAGTACAAAAGTTAGTTCAAGTAATCATGTAATTGTACGCGTAATACAATAACAAGCAATAACTTGTCAGTCCATTGTCCCGCATAGAGAACCTAATTACGTTGTCTAGATAATTCTATATATCAATACAGATCTGAGTGTCGAACCCCGCTTAATTATATACGGATTATTGTCGGAGTAATTAGTGGGATGCTTGATATCTGATGTAACTATTTTACGTTAATTAGATAGGTACATTTGGGATAAGGGAAGACTGTTTAGTACTAAACAATGGAATATATATATACGCTCTATATAAGCAGCCTTTCTATAAGCAATATTCTTTATATTTTATTTATTCTATTCAGCTTAGTAAAAGAAATAAGTAAAAATATTTTCCAGACGGTAAGTATTATTATATTCCTTTTTTCCCCTATATATATATATATATATATATATATATATATATATATATATATATATATATATATATATATATATTAGATTATATAGCTAGAGCATCAAGTCTCAAAAACGAGCCAATTTTTTGTCAGCTAATTGTCAAATTAGCTAATTCGTTTTTCTATCAGTATTCTGTATACGTACGCACACAATGTATCTATATTTAATTATTTTGCTATTTTAATATAATATACATATATTTAATAATTAAATATACATATGTATATTTTATTACTTAATAAATAAATTGTGTTTTTACGCATTGAAAAGATACAAAAATTATATAACAAAATAAATATAGAAGTTATAAAGGAAACACTATTTATCACGCTATATTGTATGAAAAATTTCATCCACTTTTCTCGAAGCATTTGTATAAAGAAAGATTATATAAATCTAGGATTAAAATATAAACAAGTGTTTATTTTCTTTTCTATTTTCAATTTAAAAATGTCCAGTATGACAAACAAACAAATCCAATTAAATAGAAAACTTAATCAAGTAGTCACAATTGAGTGTCCATTAACAATTACAACGGACTCCAATCTGCATACATAATGGATGTAAAACAATCTTTTTGTCACCGGACAGAAGGGTTGAATGGTCAGCATGTCCATTTGAACGGGGATGAATAATTCACTAAGGAGTCAGTGCGTTACATTATTGTGAACAATGGGTGCGTTTTTAATCGATTTAAAATAGAAAGAGGTTTTTAAAGTAGAAAAAATTTATTCTTTAAACTTTAAAGGCGGTTACCACTTTCCATCAGGTTGATAGCCCACCTGATGGAAAGTGGCTTGTTTGCCATTCTAAGTTGTGTAAAACAAAAATTAAAAAAAAATGCAACCGGACAGTATCCGTTCTTTATATAACTGGATACGGTAAATAAATTGATGGCCCGCTTTATGTAAAGCGTCAATCTTAGTTTATAGACAAGAACAAGCATCAATAATATCACTCGTAACATATCTCGTAAAATTTGTAAAAAAAAATAAATTTTATATTTTTTCAAATTGGTTAAAAATATATTTTCCTATTTATGCTATAAAATATATTAATTAAATCAATAACAGTCAATAGATAGATAGATAGATAATTTATTTGCATTACTTACAGCACGCAAATTATAACATATAGGGGGGAAAGGGATTGTTAGTAACGGAGACTGAGAATCCCATTGGTAACAATATACAGGTCGACTTCCTCGCGGTTCCACCTGGAAACTATCATGGTTAATTCCTGATGAATTCTTCATGATGGGCTAACTGGCCTGTTTTCATTCTCATCTATCATCATTCACTGGTGCTCCGCCAGCGTATACCGTTAGTGCAGGCGGGGTTACCATACCATTTTCACTCACAAAAAAAATTATAACATATATATAACATATATAGATATAAATTAAAAAAAGCGAGATAACATAAATTTTGATTAAACAAAAAAAATCAAATGTCTGTTTAAAGCAAATAAATACTATTTCATTTTCTAACAGCATAAATGATTAAAAAAATAAATAAATGTTACTAACTATCTTAACAGCAAGAGATGGGCAGCAGCGTCCCTTTCGAAACATCTTTAAAGGCAAACTGCGGTTGCCAATCCGTCTGCCAAGCGTGGCAACTACTGGCAAAACACCTCAAGGAGAAGACTTATGTTCAGCAGTGGACAATTAAAGGCTGGTATGATGATGATGATGATTCTAACAGGGACGACAATCTAAAAATTTGTTTAATAAATCACCAATCATTAACACCGAATAAAAGAATCCAAAATAACAAATTAAATTCACATTACTTTCCAGCCACGTAACCCTTGAAATGCGTGGCGGATTCAAAGCGGGTTTATTGCACGGAAAATGGGTAAAAAAGACCCAAACGGGCAAAAGTCTTGAACTGTCAAACTCACAGTGTGGTACAAGTTATGAACGGATTCATTGACAGCTTTCAATATACAAGTTCTTTTTGTTTCATATTTTAAATTTGAACATATATGTTCTCATCATCATTTTTCCATCCACTGTCCTATTTCTTCTAGACATCGAGGAGGCGGCCTATCTTTATACCCGCCCGCTCGCACGATAACGTTTAGACTGCCATGAGCGAGACGCGTGTCTCTTCAACGGTACTCTATAGAGTCTATTTATTTATTACAATTTACAATCTCTTAATTCTTGTATTTCTATTTCTATTCATAATGACTTACACTATCTTAAATCTATGTAAATCTATATAAAACAACAGAATACAAATAGAAACTTAACAACTAACTATAACATTGATAAATATCACTATATATACAATAATGTCCATCATATATGTGGAGGATCGTCGTACTTGTACTGCAATGAATTTTTACCATCTAGTGGAGGATCGTCGTACACTGCGTTTACCCATACGGAGTCGCCACTCAAGAACCTTCCTTTCCTATCGGTTGTCGCTTCTTCGAGTCGTGACTGTATTCGATATATGTTTTAATATAACTTGCGATATTAGTCGTATTTAAAAGTTAAAATAACCGAATGTAACAATATAATAATAAGTAACTAATACTTTTTCGTTTTTTAAATGCAACACTTGTATATAAATTCTTTGGAAACAACTTCCAGCAGCAGTATTTCTGAACCGATACGACAACATAACCTTCAAGAAAAGAGTATATTCCTTTTTAAAAGGACGGCAGCACACCTGCAATGCCGCTGGTGTTGTGGGTGATTATGGGCGGCGGTAGTTACTTACCATCAGGTGAGCCACATGCTCGTTTGCCCCCTGTGTTGTAAAAAAAAATATTGTTTTACTATAGGCGGTATTAATTTTTGATTTGTCATTTTTATATTATTCTATTTCAGTTAATTCAAGAATTTGTTTTTAATTGTATTGTAACTAGCACTCTATAAATAATATATATTTCATTCCGCCAACTCCTTTAAATTAACCCAAATTATAGCCCTCCAAGCAATTCCTAAGGAAATCAGCGCGGAGGAAACACAAAAGCGGCAGAAATATCGCGTTGTCCGCCACAGAGCCCTCCAATGGCCAGTTCCTGACGGTAAATTTAACATTTTTCCGCGACAAGGGGTCGCTTTGCCCCTTTCGTTTGTCCGTTGAATAATAACCCTATACGCGCCATTATGGTAAGGCGTTTTTGACCCTTCCACTTTTGTATTATTTATTATGGTGAACAATAATATCAATAAATCCATGTTTAGGCTACATTAGCTTATTCTTTTTTTTTTCTTCTTATAACCGACTTCAAAACGAAGAAGTATCTCAATTTGGTTATGTTTTTTTCTCTTTATTATATTTGTTACCTCATAACTTATTTTATGTATTTTGCTTTATATATATGTATACTTTTACCACTTTCTGTCTGTTGTTATTTGTATGCTGTAAATAATGTAAATAAATTATCTATCTGGTACACCGTCAGTTCTAAACTATTTTGGAAAGTTCTTTTTTTTTTACTAAAAGAATATACTTATTGGTTCTATAGAATTTTTTCAAAATCAATTTAATATTTTAGTTTTTTGATGAAAATAACTAATTTTACCACAATTCAAGTCGGGTTTTTCATGAAACACGATTTACAGAGGGAGACCTAAAATAACGTGAATAGGCTATGTGAAAAACATTATGGCCAAAAAAGTGAATGAATTCGCAAACGAATACGTATAGGTATGAATGAAACAGGAAAACATACTACGCCGACTCCAAATACAACATCATAACCTTCAAGAAATAAGCATATTTTTCAAATGGCCAGCAGCACACCTGCAATGCCGCTGGTGTTGTGGGTGATCATGGGTGGCGGTAGTCACTTACCATCAGGTGAGCCGCACGATCGTTTGCCCCGTGTGTTTAAAAAAAATTGTTGATAAAAGCAGGAAAATATTGGTGAACACCAGGACAGAAAAATCAGAGGGAGACTTCGTACAAAAGTCGATTGCTTGGGTACCTCTGTCCCATTCGTGTTTCAACCGTGAAGCAGTTGTGTGTGCATGGCTGTGTTTCGGTTTGAAGGGTGGGATATGGCGTGAATTTACTGGGTACAGAGGAATAACACCTGAGTCGTCAGGAATGGCAACGCATGGGGAGAGGGGGTATCATGGGCGAAACAGTATACTCTGTTATGTCCATGGCACTGCTCATGTCTATAGACGACGGTTACCACTTTCCATCAGGTGGGCCGTCAGCTTGTTTGCCATTCTAAGTAGTATAAAAAAAAAACACATTTTTATTAAAAATTCAGTATATTTAATTACTTGTTCAATTTTCATTTCCAAACGCAAAACTTCAACTAATCTTTTTCTAGTACATTAATCACTGCATAGCGATGTTAAGCTTGAAGGTAATTAATATGTTCACGTCGACGTCACGAGATGGAGTTCGCAGCTTCGTTTCTCGTTAAGACGCCATTAGCCGCCCGTGGACATGAAGTTTTACAGTATTGTGGATCTTTTATCATATTTTAGGTGCAGATAAATGTCATCATTAGACACTGCGTTTGTTTGTTTAAAAAAAACTAAAATAGATAGATAGATAAACACTTTATTTGAACCATTTATGACACACGTAAATTAACAAATGAGTTTTATACTATATACTATATTTTTATCAGATTATTTACACTTTTTTAAATATAAAACAAAAGATGAAGTATGGAAATATGTTTTCATCAAGTGTGTCGCAGTGACCCAAATAGGCCACAGCTCAGTGATAGTTCTGCTTAAAAACAAAGCACTGATTTTCAGCTACAGCCTGAAGTTAGGCTACACGGACGCGTGCAACAAACCCAGAGTGTAACCTGTGTAACCAATTTAACAGCCAAAGGTAAAATTGTATTATATAGATATATATTTATATAAATGATACATAAATAATAATGTATTTCATTAATTAATTAAACATACAGTATAAATAATTCACCACAATAATTATTATGTTGAAAGCAGTCGCTACCAGGCGACCAACCCAAGTTTTTGCTTATTTAATAAATGCCGCTTTAATAACTTTTTAAAAATTAATTTAGATGAAATACTATTATTTATGTTAACTAATTAATTAATATTAAAACTACATACGTGACATCCTCTCATCCAAAATACCTCAATTTTTAAAGACGAAGCTCTTTAACCACTGCGTGTTGCCAGAGATGACCTACGGAACCTAAACATGGTCCTACATGATTGCCCGTATGCAAAAAGCTTAAAGTTTCTCAGTGAGCTATGAAAAAGACTATGGCAAACAAGCTGAAGGCGCACCTGATTGAAAGTGGTAACCGTCGCCTATAGACATGAGCAGAGTATACTATTTCACCCATGATACCCGCCATACGTTGCCATTCCTGAGGACTCAGGTATTATTCCTTTGTACCCTGTAAATTCACTGTCATATCCCACCCTTCAAACCTAGACACAGCCATGCAAACACAACTACTTCACGGTAAAAACACAAACGGAACAGAGGTGTCCAAGCAAACGTCTTCTTACAAAGTCTCCCTCTGACGATCCTTACAAATATCTCTCTATTTTATTAATACCTTACACCACTCACAATACATACATTCACCTACAACAAAAGTGGGTGTACTCCCATGGATAATTTGCACAACAAAAGCCTATAAACTGTAAACCATTCGACGCAGAAAATCCCGTAATGAATACCCCCAAAACACCGGTCCCATTTGCAAACACTCGGCGGTCTTAATCTAGCTCTGCGTTTTACGAGACTGTAGCAATATCTGTCAATGTCCTTATCAATAAATTTTGGACGTTTATACCAAACGACGTCGTTTGACGGTTTGAGGCGGGCGGCCTAATCCGCGGTCGATGGGGCCCCATCTGCGTTGCAAGGGTTAAGTCGCGACAAATAGACCATTTGCAAATAATAAGACGCAATGAAAGAATAAATTAAGGGTTCCGCCGGGGGTGTTCGATTTGAACGGAACGGGTTTGAATTTATTTTTAATGAAATTAACAATGTTATAGATAGATAGATAGATAGATAGATACTCTTTATTGTTTCCTCCAAAAGATTACAATAGTAAACTTATTATAAATATAAATAATTACAAGAAATAATCACAATGAGAAAACAATGGGCGACCTTATCGCTAAGAGCGATCTCTTCCAAGCAACCTTTAGATGGAGAGGAGTAATTATAAACAATTTGGTGGGAGGCACGATGAAAAATTTTTTTGTTTGTTCTAAATTGTTTTAGGTTACAATGAACATTATTATAATATATAGCGTCCCGCTGCAGCTTCGCAATTTTTTTTTTTTTAATTAAATACAGACTATGACGTTCGTAGATAACGTAACTTTCTTAAAGTGAAATATTTTTTAAAGTCGAGTTAAAAATTTAAATTTTTAAGTCATTTATTACAAGCAAAAAATCTAACGATAAAATCTAACGTTGATTAGCCTCCTATCACGACGTATTGGTTTTATTTTATTTTTATCTGAATAAAAATTATCCTGTCTTCCACAATTGAAGTAAACAACATTTACAAAATTTTATTAAAATCGGTTAAGCAATTTTCTAGATTGACGTGAACGAACATCATGAGTTTTTTTTTATATATTAGAACTAAGTGTATCCTATAGCTTTGTCCGCATAAATCAATAAGTATATAAAGTATTCAATATACTAAATTAGAATATAACCAACCTCTGTATCAAATTACATTTAAATAGGTTTAGTACTTTTTACATGAAAGAGCAACAAACATCCATCTGTCCATATTTACAAACTCTCGCATTTATATTGTTAATATATTAATAGGACATTTTCACATATAAATTTTTTTTATATGAAATTAATAGAATACATGTAAAATCACTTCACAAATCTGGCTTTATGTCAGACTCTTTCACCATCCAAGATCCACGACTCTGGAATACACTACTTGAAGATATTCGAGAGCTTCTAAATAGATTCACTATTTATCCCAAAGGTTGGCTGGTAGAGAATGCTACTAGCATTAAGTCCGTCTATTGTACCATATTTTCTTTTCGTCAATAAAGTTATCAAAAAAAATACAATAAATAAAAACCCATTACCCTCCTTTCTTCAACAATCGGGAAAGAATAAAAAAAAAATATAAACCGAACGGTATCAAAACCATCCGAGCCATTTAACACCGAATACAATTAACAATAACAATTATGAGTCCCCGTAAATCACTTAACAACTGGCCACCCCGTCGCGAAAATGTCTTAAGATGCGCCTTACGAGCGGCAATTAATAAACATTGCGCCTACATCCGGCCCGAGATGTCGTCACTTCCGGGCGACGATGGGCGCGAATATCCTGTCTTCGTTGATAAATTTAATGAGAAAACTCAAATATCTAGTTGAGAAAATGTCATAGTAATAAGTTAAACTGTTGCCACACAAAAATGACATAGCTACTATTTTACAGATCTTTTCAAGCGTTAACCGTCCACTGCTGAACATAGGCCTCCCCCCCCCCCCATAAGGAAAGATTTGCTAAATAGATACTAGCAATTTATTTACATTACTTACACACAAATTACAATACAAACATACACATAATACACAGTAAAAGAGATAAAAGAATGAAAAACAAAAAAAGCAACAAAAATAGAACAAAAAGCAAAATATATAAAATAGCAATTTCCTTTTTCTTCTTTCATGCGTGTGCCATGTAATACAAAATGGTCACAACTCAGTTTATTGCTTTGCCCTCAAAAGAGCAAAACACTGACTTTACTGGGTACAAAGGAATAACACCTGAGTCCTCAGGAACGGCAACGCATGGGGCGTATCATGGACGAAACAGTATACTCTGTTATGTCTATGGTACTGCTCATGTCTATAGGCGACGGTTACCACTTTCCATGAGGTGGGCCGTCAGCTTGTTTGCCATTCTAAGTTGTATAAAAAAAATAATTTCTCTTCAAGAAAGTTACATCCCTTTAAATATCGTAATACCCTCCAATCGCGTAATATTCTACCGATTCCCCTGACATAAGACAAACAGACAAATGGTCGGCCCCAGTCCAACGTCTACCGCGTAACACTCTGCAACGAGTTGCTGTTGTGTGCCTACTTCACGAGTTCTCCACTCAGTGGAGAACTCGTGAACCCCCTGAACATTCCCTATTATCGTTCCCAAGTGTCGCGAGTGATTGTTTACCTAACATATATAGTGTGATTTTCCCCTGTAGACCAAAATAGATCTACGCTATTGTGACATTCACGTGGCGTGGCTTCCTGATACCTGGTGCATCCTGAACGTATACCGCTTACGCTAATCTGCAGTCAAGGTGAGTCCGTGGGGGAAAGGGATTGTTAGTAATGGAGACTGAGAATCCTATTGCTAGCAATATACCCAACCAGGTCGACCTCCTCGCGGTACCCCCTGGAAACTATCATGGTTAATTCCTGATGAATTCATCATGATGGGCTAACTGGCCTGTTTCCATTCTCATCTATCACCCTTCACTGGTCCTCCGCCAGTGTATCCCGTTAGCGCAGGCGGGGTTATCATACCATTTTCACCCATCAAAAAAAAAAGGTGAGTCCGTACCGTTTTGACGTACAAACTTCTTTTATGGGACCTAGAACCCGGGCCCAGTGTAGGTCTCATTATTACTTTCGCTTCCACTTGTGCTAACATAGTTACAATTTGAATCAGCCATTTTCCTTAACAATTACTTAATTCTTTATTATTATTATTTATAAAATAAGAGAATTTTTGTAAACCAATAAAGGACAAATCAATGATTTTAAAAAATTCTGTCTGTATGTATGTTTGTACCGGTGTCGCTCTTTAATTATCACTCATTAAAAAAATCTTCACTTCCTACACATATTATTTTTTGTATACCACTGAGGTGGCAAACAAGTATACGGCCCACCTGATGGTAAGCGGTTACCGTAGCCTATGAACGCCTGCAATACCAGAAATATAACGCGCGCGTTGCCGACCCTGAAGAAACCTCTTTACCCCCCCTTTTGAAGAACCCCATGCTGTAGTCTCTTGGGAAAACATCGACAGGGAGCTCATTCCATAACCTGAATGTTCGTTATGTTATTCTGTAAGAACCTTTTTTGTAACTATAACAATGGTTACTGAAAAAACTATTTTTTTTATTAAGTATCCATCGAAAAGCTAACATAGAGTAAATTTCACATCCAAGGAAATACACCCATCAAAATCCGCCCTACGACTTACCGTAACACATCATTAATCTCTGATGTATGTGACATTTAATTACCTAAAACACCATATATTAAGCATTCTTCCTGTCCTCGCCCCATGCAAGATAGCATTACTCTATTTACAAATATATATATCGCAATATTAAACTTTACTGCCTCGAGTTACAGTACAAGATGCCAGTCAACTTGATATAGTAATTAATGACGCTTTCTTATTGCTTCACGCCTAAAATTTTATTGTATCTTGTCTTCTCTGTAATGTGTAGATTCGTATTAGATCATGTAGATACATCCAGATGTATCTAGATACAATATCGAGACACATCCAGATGTAAATATTTTATTGAACTAGATAGATAGATAGATACTCTTTATTGTTTCCTCCAAAAGATTACAATAGTAAACTTATTATAGATATAAACAATTACAAGCAATAATCACAGTGAGAAAACAATGGGCGACCTTATCGCTAAGAGCGATCTCTTCCAGGCAACCTTTGGATGGAGAGGAATAATTATAAACAGTTTAATCAGAGGCACGATGAAATTCTATTATTTCTAAAATATAGAAATGTGATACGTGTAATAATGTAAATATATATCCCTACTTATTATACTCGTAAATACTAGGGGTCATTTTGGGGAAATCCATGTCACTGGTTAGTCAATTAGTATTATTTTGTTTAATTCATGGCATAATAATGTTATGTCTAAGGTACTGTTCAAGATTATAGGTAAAGATTACCACTTTTCATTAAGTACGCTGTCCGCTTGTTTGCCATTCTAAGTCTCATAAAAAAACTTTCCGCAGTTAAACCATGACAAATTTACTAATACAATAAAATTGTAAGTGTTTTTGAAAATAATCTTCATAATATGTTAATTAATAAATGTTATTATGGCCTTAATGAATATATCAATGATAAACAATTCTATATAGCAGTATTCATTAGTTAAAAGAAAAGGTCTTTTGTACCAGACATTTTTTTTGTAATGTGCTTAATAAAGATTAAATAAATAAATTTTAAATCTCTTCAACTGAGGTAATGCAAGAGGGAATAATATTTATATTCCGCGATCTCACTGTAGTGCAGGTACTGCGTGACAAATGTAGGACATTACACAGTCTAGCGATCACCTTTGAGGTATTAAAAGCGTTCAAAATGAATGCATAGTGCATAGTATTTTAACTGTAAGACTAATGCTTCAAATTTGTTCTCAACACAATAGCAAATGTTGCAAGCACTACGTATCTTATCGTCTATTTAAAAAAAAAAGCAGAGAGCAAACGAGCATGCGGCTCACTTGATGATAAGTGACTATCGCCACCCATGTTCACCCACAACACCAACGGCATTGCAGGTGTGCTGCCAGTCGGCGATTCCTAAAGTGTTTTACGGAATCGTAAAAAAGTTACCGGGGATCTGGGAAATTATTTATACAGTGAAACAATTTAATTTTTTACATTAAAAATTAAAAGAAACTATAAAGTGTTATACTTTTAAAATGTTTCTAATAAAAGCTTTTGTTCTTATTTAAATTACATGAAAATCAGCGCTGTCCTGTCCCTGACACTACAGCAAAATGCTGAGCACGCACCTCATTTTGCAGGTGTTGCGATGCACGCATACACACACTCTTAAATTTTGAATGAAACTGTTATAACGAATTGTTTTTTTTTTCTTTTTTAATTTTATATTCTTTATTTATATATAAATATTTTGTGTGTAGTTTCGTTATTATAATTTTTAATATATATTTTTAACCCCTGTGTGGATGTAGTCGCATATTTCTGTAAAATAAAGTTTCTTTCTTTTGTTTTTATACAACTTAAAATTGCAAACAAGCTGACGGCCCACCTGATGGAAAGTGGTAACCGTCGCCTATAGACATGAGCAGTACCATGGACTTAACAGAGCATACTGGTTCGCCCATGATACCCCCATGCGTTGCCATTCCTGAGGACTCAGGTGTTATACCTCTGTACCCTGTAAATTCACGCCATATCCCACCCTTCAAACCAAAACACAGCTATGCAAACACAACTGCTTCACGGTTGAAACACGAATGGGACAGAGGTACACAAGCAATCGACTTTTGTACAAAGTCTCCCTCTGGTAATCTTCTTTCTTTCTTACAGTGTTTTTGATTTATAATCATTTGATGTGGAGTTCTATAAAATAAAAGGTATTTGTTGAACGTTCCGTTATATTAAAAGTTTAGCCCTACTCTATATTACAGACTTAAAAATCAAAAGAGACTTTGTACAAAGTGTTTTCTTTTAAAATGTTTCTAATAAAAGCTTTTGTTCTTATTTAAATTACATGAAAATCAGCGCTGTCGTGTCCCTGACACTACAGCAAAATGCTGAGCACGCACCTCATTTTGCAGGTGTTGCGATGCACGCATACACACACTCTTAAATTTTGAATGAAACTGTTATAAAAACATTTTTTTTTTTCTCATTTTATATTTATGGAAAATAAACACAGATAGTGTATATATAAATAGTTGATAATTTAATTTTTTTTTATAATTTTTCAATATATATTTTTATGCAAATAAGAGTCTATATGTCTATCTATCTATTTTTAAATTAATAAAGTTTTTTCTTTTTTTTTATACAACTTAGAATGGCAAACAAGCTGACGGCCCACCTGATGGAAAGTGGTAACCGTCGCCTATAGACATGAGTAGTACCATGGACATAACAGAGTATACTGTTTCGCCCATGATACCACCCATGCGTTGCCATTCCTGAGGACTCAGGTGTTATTCCTCTGTACCCAGTAAATGAACTGCCATATCCCACGATTGTATCCAATGATTTTGTAGTGGTACGACCACTACAAAATCATTAGATATTTCTACTTAGCTAGAGATATAGGTATTACTACCCATGTATATAAACACAAGACGGTGGTAACCCACAAATCATCCATCGAGCTCGCAGTCGTATCGCGGGCAATGAAAAATGTCTGCTGCACCGACATTCATGTGATTCGCACTGACAGGTAGTGATAGATGATACAAGGAGAGAATGTACGACCGTATCTATACTGCTATTGATATAATTCTTTGTATTTGAAAAGAAAACAGTTCTGTTATTTGCTTTATTCTTGTTTTTTTTTTTATTATTTTATATTACACGATATTCTAGAATTGTTATTTTAAGTGTAAACTTGTTTTAATTTGCAAACGAGCTGACGGCTCGCCTTATGGAAAGTAGTAACCTATTGATATGTGATATATTATAAATAACACTATGAACATCACAAAATACTGTGACGCCCATGGCAATCACAGTATAATAATATCTTAGTCCTCATGCATTACCATTCCTGATGGCTTAGATGTTATTATGCTTTAGTACTCAGTAATTTCTCTCCGTAAACTCACTATCATACACTGTCTAACGGGGTCGCCACTCACCTAGTGGTGACCCCGTACGGGCAAACGCAGTGTTCGATAACCCCCACTAGATGATGACTTTAAATTCATTGGAGGGAGTCAATTATTGCGGATGACTTCTGAGTTATCTGCATTAACTGACTCCCTCCAATCATCATTCCTTCCCTCCATCATTCCTCATGACAGTCTATAAAGGAGGCCTATGTTCAACAGTGGACAGGTAATGACTGGAATAATGCCATTTTCTGTCCACTCTCTATATTTTTAAATGATTATTTTTTTAAATTTAAAAATCGCCGTGTAGGTTTCTGCATAGAATAGGCCACCTCTTCCCTTCCCGTGGGAGTCATAAGAGGCCGCTAAGCGAAGACGAGGGATGGGCAGCAGTGTCTCTCTTATAACATCTACAAAGCCAAAATGCGATTGCCAATACGCCTGCCAAACATGGCAACTATAGGCAAAACCCCCCACGGGGAGGCTTATGCTCAGCAGTGGACAGATAAAGGCTGGTATGATGATGATGATTATTTAAAAACTTATTTCTTATAGTAAATACCAGAGGGAGACTATGTACAAAAGTCGATTGCTTGGGTACCTCTGTCCTATTCGTGTTTCAACCGTAAAGCAGCTGTGTTTGCATGGCTGTGTTTCGGTTTGAAGGGTGGGATATGGTGTGAATTTACTGGGTACAGAGGAATAACACCTGAGTCCTCAGGAATGGCAACGCATGGGGGGTATCACGGGCGAAACAGTATACTCTGTTACGACTATGGTACTGCACATGCACATATATATATATATATATATATATATATATATATATATATATATATATATATATATATATATATATATATATATATATAAAACGTTAACGTAAAACAAGATTAAAATTAATGCACTCTTAAGTACATACACGTATGAGTGTAATTCCTGCACGTCGTTACTCCGTGTTCCACAGATCCGTCTGTCCGTCTCACAACACAACCCTTTCCACTGTAAACATCCGTGGCCAATCGTAAATTTATCTCGCAAGCTATTAGTTCGATAAAATTCGACTAAAACGATAAATAAACACGACTTTGACGGATGGGCAGTTTCCCTCGCAAAGAATACTGTAACCGACTTTACATTGCTATCCGATAATAGCAGAAAAAATATCAACAGCTCCTATTGCGAAGGGGATAAAGTACAATATTGCATTTTTCCATTTTTTATTAACCGATAAACATTATTTGCGTTGTTTTTCTATCTGTGTCACTTGGGAGCATTTTGTCCGAACTCAAGTTATTTACTGGCGCCCACTGAATAAAACATTTTTGGAAGAAAGATGTTCACAAATCGAATTGAGATAGGATGATTTGTTTTATCCATAGACAATAATAATAAATTATGTATTAAATATAAATTACTGTTCACTACCGTACCTATTTCTGCTCTGAAATACACGTTGCATTCTTTTTTTTTCAATAAATACAATGATCAGCGCCATCTACTGACAATATTAATTTATAATAAAACTCCAAAAAATCACCACAGCTCAATCACGATCTACGTATTTTTTTCGATGCAATTTAGAATGGCAAACAAGCTGACGGCCCACCTGATGGAAAGTGGATACCTATATTTAATAACCGTCTGAGATGATATGACTGTATATGGAAATATTAAATTTTTAATAAAACTCCAAAAAATCACCATCCACGATCTACGTATTTTTTTCGACATAACAGATGGAAATACTGTTTCGCCCATAATACTGTTTCCCCTATGCGTTGCCATTCCTGAGGACTCAGGTGTTATTCCTCTGTACCCAGTAAATTCACGCCATATCCCACCCTTCAAACCGAAACACAGGCATGCAAACACAACTGCTTCACGGTTGAAACACGAATAGGACAGAGATACCCAAGCAAACGACTTTTGTACAAAGTCTCCTTCTGGTATTTGTTTTTACTTTTATACCATCGTACCTAATCCTAAACAAACGCTACCCGGAGGCTAAAGTGGTATAAGTCAGAAACAACTGGAAAATAAAAAGCGAAATATTGGCCAATTACAATTTGGCTCGCGGTTACACGGAGACAAACATTTGCTTTGTGCGTTCCATTTCACGCTCCACTCGTCATTGTTTGACGCATTCGGCGATTTTTGATATTGCACTGTTAAATTATGGCAGATTTAATATTTTTCAGAAATTTATTTTTTTAATTTAAATCAGTCGACTGATTTTATTTGTCATTTAGGTAAAAAATATCACCCTATTTTATTTGGCTGTTTGGTTATGTTAAAGAGCATTTTATATTTTACTAGTCAATAAAAATGCAATCAATCTATGAATGATTACGTTAAATTTGATAATTTTTGTAATATCGTCAGTCAGGAGTCAGTGGATGCAGGTGATTCGGAACCACTTTCTACCACGCACAACCATTCTTTAGAATCAACTTCCAGTAGCAGTATTTCCGAACCGATACGACAACATAACCTTCAAGAAAAGAGTATATTCCTTTTTAAAAGGCCGGCAGCACACCTGCAACGCCGCTGGTGTTGTGGGTGATCATGGGCGGCGGTAGTCACTTATCATCAGGTGAGCCGCACGCTCGTTTGCTCCCTGTGTTGTAAAAAAAACCATTTCTTATGGCAGTCTATCAGAGAGGCCTATGTTCAGCAGTGGACGGGTAATGACAACAAAAGCTCGTCTCCTATTTGCCGAACGATTGACCCAAATTTATTGTAACCTATAACGTAGTTTATGGTATAAAATTTATAGTGATTACTTACTGACATAGCAGATATTCTTCACCCGACTTGCATTCGTGTAAAATCTTCTTATAACTACACGCAAACTAGCTACAATTTCTACAAAAATAGAATAATAAGTTACACGTACTTTTTTACTGCATTTGCCCAACAAATTCCGCCAACAGGAACTCCGTAATGCACTCATGAACTTCGCATAAACAGGGATGTAAAGCAAACGTGTCATAAACAATATTAAATTCAGTAAGTTTCGCGAAGGAACCAGTCTGAGAATATTAGTGTCGTAAGTTGCATTCGACTTATGAAAGCAGACTTTTGCATTTGGACGTATTAAACTTCGAATGTAGAATACTCGTAACTCAGAGTTACGATTTCAGTTTATTTTTCTTTTACTGTATGCATGCACTTGTATGCGAATTCGTGAAACCCTTTATCTTTTTTTTTATACAACTTAGAATGGCAAACAAGCTGACGGCCCACCTGGTGGAAAGTGGTAACCGTCGCCTATAGACATGAGCAGTACCATGGACATAACAGAGTATACTGTTTCGCCCATGATACCATCCATGCGTTGCCATTCCTGGGGACTCAGGTGTTATTGCTCTGTACCCTGTAAATTCACGCCATATCCCACCCTTCAAACCGAAACACAGCCATGCAAACACAACTGCTGCACAATAGAAACACGAATAGGCCAGAGGTACCCAAGCAAACGACTTTTGTACAAAGTCTCCCACTGGTAAATTCTCCTTTCTCCAGATAGTCAGTACATGGCCCATCTGGTCATTATATATTAGTCTATACCTTCTCAGATATCTTGCATTATTACGCATCTAAATTTTTCGTCAATCTTGTATCTCGTATTCTTTCCATAAGACCTGACGAATATAGCATGCCCTTTTTCGTTTATAGATCTACACTATTTAGAACAAAAAGTACTAGAAACAATAAAAAATTGATTTGTTCATCAACAAAAAAAACAAACCACAAAAAAAACATCCCACTTTTCACTACTTTAATAGCTATCAAATTTATATATTCATACATTTACTATTTACTTATTAAAATCATAGTAAGTATTATATTTACGGATAATTTATAAATTTCTCTAGTAAAAAATTAACTATATTTCAATATCGATTATGTAATATAATTAAAAGTACCTCTACTATGTTCCACTCTCATTATTTAAATGTTTTTTTTTATGACTTATCCACGCGACCAGTTTTAAAACGTCATCTATAAAATTGAATGAAAAATCTATACGTAGCTACTCCATTCATCATAGCTCGCAGTTCATAATCCGCTACGAAACACACTTCTCGAATCGAAAGATCGATTCGATGAAGTCAATGTATTTCTGGATGCAAAATGTATATGATTTATGCATCGCACTTTGCACTGAGAAATGCAAATGTTGAGCTCGACATATCTGACGTGTGTCATTTGCATATATTCCACGAATTTTGCTGTAGAAGTTTTAATATGAAAATCTGATACGATCGGCATGTCTCCGTTACAACTTAGAAATAAACTGACATTTCGCTAACAAATTATTCGAATTCTGTTTAACATATTATTCAATCTGATACGTTTGATTCTAAATATCTTTAACGTATTATCTAGACTTTGAATCTAGTGAGTCTAGAATCTAGAATCTGATTGAATTTACAAAGATAGCTCTTTATGTAATTAGCTACAGTAGTTAATATATAAATGTAGGGGGGAAAGGGATTGTTGGCAATAGTGTTTGACAGCCCCATTGCCAGCAATATCTCCTATTAGGTCGACCTCCACGTGGTTCCTCCTGGCAATGGCCTGGTAATGGCAATCAAGCTGACGGCCCATCTAATGTAAAGTAGTAACCGTCGCCTATAGACATAAGCAGTACCATAGACATAAACGAGTATACTGTTTCGCTTGTTATACTTTCCCATACGTTGCCATTCCTGAGGACTCAGGTGTTATTTCTCTGTACCCTATAAATTCACTGCCATATCCCACCCTTCAAACCGAAACACAACCATGCAAACATGACTGCTTCACGGTAGGAACACGAATGGAACAGAAGTGCCCAAACAAACGACTTTTTTACATAGTCTCCCTCTGATATAATAGTATACTAAGCTATCAGGAATTAGAAAATCAAACACATTATAAAGTGAGCAAAATCGTCACGGAATTGTCTATAAAATCACAGAACTTTAACTGTTACGATTAAATTTATTCACGTGTAGTAAACGACATATAAAAGGCATAACGCGCTAAACAGTTATAGCGCATAAAACTGTTTCCTAACTGAGCCACGTTATGGCTACTAACCGTTTACGGTTAAAATTTTAACGGCGACACGTGAATGTAAATTATAAACTAATTTACAAACTTTTATTTATTAATTTTTAACCTTATATGCAAATTATATTTTTTTAAATATCTGACTTATACTTTTTTGTCACACTGGTTAATATTGTTTCAATCACTGACGTAACAAATGGACATAAAGTACATGCGATTTTACATAAGTCTGTAAATTATAAACTAATTTACAAACTTTTATTTATTAATTTTTAACCTTATATGCAAATTATATTTTACCAGAGGGTGGTTTTGTTAAAAAGTCGTATGTTTCGATTTTTTCGTTAACCTCTGTCACATTCGTGTTTCAACCGTGAAACAGTTTGCATAGCTGTGTTTCAGTATGGCAGTGAATTTACATGCATAGAAAAATATACCTTAAACAACTGGGTACAGAGAAATAACACTTTTGATTGAGTTCTCAGTAAAAATGGCAACTTGCATAAATCGTAGCTGATTTAAATGATTATTTTTATAAATGGCATTCTACTATCGGTTTCGTACAATAATAATAAAAATATTATTTTTTTGTTTTCATGGGCGAAACAGTATTTGTTTAAACATAAATACATTTTTATACAATTATGTCCATGGTATTGCTCATGTCTATAGGCGACGCCATTTATCAGGTGTTTTCCATCAAGTACACCTGACGGTGTACCTGCTCGTTTGCCATTCTAAGTTCAAGGCACTGTCTTCCACGCACACCCACTCTTTAGAATCAACTTCCAGCAGCAGTATTTCTTTTTAAAAGCATACAAAATAGACAAAATAAAAATCACAGCCTTAATTTTGTTTCAAGTTTAGCCTTGAAAATATCGAAATTGCAATGTTATAATTTATTTTTATAATACATTAACTCATAATAATGTAGTAAGAGAAATAGGTAAATATTACTTACCTATTTTTCTGTTTGCCCAATAGTTGACTAGAGAGAACATTTTCCAGTGTTTAGTGGTATTTATTGGTACATGTTCGCGCACATACACGCACACATACACTCACACGCACGCATACTCAAACACACACACACACACACACACACACATAAATGAATGCACGCACACGCATGCATGCATTTAGATATACTTATTACTAATACTAGATAATGTTTGTGTCTTAATTTTATGGTACTATTTTTTTTTTTTTTTTTTTTTATACAAAAATCCACAGCTCTTAAAAAATAACTTGCATGCTAAGTCTCTTATGAATACAGTCAATAACGGATTTTATTTATACAAACAAAAATTTATGATTTGTATTTTCATGGTCACGGAGGAGCGTGACCCTCTGATGCAGGTGATAACACTTACTAGAAGGTCACAACAACGATCTTAGTATTGTATCAATTTTGTTACGAAATAAATATTTTTTCATTTTTTTATTTTTTTTTTTTCATTAGTCCGCCAAATATACATACAATCACACTATACATTAAAATTGAAATAAATAAATAATATTAATGAAACTATACATGACATAACAGAGTATACTGTTTCGCCCATGATACCCCCCATGCGTTGCCATTCCTGACGACTCAGGTGTTATTCCTCTGTACCCAGTAAATTCACGCCATATCCCACCCTTCAAACCGAAACACAGCCATGCAAACACAACTGCTTCACGGTTGAAACACGAATGGGACAGAGGTACCCAAGCAATCGACTTTTGTACAAAGTCTCCCTCTGGTATTATATGACAAGCGATTCGTATATATATATATTTATGTTAGTACTTGTACTATAATAATTATGAAATTGCTGACTTGTAACACATCTTTTCAAAATCTACTGCAGGCACCAGTCTCTCAGAAAAATGATTTCACACATTTAATTGTACCTCAAGCTGTTGCTTTGAACTATCTTTTGTGAAGAAAAAATAAATTATTCATTCATTAAAATAACTAAATATTCTATCTGTTCTCCTTTAACCAAAGGTTGTCTGTAAGAGATTGCCCTAGCGATAAGACCGTCTTTTGTACCTTTCTGTGTATATTTCAATCTGTATTTATGTTACTATATTTCACTTGAATTATTCAATTGTCATTGTATATTTTTATGTTTCTGGTGCAATAGAGTTAAATAAATAAATGTAAAAAAAAAATATTAAAATATATTTCATCTTAAGTTTTAATTGTCAATTCTATTTTTTATTTCCTAAAACATATTGTATTTGGAAATAAAAGAAAAAAACAAAATTCATTGATAAAATATCCATAGAGCATTAGTTGCAGGGCGATCATAATGCAGATTTACCCTGCATCGTTCGCTGACGAGGCCTTCATCCTCGTATCATCTCAAACAGCATTAATGAAGTACACACGAGTTTGGACAAACACCGAACTACCCTCCGGCCATAATTGGTTAAGTGCTAGACGGACTTGTTGGTTTAGAATTAATGTACTGTAAACATGTAAGGAAATGTTGGTCAAAGGATGTTGTTTGAAATTTATAAAAAAAAAATTAAACAAAAATTTCATTAAACATCGTATTTACAAATAAAAATATCGTATACTAGTTCTATCCCGCAGCTGCGCCCACCTACTGTATCCCACGGAAACTTTTTAATTTTCCGTGATTAAAACTATCTAAAATGTTGATCGTGGATGTAAGGTATCACCATGCAAAATTTTATTGAAATCGGTCTAATTGTTTCGGAGATTAGCCCGTACAAACAAAGAAACAGAGTAACAAAAAATTTTAAAGGAATCTGGATGTGTTCTATCTAACATCTCCCTGAGTCGGTTTTTAGCGTTTTTTTTTTTTTTCTATGTACAGACATTCGACCTCTATTTTATTATATGTATAGATAATAACTAATTTATACCATGCGGAATGTAAATAAATATAAATAAATAAATATTTATTATACTTATATTTATACTCCGCCATAAACAAAAGTTTCATCCCAACCATCTGGACAAGTGGCGGTCCTTGACCGTGCGTTTTTTAAGGCACTTTCTTCCACGCACAACCACTCTTTCCAGCAGCAGTATTTTCGAACCGATACGACAACATAACCTTCAAGAAAAGAGCATATTCCTTTTTAAAAGGCCGACAGCACACCTGCAATGCCTTTGGTATTGCGGGTGAACATGGGCGGCGGTAGTCACTTACCATCAGGTGAGCCGCATGCTCGCTTGCCACCTGTATTGTAAAAAAAATATTCATTTTTTTTTTATTTTAATGTCTTACGTAATGTCCCATACTGTGCACAGTTTCTATCAAAACTAATCCCTCACTAAGATCTCCCATAAAACTAGTAACAATAAAGTTTATGGTAAACCCACGTTATTACACGTACTAAATGAGACATTGCGTCTTACCAAACCATATTAGTGGTTTGTTTTATACGACATGGTGTTATTAGTCGTAATATAATATAAACCATAATGATGGGCCTACCGTTCCGGTTTACGATATACCATATATTATATGTATATTAATTAGATTCTCTAATATCTATACTTGGTTAGGGGGGGAAGGGATTGTTAGTAATGCGGACTACCAGTCTCAATGCTACCAATATACCCCGACAGGTCGACCTCCACGCGGTCCCCCCTGGAAACCATCGTGCTGAATTCCAGGTGTATTCATCACGATGGGCTAACTGACCTGCCTTTTCATCCTCACCTATCGTCCCTCACTGGCGCCAGCGTATACCGTTAGCACAGGCGGGGTTACCATTGCATTGTCATACTTTAAAAAAAAATCTATACTAAACAAGCGAATAAAGTTATTCGATATATAAAATGGAAGAGATTGTATGTTTGAACGCAATAGTCTCTGAAACAGTCAGCCGGATCTGAAAATGCCTCGCATTTGATACGAGTAGCATATTTCTTGAGAAAGGAGGTTTAAACACAGCCATAGCCAGCCATCCGGCTGTTACGACCACGGGTGAAGCCGCGAAAAACAACTAGTTATATTAAGATTAATATAACTATATGTTATATTAATACCAGAGGAACACTTGGTACAAAAGTCGATTGCTTGGGTACCTCTGTCCCATTCGTGTTTCTACCGTGAAGCAGTTGTGTTTGCATGGCTGTGTTTCGGTTTGAAGGGTGAGATATGGCGCGAATTTACACATATATAAAATATACTATATTATACACGAAATTGAGAAAAAAAAATTAAACAATTCTGGTTCGTCATTGTACAATGACTCCTTTGGGGAGCTTCGTAAAAATTATCCCAAATTAAACACTTTCTAAATATGATGGCTAAATTTTAATTCAACATCTGCTTAATTTTCTGTGAAACCCCAAAAAAGAAAAAAAAAACGGGAATTAAAAAATATAATTTACGTAAACGAGCCACCATTTGCCACAGAATCGTTCTTAACCCTCCCATCGGCGACGTGACAAAACCACCCTGGAGTCTGTAAATTTCTTTTAAACACTTCTCATTATTCGCAATAGCCACATAACAGTTTAACCCTTCAAGGCAGATGGGGTCCGATCGGGCGTGCGTAAGGTTTGTTGCAGAATGGAAGCGAAACATTTTATTTTACGATTGCTATATATTTTTTTTAATATTAACCTTGCTATAAAGATATAAAGTATGTTCTTTCTTTATTCATTAAGATCATAAATATCCAATTAATTTTAATAAAAATAAATCCTATAAAAAGTCCTGACTTAATCCTAATAGAGTTCTCTTCTAAATATTCTGCAGGTGTTTTAATTATTTGTCAATAGCGGCCCGTCCCAGCGTCGCACGGGTGGACATTTTTACATTTTAAAAAGTGGCCATTAAGGCTGCACACGCGACGGCAGCTTAAAAATGGAGTAACTTCTCCCGTTTTCCCAACATTTCCCTTCACTGTTCTGCTCCTATTGATCATAGCATGTCGAAAAGTATACTATAACCTGCCAGGAGTATGAAGAATAATTGTACCAAGTTTTGTTAAAATCCGTCGAGTAGTTTTTGTTTCTATAACGAACATACAGACGGACAGACAGACAAAAATTTTACTGATTGCATTTTTGGCATCAGTATTAATCACTAATCACCCCCTGATAGTTATTTTGGAAATATATTTCATGTACAGAATTGACCTCTCTACAGATTTCTTATAAGTATAGATAAATATAACATCTAATATTATAAATTACAACCAAACAAAAATAGTACGTAGTAAGTTTTGACGTATGAATTGATAGTAGTTGTTTTCTTTTAATTTTTTTCACATTATTAATTAAAAGTAATTATTTGAAAAAAAAAATTAAATTCAAAATAAATTAAAAGTGACTAAAAGACTACAGCATGGGATTCTTAAAAAAAAATAAGGAAAAGATTTCTTCAGGGTCGGCAACGCGCGCGGCAATACCTCTGGTATTACAGGTGTTCGTTGGCTACGATAACTGCTTACCATCAAATGGACTGTAAGCTTGTTTGCCACCTCAGTGGTATAAATTAGGTAGTCCTCTCGTGAGAATGTTTGCCGAGAGGATTAGATTATTATTAGTAATTAAGTTTAACATAGTTTTTAAATACACTTACTAACAAAAATGGATCCAAGTTGTCTAAAATAAATAAATAAAAACAGTGACTAAAAACCTATAATTATGTTTATATGAGTATATTTACATGAATTTAAAGGATACAGAGGAATAAGACCTAAGTCCTCAGGAATGGCGGTATCATGGGCGAAACAGTATACTCTGTTATGTCCACGGTACTGCTCATGTCTATAGGCAACGGTTACCACTTTCCATCAGGTGGGCCGTCAGCTTGTTTGCCATTCTAAGTAGTATAAAAAAAAAAATATCGATTACCTACTCGTAATAGAAATAATTACAAATTTATTTGTTGTAAATTTTACTTCTTTTTTAGCTACTATATTATATTATATCTTTAATCGAAAATATAGCTATTGCGGTGACTATGAAACAAGCCTAATACACTTGTGCATACGCGTCAAAGGGCGTCACAGCAAATCCACATTTTATAGTATTAGGTTTTGACAGATATTGTTATCTGTCACATAAAATACACAAGAAACGAGCGATAGTCAGATTGCTCGGAGATTATTTTGTTGTTCAAAGTGAATATTGCATTTTATATTTTGAATTATTTAGAAATGGATATTTTTTTTTTATGTAATGTAAAATTTATTTTTTATACTAGTTTGCATACAGAGGCAAACGAGTATAAAAATGGGCAGTTGCCAACCCGCCTGCCAAGTTTAGCGACTATTGACAAAACCCCCCCAATAGAGGGAGGCTTTTGACAATTAACGGCTGATATGGGATGGTATTAATGTTTGAATATGTTACTGTCGCAAGCTCTGGGTCGTACTAAAATATTTATTTTTATAAAATTATTTTAACTGATTACTGTTATAGTTAATTTTAACAAATTTCATACTGCAGTGCAAGTGTTAATTTATTTTTTTGTATAAAATAATATTTACATTATATAAAAATATTAAAAATTACATTTTACATCATACATAAAGTTAAAGATAAGATAAGATACCTTAAGACTCAGAGATAGAGATCATTTTCGTTTTACCTATTTTTCTTACATACTACATAACATAAACTTTAATTTTGTACATAAGTGCGAAAGAGATAAACTATACTCTATTTATGGATAGGAGATTACAATAGGACAATATGATCCAAGCACGCGCCTTCAAAGATTGCATCCATTGTGTTCAGTAGCGTAAACCGCGGGTGGTCAGCTAATTCAATTCTCAATATCGGATTAAAAATATCGATTCATGCGTCCAAAGAAAACTCAACCTTATCATTATTACAAATTAAGTATACATTTACATGTGTATTCAAATATTTATTAAATAATACGATAATACGCTTGACATAAATAGACGATGACAGAAATTGCATAAATGTTACTCTTCTCAAATGTGGATTCTAATAACGATTAAATAAAGTTCAATTTTCAAATTATTTTTAAATACCTATTAGACGATATATTTTCAAATAGAGAACTTGCTAAGTAATCGAATGTAATGTACATTCTAGTCAGGGTTGTCAAACATATTTTATTTTTATAAAGAATTTATCACATATTATAATAGAAAATAAGAGCTAGAATGTCAACTCAAATATGTTTTAATGGTGTACATTTAAAAAGAAAAATCTATGGATAACAGAATCGTTATCTAATAATCTATTAATAGGCACTAGATGCGTATCTTACTGGTTACTTAATTAGAAATATTTTGCTCAATTCGACTATTATAAATATGTATGTAATTGCCAACCCTGGAAGATTAACCTCCACTATTACTACCAGAAGTTCCACAACCTTCCATATTAGCCATCATTTACCAGAAAGAGACTTTGTACAAAAGTCGATTGCTTGTGTACCTCTGTCCCATTCGTGTTTCAACCGTAAAGCAGTTGTGTTTGCATGGCTGTATTTCGGTTTGAAGGGTGGGATATGACGTGAATTTACTGGGTACGGAGGAATAACACCTGAGTCCTCAGGAATGGCAACGCATAAGGGGGTATCATGGGCGAAACAGTATACTCTGTTATGTCCATGGTACTGCTCATGTCTATAGGCGACGGTTACCACTTTCCATCAGGTGGGCCGTCAGCTTGTTTGCCATTCTAAGTTGTATAAAAAAATCTTCAATTTATAAAACTTTTCTATATTAAACTTATTGTTAAATTTAAAACATCTCACAGTCTTTTATTTTCGTTTGTGCCTCTTCATTTCTGTATACCAATGGACCAGCTAGTTAAGCCATAACCTAACCCTACCAACGCCTACACGGGTACAAAAATACCGAGCGCATTGCAAAAATAAATATAATATAAAACATTACGCTGAGTCAACAATAGCGACCCCTCTTCTAAATTGCGATTCATTTCCGTAAAATAAACATGTGAACACACACACAGAATTGCAAATCGACCTGTTAATCTAATAAGTGAAGCCAGAGCGACACGGTTCATTTGTGAAAAAAATGTCGCGAATTCTTTTTTCGACATTACACCGGCCGGGGTCGTGACGTTGACAAATATAAAGGCATTTCCCTTTAGTATTGCATTATATCTTTTTTTCTTTGTATTTGAACAGATAATGCAGATTGGATGGTTTTCTAATATCTAGTAATGGAAGCTTGAGTTTTTTTTTTTTTTTTTGTTAAAAAAGTATTGAATACTTTTTAAAAATTTGCAACTACCGTCTTTTAACTTAAATAATTTTGAGTAGGCATAATAGGGTTAGTTTGATATGGGTCCCTAGACATATTGGGATTAAAGGTGATAAAAAGGCCGATGAGTTGGCGAGAAAGGGATCAGAATCAAAAATGATAGGCCCCGAACCATATGTTGCACTTGCATTAAGTGTTGTTAACTCTGTCCTTGAGGAGTATGTGAGGAAAAAACAGCGAAAGAAATTGAGGACTTTGAAGGGTCTTAAACATTCTAAAAAGTTCTTAAATGACAATGTTGAAGGATAGGATAAACTCATCTACAGCGGTGGCAAATAACAGGCAAGACTCTTTATGGACGCCCTAACTGGACATATGCTAATAAGGCATATACTACACAAGATGGCTCTATCTTCGGACACTCTGTGCAGACTGTGCGGGGAGAAATCGGAATCTATGGAACACTTGATGTGTAACTGTGATTCGTTAGCGAGCATGCGCATGAGGCTACTGGGAACGGCTTATCCAAAGCCAGGGGACTACAGATATCTTAACCCGCGGGATATCGTTAAGGTAACACAAAGAATCTATGAAATGATGGTATAAGGCAGGGGGAAGCACAAAAGATCCCGATGGGTCGACGTGCAACAGCTTAGCTGACCCCATATGCGAATATAAGATAACTACCGTCTTTATTTAAAAGGCGCCAGAATAATTCAATAGTACTAATTAAAAATTCTATGTCGTGTGGTCCCGCCATGGAATGGACTACCCCTTGCTTTCTCGTAAGTTTCATAAGTATCGACTAAGGGAACTTACTCGTAAATATGTAACATCTTATTTTACCATGTAGCAAGCAAACAAATATGATTTGATTTGAATGGTCGTCAGACAAGCAGCAGCGTCCCTCTTAAAACATCACTAAAGCCTAACTGCCTGCCAAGCGTGGCAACTACTGGCAAAACCTTTCTAATGGGGGAAGTCTATGTTTAGCAGTGAACAATTTACGGCTGAAATGATGATGACTAATTGACAATTTTCTTTTTTCAGCAATATAAATTTTGTTTTAGTCATATTTAAATTAAGATACTAAAATACAGTGGTCATTAAAAACTTTTACGCAATTTGGAATGATAAGGAAGCTGACGGCCGCCTGGTGAAAAATGGAGACCGAAACTGAATTTTTTTTTTAAAAAAACAACAAAGTGTAAAAAAAAATCCTCTTCAACTTTAGATGTGTGTGTTTTCGTCTCTTTCTAGTTAAAATGAAATAAATATCACAAAACAGATAAATAGAACAAAAAAAAAAAAACTATTTATATACATTCATTGGATTATTTCACATTTAAAAAAAATCTATTCTTTTTTTATATAAAAATTACAATTTTTAAATAAAAAAAACTGCACCTGTATACAATTCAAGTAAACTTTTCTATTAATTTGCATTTTATGTTTTGTCCTATTGTAATAACTTTAATAATGAAATCTCCTCGCTGCATCCATTAATACGTTAAGTTTCTGTACGGATTGTAAATGTAGCACTGCGACTATTACTAAGCAGTTTATTTTGACTTAACTAATAACTTAATATTACAAATATACTTGTTTACAAGCACTTAAATCCTATTTTTTTTAATCTATTGCAGGATTAGGGATGTTGTTATCTGTTGAAAGGAGCCCGCAAGTTGAGTTAACAGTTACTCTTTTAAATCTCTGTTAACATTATGTGTATTTATTTAAATGTACTGTATGTCTAAAATTACATGGTCGTTAATTTGAATGAATAAAGTTGTAGCTTTCAAAAGTCGTCCCAAAAACTGTGCCTTTTCAAAACTGCCTGTTATATACAGTATGATTAGACTATGTCACTATTTATTTACCATTTTGCAATAACTGCTGGTTAAAGTTAGACCATCGGTTAATGTTATGGTTAGACTTTATTTATTTATATATTTGCTATAACTTATGACAGGACTTATGACAGGACAACCAGAGGGAGACTTTGTACAAAAGTCGATTGCTTGGGTACCTCTGTCCCATTCGTGTTTCAACCGTGAAGCAGTTGTATTTACATGGCCGTGTTTCGGTTTGAAGGGTGGGATATGGCGTGAATTTACAGGGTACAGAGGAATAACACCTGAGTCCTCAGGAATGGCAACGCATGGGGGGTATCATGGGCGAAGCAGTATACTCTGTTATGTCCATAGTACTGCTCATGTCTATAGGCGACGGTTACCACTTTCTATCAGGTGGGCCGTCAGCTTGTTTGCCATTCTAAGTAGTATAAAAAAAAAAAGGTCCATTCGTTCATTCATTTCGAATGAGCGAATAAATAAAGTCGCATCGCAAAAGTCGCACGACTGTACCATTTTACAATGTGATTCCGCCGTCTGTATACGCTATTGCAGTGTCGCGAACAGACCTCCGTTAATGTGCGGTAGGATTAGACGTGAGGCGACGTCAACAGTTCTGAAACTTCACGCTCGCGATTACACAGAGCCCGGCTTGCGGCTTGTATTTTGTGACAAAGGACACTTTTGGCCAGACTCGGCAAGTGAAGGGTTTAGGTTATTTATAAGGTGTAAGTTCTACATATGAATGGGGATGCAGGTGGATTAGGACTGTTTTAGTCTATGGATAAGATTGATGTTTACGAGAGGAAGACTTTGTACAAAAGTCGATTGCTTGGGTACCTTTGTCCCATTCGTGTTTCAACTGTGAAGCAGTTGTGTTTGCATGGCTGTGTTCCGGTTTTAAGGGTGGGATAAGGCGTGAATTTACTGGGTACAGAGGAATAACATCTGAGTCCTCAGGAATGGCAACGCATGGGGGGTATCATGGGCGAAACAGTATACTCTGTTATTTCCATGGTACTGCTCATGTCTATAGGCGACGGTTATCACTTTCCATCAGGTGGGCCGTCAGCTTGTTTGCCATTCTATGTTGTATAAAAAAAAATGTTTTGTAGTGGAAAATTTTGAGGTAAAGGTCATATGAAATGACAAATCATTTTCGTCCTTATTAATACTACATATGTAGGTTTAAAATTAACTACTGTCATGCGTCATCATTATCACCAACATCATCATATCAGCCTTTAACTGTCCACTGCTGAACATAAGCCTCTTCCTTGGGGGGTTTTGCCAATAGTTGCTACGCTTGGCAGGCGAATTGGCAACCGTAGTAAGGCTTTGGAGATGTTTAAGAGAGGACGCTGCTGCCCATCTCTCGTCCTCTATTGGTCGGTTCTTACGACATACACGGGATAGGAAGGGGTGGCCTATCCTATGTCGGGACTACACGAAGAATGTCATGCGTCAGTGACCAAGTAATGTCCTATATGCATAAATGACTTTAATTTATAGATTACTATGTATTTGCGAGTTACATATTTAAGGCCTATTGAAAATCAGTGTCGTAGCTTCACATATGAAACGACATATGCTGAGTAAGTTCCTATGCACAAAAACTGCTACATTCATTTTGTTTTTTTTTTTATGTTTTTTTTTTTTATTCTAATTTCAAAGTAAAATAGTAATGTTATTATATAATTGTGTAATCTTTATTATTAATATATGTTATTTTGTCATATGTAACATGTATTATTTATATTATTATATTTTATTAAAGAAAGATTGTATCTAATTAATGATATTATTTAAATTAAAAGTTTATTTAGTGTTTGTGTAAATAAAATAAAGAAATAAAATAAATAAATATTTATCATAGACAATAATGGATGCTATGTTGGACGTATGAGTTGACATTTTTATCAAAAATCATCAAATCAATCGAGTATATGACATACTTTTGTATGTTATGTACTCGTATTAATTTGGAATCTAATTATGTATGTTTGTATGTTTATTTATCATAAATTGTTATCTCTTAATATATTTATTTAATTTGCTATTTTTTTAAATCTGTGCACCGCCATTTGCTCTCTCTGTTTGGCGTGGCGGTTGACTGGTAGAGAATGCCATCAGGCATTAAGTCCGCCCTGTAGACATTTTTCAATGTGTGCAAAATTATAAATAAATAAATAAATGTATGAAATTTCATTTAAATCCACTAAATATTTTAAGCGTTATTGATTCCCAATTATTTTTACAAACTTTTCATTTATATAAAATCTTATATTACATTTTTTACTTTTTTAATTTACATTAAAATTAATGTATTTAATTATTAATTGTAGACATAAAACTTCTTAAACATTAATCGTATTACACAGTAGTTGTATAATATACATGCTTACTAATCAAATTTTAATTTTAGTACCTACCCGCAAATTAAATTTTATAGCCCAATGCTACATCTGCGTTAAAGGGTTAACTGAACGACTATAGGGATTAGTTAATCGGGTTAACTGTAAGTGAACTGTAGCAGAATTTATTCGAATGACGCGCCATTTTGTTTCTTAAGTTGCGTCTAAGACCAGCGCCTTGCAACAGTTCATATTAAATTAAACTAAGGCCCAAAGTCATTAAGACCCGTCGAATGCATTGCACAGTTAACGTTGGCAATTTGCACTGCGGTCAGTGTAATAACAGCTTTATTAAATTAGAAATAATAATATTAATTTAATTTACATAAATATTTATTTATTTACACTTTATTGCACAATTTATATATTATATTTTTTTTATGCAACTTAAAATGGTAGACAATCCGATGGCCCACCTGATAGAAAGTGGTAACCGTCGCCTATAGACATGAACAGTACCATGGACATAACAGAGAGTATACTGTATCTTCCATGTTACGCTTCATGCATTGCTATTCCCGAGTAGTAAAGTATTATGCCTTTGAACCCTGTAATTTAACTTATTAATAATTAAATAAATATCGATTTATTTATTAGCATAATTATTTATTTATTATTATTATTTTATTATTACTTAATTATTTTTTAATTATTATCATATTAGATTCTGTTAAATAATCCTTAAAGTAATTTCAATAGCGATATAACATATCTTTTTATTACCTAATATGCGCAATATTTCAAACATACAAATTTACTGGGTACAGGGGAATAACACCTGAGTCCTCAGGAATGGCAACGCATGGGGGGTATCATGGGCGAAACAGTATACTCTGTTATGTCCATGCTACTGCTCATGTCTATAGGCGACGGTTACCACTTCCCATCAGGTGGACTATCAGCTTGTTTGCCATTCTAAGTTGTATAAAAAAAGATTCTTGGATGCATGGCATACTACTATTGTGCGTGCATTCCGTTAATTTTTACCTCGTACATCTAGATTGTGGTATGAGCTACCATCTTCAATTTCCCTTTACAATATTATATGGAGAATTTAAAAAACGTGCTTACAACCGTTTAAAAGGCCAGCAACGCACAAGCAACTCCTCTCGTGCTGCAGGTGTGCAGGTGACGGTAACCGCTTACCATCAGGTGGACGTGGAAACGTCTACTCATTTGCCTACCTAACAATTAAAAAAAAAAAAACTCTTTTTACAAGTAATTCAAAACATATAACGTTTAATCGATATAAAAGTGTAAACTATGCATTTAAAGTAGTTATAATCATTTTTTATTAATATAAAACGTCCACTTAATCACAGTAACGATATGGATCCATTTTAAAAAATAACCAATAGATCGCTAATATCAATATAATTGGTCGTTCCGGCCATCTGTCCGTGCTGTCGTTTGTATTCGTTTATTGCCGTTGCTTAGTTGACTCGAAATTGATGGCTTTATTAGTGTTTAACTAGTTTATGGGCAGACATTTTGGTTGTATCTACATATACCTGTGTGCATCAATAGTATTGTATTTGAATTTTATTATATATTTTTACCAGAGGGAGACTTTGTACAAAAGTCGATTGCTTGGGTACCTCTGTCCCATTCGTGTTTCAACCGTGAAGCAGTTGTTTAAATTATTATATTTAAATTATTAATCGTTACCTATCCATTTCTGAAGATAAGCTTTCTCCATAAATTAGGAGACTTTGCTAGTAGATGCCACGTTTGGTAGGCGAGTTGACAACCGTTTTCCGTTTTCTGCTTTTACCTAATAACTAGCTGGTGGGGGGGGGGAGAAGAAATTGTTAGTAACGGGGTCAAATAGCCCTATTATTAGCAATATACCCTGTCAGGTCGACCTCCACGTGGTTCCCCCTGGAAACCATTAAACTCGTTACTTGTATAAAGTTTTATTGTACAATAAAGAATAAATAAATAAATAACAACGCATCAGATGCATAGTGCATCTGACGGACATCATTATGTACTCTATTATGTACATAGTACCATTCACATGTACAGGCGACGGTAATTTTACATCAGGTGTACCATCAGCACTTTTCCCCATTCCATGTTACACGTAAAAATACGTCAACCTAAGGTACAATACGAATACCCATCAATTTCCATAGAAGCCTCTCAAGCTACGAGATTACGAAATCATAAAACCGCTATAGGTGTTTTATTATTCAGCAACCATTCAAGATACATGATAGTGCACTTCTGTGATAAATCCAAGGATACGTACGCCCAATAAAATGGTTACCGATTGAGCCAATAACGGTTTATTTAAAAATTTTATTCCCCAGAAAATACGGAGCCTTAAAATAAACGCAACTTGGCACTTAAAAAGGTTATAAAACTAAAACCAAATATCTAATAGTGCCTACATTTTTTAAATTGGAATACTACCGTGAAGCAGTTGTGTTTGCATGGCTGTGTTTCGGTTTGAAATATAACTGGGGAATATAACTGGGGGGAAAGGGGTTGTTAATAGTGGAGACTGAGAATCGCATTGCTAGCAATATACTCAACCAGGTCGATCTCCTCGCGGTTCCCCCTGGAAACTGTCATGGTTAATTCCTAAGGAATTCATCATGATGGGCTAACTGGCCTGTCGACATTCTCATCGATAACCTTCACTGGTGCTCCGCCAGCGTATCCCGTTAGCGCAGGCGGTGTTACCATTCCATTTTCACCCATCAAAAAAATATATATAACTAAAACGAATAAAACAAATCGGTTGAGGTAATAAAAAAATACAAATGAATTCAAAACCTTCCTAGTTTTTAATTCATTTGTATTTATTTGTATTAAAACAGAAAAATCATGATTGTTCATAGAAAATTTGGATAAACAATTTAACGAAAAACAATACTAAAACACGCCTTAATGGATAAACGTGACGGTAATTAATGATGGCCAGGATTAATACAGCGGAGTCAAAAGGCGAATTATAAGTAAATCTCAAGATACAGGGCGGGGGACGCAAAATGAGAATGTCACGATGTAATCGGATGGTTGGCAGCCCTAGACAAGACGTTGATAAATAGTCGTCAATGTGCCGGCGATGGCGAGTGGTGCAAGTGACAAGCGACAGGTCAAAAGTTGTTAAAAATTATTTTTACCATTAAATAAGTAACAAAATTTCCTCTCGAGTTCTCAAGTCCGCCTGTGTACATTTTTGTTATAACCTAATATCAATATTATAAGTGATTGTACAATAGCATATAAATAAATAAACAAATACAGGAATTTATCAATTTATTAAAATACATCGAGTTACATTGAAAATATTAACTCTATTATTGTTACTAAAGAATACTGAATTAAAAAAAAAAACATATTTTGTCTATATGAAAAATCGAGTGAGTCCATATAACGTTTCTGTCCTATTCTTTATAAGTATTTTAAATTAAATGATTTATATAAATAGGAAACGTACCTAATGTTGGAATGATTACTTTACAGTTATTATGTATTATATCCTGCAACTTCGCCTACTTGAATCAGTACAAAAACTATCCTATATGCTGAATTACGATATAACCTCCTCGTGTACCAAATTTCATTGAAATCCATTCAATAGTTTTTGCGTGATAAAATATCCATTCATCCATTTATCTAAACTTTAGCATTTTTAATATTAATAAGATTAATTAGATCATTTTTTGTCTTACTGCATTGGGTTGAGTGGAAGAGATCTCTTGCAGAGATAAGCCCACCCTTGCCAAAAAGTTATTAAACTAATCGCCGTACCTTTTTTATTTTAAGTGCAATAAAGAATATACCATGGGCGACATCCATATTATTATCTGTAAGATGGACTGTTAAATTATTAATATATATACATATATATCCAATAATAGTGTACAAAATATATATCTCATTATTTCTATTACCTATTGTAACTTGTACCACACAACAAGAAAGACGAGAGATGTCCCGATTGCTAATAGGCTTAACAATAATTTTCCTGGATGCACTCTGCTTAATTGTTCTGGTTCCTATCGACTTACTACATTACAATACGTAGACTTCTGAAAACATACTTGCTAACAATAACTTTCTAATTTAAATTATTATATATTTATATATATAATAGTGTGAAGTTATTTAGCCTACCCTTGACTCGGTAAATTTCTGTAAATTTAAATTGAACTTTTGGATGACCTTTTAATATGGTTTCTCCCGAAAATTCTCCCACTTCCTTTACAGTACATTGCACTGCACAGTATTATCGTAGCCAAAGTATATTATGAAATTATTAATAACTAGCGGCCCGCCCTGGCGTCGTACAGATGGACATTTTTACATTTTAAAAAGTGGCCAATAAGGCTGCACACGCGACATGAGCTTAAAAATGGAGTAACTTCTCCCATTTTCCCAACATTTTCCTTCACTGCTGTGCTCCTATTGATCGTAGCGTGATGAAAAGTATACTATAACCTGCCCAGGAGTATGAAAAATAATTGTACCAAGTTTCGTTGAAATCCGTCGAGTAGTTTTTGTTACTATAACGAACATACAGACAGACAGACAAAAATTTTACTGATTGCATTTTTGGCATCAGTATCGATCACTAATCACCCGCTGATAGTTATTTTGGAAATATATTTCATGTACAGAATTGACTTCTCTACAGATTTTTTTATAAGTATAGATAGTAATAATTATTGATTTATTTTCTTTTCACAATTCATCTCAGTTAAATACAATGATGATACATGGTTACATTAAATCAAATTATAAATATACCATAATTGCGAGAGACTGGTGCCTGAGACAGGTATAACACCTATATTACAGGTCACCAGGGCCTCACTCCGCAGGCTTACTTACTAATTAGACCTAAATCACACATATATATGAAACTGTTGTGTGTGTGTGTGTGTTTTTGTGTACGCGTGCGTGGCTGCGTGCGTGCGTGCGTGCGTGCGTGCATGCGTGCGTGTATGCGTGCGTGTGTGTGTGCGCGCGTGTGTGTGAGAGAGAGAAAATGCGCGTTTTATATTTTTTATTTATTTATTTATTTAATATATCTTAATTGTAAACACAGACGAAAGAATGCCATATTCCTTATATTATCTCTATAGATACATCTCATGTTTTACAATATATTTTTATAACCCAATTAAAAAACTCTTGACTTCTTCTTCATATTCCTCATTATTGGTCAATCTACGCCTCTTTCGGTATATATTTTCACTTTCCTTTAATATATTTATTACGTGATCCTTTTGTCTTACATTTGACATGACTTCAATCGTTTACACTTTCTCCCGAAGGGCATTTTAAAATAAATACACAGTCGACCAACAAGTAAATGAAAAATTCACCGCCATTCGAATAACGCGGGTCCAAATGACAGCCATTTTTAAATTCTGACGTTTGGCCGGACTAATCGTTTTTAATATGCATATGAACATCTAATATTGAGCGTTTATGCTAATGCATTTTTTGCTGTTTCAGCGAAATTTGCATTCATTTGAGCCGAGGCCACGTTTCGCTGCCCAATGTACCGTGTATGGTATAAATATTTTTGCAGCAATGTTTTGCATATAACCCTCCTAGGATTGGTCGATTTAAAACGCTTTGAGGAATTAAGGTGCTTTTTAATTTTTTATGTTTTAATTATGTAAATTCATCACGATCCGCGAGATTAATTTTGAATATTGTTTTAAAATAAAAAAAAATTAACATTTGTAATTTATTTTTACCTTTGTTTTCTCTAACAAGCTTTCGTTTTTCTGTCCGTATGGTACAAATCAAATTTTATCAGAGGGAGACTTTGTACAAAAATCGTTTGCTTGGGTACCTCTGTCCCATTCGGGTTTTAACCGTAAAGCAGTTGTGTTTGCATAGCTGTGTTTCAGTTTGAAGGGTGGGATATGGCGTGAATTTACAGGGTACAGAGGAATAACACCTGATTCCTCAAGAACGGCAACGCATGGGGGTATCATGGGCGAAACAGTATACTCTGTTATGTCCATGATACTGCTCATGTCTATAGGCGACGGTTACTACTTTCCATCAGGTGGGCCGTCAGCTTGTTTGCCATTCTAAGTTGTATAAAAAAAATCTGGTGAATTAATTATAGACTATACTAAACTTTCTAAGCTTATTTTTAATTGCCCTTTTTCCTTTTTTTTTATTTTTATAAACGAAAACATAACATTGTATTTAAGATCGTCGCTCCATCTAATGGGGGTCACCCTACACTACATTTGCTTGTACAGTATCGCCGTTCTAGATCCCTTCCCCATTGATTATCAGTTCTTCGAGCTACATGACCAGCCCGTTGACACTTCAGTTTATTTATTCTTCGGGTTATGTCAATCACTTTGGTTCTTCTACAGAGATTTTATCACGCAAAGGAACTCCGAAGCATAGCCCTTTCTATAGCTCTCGTTGAGCAACCTGAAGCTTCTGCATACGGCCAACCGTGTACAATCATGTTTCGGTTCCGTAGGTCATCACAATTATAGTGTGGTATGCACTATTTAAATTTACATTAACACTTGCTTTTAAACCACCATAGGATTTAAATATCGAACTTTATAACTAGTACCTAATTTTTTTTCTTTCTTAACCTTCTTTCTTTTATTTTTTCTTTCCTTCTTATTATAAAGCAAATGTCTAACCACTTTTCTATACATCTTAACATGAGAAACATAGCCAACCTACCCCATCGGTGTTGTTTATACATACCTCATTAGTCCATTCATTTTTTACATTTCACCATAGAGTAAGATCCCTTGAGTCGCGTTACATTTTTAACACCCTAACCCTTCAACCCTTATATGCATCCCTATATTCTACTGACCTACATGGGGTCGCTCCTCACCACCCTACTCCTTGAGAGATTTTCAATTATTCAAAGTACACTTTACCCGCGGCTGTTGAGTTGAAAGGAGACTCGGTACAGTGCAGATAGTGTTTCATTCCCCTATATTTTTTCCAACATTCACTTAATATTTATTTTTAAATTTATTTATATGTTTTTTTTAAACCACTGAGGTAGCAAACAAGCATACGGCCCACTTGATGGTAAGCGGTTACCGTAGCCTATGAACGCCTGCAATACCAGAGGTATTACGCGCGCGTTGCCGACCCTGAAGAAACCTCTTTACCCCCTTTTGAAGAACCCCATGCTGTAGTCTATATCACACACAAAATAACAAAAACAAGTAAACACGCAAAAAAAACATGGAAATTACATAATAAAGTAGCACAAACTGATACCGTGTGTGTGCTTGCCACAGTAATATACAATGGTTGTAACTCGGTTTATTGATTTTCTGTCAAAAGTTGAAATACTAATTTTCTATTGTGAACAAAAGCACAAACAAACTTGGAAAATACAAAATTTTAAAGTTTTTAGTAGCAGAATGTTCGATCCAGCGAACAAAGTCGCGAATATAACTAGTATAATTTGTCAGTCATTGCTGTAAGCATCGTAAATATATTATATATATATATATATCTATCAATGTATCTCGGTAGATAGAGATAGATAGATACTTTCTATTGTTTCCTCCAAAAGATTACGATAGTAAACTTATTATAGATATAAACATTTATAAGAAATTATCACAATGAGAAAACAATGGGCGACCTTATTGCTAAAAGCGATCTCTTGCAGGCAACCTTAACCAGAGGGAGACTTTGTACAAAAGTCGATTGCTTTGGTACCTCTGTCCCATTCGTGTTTCAACCGTGAAGCAGTTGTGTTTGCGTGGCTGTGTTTCGGTTTGAAGGGTGGGATAGGGCGTGAATTTACTGGGTACAGACGAATAACATCTGAGTCCTCAGGAATGGCAACGCATGGGGGGTATCATGGGCGAAACTTTCCATCAGGTAGGCCGTCAGCTTGTTTGCCATTCTAAGTTGTATAAAAAAAAATGACACACTTGGATTTAGCTGTCTTTGATTTTATAGGCCTCAATTATAAAGGTGAAAATTCTGAAAAGTAATAGATAATAATGGTAATTATTGTTGTATACCTACAGGACGTACAAACTAGCACATTTACTATACTCGTATATATAGCATTACTAATTATATACATTTTCTCAAACATGCTTGGAAATGTGAGCATTATTTTGACAATCTTCTTCGAGATTAATCAAAATTGCCGTACTGGCCAAGATACATGCGGGCAGCGGCCGGCAAAAGTTGTATGAAAATCTATATCTGTCGTGTTTTGCGGCCAGATAAATTACTATATAAACTCATATCTGTCCTGTAATTTAAAAATGGAATGACCTTTTACTTCAAAACATGGCTACCAAGGAGGTAACTAATACAAGGTTTTCTTTAAATTTCGAACTGGCTTGCAAATAGAAAGCAGTTTATTGAAAAAAAAAACAAAGGAATATTATGGCGCGTGAAAAATTATTATTGTTCGTAATTCGTCATTGAATTTAAAAAGTAAAATTGTGTTTTTGATTTCCGCGCATTGTTTAAGAAAAGTACTACACAAGCCTTGGCCTCAACTAGGCATTGATGGACTTACGTATCTGTGCCTCGGCTACACCTCGGCCCACATTTGTACGTTCGTCCATCAATGCCTCAGTTGCTGACCGCTGCAGTAATGTACTATTACTAAATAAGGTGAAATAGACACTTTTTCCTTCTAACAATAAAAAAATACAAGGGTAATTTAACTGTATTATATATGTAGCTAGTAGAAAAAATTGTAGCAAAATATTACAATCGTATGCTATTTTTTTTTTTTTTGTAAAGAATGTCCGTACGTAGTTATTCTTCAACAAAGTTCTTCCCTTACAAAGCTGGCTTGTTAATTCAAAACACTATAGAACTATCTCGCCTGAAGGTACTATTATTTTTGTGTTTTCCGTGTAGACACGCAAGTTAGAAAAAAGGAAAAAAAATATTAAAGAAAAGAAAGCCTATTTCTTTTTTTATTTTATTTATTCATAAACAAAAAATTGTATTTGAATGTTGATACTTTAATTTCATACAGTACATATAATATAAATTAAATTAAGCATAAAAAAAATATTACAGTCACTTAGTCATCTCTTAACATAAATAATTAACTTAACATATTCAAATGGTTTAATAGTTTAAAAAGTGTTTTCTTTCTTTTTTTTTATAATTTATACGCATAGAATATACGAATACATATTACTGAAATTCGATATTGTTTAGTCCCATAGTTACCATATAGAGACTTTTTAACTGATCTTTCATAATTTAAGATAATTTTTTTTATACTACCACTGAGGTGGCAAATAAGCATACGGTCCACCTGATGGTAAGCGGTTACCGTAGCCTATGAACCCCTGCAATACCAGAGGTATTACGCGCGCGTTGCCGACCTTGAAGAAACCTCTTTACACCCCTTTTAAGATAAAATGTTTCACAAAAATAAAACTTCCTTCAATTGTGTTAAAACTAGTTATTTTCATTTAAAAATTAAACTGCAGAATCGATTTTAATTAATTTTTATGGTAATTCACTAAACTGTTTATAATTACTCCTCTCCATCCAAAGGTTGCCTGGAAGAGATCGCTTTTAGCGATAAGGTCGCCCATTGCTTTTTCATTGTGACAATTTCTTGTTTTTTTTTATACAACTTAGAATGGCAAACAAGCTGACGGCCCACCTGATGGAAAGTGGTAACCGTCGCCTATAGACATGAGCAGTACCATGGACATAACAGAGTATACTGTTTCGCCCATGATACCCCCCCATGCGTTACCATTCCTGAGGACCTGACCTGAGGTATTATTTCTCTGTACCCAGTAAATTCACGCCATATCCCACCCTTCAAACCGAAACACAGCCATGCAAACACAACTGCTTCACGGTTGAAACACAAATGGGACAGAGGTACCCAAGCAATCGACTTCTGTACAAAGTCTCCCTCTGGTACAAAGTCTTGTAATTGTTTGTATCTATAACAAGTTTACTATTGTAATCTTTTGGAGGAAACAATAAAGAGTATCTATCTATCTAGCTTATCTATAAGTATGGACTATACTAGGTAATAAGTATGGACTTTTTAGGTAAAAAAAGATTTTTTTCAAATTGGCTTACAACTGACGGAATTACGAGGTAACAAACTTTAAAAAAAAATACAACAATTGAAAACCTTTTATAACCTTCAACAATACTATAATTTTTCTATGGTGCGGGTAAATGGGCGCTTTTACTTTTTACCGTGCACGATTTATCGTGCTGTTCCACGGAAAAGTAAAAAGTAAAAACGCCTAATATATTTGTCCCTTTATTATTGATTATATCGTATAGCAGCAAGACATGTTTTTTTATTTCCTACATATAAATACAGGCGTAATAGATGTGTACATATGTATGTAAGTACAATTACATATATTATAGAAATCGTTTTTTTTTTTATGGGTGAAAGTGGTATAGTAACCCCGCCTGCGCTAACGGGATACGCTGGCGGAGCACCAGTGAAGGGTGATAGATGAGAATGAAAACAGGCCAGTTAGCCCATCGTGATGAATTCATCAGGAATTAATTATGATAGTTTCCAGGGGGAACCGCGTGGAGGTCGACCTGGTTAGGTATATTGCTAGTAATGGAACTCTCAGTCTCAATTACTAACAATCCCTTTCCCCCCATACAGAAATCGGTTGAAATATACCATTTTCCTAATTAGTCACATGATTCAAGTCATCAGATGAAGACGAAGCCAATTTCACCCATAAGCTTTTCTATAATTTACCAAGCGACAACTAAGCTTATGTAAAATAAATATCACGATTTCATCCTGCTCTGTAAATTTGAACTTTATCCTTTTATCCGAAGGGTGAAACTGTAAAATTGGATTATACAAGTTCTCAAGTTAATGCAGTCTTTGTTATCTGCAAACCTTGTGTGAATGTCAAGGGTAAACGGTTTACTCCTTACTAGACTTTAGCGTTTGAACGAATACAAAAAAAAAAACAACCGAATTGACAACCTCCTTCTTTTTTTGAAGTCGTTTGAAAATAAAATGTCTTCAGATATTATGTTCTCCATATGTACAACTTTTATTACTATTACGTGCGAGCACGTAGATGGCATTTATTTGAAGAACAGAGTTGGCTAAACAAGCTCCTTTCTCTCTCTCTATTGCATTAAGACTAACCAATGATGTTTTGAGCCGGTGTCCGTAATTAGACGCGTTTGCCTTTATGTATATATATATATATATATATATATATATATATATATATATATATATATATATATATATATATATATATATATATATATATATATATATATATATATATATATATATATATATATATATATATATATATATACATACATACATACATAGAGGATATATATATATAATTCTCATGTCACGGTGTTTGTTACCAAACTCCTCCGAAACGGCTTTACCGATTTTTATGAAATTTTGTGTGCATATTGGGTAGGTCTGAGAATTGGCCAACATCTATTTTTCATACCCGCCAATGATAAGGCTGACCCTCCCCAAAATATTTTTTTTTATTTTTTTGACAAATTTTTCCATTTTTATTTTATTATGATTTAGCATTGAAAAATACATACAACTTAAAATTTTCATCGATTTTTTACATTTTTTACGATCAACCCCCTGTATTTTAATTGCGATTTTTATATTTCGCAATAAGTGGTAAAACAACATTTACGGGGTCAGCTTGTGTATCTATATATATAATATATATATATATATATATATATATATATATATATATATATATATATATATATATATATATATATATATATATATATATATATATATATATATGTATGTATATATAATAGTGAGTAGGGATATTTGATATTTATTTACATTATTACATGTATTATATCTCCATATTTAGAAATTATAGGATCTTCATCGTGCCTCCAATCAAACTGTTTATAATTACACCTCTCCATCCAAAGGTTGGCTGGAAGAGATCGCTTACAGCGATAAGGTCGCCCATTGTTTTCTCACTGTGGTTATTTCTTGTAATTGTTTATATCTAGAATAAGTTTACTATTGTAATCTTTTGTAATTTTAATTTAAATCTTATTAATATAATTAACTACATGGGACAGATAAAGGAAACACTAGGCGTCATGTCGTATAGGGAGATAAAGGATATGGCCTGGGATAGAGCTGGCTGGAGGAAGATGCATGAATTAGATGCACCGACAAGAGGAAACTCTTAAATGAATATATATATATATATATATATATATATATATATATATATATATATATATAATTCCATATATTTATACATGTGTTACTTCAGTGATGCTTTCCTGGGTGAGCGTATTGGGGAACTGTAAAGGTCACTTAGTTAATAAAATAAATAAATAAGTAATGTATCAGTTCATAAAATAAATAAATAATGTGTATTTGTACATTAGACATTAAAAATAAGTTCCTTTAATATATATTCTATTTTTTACTAGGAAAACTAATTTGTACAAAAATGATCTACTTGGATACATTTACTCTTTTGGTCTTTCAAATCAACTTTGCTTGCATTGCTATGTTTTAATTTTAAATATATACACGTGGTAGTGAAATTTCAGAGTCATTACTCATGGTAAATGTAAAAAAAAGATTCTTATTTTATTTATTTCACAAAAATGAAATAGGTCGAATTCTCTGGTTCTAAGTGGAACATGCTCATGCTGTACGGCCAGGGCCAAGGTTGCAATAACATCTAGATATCAAGACTAGAGCAAGTTCAAGGTTTACAACTGCGACAGAAGGACTTCCATTGGATCCACAGCGCAGTACTGTAACTTTGTATATTGCCCATCAATTCCAAATGCAAATGTACGAGTATATCAATTTTATTTATTACACAAAATTTGAACATATACGACCAAATAGAAAGAAGAAAGAAAGAAACTTTATTCTACAGAAATATGCGACTACACCCACACAGAGGTCTTTTTTTTTTAAATGGATGATAATGGAATGGTAACCTCACCCGCGCTATCGGTATACACCGGCGGGGCACCAGTGAAGAATGATAGATGAGAATGAAGCAGGTCAGTTAGCCCATCGTGGCGAATTCAACAAGAATTGTTCACGATGGTTTCCAGGGGGAACCACGTGGAGGTCGACCTAATAAGGTATATAGCTAGCAATGGGGCTGTCTAACTCTATTGCTAACAATCCTTTCTCCCCCCCCCCCCCCCCACACACAGAGGTTAAAAAAAAATAGCGTCACAGCGAGCATTTAAACCCAACGACTTGAATTAGAAACTACTGGAATGTTCCACAATATAATTGAAATGTATCAAAATTGAATTTCTAGAGAGCACAGAATGTCTCTTTCACACGCGTAGTATATTTTATGGATGATAATGGTATGGTACCCCCGCCTGCGCTAACGTATACAATGGCGGAGCACAAGTGAAGAATGATAGATGAGAATAAAAACAGGCCAGTTAGCCCATCATTTTTTTTTATACAACTTAGAATGGCAAACAAGCTGACGGCCCACCTGATGGAAAGTGGCAACCGTCGCCTATAGACATGAGCAGTACCATAGACATAACAGATTATACTGTTTCGCCCATGACACCCCCCATGCGTTGCCATTTCTGAGGACTCAGGTGTTATTCCTCTGTACCCAGTAAATTCACGCCATATCCCACCCTTCAAACCGAAACACAGCCATGCAAACACAACTGCTTCACGGTTGAAACACGAATGGGACAGAGGTACCCAAGCAATCGACTTTTGTACAAAGTCTCCCTCTGGGAGACTCTGGGACCTCTAATATATACATATATGTATGTTAAATTTTTCTTAAATGTTTAAGTTTCATCTAGTTACAATATTACAAGTAGTAAGATACGAAATAAGTACGAGAAAATGAATAACACCTGAGTCCTCAGGAATGGCAACGCATGGGGGGTATCAGGGGCGAAACAGTATACTCTGTTATGTCCATGGTACTGCTCATGTCTATAGGCGACGGTTACCACTTTCCATCAGGTGGGCCGTCAGCTTGTTTGCCATTCTAAGTCGTATAAAAAAAGTCCTATAAATAATAATAAATCGTAAATTATAAAATATATATATATATAATTATAAAATATATATATATATATATATATATATATATATATATATATATATAAACAAAAGAGAAAATAGTATCTCTGATATATAGCAATAATTTCCGTACCCATATCACGAAGTCCGGTAAAAAATCTCTTTAAAAATTCCTGCGTGTGTCGTTTGACATATCTCATCTCTTTTTTTTTTTTTTTTGTTTTCATCGCGTTCATTTGCAAAATTACACGGAACCCTTAACAAATGGAACGTCCGGCCCACAATGCAGACGGTCTAATGTCTGTCCATCAGACCCCTAAATGGCACACGTCACTTCCCAATTACAAATATTTACTATCCAATCGAAATACTATATAACCATTACCGCTTTTGTATCGAACAATATTCTCACTCTTCTAATTGACGGAGCAATGGATACTAAAAAATGAGATGTAATCGTATTGATTGTATCTATATTCGGTTTCAGAGAAGGGGGTCGTGTCCAGAAATTATTGTTCAAATCCATCTCTGGACGCAATGACGTCATTCGACATCAATGACGTGGTGAAAGGGTGGGTGAAACGTAGGAATGTCGGCAGCAGAGGGCACTGTCGGATTGCATTGGCACATTGTATTCCACGGTAACTACGATTAATTCGCATTTGGCATTTCGTCGTATACTCCTGACACTATATTGACAGGAATGTATTAGATTTATTAATTAGAATCAACGTTATGTATTTACTTTATTTCACTATTAATCGATGATTAATTTGAGACTTGAGTATATTAAGACTTTAATATACTTAATTTAATATAATTAGATACTTTTGAAGTGATTCTTTTGTGACATTATTATTGTAACATACTAAACTATTTATACAAGTACAGAAATAAACATATAAGACAAACTTTTAATGAAAAAAAAAAAAAAAAAAAAATATATATATATATATATATATATATATATATATATATATATATATATATATATATATATATATATATATATATATATATAACTTAAACGTTATATTCAGGGACATTATCACTTTAAGTTGATCGTGTCTGGATACTTTTTTAATGTCCATTTTAGAAAAAAAAAACAAAGCTATCAAATTTATTTTTTTAACCATTTTTCCTTTAATTTTGAACATGAATTATATCACCTTGATTTATTTCGCCAATAAAAAAAATCATGCAAAGAGGTGTTAAGTGAAATAAGTAAGACAGTAGTACCTTACTCAAGAGATAGATAGATAGATAACCTTTATTACCAGTATTAGGAAAATAAAAAATTAAAACAATAAAAAGAAAAAAAAACATTTAATGTTGCTGGTAATAGGAGCCGCCTCAGCTGTTGCTATATGTATATGTACAGCTCCAGCGAGATGTACCTATATAGCGCTGATTTTCAGGCGGCCTCTTAAAGATATATACAAAAAAAAAATATCAACACGGATAATGTCCGTGCCCACCCCACATTAAAATGCACGGCGTGAAGGTACACGCAATAATCCCGTGGGGAGCACACAACTGCACTGACCCAGTTTCACCCCATTTTTCTGTAATTACTCACCGCTGCTTTATCGACATCTCCCCGATGGGGGAAATCTCTATGTTTAGGGTAACCGCAGTGGCTATGGTGTTCAAATCATTTCTACTATAAATATTATTAGTTTTTATGGAAAAAAAAAGAAAAAACCTTATAAGCCTATGTACTTTTGGATATATGGAATTAATTATTTTTTATTCAATTAAAAATGTTTTTAAGATCAATTCACAACGGATGTAGCGCAGAAGAATCGAAATAACCAACATAGCCAGTGCAAATCAAAATATGGACATAAAGGTACAAAAGGTGGTCTTATCACTAGGGAAATCTCTTACATACAACCTTTGGTTAAAGGAGAACAGATAGAAGTGACAGAGATACGAAGAATACAGTCAAGTGTTATTTCATGATACCTACTTACCTTATCTTATCTTATATTCGCATATGGGGTCAGCTAAGCTGTTGCACGTCGACCCATCGAGATCTTTTGTGCTTCCCCCTGCCTTATACCATCATTTCATAGATCCTTTGTGTTACCTCAACGATATCCCGCGGTTTAAGATATATGTAGTCCCCTGGCTTTGGATAAGCCGTTCCCAGTAGACTCATACGCATACTTGCCAACGAATCGCAGTTGCACATCAAGTGTTCCATGGATTCCGATTTCTCCCCGCACAGTCTGCACAGTGTGCCCGAAGATACCTACTTACAATACAATCCCTGAATGGAATGTGGAAATGGTTCACCTGAATGGAAGTAATATCCGTCGCCTGTAAGCGCCAAACAAACATCACTGACGGCCCACTGATGGAAATCATACACATGAGCAACCGTGGACATAACAGAGTATACTGTATCGCCCATGATACCCCCCATGCGTTGCCATTCCTGAGGACTTAGGTGTTATTCCTCTGTAAGATGCTTCAAACCGAAACACAGCCATGCAAACACAACTGCTTCACGGTTGAAACACGTACCCAAGCATCGACTTTTGTACAAAGTCTCCCTCTGGTAAAATCATCACTACGGAAATCATTAGAAAATACACTGTAGTACAGAATAAGATGCTCATCATCTTCATCGTCATATCAGCCGTCTACTGTCCACTGCTGGACATAGGACTCACGCAAAAGAGGGATTTTGCCAATAGTTGCCACGCTTGACTCGGGCTGGCAACCGCATTTTGGCTTTGGTGATGTTCTTAGAGGACAACTGCTGCTCATCTCTCGAACGTTATGTTCCCTTGGTCGCCTCTTACGACACACACGAGAAAGAAAGACCTATTCTATGCCGGGACCACAATATACCTGCCCCTGATGATGTCATGATACTCTTCATTGATTGTTATTCCCGAGGACTTTAATTTTAAGATGACCGAAGCAGAATTCTGGACTAAATTTTTCCAGTCACACTATTTTCATAGGTATTTGAAATTATTATTTTTTTAATGGATGATAATGGAATGGTAACCTCGCCTGCACTAACGGTATACACTAGCGGGGCACCAGTGAGGGATTATAGGTGAGAATGAAAAGGCGGGTCCCCAACACTATGATGCGGCCAGGGATGCCGTGGTGATTTTAGCCGGTAGGAGTCCGGCAGTATCCATAAGCCTCCCCCGGGTCTGCATGAGGCATTTCCCCACGAAAAAAAAATCAATTCAGCACCACGGTTTCCAAAGGGGACCACGTGGAAGTCGATCTGACGGGGACTGGGGGTAGTTCACATTACTAACAATCCCTTCCACCCCCGGACTATGGTGTTATACCTCCGTACCCTATAATTTCTCTGCCATATCTTACCTTTCAACCTGAAGCACAATCAGGGAAACACAACTGCTTCACGGCAGAAACAATATAAAAAAATCAGCAAAACAGTTCAGAGTTTTAGTGTTCTTATAACACTTCGGTACAAGGATCACCACCGTCACCTCACTATATCAATAGTAGATAGATATATCTATATGTATACATATCTCTTTGAAATGATAATGGCAAGGGGAGAATGCAGTGGCTTGAAAATCATCACGCCTTTGTATTCTCTTTAGGGGACATTGACCCTGTCATCATAAAACATATCAGTGGAATCCTTGACCTATTTGAAATGTTCTAATACTCACGAAAGATATAGGATTTCACGTTAATAAGGACTAGGATTCGATTCTCGAACTTTTATAAATGAAAATGGAATTATGAATTCACTTGCATTATTGTTTTACTCTGGCAAAATATCAGAGTGGGAAGGCAGGTAAGAATAGAATCAGGTCAGTTTTCGCATCCTGATCGTGGCTTATTTAACTCTGGCATGATACTAGAGTGGGATGGCAAGCAAGAATAGAATCAGGTCAGTTTCCACATCCTGATCGTGGTTTATTTAACTCGGGCATGATACCAGAGTGGGATGGCAGGTAAGAATGGACTCAGGTCATTTATTGCATCCTGATAATGGTTTATTTAACTCTGGTATGATACCAGAGTGGGATGGTAGGTAAGAATAGACTCAGGTCATTTATTGCATCCTGATAATGGTTTATTTAACTCTGGCATGATACGAGAGTGGGATGGCAGGTAAGAATAGAATCAGGTCAGTTTTCACATCCTAGCTAGTTCGTCTGCGGCATCGTTACCATAAGATCCACTGTGCCCTCTTATCCATTGGATGATAACTCGGTTATTGGAAGATATCCTATCCAGTGAATGGTGGCATTCAATTATTAATTTGTTGTTTGTCTTGTTATTTCGTAATGCTTTTAGTACTGCTGCTCTGTCAGATAAGAATCTAATGCTAAAACCATTTATTCCTAGCTTATGTACTTAGCTGCAGCAGCCTCGGTTACATAAAAGCCTTTCAGGAGACCGATGAATAGGTACCTAACGTGTAGGCGAGGAAGCCTAATTCAATAAACACCCAAAATTGGATACACAGGATAATTATTTGTACTGGAAGTGTTAGAAATATTTGTATACTGGCACTGATACAACCATTTTTTTTTTTTTCAATATTAAGCTAATATGCTGTATGTACGGAAATGCATTGCAGGGAGTCAGTCGGACGAAAGAAAGAACGTAAGAACGGTCTTGAGTCACCTGCATCCAGCAGGTGGCTCAGGACCGTTCTTTATGGCAGTCTATGGGAGAGGCTTATGTCCAGCAGTGGTCGGATAATGGCTGGAATGATGATGATGATGATGCTGTATGGTTGTGGCATGGAATGGACTATTCTTCTTTTCTTATGGGTGTCGTAAGAGGCGACTAAGGAAACTTAATGGTCGAGGAATGAGCAGCAGCGTCCCTCTTAAAACATCGTCAAATCCTAACTGCGGTTGCCAACCCGCCCACCAAGCGTGGCAACTACTGGCAAAACCCCTTTTTAAGGGAGCCCTATGTTTAACAGTGAACAATTAACAGCTAAAATGATATGGTATGACTATAGCTCTTTAACGGCTTAACCAATCGCTATAAACTTTGAGATATATATAGATATATGGGATGAGGAAGGATTTTTTTTTATACAACTTAGAATGGCAAACAAGCTGACGGCCCACCTGATGGAAAGTGGTAACCGTCGCCTATAGACATGAGCAGTACCGTGGACATAACAGAGTATACTGTTTCGCCCATGATACCTCCCATGCGTTGCCATAAGGACATAGGCTTCTTATTTATGCAGGTCAATGAATATACATATCTCGGTCACAAAGACAAAATCGCGAATAAAAGCTAGTTGACTATTTTTTTCTTTTAATAATTCCTTCTTAGATAGGTCAGTCATATTTTTCAATTTGCGGAGCAAAATGTCTTATTTGACATAGAAGCTACTTGCTGGCAGTTCTCTAACTTTTCCACGATGAAATATTAAAAATATTAACAAACGCTTCCATCACCTCTATAGTCATAAAGCAGGCGCCATTTTCCATTCAAATGAGTACAGCCTTTGATCAAAGCCACCAACTTTTGCATTGAAACATCAATAATGTTTGCGACCACTGACCAGATCGTTGATAACCGGCTAATTGAGCGTGCGTGAAACGGAACGCGTCTCTTTGACGACTAATGCGTTGATTTTGTGCCCTTTTAATGTGACGGGGTGGTTATGATCCCTGCAGTGGTGTTTAATCTATTTAGTACTTCATTTTCATAGCAAGTTTCCTATGTATACATGTATGTATCGACCGTTAACTGTCCGCTGCTGAACATAATCCCCCCCCCCCCCTTATATGAAGGGTTTTGCCAATAGTTGCCACGCTTGACAGACAGACAAATATTTTCTTGATTGCATTTTTGGCATCAGCATCAATCACTAATCACCTCCTGATAGTTATTTTAGAAATATATTTCATGTACAGAATTGACCTCTCTACAGATTTATTATAAGTATAAATATAACAAGTAATAAATAAATAAATAACTTTAAAATAACAATCAAAATTATTCCTTTTTAATTCACGTTCTACATACAATCATTTCACAATCAGACAAATACGTAATCCATTTATGATTCACCGTCTCTTTTCCCATAAAAAAAAAGCTATTAAAATGTCAAAAGCGTAATTGGCAATCCATATACAATTAGTCGGAATACGGAACCGTCGCTTTATCTCGCGATATCTCGTTACAATGTAACCTGTAGCGTATTTGTCCATTGGTATAGGTACCTAACCTGATTATAAACGTATAGACGAGAAAATATACTGATTTTCTCTTTTTATTGTTAATTATAATTATTACTTACAAACGCAGTGTAGGACGACCCCCCCACTAGATGGAGTGACGACCTGAAATGCATTACAGGAAGTCAGTAGATACAGGTTTTTTTTTATACAACTTAGAATGGCAAATAAACTAACGGCCCACCTGATGGAAAGTGGTAACCGTCGCCTATAGACATGAGCAGTGCCATGGACATAACAGAGTATACTGTTTCGTCCATGATACCCCCCATGCGTTGCCATTCCTGAGGACTCAGGTGTTATTCCTCTGTACCTAGTAAATACACGTCATATTCCACCCTTCAAACCGAAACACAGCCAAACACAACTGCTTCACGGTTGAAACACGAATGGAACAGAGGTTACTTATTATTGGTGTAGGTAATAAAGGATCCATTTATCTATCTACATCCCTAGTGTTACAGGCTACAGTGACCGTTTACCATCAGACGGACTGTATGCTTGTTTGCCACCTTTGGTGAAATAAAAAAAAAGACTATCCAAAATACAATTGACGAAATGTGTCTTACATGATATAATCTAAAATGTTGTAATTTTGTGTGTGTGAGTCAAATAAAAGTATTTTCCTTCTTTTTAGGGTTCCGTACCTCCAAAGGAAAAAACGGAACCCTATTTCTTGTGACGCGTGAAAGTATCAAGTTGAAATTAATATCATATACTCAAATCTGCAATCTCTTGAAGCAGTGAAAAAATCAAGCTTCTAAATCGACGCAATCAAAAGATACGGGCATTTGTGTTCCATTTACATCGCATATATTGACATTCGCAAAGGGAATGAAACCTATAGGGTACTTCCCGTTGATCTAGAATCATGAAATTTTGCAAAAAGCAATATCATGTAGCACAAATAAAGGAAAAAAGTCCGAAAACTCTAAATTTGTAATTGTTTCACAGAGAAAATTTTTAAACTTGATGAATTAATACAGACTCGCACTTGACCGTCATTTTTCTTTCAATAATCGATTTTTTACCAATTTCATTTAGAGAGTATTATGATAATAATGATATGATAATAACAATAATATGATAATTTCAATAAAACTTCATTACCTTCATTTACTTTTAATAAAACAAACTGTAATTATTATTTCTGTGATAATAAAGAATCCTTCTAATATCAAACCTTATTATTACGTATTCCAACAAACTATTTTAAAAATAATAATAATAAAAAAATAATTAATATTGTTATACAACAGAGCTAATGATTATTTTGTTGACAGTACAGCTTTGCTCGTGTTGCGAGCACTTCGCGCAATGCGATTAAAACTGTCGCGTACAATTTAGGCGTTTGATTGATATGCGCATTGGGTATAGTCGGTAAAGAGGTGGGAGGACCGCTAAGAGGTGTTATCTCATCCGCACAATTAAAATACATGTGAAAGTAAGTGCGATTGTTTGTTATCTCTTGGCTATTTAATTTAATATAAACATACTGTTTGGGATGGATAAGGACACAGACTGTTCGATAGGTCAATCAGCATAACCCAGTTATGTGAATGAAGTCGCAAGAAAAACTAATTATATATATATATATATATATATATATATATATATATATATATATATATATATATATATATATATATATATATATATACCGAGTATATATAATATTGTTCCGCAGAAAAGAAGCATTTATGAGTATTATTGTAAACAGTCACACTTAGTGTTGATTCAAAGTTACCCACGTTGTCAATATATAAGTTTACATAGAGATAATTCACAGATATATCTATAGGCGACTGTTACTACTTTCTGTCAAATGACCCATCAGATTATTTGTCATTCTACATATAAAAAAAAATTACATCACAACATTCCGAGGACCTAGCATAAAATGTTATCCAAAATTTCGGGACCGAATGAAACACAAATTTGATGTTAAAATTACATAATATATACTGTTTAAAAATATTAAAAATGTTAAAATATCTATTCTTTTGAGTTTTGTGGTAACATTAAAAAAATTTTAAACTCCATTTACTGAGCCGACTTCTGTATGAACGAAAACTCGAAATTGAAAACGAAATTCGGAATTCCATTTCATGGTAAACCCTCCAGTTTTTCCATCGGAAATAAACTTCAGCTTTAATCGTCACAATAATTACTATGCATCATCCATAGTACTCATACGTTGCTTTTTTTTTTTAATTTTGCATGCCTTATTCCTAATAATAAAATCGATGGGTTTATATCTATTGCTAATATCTACATTTAACTGTTTATAATTACTCCTCTCCATCCAAAAGGTTGCATGAAAGAGATTATCGCCTTGTGGGCGATTATGGGCGACCTTATCACTTTTAGCGATAAGGTCGCCCATTGTTTTCTCATTCTCATTATTTCTTGTAATTGTTTATATCTCGAATAAGTTTACTATTGTAATCTTTTGGAGGAAACAATAAAGAGTAGCTATCTATATATTTATAATTTTTTACCAAATAAATAATCATTCCATCATTTACGAAAGTAAACACTTACCAAAAATAATTCCAAAATCAGTTCATATTTTTTAGTAATTATGTTACATAAATAAAAAATAACACAAATTGGGAAATTCCTTTTGGTAGGCGTTTTAAAAATGTATTTACTCAAAACTCGATTGAAATAATGACCGTATAACATAACTCTATAATCGATCCTACCTCATTGGTGACTCGCTGTACTATCTGTCGGTATGTCACTGCGCCATTATCCAGTATAAACAAGTGTAACACCATTTACACGATGCCTTTGTGATTTACATGCACGCGGCTATTTTGAATATTAATCCACCTCGATTGCTTTTAAATTTAATCGATAGCCAATTTAGTAGAACGAAATAAATAGTGGCAACACTGAAGTGTCAATCTAACAAAATAAATATATATAAATCCTTACTAATATTTTTAAATGTAAAATTGAGTTTTTTATTTATAATTTTATAATAAATATGCTTACATTTTTAACAATGTATATATATATGTGTGTGTGTGTGTGTGTGTGTGTGTGTGTGTGTGTGTGTGTGTGCGTGCGCGCGCGTGCGCGCGCGCGCGCGCGTGCGCGCGCGTGCGCGCGCGCGCGCGCGCGCGCGCGCGCGCGCGCGCGCGCGCGCGCGCGCGCGCGCGCGCGCGCGCGCGCGCGCGCGCGCGCGCGCGCGCGCGCGCGCGCGCGCGCGCGCGCGCGCGCGCGCGCGCGCGCGCGCGCGCGCGCGCGCGTGCGTGCGCGCGCGCGCGCGCGCGCGCGCGCGCGCGCGCGTGCGTGCGCGCGTGCGTGCGTGCGCGCGCGCGCGCGCGCGCGCGCGCGCGCGCGCGCGCGCGCGCGCGCGCGCGCGCGCGCGCGCGCGCGTGCGTGCGCGCGCGTGCGTGCGTGCGTGCGTGCGCGCGCGCGCGCGCGCGCGTGCGTGCGTGCGCGCGCGTGTGTGTGTGTGTGTGTGTGCGTTTTTTTTTGTGTGCGCGTTAGCGCACTAGATTTATGCGCATTGATGCTTTTGCTGTTTTAATATTAAAATGTATATATATATATATATATATATGTATATTATATGGCAAATATAATCATCATCATATATCCAATACTTAACATAGGCCTCCCACCGGGGAGGATTTGCCAATAGTTGCCATGCTTGGCTGGCGAGTAGATTTCCGTCCCTCTTAAAACATCACCAAAAATCTGATGTTTTAAGTGGGACGCTGCTGCCCATCCCTCTACCATTAAGTTCCATTAGTCACCTCTTACTCGGGAAAGGAAGGGTTGGCCCATTCTATATCGGGACCACACGGAATAAAGTATCTTATTGCCGTACGGTCCCGGCTATAAGCTGTACCAAATTTCATTAAAATCCATTCAACAGTGGACATTTGATAGTTTATATAATAATAAAAGATACTTTATATATTAATTCATGCAAGTAAAGCCGCGAGAAACAACTAGTTTATATTATTAGTAAGGATTTAACAACTATGAATAACATATATATCAGATATATTTTATGTAATAGTCAAATGTACAGAACTCATAAAACTCCCCCGGGCAGGCATTCATCAGCACTATTGTGGAGGGCCCTAGTGGCAAGTGGGAGTAGGTTTGATTCCCGATAAAATTGATGTTTACCTTTTGACATAATATTCAGTTATTCATAGAATTTTGATGCAAGTGGACTATCTCGATCGTTCTTGGCTTAAATTTCTTTCAATGGAAAATGTGAGGCAGTTTGAATTTACATAATATTGGCAGATGCTCTTTTACCAACTTCAAAACAAGAATTTTATAAGCGACTATATTTTTTGTTGATTTTTATCAATTCTGATGATATTTTTAAATCAGAAACGTCTTTGACATTTCAATGTACATTACAGTAGGTAATGTACTTTTTTGATAGGCGAAAATGGTATGGTAACCCCGCCTGCGCTAACGGGATACGCTGGCGGAGCACCAGTGAAGGGTGATAGATGAGAATGAAAACAAGTCAGTTAGCCCATCATGATGAATTCATCAGGATTAATTCCTGATGAATTAACCATGAGAGTTTCCAGGGGGAACCGCGAGGAGATCGACCTGCTTGGGTATATTGCTAGCAATAGGATTCTTAGTCTCCATTACTAACAATCCCTTTCCCCCCGGTAATGTATTTTGAAATTAGTTTTTTGTGCATAATGTTAGTCTATCATACACAGGCTTTTTAATGAGCATGTAATTTTAGACATAATACATTTAAATAAGTACATATATAATATATATAAATAATAATGTTAACAGAGATCTAAAAGAGTATAGTTTCTTATGGATTCTTCGACTCGCCAAGACTTGCATACATAAAAAAATAACAATTTAAAAGTACTTATAAACAAATCTATTCGAATAAAGATGGTTTGAATTTAAGAATATTTTTTTCTACAAAATAGTTGTATAAAAATAATATCAAAATTTTGATTTTTAATCGATTTTTAAATCATAAAACATTTAAAATTGTGGAAAATTTTACCAGAATTAGATGTTTTTACAAAAATCTTACAAAAGGATACCTTTATCCCACTCGTGTTACGGATGTGAAACAGCTATGTCCATTTGACTGTGTTTGGATATAAAAGATGGGATATGACAGTGAACTTACAGCGTAAGGAGACACAACACCATCATTCTCAAGTATGGCAGCGCATAACAACTACCATGGGTATATCAGTGTATCATGTGAAATTTTGATGCCATCCATGACAATAGATGATGGTTACCATTTTCCATCAGGTAGACTGTGAAGAGTTCGTTGTATAGAACAATAAAATGGAAAATACTGAATAAAGATATATTATATTTTTTCCCTAGTACAATAATAGTTTTATTTAAAAAATTACGTTCTCTAATAACAAAATGTTAATTGACAGAAAAAAAAATTCTATTTTAAAAGTAATATATCGTCACCTTTATGGTAAACTTACGCAACTGAAAAAGATACATTTTACAGGGGAACGTTTCGAAACATTAGAATGCAAATAACTTTTGATAGAAGATTACTGTAAAAGATCATGCTAACATTTTAGTTTTAAAATCCTGTTTTTTATTGAATGCGCTTAATTAATTATTATTATTATTACAAGTATCAGAAATAAATGCATATTCGTTACTTTGCACCTTCATACATGAGAGTTCCTAAGTATTGAGTTTTACAACAGCAAATTTACGAAAGTGGCATTTTCGTAAGTTGCCAAAGAAAATAATTTATTTTAATATCTGGCAAACTAACGAAAGTACCACTTTCGTATATATACCAAGGTATAAATCACATGTTTTGGAGAAAACTTTAGTTTAAATAACAACGTTATAGAAATCATTCATGTAAAATAACTAAATTAGGATTGATAAATTGATAAAATAATTATTGAAATTTTCAAATTAAAGTATTTATTATAGAAAATACAATAAAAATATGCCAAGTAAGTTTACTTTGGGTATATCACAAAAATATGGAGATTCGAGCTACTCGATTTTTTTAACCGTTAGAGATAGAAATTTGAAAATAAGCCACAATAAGTAGTATGACGCAAAATGTAGATTTTTAAAGAAATGTCAAATTTGAAAAAACTGCAGATTCGTAAATTTACTATAAAGGTGACGGTATATATAAATATTAAACCTCAACATCTGACTGTCACTTCTCCTTTCTAATTTATCATAAAAAAATACATAGAAAATAAATAGTTATTAAGACTGTAACAGTAAATGCAAACGAAACTACCGCATACCTAGTTTATAATAACTAAAGATGCACACAGCATCCACAGAACGACCGGAGCTAGTGCTTATTTGTCGAACCATCGTAATGGCGTTGCGTTAATGGATTTCGAGAGCAACATTGTTTTTGAATGCTTCCAAACAAATGAAAATGGACATTCGCAATCGGGACCTTTTTATGGGGGATAGTCTATAAGCCGCGTACTATTTGTGCCTTTGTTTGGGGCCGTACATTGTTGCGCTGATTAGGGGTTATAGTCGAGTGCAGTACTCTGCTCTTTGGGTAATAAGTTATGGGCATTGCAGTCGGTGAGTGCATTCAGTGTTTGAAGGTAGTTAATTCTATTTTTAATGTGTTTAAAAAAGGAAGACACTGTTGATTTTAAACTACTTTAAATTAATAGGCGAAAGGCGAATTTTGTCGCCGTATTTGTTTCATAGTCATCTTGTGAGGATTGATGTTATAGTTTTTTTTTTTCAAACTATATAACTGCTTACAGAAGTATGGGATCTATCAGAATATCAGCGCATTAATAGTGATTAATGTACCCGCTGTTGATGCCTTAATGCTGAGATACGAACCTTTTAATCAGTATAAACATTATTATAGTATATATATATATATATATATATATATATATATATATATATATATATATATTCATTTGGAAAATCCTTTTTTATTTAAACCAGATATACTTACAAATTGGTCGCATTGAAATTTTATCAAAATAGGTTCAGTGATTTAGTTTTAAATTAAAATAACTAACTGGCTTTGTCATAACTGAAGAAGGTATTTTTATGGGACACAATCTTTAATTATCATGTGAAATTGTTTTAATGGCCAATGACTCTTGTTTATTCTAAATGTTTCTGTTCTGCTCGTATTCTATTCCTGTTAGGAAGTAAAATTTACTTAATTAACTAATTTTGAGTCGATATATATATATATATATATATATATATATATATATATATATATATATATATATATATATATATATATATATATATATATTGGAGTACAAATTTGATATTGTGAATTTACTGGGTACAGAGGAATAACATCTAAGTCCTCAGGAATAGCAACGCATGGGGGGTATCATGGGCGAAACTGTATACTCTGTTATGTCCATGGTACTGCTCATGTCTATAGGCGACGGTTACCACTTTCCATCAGGTGCGCCGTCAGCTTGTTTGCCATTCTAAGTTGTATAAAAAAAACTGTGTTAATTAATATTTATCTACATCTACACTTCTACACTAATGTAATAAAGAGGAAAGATTTGTATTTTTATGTGTATGTATGTTTGTAATGAATAAACTCAAAAACTACTTTGCCGATTTCAAAAATTGTGTCACCATTAAAAAACTACATTCACCCTGAGTAACATAGGCTATATTTTTTGCTAGAAAAGATTAGGAATCCTTACTAAAACTTTAGTAACGTAACTCAAGGTGTAAAAAAATGCTATAGAATATCTTTCGTCGCGTGCGCTGCGGAACCTAATGGTGATAGAACAAAAGTATGTTCTACAATATTGAAGAAAATATCAATAACAACAAAAAACTTCGCGATACTATATGTCCCACTATCATCGTTATGTCACAATAACCACTTTTTAAAATGTTGTAAAAATATCCACCCGTGCGAAGCCGGGACGGGCCGCTAGTTTTATTAATATTAATATTGATTCGTATTCTGTTATTTTGCTTTAAATAAATAAATAAAAAATACCTCCAACTACCGATAAAAATTAATGAAACCTACTTATCTTTTTTGCTTATCATTTTTCACATAACACAAATAAATATTTGTTTTATTCTTTTACAAACTTAACTTTCTATATTAATTTAAATATACTATTAAAACGTAAGACTAATGTACAGTACTCTAATATACAGTTTATTTATTTATTTTATTCTTTATTTTACACCAAAAATTACAATCATACAATACATATTAAATGAAGATGTACAACAGGCGAGCTTAACTCTGTAAGAGTTCTCCAGCAAACCCTGAGTGGAAAAGAGCATTAATTACTAACGGGCAGTGTGCGTATAATAATAGGAGGAAACAGTATAGCTGTTTATTAACATTATGTACTAATATATATGCGTGAACTGCACTATGACGATCAGGTAAGTGACGCATATGTTGAGTATGACGACGGGCAACGACCAGTCGATAGGCAAGACCTTGCACACGGTGAATTTGCATGGACGTGCCTTTATGTAGCGAATGAATCTTAATAAATCAGCTGATATCTGGTCATCTGAAAGCATATTATATTATTATTATTCTTTATTGCACTTATTGCATAGCCTTCAAGAAAAGAGCATACTCCTTGATGTTGTGGGTGATCATGGGCGGCGGTAGTCACTTACCACCAGGTGAGCCGCGTGCTCATTTGCCCCCTGTGACTTATCTCTAAAAGAGATCTCTTAGATATATGGCGTGAATTTACTGGGTACAGAGGAATAACACCTGAGTCCTCAGGAATGGCAACGCATGGGGGGTATCATGGGTGAAACAGTATAGTCTGCTATGTCCATGGTACTACTCATGTCTATAGGCGACGGTTACTACTTTCCATCAGGTGGGCCGTCAGCTTGTTTACCATTCATATATATATATATATATATATATATACACTGATTAACTGTCATAAAGAATAAAGAAAAATCTAAGGTAATGAACATCTAAATACTGACCTGTCTCTGTTAGTAATTTTTCTTCAAGGGTTAACACTAAATTGTCACATTCCGAAGAGAGCATACCGGCGGAGAAGGCTGATGCAAACAACACGACGATAGATTGCACAACGGGCATGTAGAAGGTTATAACGTTGAATAAAGTTAACTGAAAACAACAGATATATATTTAAAAACAAAACAAATATATATTTACATATATATATACTGTGTTCTGAGATTTTTTTTGAAATGTTACCCACAGCCACCTTTATCAGCGCATCGCTGACCATCGACAAGGAATTTATCCTCACACGCTTGAATCTAAACGGTCGCGTACGGTGTGATTTCAAAGGAATTTACTTCCGCGAACACTCAGGCTGTGAAATGAGCTCCCTGCCGAGGTTTTCCCTAGAGACTACAGCATGGGGTTCTTCACAAAGGGTTTATTAGGGTTTCTTCAGTGTCAGCAACGCGTGACACCCCTATTGTTGCAGACGTTCATAAACTTTAATAACCGTTTACCATCAGACAGGCTGTATGCTTGTTTGCCACCTTCGTGGTATAAAAAAATATAATAAGTACCATAGTCAAACCACTTGATCCTCAAGCCAGTTACTCTATGTTATGAGGAACCAGACAATTAACATTTGGAGGCACAACGCAGAACACTTAGACTTTTTTTTTATACTACTTAGAATGGCAAACAAGCTGACGGCCCATCTGATGGAAAGTGGTAACCGTCGCCTATAGACATAAGCAGTACTATGGACATAACAGAGTGACATACTGTTTCGCCCATGATACCCCCCATGCGTTGCCATTCCTGAGAACTCAGGTGTTATTCCTCTGTACCCTGTAAATTCACGCTATATCCCACCCTTCAAACCGAAACACAGCCATGCAATCACAACTGCTTCACGGTAGAAACACGAATGGGACAGAGGTACTCAAACAATCGACTTTTGCACAAAGTCTCCCTCTGGTAATTTTGAAATATTCTGTTATGCCCATGGTACTACTCATGTCTATAGGCGACGGTTACCACTTTCCATCAGGTAGGCCATCAGCTTGTTTGCCATTCTAAGTAGTATAAAAAAACTTATATATTACTATATTATATTATTAACTCACTAAATATAATATAATAAAACTTACAGACGCGTAGTAATTATTGTCATGTAGCGATTTTAAATAAATATACACGGACAGCATCATGTTGGGCATATTATATACAAGCGCAACTGCAATCTGCAACAAAAGAGATCTTTTATTAAATAAACATACATTGTAATGTATTATTAGGTACTAATGTAAATTATACTTATTAAAATTAATACCCCACTAATTTTACCAAGATTGTAAATGACTAAATGATGTTTGTCAGTATGGGTGCATGATTGCTACTCTCACGCATAAACTATTGGATTTAAATGAAATTTAGTATATAGGTTACTTGGAATACAGCTAGTATTATAATTGAGAAAGTTCGTAAAGAGTTTTTGCATATTTGTTACTCAATCGCACCTAAATGGCTGTATAGATTAAAGCAGATACCAGAGGGTGACTTTGTACAAAAGTCGATTGTTTAGGTACCTCTGTCCCATTCGTGTTTCAATCGTGAAACAGTTGTGTTTGCATAGCTGTGTTTCGGTTTGAAGGGTGAGATATGGCGTGAATTTACTGGGTACAGAGGAACAACACCTGAGTCCTCAGGAATGGCAACGTATGGAGGGTTATCATGGGCGAAACAGTATACTCTGTTATATCCATGGTACTACTCATGTCTATAGGCGACGGTTACTACTTTCCATCAGGTGGGACGTCAGCTTGTTTGCCATTCTAAGTTGTATAAAAAAAAGCAAAATTTTATACACGAGTAGCTTATATCGTGACTTAAGGCACTACGTCCCTTTAAATCATCATCGTTGTCATTTTCAAAACGTTATTCCCAGACTAGGGCAACAGTAAAAAAATATGAACATTGTTATAATATTAAAGTAAATACAGACTGGCGAGTGATTTTTTTTTATTCTATGCTTTTTTATTATATTTATAGATATGAGAGTTTTAGTTTGTATTCAATTCAATTAACAATTTTCAAACACTTTTGATTTCTTACTATGTCACAGTTAATACCTAAACATGTATGACAAAACATCTTTCTACTCTACTCATTGTTGTCTCGACGATTCTTAGCTGGTCTATCTATCTATCCTATTTAAGAGCTGCGCTCTTGTCGGTGGAGCTCTTACCACTCACTACGATTTTCAGCGAGTCTATTCACCTCTTGATACGACTCGACATCAACTCCTTCCTTGATCTGCCTGATGTAACTATGCCTCGGTCTCCCTCTTCCCCTCTTTCCTTCTATCTTACCTTCTATTATAATGTTCATAAGTTCATCGTGTCGTATCAAGTGTCCCAACTTATCTTAGCGGGTAGTGGGGAAAAAATGTTCAAGCCACGCCCATACGCTCAAGGTCATATACAAATGAAGCGGTTTCACACAAAATATAAAGATATATTGATGCATACACTTAAGTAAAACCGCGAGAAAAAAAACCTAGTATAATAATAATTTAGTTAATACTCACCACATATTTGCAAATTTTCATAGATCTTTCGGTAGTGTCAATGAGAGACATGTATATACACTGATAACTGATTATGTTGGAGCTGTAGTTACTCTCAATGATATGAAGGAACATGTTTATCCGAACATAAATAGAATAGAATACAAAGAATACGATAGTCAACGTCACGTCTATACCCCACAAGATCAAATTAAATATGATGATCCTAAATATTGTATTGAAAGAGAATTCCAAAACTGTTAAATTGTATAAAAGAAAAAATAATCTAAGTGTAACTATAACAAAAATTGTAACTAGAACTTTTATTTCCATACGTAAAGAACTACTTTCGATGCCGAGCGCTCGGTCTATAGCTAGCAAATCATTCTGTAGCCTACAAAAAGAGTTTTTATGAAGACACGATAGAATCAAAACAAAAGATAAGTATTGTAACGTATAAAAATGATCCCAGACTATATAAATAATTTGAAAGTTATTCATTAACGATGTAACTATGCACAGTACGTAAATTGTTGTACAGTGTATAAAATTGAAAAATCTTAAAAGCCATTTCACACAGTTCGATTTAAATTCCACAAAACCGAAGTCCAAATTAAGTAATATGTGTAAACATTTGAAAAGTATGACCATTGGCTTCGAAATTGTATAATGCTTAAATTGCGATTGAGAGAGAAATTTTATATTTTGCCTATTACGTGACATTGTTGAAAGAAATGAAATTGATAAATGAGTGTGGTTAGTAAGAAATAATCTCGAGGAGTGATGTCAAGACACTGACAAGTTTAATGTATTTCTACTAATATTTTACCTTATGGCAGTACATTTAAATTTAATTTTCTTGATTGATATTATTTTTATCAATATACAATTGTCGAGAACGTAGATATTGTACTGTTAACCTTGACAATTAATTTGTTAAGTAATATAATTAATTCTAAAGCACGTGATCAATTATTAACTATTTGACCTTTCGAATCTTTCAAAACACACACACACACACACACGCACACATACACACACACACATGAACAGCCGTATTAGAAATTTATTATTAATTATTTTAGTTCTCTAAACTTAAGAAATACGGGAAATTAAGTCTTGTAGATATTGTACAGTGATATATTATTTATTTATTTATTACATCCATTGGATTAGCCTTACAGTATTTTAATACGCTCACCCATTCTGAAATGTACTTCGAGAGCGAAGTACATTTCAGAATGGCCGTGTTAGATATTTATTTTAAATTATATTAATTTTGTTAAACATCTTGTACCAAAATGTGTACCTACATTTATTAATAAAAATCAGCATAACAATTTAAAAAATAATAAAATATTAAAATTGTTATTATACCAAATTTTGTAATGAATTATTATTGTAATGTATATAAAACACAAATTTATATTTTAATTTATTTTATAATTATTTATTGTCATGATACTTGAATAAAAGTAACGTAATTGTAAGAACACGTGGTCTCGCTGACTTTTTTACTCGTATTCGGCCCTGTAGATATAAAAGATTGTTATTTGGGTGGGGAGACACTTCTTGTCCAACCGTTGAACAGAGCAGAGCTCCCTGACGTATCAAAAGTGAACAAGTATAGTAAACCAAGTGGTTATTTTATACAATTAGTTTAGGTTAGTTACACAATTATTGTTGATGGAAGTCCTAAAGAAGCTATATTTAAATAAGTGTCTATGGATTAATAGAAGTTGGGTACTTATGTTATATTATTTGTTAAATCTCATATACAAAGTAAAATAAGTAAAAATATGATTTAATAGTATGATATCTAAATTAAATGGACTGTAAGTACTTGTTCTTCATTTCTATTTATCACTAAGAGGCTTACAATCTTTGTATTGCTAAAGTATATATCATATATGTACATGTAAAGTTAGGATTACGTAGTTAAATTACTTTGAAATCATATTACCCTACATAACATATTATATTTATTATAAATAATTTTTTTTTATACAGCTTAGAATGGCAAACAAGCTGACGGCCCACCTGATGGAAAGTGGTAACCGTCGCCTATAGACATGAGCAGTACCATGGACGTAACAGACTGTACTGTTTCGCCCATGATACCCCCCATGCGTTGCTATTCCTGAGGACTCAGGTGTTATTCCTCTGTACCCTGTAAATTCACGCCATATCCCACTCTTCAAACCATGGGCTTCACAGAATAAACTGTAACACCCAAACAAACACTATTAATATAGATGCGAAAATTGCATAATGATTAAGTAAATAGCACGGAATTTGAGCACGATGACACATGAAGGTTATCGTGGGCGACACAGTATACTCTGTTATGTCCTTGACACTGTTCATGTCTGTAGGTGACGGTTACCAATTTCCATCAGGTGTGCTGTCAGCTTGTTTGTTATTCTAACTGGCATAAAATAATAAACAACATGCAATACACTTCAATTAAATGAAAAAAAAAAACAAGGACAATTCCAATGCCATTCAATAGAGAATATAAACAAGGAAGGAAACATGGCGTGAAATTTTATTTACTAATTCGAGTAATCAAGACAAATCAAAACAATCGAGACAGCCCACCTGATGGATATATATATATATATATATATATATATATATATATATATATATATATATATATATATATATATATATCAAATAAGTATCTCCATAGATTTTAATTTTATATATATATATTTTTCTATTTAATTTATCCTACCCTCCAAAAAGAAGCGTAACATTGTCTAGTATACAAATTGGGAATCTGTAATTGGTTAATGTATGGTGTAAATATCATATCTCTAATTATTCTAGATATAATCCGTTGATTTTAGATGTAATATTACAATAAAATAAAAAAATTAAGTCCACCTATGTACCATGTTACTTTATATATTATCAGATATTTATATTAAATGTGAACGTACACAGTTTATAACAATAATATCAATACGTAAACAGACAAAGCTGCAAACTGTAGTCGGTACTCAACAGTTGCAAAACCCAAACCAGATCAGGTAAGCTTAATGAAGTGACGGTCGTAAATCATAACACGGCAACAAGCCGTATATTACAATAGTTGATATTGACAGCCGACACCTAACGCATTTATCATCATAAACGACTGTAGATTTAACCATAATTTCTAGGACTTACTACGACATAAACTATATGTATGGTATGGCTAAATTATCCATCATTTGTTTATCCAGAGGGAGACTTTGTACAAAAGTCGTTTGCTTGAGTACGACATTAGAAAGCTACACTCACACTGAGTAACATAGGCTATATTTATTGCTAGAAAAGATTAGTGGTCCTTACTAAAACTTTAGTAACGTAACTCAAGGTGTAAAAAAAATGCTATAAAATATCTTCGTCGCGTGCGCTGCGGAAACTATTGGTGATAGAACAAAAGTATGTTCTACAATATTGAAGAAAATATCAATAACTACAAAAAATTTCGCGATACTATATGTCCAACTATTACCGTTATGTCACAATAACTACCTTTTAAAACGTCGTAAAAATGTCCACCCGTGCGAAGCCGGAACGGGCCGCTAGTATAAAATATAGAAAAAGAAAATTAAGAAAAGAAACCACAGTTTCCAGTGTTTATTCAAAACAATAATTTACCAATAACCTTATTTGCAATGCAGACTTGCCTGGTGGAATAATCCTCACAGTGCCGATATTAATTTATTGCCACCTACGGTTCGTTGGGGATTTCAACTTGACTAATTTCGAATTAATGCATGTTTGTCTCGAACACGAAATACTGCAAAAGAGAATCATTTAATATATGATCAAACGGAACAATAAATTGGTATTTTTATTTTTTTTATACAACTTAGAATGGCAATCAAGCTGACGGCCCACCTGATGTAAAGTGGTAACCGTCGCCTATAGACATGAGCAGTACCATAGACATAACAGGGTATACTATATTTATATATATTTACGTAGATTGATATTATTGATACAACAGTTATGGATTGATCATCGTCATTAATGTCATCGAGATCTTTGGTTATCGTTTATTTCATTGTAATAAATGAGATTTCTATTGAAATAACTAACTAATTTTACCAGAGGGAGACTTTGTACAAAAGTTGTTTGATTGAATACCTCTGTCTCATTCGTGTTTGTACCGTGAAGTTGTATTTGTATGGCCGTGTTTCATTTTGAAGGGTGGGATATGGCGTGAATTTACTGGGTACAGAGGAATAACACCCGAGTCCTCAGGAATGGCAACGCATGGGGGGTATCATGGGCGAAACAGTATACTCTGTTATGTCACTACCCTCAGACGCTATCTGTTCTTACCTAATGGTTACCTGGCAGACAATGCCATACAGCATTAAGCTCTCCATTTGTAGAAATTTTATCGTACAATAAAGAATAAATACATAATATAAATTTGAATATTCCATAAATTAATCTGTAATAATGCCAACTGAAGCAATATAACTTTGAAACGAAATTATTGCTCTCATGGGAGCTACCAAGTGACTTTGATCAATGATGGTTCCATAAAGGAACTCTGTTTTTATTTTTATGGTGTGATATTATTGTAGTTAATATAATAAACATTTTAACATGACCAGTTTGGTTGCGCGTCGTAAAATTATTGACCTAACATCTTATATATAAAATTCTCGTGTCACAGTGTTTGTTACCAAAACTCCTCCGAAACGGCTTTACCGATTTTTATGAAATTTTGTGTGCATATTGGGTAGATCTGAGAATCGGCCAACATCTATTTTTCATACCCGTCAATGATAAGAGTGACCCTCCCCAAAATATTTTATTTTTTATTTTTTTGACAAATTTTTCCATTTTTATTTTATTATGATTTAGCATTGAAAAATACATACAACTTAAAATTTTCATCGATTTACGATCATCCCCTGTATTTTAATTGCGATTTTTATATTTCGCAATAAGTGGTAAAACAACGTTTACGGGGTCAGCTAGTATTTATATAAAATTGTAAATAATAAATTGGAGGGTAATTTATTGGAGTACATAAACCTGAGAGCCACTGAACACTCTTCTCGTACAACTCAACTTTTTTCTATACCGTTCGCAAACAACAATGTGTCATATAATAATCCAATGTACAGAATGTGCAAATTGTACAATGACATTGATTATAAATCGGATATTGACATATTCTATCAGAAATTTTCATTGTATCGAAGCACTTTATATACATTGATAACCTAATAGTTTATAAGCATAGTTTGGTAGTTTTGTTTTTGATTCTTATTTTGTATGTAGTTTTTTATCATTCATTCTTTTTTGTATTAAAAATCAACCTGTTCCGTTTCACCTCTGTGAATGTTGAGTACAACTATAATTGGATTGCAGACTTATAATGCTACTGTTGTATTCTATTGTTAAAAGTTTTGTTTGTAATCTGTTGTTGTACCACAAAAATAAATGAATAAATAAATAACTGTCTATTCCCAACAAAATTTATAAACAGTTTAATTAATAACATAAAAAATACTTATTTTTTTTTATGCATCTTAGAATGACAAGCAAACTGACGACCCACCTGATGGAAAGTGGCAACCGTCGCCTATAGACACGAGCAGTAGCATGGACATAACAGAGTATACTGTTTCGCCCATGGTACCCCCCATGCGTTGCCATTTCTGAAGACTCAGGTGTTATTTCTCTGTACCCTGTAAATTCACTGCCATATCCCACCCTTCAAACCGAAACACAGCCATGCAAACATAATTGCTTTACAATTAAAACACGAATTGGACAGAGGTACCCAAGCAAACGACTTTTGTACAAAGTCTCACTCTGATAAATAATAGTAAATATGGATATTTATGCTATAAATATAATATAAATATTATTGAAATTTCAACTATTTGGCAGCGGAACTCTGAAACGTATTAAATCAAGGGAAAGCAGGTGAAAATAAGCACAATATCAAGGGCTCTTACAATTACATCCTTAAAGAAAATAATAAAAAAGTATAAGGGGGAGCCGAGATAATCCTTTCGAACGGTCTTTTTGGATTTTATGCGCTCTTTATTGTTGCCCTTAAAATGGTTCAAATTTAACATCGCAGTAAAAGCAGATTATTTTCATAACAGATAAAATATTTTAACGGTGACTTGTCGGGTTTTATTTGTTTATGTAATCCGAATTATTGTTCTTAGACGATTTTACTACTTATTTTTAGAGCGGGGAAACGGGAGTTACGGATAATAGGTTATTTTGGACTGATTCGTTATACGAACTTGTTTTTTTTTTTATAATGAATAATCTTTATATTTTTCATAATTATTAGGTTAACAACTGGCCTATCAAACAGTTTATCACTTTATATTTCCAAATTTATAAAAATATTTATAAATTATATCAAATTTTCTGTCTTTTTTTTATCCTAAACTGCATACTCACAATTATCTTGCATAATATTTTCCGTTTTTTTTCCCATTATTTTCCGTTAATATCGCTGATGTTGAGTATCAACTACCCTAAAACGTGATTAGAAAAAAAAAACTCATTTCATTTTTACAACTGATCCCCTAACCAATGGGGTTGGGATTTGAAAATGTCACTCTTGTAATCTGAAAATGATTGATACCCGCACGTTGTGTAGCATCAATGATATTAAATACCATTATAAATTAAACTACTTGTACAAGGAATTTCTTCACTGTGAGGGGTCGTTTTATTTGGACGTATCTATTTCGTGGTGTACCACGTGTCTGACACACTTTGACCTGTCTTTTTTAAATAGAAGTACGTACTGACGGGTCTTGTAATTTTGGTTATATGTTAAGAGAAGTCAAATGAATTATTCATATAATTTCATATGCATCTATTTAGGCTGATAACATGTCGCATTATTCACAATTTGCGAATGATACCGTAATACTATGTCGTATTTATTATCTTGTTATATTGGAAAATATCCCATACGTTTACCATTAGAAGAAAACTTTACTTTTTTAATTTTAAAATAGTTTAAATTCTATTGATGTAGATACTTTTTTTTTGTTGGGTGAAAATGGTATGGTAACCCCGCCTGCGCTAACGGGATACGCTGGCGGAGCACCAGTGAAGGATGATTGGTGAGGAATCAGGTGTTAACCCATCATGATAAATTCATCAAAGGAATTAACCATGATAGTTTCAGGGGGAACACAAATGGGACGAGGACCCAAGCAATCGACTTTTATACAAAGTTTTGGGGATATAAATGCTAGCAATGAGGCTGTTAAACAGTTTAAATCATTAATGTAGACAATCACTTTCTCTACTGATATATATATTTTATCGCGCTGTAAATTATTCAGGTCGACTTATTCTTGCTCTCCATGGAAACCATCGTGCTGATATTCAGATATATTAATCACGGCGGGCTAACTGATCTGCTCTTTCATTCTCTCTTATCATCTCTTACTGGTACCCGCCAGCATATATATACCGTTAGCGCGGGCAGGGTAACAATTTCATTATCATTAAATTGTGCCGTATAAAATCATTAAGTTATTTTTTTTTTGTGAAATAACTACAAATATACGGTTTTCGCATTTTTTCCTTTACTTCTACTACATGACATTACTTCTTGCCAAATTTCATGATTCTAGATCAACGAGAAACACTCTATAGACTTTGATTTCCTTTGCGAATGTCAAAATATGCAATGTAAATGGAACGTAAACGGCCGTATCTTTTGATTGCGTCGATTTAGAAGCTTGATTTTTTTTCACTACTTTAAGAGATTGCAGACCTGAGTATACAATATTAATTTCACCTTGATCCCTCCAAGGAACACTAAGAAAATGGATATTAACAGACGAACGGGCAAACGGACAACAAAGTGATCGTATAAAGGTTCCTTTTTTTCCTATAATTAAAAACTCTAACGGAATTACGAGGTAACAAACATATAAAAAATCCAACCGAATTGAAAACCTCTTTTTCAAAAAGTCGGTTGGAAATAAATTTTTAAGAAATAGAAATAAAATATAATATTACAGCTAAAGAATAACAAATCAACAAGTCCCAACTGGTACCTACGCTGTAATAAAGTTTGCGAATGCCTTTTACAGCTTCCTCGCGTTCGGTCCTTATGCATTTAGAGATTCAGTCAAGATCTCTTTATCCTTCCTTATAGAGGAGGAAGTGTAATAAAAACTTCGGCTTTTACTTGAAAATATGGACTCCATACTTATTCTAGTTTGTCAGTAATCTTTTGAATATTTCTGATGTTGTCTTGTTGAGTAGCAATATATACATTTCTAAAGCGTGAATTTACAGGGTACAGAGGAATAACGCCTGAGTCCTCAGGAATGGCAACGCATGGGGGGTATCATGGTCGAAACAGTATACCCTGTTATGTAATACCCTGTTATGTTATAACAGTATATCCATGGTACTGCTCATGTCTATAGGCGACGGTTACCCCTTTCCATCAGGTGAGCCGTCAGCTTGTTTGCCATTCTAAGTTGTATAAAAAAAAATGAGCTGTACTATGGACATAACAGATACTCGTGTCTACAGGTGACGGTTACCACTTTCCATAAGGTAACTTTCGCTAAGGATATACACTGGCGGGGCACTAGTGAAGGATGATAGATGATGATGAAAGCAAGTTAGTTAGCCCATCGTGATGAATTCCATTAGAATTAACCACGATGATTTCCAAACGGGAACCATGTGGAGGTCGATCTGATAGGGCTATAATGTATTGCTGATAATGGGCCAGTTAAACTCCATTACTAGCAATCCCTTTTCCCCCCTTAAGATAGATGTTGTGAGACCCCGTAACTAACAGTTCCTTTCTAACAAGAAACAAGGAAGCTTATTCGCAATCCGCCATTAAAACAAGCGGCATCAGCACAATCTTAGCTATTCACACGAATGGCTATATAACTGGAATACATAATTTACGACTTCCCGCAGTCACTGCTAGCAAGATGAAAGTTCCAACTCATTTAATCCATGTACCTTGAGTGCTTGAAGATAACTAGCTAGTAGTTTGAGTCTTCAAATTTTTACTGATATAATATTTTTTTTTATGCAACTTAGAATGGCAAATAAGCTGACGGCCCACCCGATGGTAAGTGGTAACCGTCGCCTATAGACATGAGCAGTACCATGGACATAACAGAGTGTACTGTTTCGCCCATGATACCCCCCATGCGTTGCCATTCCTGAGGACTCAGGTGTTATTCTCCTGTACCCTGTAAATTCACGCTGTCAAATTCAAATTCATTTTAAATTATATATATATATATATATATATATATATATATATATATATATATATATATATATATATATATATATATATATATATATATATATAATTATAAAGTTAATAAATTCAAATGATAATTGATTCGAATACAATTCATTGACGGAATCATTCAAATTTCTCATTAGACTACCTATTCACAATACAATAAAATGCGGTTACACTAAATGTACCTACTCGCAGCTAGCTTCACGAGCTAACGATATTGCATTAAGTTTGTCTCAATAAGGGAACTTGAAGCAATTTGTACTAACTGCAGTAACTTGAATAGCGTTATCGGAAGCCACTCGGAAACTCCTAACACATTATGCGCTCCTGGTAATGTGATTATGCTGAGAGGGATGTGTTCTCTTGTAAAATTCAAGTATAGAACACAATGCGTTTTAATTAAACAGACATCCTGTACAAACAAAATCCATCAGAACTGTCCTATCTGTACATAATAACGCTGTTTAACATCAGGCAGGCCGTATGCTTGTTTGCTAAAAAATATATGGAATTTTGAATCGATGACGACAAGCAAGGTGGACGATTACACCTGATTAAAAAGTTAACCATCGTCGTGGATGTCGTAAGAGATGATTAAGGTAACACAATGATCGAAGGATGGGCAACAGCGTCCCTCTAAAACAAGCATTATGTACGTTTATATAATAATTCACATTAAAAAAATCGATTCGGTCTGGAAAATTTTAAATACAATTAGTGGCAACACTGAAAAAATGGCGCGTTTTATTTTAGTTAAAAAATATATAATTTAGAGAATGGCGTTTTAAAATTGACCTTAATGTCAATTAAAAAGTGTAATATCAGAAAAATAATATTTTATTTTTATTAAAATGTTGTATTTATTTTAATTTTAATATAAGATTGATAATTACACCACAAAATAAACTAAGCTATGGCTATTTTTTTAAGGTTTTCAGCTTTATTGCTCATATTTATCAAATATATTTTTTTTTACTTTTTTTTCTATTACATGCTACAAATAAATGATCATTTCTCTCTACAAAAACACAATTGGACATTTTTACAAGAGTATAACAATCAGTAAAGATGTGTGAACTGTACAATGATGATGATGTACGTTGCACACACGCTGATCACCGACACGGGGAGCTGAAGATTTATTGGAACTATCCCCAACACCTTGGTCCTGACCGGTCGTACTTCTATATATCGGAGAAGCGACAATATCTCATTACAATTGCTGTCTGGATCTATAACACAAAGGAAAATATTGCTGGTTATAAAATTTATATATTCGATTGTTATTATTAATACTAGCAACCCGTCCAGGCTTTGCACGGGTGCAATGTTTGTTTCTGTGACCTTCAAACTGTTCAACACATTTTAATGAGGCTAGTATTTTTTTTTTAATGGATGATAATGGAATGGTAACCCCACCCGCGCTATCGGTATACACAGGCGGACAACCAGTGAAGAATGATAGGTGAGGATGAAGTAGGTCAGTTAGCCCATCGTGACGAATTCAACGAGAATTGTTCACGATGGTTTCCAGGGGGAACCACGTGGAAGTCGACCTAATACGGCATATTGCTAGCAATGGGGCTGTCAAACTCCATTGCTAACAATCCCTTTCCCCCCTAAGGCTAGTATTTTGACGTGTGTAAAAGTACAGCATTAATATTCTCTAAGATTTTAAAACGGACGCCTTGTAATTATTTTTTTATTTAATTAGCATTAACATTAAAAAAAAAACTATGGATTTTTCAGTACCACTTAAACCTCTCGGACTTGTGTGTGATACTTTACATTTCGTACTCAAATTTATTTTACTTTTAATGTAAAAACCATCTTTTTGGTTAAGATATAAAACTTATACAGTGTCGCGGACTTTTTTGTAAAGCTAAAAGTAATGAATATTTTTGCTATAGATTTATTTTTTTTATTTTAAACCTACATAACGTATTATAGAATGTTTGCCAACTTCAATTATATTTATTGTGATTAATTATTTAAAATATATATTTATCAAAATTAAAAATAATTATAGCATTCAGGGATAATATACCTTTCTAAATGTGAATGAATTTTTTTATTCGGATCAATAGTACCGAAGACTACCCCGAACATTCAAGATTTAACTCTTTTTAATATTAGTATATGTTAAAGCATTAATAATATGCCATAAATATCCATCACTCCTGCGTATAATGAAGCGGTTTCAGCGGTAAAGCCAATGGACGACTGCTAAGTTATTAATAGACAATCAAGCACTATATCAACCAGTCACAAGAGTCGCTCATCACGACATCGCGAGAACGCCAATCATAACGCAGGAGAAATTTACATGACCTTTCAGGTTTCAAATTGTAACTTACTTGCAAAACAACCATCAGCGCATTACATCAAATTTACATTACATCAACGCTTCAAAATTATTTATTTTTATTTACCCTAGTTAAACCGCTTCAAATACTAGGTGTATTTATTCATCATCATCATCATCATCCGTTCATCATCAAAACGAAAATGCACATCATTAACAGTATAGATTAGTATAGAAGTATAAATAGTGCAACTAAAGTACTGAACTGATTTTGATAAAATTCCTATGAGATCAATCTAAAAGGATATCCTTTCAGATAAAAGAAGAAACTTGCCAATCGCTTAATAAATAACTCAGTTATAACTATATTTAAAACAAAAATTAAATGGGTAACCTTTTTTAAAGTCGGTTAAAAATAATATACTCACATATACTCATTATACTCGTGGTGGCCATGACCTTGTTGTTCAGTATGAGTTTGATATTATTAATCTCAGAGTTGACCATTTCAAAAATAATAGACGGCACTATTATATCTACGAATGTAGTAATTGAATACAACACTTCAGTAACGATAAATATCCAGGTCTCCTTAAACATTGAAAGCGTTTATAAATGTTAAAAATACATTTCTATGTATAAAAATATAATATTAAAAAGTCTGATAATTAATCAACTAGTAGCTCAAGTCGTATGGTGTTAAGTCTGCCATTTACACTATCTAGGTGTATTAAAGTTAAATAATTAATTAAATAAATATATTATTTATTTAATATATCAATAATACACAAATTAGACTCTTTCTTCTTTTTTGTGCCTCTCCTGCACTAGATTATCTGCTAATCATTTTCTCTCTCACTGCACTGTGTTGTCTGGAAGAGATCTCTTTCAGAAATAAGCCCATCCTCGCTTACAAGTTGTTGAACTAATCGCTGTATCTTTTAAGCACAATAAAGGACATATATGTGTATTAAATTATATTTATTTATATATATTAAATTATATTTATTTATATATAAATTTAAATAAATATATATATATTTAATTATACTTCAAAGAAAACTAAACTTTTAAACTATGTGTAACATAATAACATAAACGGACACTATAATGCAGAAAAACCTTTACACCAATAGATATATTACTAATTTCATTTACTTATTTATATTTACTTTTTCTTTCACGAAGTACAGCGCAAGATAAATCATATACAGCAGCCGTGGAACTTCCACTATTATCATTGAGACTAACTGAAAAATATAAAGTAAGAGTAAAACTGAGTTTAATTTAATAACCACTGGCTTACTGAAGCTTTTCAAGAAATTTTCAAAAATCTGTCGAGTTGTTTTCGACTTAGTTCAAAAAACAGGTTCTCATTCTCATTTATTTTTATTTGTCTATTATTTAAGTTGGCATATATTGTTTAAGTGCAATAAATTATATATATTGTTACCTCATAACTTTGTCTGTTATAAACCGATGTGGAAAATTATTTTTATCTTAAATAATATACAAAATATTTTATAGAAATTTCATTCAAATCGATTCAGAAGTCTTGTCTTTAAATCAAAATATTTGATTTGCCACAATTGAAGTCTTTTTTCTGTGGAACACAATCTTAAACTATTAAGTTAAACCTTTACAATTTTTTTTTATGACAAACAACTTAGAATGGCAAACAAGCTGACGGCCCACCTGATGGAATTGTAACCGTCGCCTATAGACATGCACAGTACCAAGAACATAACAGAGTATACTGTTTCGCCCATGACACCCTCCCATGCATTGCCATTCCTGAGGACTCAGGTGTTATTCCTCTATACCCTGTAAATTCACTGCCATATCCCACCCTAACCGAAACACAGCCATGCAAACACAACTACATCACGGTAGAAACATGAATGGGACAGAGGTGTCCAAGCAAACGACTTTTATGCAAAGTTTTCCTCTAGTGCAAGTACAAATAAACAAACATTTAAATAATTTCTCTTTGTAACATATTAGTATAAAAAGAAAAATGAACACTTACCGTTTTAGTGTAATACGGCAGTATTTTATCGAAACTGTCCATCACACCGATATACATACGTGCAGTTGTCTTGATATCACTAGTTTTGCATATCTCCTTTGTTTTTTTAATACACGAGTAAAAGAAATAACATATAATTGAATTGCTAACGTATATAGAATTCAAGGACAACGATATTGTAACGAAAGTGAATATTATTGAGAAATGTTTAAAATCACAACTAGCTGGCCAAGAGCAAAAACCATAGGTGAGTGCCAACTTTGCAGAGAATGTGCAATACATATATAAGATGGCGATGAGACCGACACATGTTTTATGACTGATATCATTATTTAAAGTGATCAGATCTTTTATGAAATCGTAAGGAAGATATTTGGAGAAAATACGCGTCACTAAGTAACCGAAGTACTGTACAATAGTGAAATATAACCAAAGATTCGGCAACCATTGTATAAAATATAGACTGATTATAACAAAAATTAATAATAAACACATAAATCCATTTGCCAACATGGCAACACTTTGATATTTAGGTTTTAAGAGTTTCCCAAAACCAAAGTCGAGACCGAAACAGAAATGCTGAATGAGATAGAATACAATAAGTGGTTTAGGAATATATTTCTTTTGTTTCGGATATTTTTTAACTAGAGTATTCATTTTTTAATGTAAATTTTGTAGAGGCGTTTGAAATGAGCACGGTATTGTATTGGAATAATGGATAAACGGTTGGGTTTCCAATTAATTAGTTTGAGTGTTCGATCAACTAAATTAATCATGTTAAAATACCTACAGATAATTTTATTTATGTAACTTAGAATGGCAAACAAGTTGACGTCCCATCTAATGAAAAGTGGTAACCGTTAAGTATAGGCATGAAGTAGTTTGTATTATTCTTTGTGAATACATATCTTATGTGTTTATACAATATATGCAGATAGCCTATTTTTATTTTTAAAATAACACCATGGAAGAAATCTTTTATTAGAGATAAGCTCGCCTTTGTACATTATATTTCAAATGAATTGTGGTTAACATTATATTTTGTGTACAATAAAGAATAAAAAATAGTACCACAGTATACTGTGTCGCCTACGATACCCTTCAAGCGTTGCCATTCCTATGTATATATATTCTTTATTGTACTTAAATAAAAGATACAACAATTAGATTAACTGTTATTTAGCAAGAGTAGGCTTATTTCTAAAAAAGATCTCTTCCAGTCAATTTATCATTATTTTTACTATTTATATTTTCATTTATTTTCTGAGCTGCTTCCTAAAATGTTGTATTCATACTTTTGAAAAGAATGAAGATTAACAAAATTAAAAATAAACAATAATAAATTCACAAAAACAAAAAATATTTTAATCACTTTATTATTCAAACTGACACTGATTTATTTATTAAATCGATAGATTTATTAAAAATCGCATAACCATATGAACCATTTTGTTTCTATACTCGTATTCTCTCAGGTTGAAAAAAGACTGTAAAGAAAATTAACTTACCATGCAAATTTTTAAAATTCTGTGCCGCAAGAAAAAATAGTAACATCAGTTGTAAAAAAAATAATGAATCGATACGATATATTAATTGTCGATTGTCCACAAACTCGTTGACATGTACTGAGTATGACGACAGACAGCGACCAGTCGATCGTCAGAACCTTGCACACGGTGAAACGGAACGGGCGAGCTTCTATGTAACGGATGAATCTCAGGATATATTTCATCACTAATACGTGTGTGTAAACTGTATAATAACAATCAGATAAGTGACGCATATGTTGAGTATGACGACGGGCAGCGACCAGTCGATCGTCAGAACCTTGCACACGGTGAAACGGAACGGGCGAGCTTCTATGTAGCGGATGAATCTCAGGATATATTTCATCACTAGTACGTGTGTGTAAACTGTATAATAACAATCAGATAAGTGACGCATATGTTGAGTATGACGACGGGCAGCGACCAGTCGATCGTCAGAACCTTGCACACGGTGAAATGGAACGGGCGAGCTTCTATGTAGCGGATGAATCTTCTAACATTTCTAATTTCTTCAAAATCTGGAAATAGAGTACTTTCATAACAATTATATTTACAATTACATTTAAATATTAAATTAATATCAAACGTTACTTCGTACGTATATTCATTGTTTTTTTTTTTACCATGAAGTTGGCAAACAGGCATACAGTCCATCTGATGGTAAACGGTTTATGGACGCCTGCAACACCAGAGATGTTACATATTTGTTGTCGATCCTGAAGAACTTTTAATACATCCTTTTTGAAAATTATATATATCTAAATAATGTGGTAAAAACAATACAATAGCTGTATTCCGCAACTTCACTTGCATGAATCAATATATAATAATACTACCCTTTATACTGAATTAGGTTATAACCCACACGTGTACCAAATTTTATTCAAATCCGTTCAATAGTCTTTCATGAACTGTACTCTTTTCATCGTAACAAACTTTCGCTTTTATTATAATACTAGGATCCTCTATAATCATTTACCCTTTTCACGTAATACTTTTTCTTGTAATGCCAATTTCAGTTTTTCAATTTCCGAAGAAAGCAAACCCGCAGACAAAGCAGGTCCAAATACCATTAGCAGTGTTTCTATCGATGACATAAATTCGACCACATAACTAGAGATATTCTCCTGAAAAGATAAATATACTGCATTTGAAATGAAGAATTACAAATCAGCAGGTATCGGTATGATAGGAACGAAGTCGCCAACGCAGGTAATACGTATTCTGTTACCTGTATTATAATAGTATAATAATTAAAGATTGGACTTTGTCAGACTTAGAAACCCCTAACTCTCTATTGTGCTCAACTTTTCTCAGAGTATGCTGCTAATTCCAGTCAATGATAATATTTTTTTTTATGTATGTTGAGCAGTGTTCTTAATGTTCTTTATCTCTTCGTGATACAAGATATATTTCTCAAGGGAGACACTATTTTTGCATGAAAGGACTTCAACCATAAATGAAGTATTGTGGCGTTTCTTCTTCAACATGACAGAATCTATAAACGTTTCTTGGACTTAGGCTTAATTTCGGCATGTGCTTGTTAGTATTCAAATAATACTTTACAGACATAAAAAAGTGACAGATTTTATTGTTTTTTTTTATTCTAACATTAACAATAATAAAAGTAAAAAAATAAAATTGTTTGGATATAACATTAAAATAATAAGTGCCAAACAAATACACCAATTTCTGGTTTTATGAACTACGATATGTTATGTTACAAATTATCACGCCTGTCTCCCAACTCAATGGACGCAAATGCTTCGATTCAAACAAACCTCTTTCGCTTCTTCCAATTAAATCTTGTCATTGTTTACGGGTACTTTTAATTTAGCCCTTCTTGCACGTCGCCTATTTGGTCGACATACGTCCGAGTATCAATTCTTGCTCGAAATTTATTTTCTTATTCCATTACAAAAGTCCTTTTTATTTTTTTATTTATTTACACTTTCTCTAATCAAGTAAAAAGAGACACATAACAGATCACAGTAAATATTAATGGATATGTTGTGTTGTAAGATATAAGATACCAAACATCTGGGAATACATTCAGGCTCGAGCATAAACAGAGTAAAGTTCGTTTCATAAATTGACACGACCGAACATAGAACCCGGGACTTCATTTTCTCATTGCATCACAAAGGTCGTCGACGATGAAGCATATGCAAAGGAAACTTTTTAATACACAATTTTATAGTCTGTAGCATATTTTACATTTTAACTACCCGTTTCGAGTATACATATGTTTAGAAAGAATTAATAGAAGAATTAAATTATGTTGAATTATACAACTTACCGTCTCTGAATTGTTGTTATTCACATAAATTTCTTTCACGGTATAGAAAACTGATATCATTACATTCGGCATACTGAACAATATGGCTACAGTGAACTGCAACAAAATATATAGGCGAAGTCATTGTATTTATTAAAGAAATAAACATGTATTATATTGACATAGTTACTATATTTTTTTATACAAGTTAGAATGGCAAAGTTGACATGCCCATCTCATGGAAAGTGGTAACCGTCACCTACAGACATGAACAGTACCATGGACATAACAGAGTATACTGTTTCGCCCATGATAACCCCCATGCGTTGCCATTTCTGAGGACTCAGATGTTATTCCTATGTATCCTATAAATTCACTGCCATATCCCACCTTTCAAACCAAAACACAGCCATGCAAACACAGCTGTTTCACTGTTGAAACACGAATGGGACAGAGGTGCTCAAGCAAAAGACTTTTGTACAAAGTTTCCCTCTGGTAAATTATGTTAAATAATTAGATAATAATATTGGACAGAATACAACGATATGTTACTAAACAAATTAACCGACAATTGGTTTACATTAAATCTAATATTTTTTTACTAATTATTACATCTGGCTACTATTAAAATAATAGGCCTAAACTTTTTCCAAATGTTATTTTTTTTATGGGATTTGATATTCGTAAAAACATAATGGTATGTACTAATATCTTTACACATTTATTTCTGTAACCGAAGTATAACTATTAAGAACGTAAAATAATATAACTCACAATCAGTCCAAATATCTTCATACTCTTCTCAGTAGAATCGATCATTAACTTGTATAAATATTGGCAGAAAATTGTATTGCCCACACCATTGTTAATAAGGCAAATCAATTTTCTAATTCGACAACAAACGCTATAAAACACAAATCCATTCACGACCAATGTCACATTTATACTAATCAGAGGTATAAGAAATATTATTGTACTCAGTACAATTCTTAAACTTTTTAATCCATAAAAATAACAAAATGTAATTGAGTGTACAACTCTGAACAATGTAATGAGTATCCAGGTTACAATTATTTTAATATCGATCCTGTAAGACGCAGTATCAGTTTTTAGTTCTTTGTCTATTGCGTGTAAATTATATTGTAGATCACAAAATGTGTCTTCATCATGGAAAGTTAGTACCAATACGCAAGATACGTAATGCAATATATATATTAAAATAAACCAAGTTGGAACCACAGCTTCAAAGTTGTAAGTTAATGCATAGATGTAAGCCACTGTAATGACTGAACATTGTACCAAAGAAAACAATTTTAAACAAATCCTTGCTTTAGTAGATTTTAGACGAGTGAAACCGAAATCTATAGCAAATAATATATGTAACATTCTGAAGAAGTAAACCATTTTCTTTGATATTTGATAATCGTTTCTCGGTTTAAGTAAATTTATATCGAGGATTTTTAAAGATTTGTTCGCCATTTCCCTTCGCCGTGCTGCGAGTCGGACTAAAGTTATAATAATACTAATAGTTGGTCATGAATATTATGTTAATCTATTTAATGCATTTCTATTTCTAATATCTACAGTTATATATCTATCAAATTGATTGTCGCTTTACTATGTAATTGTATACTTTTCATTAAATATTTATCACTTTTACATGACATTCATAATGAAATATATTGTATCTTGTACACAGTGAATATTTTTACAAGCTGTTATTTAGCTTGCAATGTATGTTAGTTGATTCAGGTTAGACTTTGCAAACTGATTTAGAACCCATTTCTTCTAGCCAATTTTGCAGAAATTTTCTTTTTAAACTTACGTCATTTTTCTCTTTCTCTTCGTCCTCTTCATTACTGAAGGTCGTGTCCTTGAAAGGTGCCCGTTCCCTCTCTTATGATGTTATTCCATTGTGCACGGTCTTCAGCTTCACGCAGGGCAGCTGCAATTGACAGTCCCGTAACGGCGGCTATTTGGTCCGACCATCGATTAGGCGGTGGTCATTTTTAATTCTAGTAATACTGCATTATAAAATACTTAATACACCGTTTAATACCTTGAAAATAGTTGCTACCACAAAATGGTGAATGAAGTATATTTAGAGTATCAAAGAGCTTGAAGGTATTTTTTTATACAACTCAGAATGGCAAAGAAGCTGACGACCCACCTGATGGAAAGTGGTAACGCGTCGCCTATAGACATGAGCAGTATCATGGACATAACAGAGTGTATTATTTCGCCCATGATATCCGTCATGTAATAATAAAGTAAATTATATTACGTTAAAATGAGCAAAAATGCCTATCTCTAAGAACAAAATATGTTTATTATATCTAATAAATAAACAAACAGCTTTCTGGTGCTTATAATTATTGGCATTTAGTGTAATTACTCATTTACAAAAATAACACCATAAACTTTGTTAAATGCATTTAATTTCGAGAACAGAAAGTATACAGTTATAAAATAGATTCTCAACGTGTACAGTAATAATGATTTTATCTCCAAAAGCTTTATTATTTACAGATGAAAAACACTATTTACTTCTTCATAAATTCTTTAACTATTTTATTTATTTTTATTATTATCAATTACTCAAAAATTTGTTTATAATATACCAGTTTTTACCTGCAACTTCGTCTGCATAAAATAATTTATAAAAAAAATATTTAGTGACAATATCATCAATATCATTAACCGTTAACTATCCACCGCTAAACATAAGCCTTTCCATAAGGAGAGTTTTGTCAGTTGTTGCCAAGGTTGGCAAGCGGGTTGATAACCATAGTTACCCTTTCTTTCCAAAAGTGGTGGCTTATTCTATGCCGGGACCATACGATAGACAATATAAATTAACATTATTATTTTTAACACTTTAACAATAAAGACCAATTCTAACCCTTAAAATAGTAGAATCGTTAAAACAGGAAAAAAGTCCTCTCTTCTTCTCTATACCAAATATTATATGTAAATCAAAGCCTTCAAAGCGCCAAGAGATAATTAACAAATAAACTAAATTTTAGTAAGGATATTCTCACTAATACGTGTGTGTAAACTGTATAATAACAATCAGATAAGTGACGCATATGTTGAGTATGACGACGGGCAGCGACCAGTCGATCGTCAGAACCTTGCACACGGTGAAACGGAACGGGCGAGCTTCTATGTAGCGGATGATTCTCAGGATATATTTCATCACTAGTACGTGTGTGTAAACTGTATAATAACAATCAGATAAGTGACGCATATGTTGAGTATGACGACGGGCAGCGACCAGTCGATCGTCAGAACCTTGCACACGGTGAAACGGAACGGGCGAGCTTCTATGTAGCGGATGAATCTCAGGATATATTTCATCACTAATACGTGTGTGTAAACTGTATAATAACAATCAGATAAGTGACGCATATGTTGAGTATGACGACGAGCAGCGACCAGTCGATCGTCAGAACCTTGCACACGGTGAAACGGAACGGGCGAGCTTCTATGTAGCGGATGAATCTCAGGATATATTTCATCACTAATACGTGTGTGTAAACTGTATAATAACAATCAGATAAGTGACGCATATATTGAGTATGACGACGGGCAGCGACCAGTCGATCGTCAGAACCTTGCACACGGTGAAACGGAACGGGCGAGCTTCTATGTAGCGGATGAATCTCAGGATATATTTCATCACTAATACGTGTGTGTAAACTGTATAATAACAATCAGATAAGTGACGCATATGTTGAGTATGACGACGGGCAGCGACCAGTCGATCGTCAGAACCTTGCACACGGTGAAACGGAACGAACGAGCTTCTATGTAGCGGATGAATCTCAGGATATATTTCATCACTAATACGTGTGTGTAAACTGTATAATAACAATCAGATAAGTGACGCATATGTTGAGTATGACGACGGGCAGCGACCAGTCGATCGTCAGAACCTTGCACACGGTGAAACGGAACGGGCGAGCTTCTATGTAGCGGATGAATCTCAGGATATATTTCATCACTAATACGTGTGTGTAAACTGTATAATAACAATCAGATAAGTGACGCATATGTTGAGTATGACGACGGGCAGCGACCAGTCGATCGTCAGAACCTTGCACACGGTGAAACGGAACGGACGAGCTTCTATGTAGCGGATGAATCTCAGGATATATTTCATCACTAATACGTGTGTGTAAACTGTATAATAACAATCAGATAAGTGACGCATATGTTGAGTATGACGACGGGCAGCGACCAGTCGATCGTCAGAACCTTGCACACGGTGAAACGGAACGGGCGAGCTTCTATGTAGCGGATGAATCTCAGGATATATTTCATCACTAATACGTGTGTGTAAACTGTATAATAACAATCAGATAAGTGACGCATATGTTGAGTATGACGACGGGCAGCGACCAGTCGATCGTCAGAACCTTGCACACGGTGAAACGGAACGGACGAGCTTCTATGTAGCGGATGAATCTCAGGATATATTTCATCACTAATACGTGTGTGTAAACTGTATAATAACAATCAGATAAGTGACGCATATGTTGAGTATGACGACGGGCAGCGACCAGTCGATCGTCAGAACCTTGCACACGGTGAAACGGAACGGGCGAGCTTCTATGTAGCGGATGAATCTCAGGATATTTTTCGATTCTTTTTCGCCTAAAACGAAATAATATAATAATTAAATATTGTATAGGTATGGCAAAATTAATATAAAAATGAAATGTATTTTTATTCCGTTATCACATAGAGAAAAAATTGAGTCGCACAGAAAAAATTGATTTAAATGGTGGCAAAATCAGCCGGTCAGATGCGAGTTGAACTTACACGCTGAGGGTTCTTTACATAAATATATATGACATAAAATGACCTTTATTGCATTTCTAAAACGAAATAGATATCTTATATGTATTGCTATATACGTATATGATATTATGCCTCCGTATCCTGTAATTTCAGTGTCATATCCCACCCATCAAATCAAAACACAGCCAAATTGTGTGGGATAAAGGTACCCAAGTAAATGACTATCATACAAAGTCTTTCTCTCTCTGGTACTACTACTTCATTTTAACAACTATCATCTTATTGAAAAATAAATAAATTAGGAACGTACTTCTTTCTACAATCAGTTTTTCGTGAAGCAATAATTTTAGTGAACTGCATGTGGAGGACAGCAGCCCAGCGGACACAGTCGGCGCCGAGACAAGAAACATACTTTCGATGCTAGAAAAAAATAATATACCCCATTGTCCGATGTCAAACTGAAACAAAGAATACATTTGTCTTTATCCTTTATATTTTGTAATTGAAAAAAAAAACACTACCCAAGTTCAAAATTAATTTTATTAGCTTAGAATTCATAAAATTGTTTACAATTAATAAACACGTCATCGTCATTACCATCATCATTTCAGCCATTATCCGTCCACTGTCAAATGTAGAACAGCCCCATAGACGGCCATAAAGAAGTCGATTGAAAATTACAAACATTTAAAGTAATCCACATAAAAAAAAAAACTGCAACAAGTAATATTATTAAAACCCAATGGGTTTACAATTAATTACGTAAATTTTTACTATTGTATATTTTTTTATTTATTTAAACTTTAATGCACAGTAAAATTCTATGTACATTTGGCGATTTAACGCCGGACGGTGTTCTCTACAAGTTAACCATTGGGCGAACCGAAAAATATGTAGGCGGTGCATTTATATTTATTGTTTATATATATATTATATATATATATATACTTCGGTACTCGTTATCTATTTTTAATATATATAACATAAAAAAATTTTACCATATTTTTTTATAATGACTGTTAGTAGTAAAATAAATTAAAAAACAAAATGGCACTGTTACATACGGAATATCGAAATTCGTCACGAAAGTCTTTCAACGTTGAGAACACTGACACCATCAAAACAGGAATTGTAAACATCAAAGCCAAGGAAAACTGCAAAACAAAAAGAGCAAATTGTCAATTGTTTAAGAAAGTCACATCCCTATAAATATCGTAATACCCTCCAATCGCGTAATATTCTACCGATTCCCCTGACATAAGACAAACAGACAAATGGTCGGCCCCAGTCCAACGTCTACCACGTAACACTCTGCAACGGGTTGCTGTTGTGCGCCTACTTACTGTGTGGAGAACTCATGAACCCCCTGGACATTCCCTATTATTGTTCCCAAGTGTCGCGAGTGATTGTTTACCTAACATATATAGTGTGGTTTTCACGACATTGTAGCAAGTCGTAATCACGTGTGTGTAATACTCGTATGTGTAAACGATGCGAAAGTTTAAAACGGAATTTTAGATGTATTTAATTTAAGTTTTTTTTTTTTTATACAACGTAGAATGGCAAACAAGCTGACGGCCCACCTGATGGAAAGTGATAAACGTCGCCTATAGACATGAGCAGTACCATGGACATAACAGAGTATACTTTTTCGCCCATGATACCCCGCATGCCTTGCCATTCCTGAGGACTAAGGTGTTATTCCTCTGTACCCAGTAAATTCACGCCATATCCCACCCTTCAAACCGAAACACAGCCATGCGAACACAACTGCTTCACGGTAGAAACACGAATGGGACAGAGGTACCCAAGCAATCGACTTTTGTGCAAAGTCTCCCTCTGGTATAGATACTTTATAGATATCAAATTTAAAAACAATTACATTCTTATATTACATACTTTTCTACTCTGTAAAGTCTCAAAAACCTGTTTGGAAATTTCTACAACAACATAAAAAATCATACTTGGGTTCATCATCATGGTCATATCAGCCTTTAACTGTCCACTGCTAAATCATAGACCTCCCCCTATTGAGCGATTATGACAGTAGTTGCCACGCTTGGCAGGCGGGTTAACAACCATAGTTAGGCTTTTGATGTTTTAACAGGGATTATTAATTTGGTCTCCCCGCGCCCCTATCACAGTAAAGATCAATCCAAATATTTTTATTAATCCAAAGATTTTTTTTTTTTATTAATAAGGAGGCAAACAAGCAGACGGTCCACCTGATAGAAAGAAGCTACCGTCGCCCATAATCACCTTCAGCACGAGAGATATTGCTGCTGCGTTGCCAGCCCTATTATTATATTTTTTTTATTATTAGGTACAAACTTGATATTTCCTTTGTGTATATTTAAGATGATATTTTTAAATACTCACTAAAACTCCGAAGGTCTTCATGACTTTTTCCGTTGAATCAATCATCGACTTATATAAATATTGGCAGGCTATAATATCGTACTCTTTGTTCAGGAATAAAATTAATTGCTTCATACGACAATTGACGGTGTAGAAGACGAAGAAAAATACTACTAGCGTGATATTTAAACTCAATAAAGGAACAATGAAAAGTATGAAATTGATAGCTGATGTAAAACAGTATTGGGGATAATATTTACAGTAAACACAAGATAGAATGATTCTGGACATGACAGTCAATGATACGTAAATGATAATTTTAACATCGATAAAATATGATGCACTGTCCACTTTCAATTCTTCGTCGATTGCGAGCAACTCGTTTTGATATAAATAAAATGTATTCTTTGAAAGTATAAGCGTTAAAACATAAGACACGTATTGTAGTAAATAAATGAAATACCAAAATTTGTAAATATTTCGTAGTGTGAAATAAAAACTTATTAGGCAACTTGATATAATGAGTAAACCATAACAAGTTGTATACAACTTCATCAGGGTTTTCGATTTTGACGTTTCAAAGTTAATAAAACCAAAGTCCAGAGCGAATATTATTTGCAGACCTTTAAAGAAATTGCTCATTAATTTGGTTATTTTATTTTTGTTTGGACTTTCAAGGAATCTAATGATTGGCGTTTCCTTTTGGTGAGACATTGTTTTTATTATTAATAAACTTTTGGTATAACTTATTCCAATCTCAATATATATATATTATATTTTTAATTTACTTCCAAGTTTTATTATTTATAACGTGAGTGTTCTATACCGAACCTGTATCCTTATAATGGAATTAAATCGACGAATATGAATGTCACGACTTTAATCCAAATAAATGCCAATCGATAATTCATTAATCATCTGATCAATTACTTTTATAATTGATTATATTCCATTAAATTTGAAATAATTCTTATTAAAGTATCTGCTATTTATATAAAGTAATATAATTATAAAATACATAATTTAAAAGGAATGAACTCTTTGATGCAATCAAGAGATATACAAAAATTATGGAAATGGTAACAAAAAATAATGTTTAAGATAAATTTGAAATATATATATATTTATACATTTTTATACGTATATAATTGTGAAAATGTAATATTTATTTTATTTATTTATTAAGTATACTGCTGTGATGCAAATCGCAGTACTTAGTTTGCTTAACAAGCAAAGCACTGACGGCCCACCTGATGGAAAGTGGTAACCGTCGCCTATAGACATGAGCAGTACCATGGACATAACAGAGTACACTCATGTACTGGCATAATATAAATATGCATATGAAGATATTGTTTACAAATTAATATAGATGTTATTATTAAAATAGCTACTTATTTCAGTGATTTAAAATCAAAAACCTATTTCATGTCTATACCTAGTCCAGCTATCAGTTCTGTTACAAATGAATATGCATTTTTTTTTTATGAAGTTATGTAATATTTCTAAAATTTATACCTACATATTTATTAAAGTCTCAGCAAAGAATTAAAAAATATTGTATTCGAAACGACCACTTTTGGCTTTTAAACAGGCCTTTCATCTATCTGTCCACGAATCTATGGATTTACGAACTGTTTACCAAGGGAAATTTTGCCACTGCTTGATCCAAAGATTTTTTAAGAGACTCCGTGTCTGATGTCGCCGTGTCGTTTAGAGGCCATGTCCTCTAGAACTGACCATAATTTCAAGTCTAAATGTTTGTATTTATTTTGTAATCGATAAGGATAGTTGTTTATAACAGGAAACAGTGGTTTTGTTGAGAATTACTTAAATCCTCTCTCAGCAACATACTCTTTTAAGTCGACCTTCACACGGTCTATCTGGAAACCTACATTAACTCCTGACGAATTCGTCAGGATAGACTGTTGACTGCTCACATTCTCACCATATCCCTTACTGGTAAATCAATAGCAGAAGCAAAGTTACTATTTCATTATTCATCATCATCATTAATTCAGCAATTCATCAACAGCAATTCATCAATTATCCGTCCACTGCTGAACACAGACCTTCCCCATGGACTGCCATAAGGGACAGTCCTGAGCCACCTGTTTACCCATAAAAATTACATAGTACTTACAAATTAATATGTAATCTTTTAATTAATAAATCAGCATAATGTACAAGAGATGTTCTTAAAGTTATTAGGTTCTGTGATATAGCCTTAAATTATGGAGTCAACAAAACAGAAATACAAATAGAATCATCCTGTATCCATCGCACATGTCTTGGTACTAATTAGGTAGATCTTCATTAGCCTACAGATTAATTACTGACATCTGTACACAAAATCACTCTTAAGGTCTAAGCGATAACCGTAAGCGGATGGGGTAAAGGGATTGTTAGCAATGGAGTTTGACAGCCCCATTGCTAGCAACATACCCAATTAGGTCGACCTCCACGTGGTTCCCCCTGGATACCATCGTGAACAATTCTTGTTGAATTCGTCACAATGGGCTAACTGATCTGCTTCATCCTCACCTATCATCCCTCACTGGTGCCCCGCCGGTGTATACCGATAGCGCGGGCGGGGTTACCATTCCATTATCACACATAAAAAAAACCATAAGCGGATTATAAATTATTGAGAACTAGTGTTTATCCATATATTTCGCAGTGTGTGTCCTGGCATAGAATAGGCCACCCCGTGAGTGTCGTAAGAGACGACTAAGGGAGGGCGAGGGATGGCCAGCAGCGTGCCTCTTTAAACATGTCTAAAAGCCTAACTACGTCAATCAACCCACCAAGCGTGACAACTGCTGGTAAAACTCCCCTTATGAAGCAGGCTTATGTCCAATGTGTATATTTAATTTTATGTACGACAAATGACTCCAATATTACCCTATATCCAAGTATGTCGTTTACTGTTGAGAGAAACCACGCTCCGCAGCTACCTTCTAATAAGTTGTTAAAGTAATATATATATTCTTTATGTATCTATATTCTTAATTGCATTTGTAAATTACATGTTATACAGAAAGATATATCTTTCAGTCAACCCAATACAGTTAGAAATCATGTCGTTAGCGGGCAGCTGAAGTGCTACAACTATAAATATTTAGAATACATAAACAAATATACAATTAAATATAATATTAAAATATATAATAAAATATTACATAAGATACATATACTATAAATAAATATAATACCTATTTACTTCTATAATACAATATAACCTGAATTATTTTGTGTAATACGGTTACTGGAGAATTTCATGGAAGAATAGCAATGAATGATATTTATACTTTTTGGCATTTATTCAAGGAATGAATTACACTATGGCATACTATGACATATCTTATTCTCGTAATATCCACATTATACATTATACATTGTACATTGTACATTATACATTATACATTATACATTATACATTATACATTATACATTATACATTATACATTATACATTATACATTATACATTATACATTATACATTATACATTATACATTATACATTGTACATTGTACATTATACATTATACATTGTACATTATACAGTATAAATTATACGTGATACATTACATAACCGTAATTATTATCCGCTACCTTTCATATATGACACCACTTATTATATCAATGTATGAGTAAACACCTTGCAAATGTATTGATAGTGCAATCCAATAATAATTCACTCTGACACGCTTCACTGATACGTTTATTACTGGATCGACGAAATTATACGATATTATCTAAATCAAACTAATTGAGCTCCCTGCCGAGGTTTTCCCAAGAGACTACAGCATAGGGTTCTTCAAAAGGTGGGTAAAGAGGCTTCTTCAGGGTCGGCAACGCGTGCATAATACCCCTAATATGACAGGCGTTCGTTGACTACGGTAACCACTTATCATGAGATGAGCCGTATGCTTGATTGCCACCTCAGTGGTATAAAAAAACTAGTTGATCAATAATTGTGATGAAAATATGTTTTTTTTATACAAGTTAGAATGGCAAACAAGCTGACGGCCCACCTGATGGAAAGTGGTAACCGTCGCCTATAGACATGAGCAGTACCATGGACATAACAGAGTATACTGTTTCGCCCATGATACCCCCCATGCGTTGCCATTCCTGAGGACTCAGGTGTTATTCCTCTGTACCCAGTAAATTCACGCCATATCCCATCCATCAAACCGAAACACAGCCATGCAAACACAACTGCTTCACGGTTCTTTTTTTAATGGATGATAATGTAATGGTACCCCGCCTGCGCTAACGGTATATGTTGACGGGGCACCAGTGAGGGATGATAGGTGAGAATGAAAAGGCAGTTCAGTTAGCCCATCGTGATGAATACACTTGGAAGTCAGCACGACGGTTTCCAGCTTTGCAGAGGGAACCATGTGGAGGTCGACCTGACTGATCGGTTGAGCCGCTTCGGAGATTAACGTGAAGGTACATCGTGATATAGGGTTTTTATATTAAAATATCTATGGTTAATTTTATATATTATAATGAATAATTATTATTCTTTTCTATATTATAATTAATATATAAAATAAATTATGAATTATCCACTGTTTCGTTCTAGTGAACGTGTTTCAGTACCGTAAATTCTGTCCAGAGTTACGTTACCACTTGTCTAGTTTTCATTTAGCTGCAGTCCAAGATAATGGGGACACGTCCACGGTTGATGAGACTGTAGTTCGCCATTTTGAATGCAAAAACTTTATATCAATGCGTACACTGTTTGAATTTATAATTCTTCTCTGTATATTAAATTTACACTTTTATACCGCAATCGACATAGTTTCAGGTATGGCATCACTTTTCATTTAAGTCATTTAAGTTATCCTGATTTAGTATATCCCTTAATTTTTAACAGACTTCAAAAAGAAAGAGGTTCTAAATTCAGTATATATTTTTATGCCCAAATCGGTTTAAAACTGACAGTGTTAAGAAGTAACAATCTTAACTCTGTCAGTTGTAAATTGATTTGGCAAGTTATTTTTTTATCTGAAAATATATACTTACAGATGGGCCTATAGAAATTTTGACAAAATTGTATCATTCAGTAGAAAGATAGATAGATATTCTTTATTGTTTCCTCCAAAACATTATATTAATACATTTATAATAAATACAAACAAGCAATACAGTAATATGATTTTTAAATAAATTATATATTATAATATATTTATTGCAAATAATATCAATTTTGTCGTGTGGTCCCGGCATAGAATAGACTACCCCTTCGTGGACATCGTAGGAGACGACTAAGAGAGGGCAAAGGATGAGCAGCAGCGTCCCTCTTAAAACATTTCCAAAGCCTAACTGCGGTTTCCAGACTGCCTGCCAAACATGGCAACTACTAGCAAAACCCCCAAGGGGGAGGCTTATGTTCAGTAGTGGACAGTTAAAGGCTGATGTGATGATGATGATACATATAATTGTGAAAGCTTGTGAACAGATTTGAGTGAAATTTGCAACACCAATATTCGATTTAACAAAAGGTACTTTCATCGCAATCCACGTCTACAAAGTCATTACAGCTTCTTCGTATATTATGTTTACTACATATGTGTGCACTGCACTATGACGATCAAATAAGTGACGCATATGTTGAGTATGACGACGGGCAGCGACCAGTCGATCGTCAGAACCTTGCACACGGTGAAACGGAACGGGCGAGCTTCTATGTAGCGGATGAATCTCAGGATATATTTCATCACTAATACGTGTGTGTAAACTGTATAATAACAATCAGATAAGTGACGCATATGTTGAGTATGACGACGGGCAGCGACCAGTCGATCGTCAGAACCTTGCACACGGTGAAACGGAACGGGCGAGCTTCTATGTAGCGGATGAATCTCAGGATATATTTCATCACTAATACGTGTGTGTAAACTGTATAATAACAATCAGATAAGTGACGCATATGTTGAGTATGACGACGGGCAGCGACCAGTCGATCGTCAGAACCTTGCACACGGTGAAACGGAACGGGCGAGCTTCTATGTAGCGGATGAATCTCAGGATATATTTCATCACTAATACGTGTGTGTAAACTGTATAATAACAATCAGATAAGTGACGCATATGTTGAGTATGACGACGGGCAGCGACCAGTCGATCGTCAGAACCTTGCACACGGTGAAACGGAACGGGCGAGCTTCTATGTAGCGGATGAATCTCATTATATCTTTTGATATCTTCTGATCTGGAATAATATTTTTTATTAGTGTCTCTATACTTATTGAAAAGAAAAGGTGAAAGTTTTTGAATACTGTATTTTTATTGCTTTTTATTGCACTATTTAAGGAATAATACAAAAAAATATATATATTCCACTTAAAGTACGAAAGACGATTTTATCGCTAAAGCAACCTCTTCCAGACAACCTTTGGAGTGAGGAAAAAAGATTGTAACTATTTGGCACAAAAAGTAGCCAATAAAAAAACTCAATATATTTTAAATACACCATCGTGACTTAACACGTCGAACGTGATTCTATCGTGACTACGACGTGGTGCAATCCACGTCGAAACGTCGACTTATTGTCGTTTCGAAAAGCAATGTAGGTACATTATGTATTTTCATGCAAAAATTTTTCACTGTTCCCATTAAGTGCTGATAGTGTACTGAAAATATGTGTAAGCGACGCGAAACTGCAATAATAACTAAGCTTATGTTAATAAAACATATGCCAGTATTCATATGCATAGCTTGCATACATCTACATTAGGGTCGGCGACGCGCACGTGATATCCCTAGTATTATAGACGTCTATAGGTTATGGTAACCCCATTTACCATCAGACTGGCCGTATACTTGTTTGCCATTACCGTTGTTGTATAAAAATAATCTAATTACTTATTTAATGTTATTACATATTTTATATAATATATATAAATAAATATATAAATTATATAACATACATTTAGATGTATACATATTATAATATCCATGTATCTAAATTTATATGTATGTAATGTAATAGCCTTTTGGTTCCGGCATAGAATAGGCCACCCCTTCCTTTCCCGTGGGTGTCGTAAGAGCCGACTAAGGGAGGGCGAGAACGGGCAGCAGCATCCTTCTTAAAACATCTCTAAAGCCTAACTGCAGTTGCCAATCCGCCTGCCTGCATGACGACTGCTGGCAGAACTCCTCAAGGGGAAGACTTATGTTCAGAAGTGGACAGTTATAGGCTGATATGATGATGATGATGATGATGTAATATTATATTAAAAAATAAATTCATTAACCACTAATACTTGCCTTTTTCTTCAAGATGTTTATCTTGTAATACTAATTTCAATTTATCAACCTGCGATGAGAGTAATCCAGCCGCTATCGCCGGTGCAGATACCAGAACTAGTGAGAGTGTCGTTGTCAAATAGCCAACGCTGTACATTCCCAAAGTTAACTGCAATAATTTTAAAAGTAACTACGTATAAGATTGTGTTCCAGAAAAAACTGACTTTCAATTTGACAAAACCAGTTATTTTACTTTAAAAACTAAAGTCCTGAACCGATTTACATAAAATTTCTTTTTGGTCCAATAAATAAATAAACAAATAAATATTTTTTATTGAAATAAAATTATTTTTATTTTTATTATTATTACCGCCCAATTCAGAATGAAAAATCAGCTGAGAAGAACGGATAAGAAACACAATCTGTAAATATATACATTTAGGTATAAAAAAAAAACAATTTCGAAATCAGTTTAGAACTAACGGAGTTATAAGGTAATAAACATAAAAATATACAACCGCCTTTTTTGAAATCGATTGAAAAATACCAATCTATCTGGCAAATCCTGCGGAGTGAAAAATGTCATAAATCTCTTTCATGAGTCCTGCATCCACTTGCTACTACTGCATAGCACTTAGGTATATAATGCAGTAGCCATTGTAATCAATTAGGAACGAATCTTAATATAAAATCAACTGATTTTATTAAACACAAATAGATTTTTCTAGCAAATTGAGACTGTGCAAAAACCTTCTGCAACTCTGTCCCATTCGTGTTTCTACCGAGAAACAGTTGCGCTTAAACAGCTGTATTTCGGTGTAAAGAGTGGGATATGACAATAAAAATCACAGGGTACAGAGGCACATCACACAGAGGACTATCCTCTGGAAATGCAACACATGAAGGGTATCATGGGTATAATACTCGTAGTGTATTCTCTAATATTCACAGTACTATTTATATCCTACCACTTTCCATCAAATAAACCGATAGCTTGTTTGCCATTTTGAATGTTATAAAAAAAAAATTTGTAAATTTGTACCGTTTGTTCCAACTAGAGAAATATGCTAGATTTTGTCCTGATAGAATAAAATGCGCCCAGTGCATGGCAGTTACCAGGTCGTAAATTCTAATACTATCTTTTTATCAAGATCAGGAGAATAGAATAGAATAGAATAGAATAGAAATCATTTATTCAAATAAACTTACATTGAAGCACTTTTGAAAAGTCATTACATTTTTTTTAATTTACCGCTCGTTCGGAAAGCTGTCTCATCACAAGAAGAACGAGCAAGAAACTTGCGTGATGCTCTTTTAAATAATTTTATTATTATTTTACATTTTTAAGTTTAATTGTGTGAATACAAACCACCAATTAGCACTAATTCAATTAAATACTCAAAAAGAAAAAAAAAATTGAATACATAACCAACTGGTTAAACAATTAATAGAGGAAATCAGTCATTGTGATTAGAGCAGACCAGTCCCTACAAGCAGCACCCGTTCACGAGTATGACGGATGAGCCAGCCATCACTGCGCTCGACCATATTTAAGGGAGCCCAATGACCCGGCCCACCACGCCGCCACAAGTCTGGACATTTTAGTGAGCATGACTACTCAAAACACTAGACCACGTCAAATACTCACAATTTTATCTGATAGTTATAGTATTCACATTTTTACATAAGAATGCATGCGGCAATTAATACAAAAAACCGCTACGCTTTCATATTTCTAAAATTAATCAATTAAATCAAGAAAGCAATGAGAAAATAAAATTATAACGTTGTATGCTAATAAACTAATTATTTACTTGATATGTTGTCATCTATGAATTCGTCTATCCTGTAATAGGCTTTCTTACATAAAAATTGTTTAATATAAGATTTGAATTGCCTCTCTGTCAGATTTAATGCAGATTCCGGCAGTTTATTATAAAATCTTATGCAATTACCATAGAATGAATTACTGATTTTGTGCAGACGGCATTTGGTAAAATAAGCTTATTTATATTGCGTAAGTTTCTACTTGTACAGTCTTTGAGTTTTTTAAAACTCGCTAAGTTCTTCCGTGTATACATAATATTTTCATAAATGTATTGTGAAGTAACTGTGAGGATATTTGAGTCTTTAAAGCACTGACGTAATGACTCTCTTGAACCCATACCATAAATAGAACGTATGGCTCTCTTTTGTAAAACAAATATAGTATTTATATTGCTTTACCCCACAGCAGTATGCCATAAGACATTATGCTATGGAAATAACTAAAATATACAAGTTTAGCCGTCGCCACGTCTGTTAATTGCCTAATTCTTCTAATTGCATATGCAGCAGAACTGAGTCTACTGGCCAATTTTGAAATATGGGGCCCCCATTGTAATTTCGAGTCCACTGTTATACCTAAAAAAACTGTATCATTAACAAAATTTACTATTTCGTCATTAAGCAATAACTGTGTATTTATTAGTCTTACATTAGGAAGTGTAAATTTTATACACTTTGTTTTGCTGGAATTTAATAATAGGTTATTACATGTAAACCAATTTAATATTGCAGACATAGCACAATTTACATCGTCTAATTGATTACTTTGACGTCCAATTTTAAACACTAACGAAGTATCATTTGCAAACAGCACTATATCTGCAATTTTCTCTACCATAAAGGGAAGGTCATTTATGTAGATTAAAAAGAGAAATATGCAAGATTTTGTGGAACGCCCATCTTAATATTAGCTCCCTTAGATTTTACACCGTCAATATCTACAGTTTGAACCCTATCCTCTAAATAAACTTACCGTAACTTACTAGAAAAACTTACCGTGTCATAATAATTATATAATTCTGTTTGTTTCAGGATGATGTATACGGATATCATCATAATCGGAATGGAGCCAACTAACGTGATTGTGAACTGGAAAAGAATTTAACCAAATACATCATGTATTATAACAGCACAAGGGAGGGAGACTTTGTACAAAAGTCGATTGCTTGGGTACCTCTGTCACATTCGTGTTTCTACCGTGAAGCAGTTGTGTTTGCATGGCTGTGTTTCGGTTTGAAAGGTGGGATATGGCGTGAATTTACAGGGTACACAGGAATAACACCTGAGTCCTCAGGAATGACAACGCATGGGGGGTATCATGGGCGAAACAATATACTCTGTTATGTCCATGGTACTTTTCATGTCTATAGGCGACGGTTACCACTTTCCATCAGGTGGGCCGCCAGCTTGTTTGCAATTCTAAGTTGTATAAAAACAAAAAAAAACAAAAACAAAAAGATAATATCATATTTACCAGAAGGAAGTTACCACAGAAACATTTTACAGGCGCTGTTTTATAAATTATAAATATTTGCATTCTTAAGACAAATAAATAGGTAGCAAACTTAGTACTAAGTGGCCTTTGTAAGACATTTTTTGTGGTTTTGCCATTTTAAGACTGTTGCAAATAGGACTCCATTTCATTTCCTTTAAAAAATTATCTTCATGAATGCCTCTGTCCCACTTGTGTTACTACCGACAAGCAGTTGTACTTGCATAGCTATCTTTCGATTTAAAAGAAGAAATATTATATGGCAGTGAAATTACGTGATACGAGGACACGAAACACTTTAATACTTAGGAATGGCAAAGCAACAAACGTCGTGACATCTATATAGATCTTTTTTTGACACCTCTTTCTTACTTATTTTTGCTGTAAATTTAAACAAATAACTAACTGTTGAGATTCTTGTAACTTCTTCTCAAGAGATAACTTTCCGAAACTGCATAAAAATTAGAATTTAGATTTGTATAAGCCTACTTAAATAAAGTTTAATTTTGCAAAGATTGCTTGCGTGCTATGTCTAAATACTAGAATTCTGACAGTGAAAATGTAAAGTTCGGTGACTCGAGATTTTCATATTAAAAATAAAAGGGAACATTACCTTTCATTTTCAAGCGTTCATATGCTTTGGAGCCTCGAGTAGACCATATGCTTAAATTAACAACAGCTTGTCATTTTTGTCACACATTCAATATTTGTTAGAATAAATCAAAATTCACTCACCGTCTTTTCTAAAGTGACCATAGCCTTTTCAGTTGATTCGATCATAGCCTTGTAAATGTACTGACAATATATTACATTCATGTTACAATTTGAAATAAAACGTACAAATTTCTTCATCCGACAATTGACTGAGTGTAAAGCAAAGAAAAACGTAACAAGCGTAATATCAATAGTTACTAACACGATTATGAACAACACCATCCTAGGAATTATGTGTACGCAATGAGAATACGAAAAATTACAGTATGATAAGGATAGATATGTTCTAAAAAGTGTTAATATTATAGCTGTAACAATCATTTTAATTTCCATTAAGTACGATGAACTATCGACTTTGAGCTCTGAATCTATAGCGAGTAAGTCATACTGAAGGATACAGAAGGAATTATCATTAGAGAAAAGCAAAATAATGATTATAGGCAAGTATTGAATTAAATATAAAGCATCCCAAATGATTATTGACGATTCCACATTATCTGTAAGTGTTACTATGCACGCTAAGGACACTAATAAAGCCTGTGTTAACGTTAACAATTTTGCAGCATGTTTTGTTTTGGACGAACGTAATTGTATGAAGCCAAAATCCAAACTCAGGATCACATGTAGGCATTTAAAGAAGTAGTCCATTGTTTTTGATATGGGATTGTTTTTTGTGGCTTTATTAATAAAGCCTATATTGAGGAAATTGGGTTTCGTTTCGATCATGGCCATAAAAAATGTCTTGGGTTACAAAAAGCACTTTTGACAATTTCAATAATTCTTAAGCACCAGAAAGAACGACATGAATTGTTGAACGTAAATACTAAAATACCAATAAACCTAATACAATTGAATTAATTTGTGACAGTATCTATGAGGACAATTTATCATTGTATATATGTAGTTACTAGAAGACTTCCTATGCCCACTGTGTTAGAATGAATGGAAGAGATCTCTTTTAAAGGCAAATTCACCTTTCTACATTATTTCTGATTACTTTTATTACTATACTTCTGAATGCAACAAAGAATATATATATATATATATATATATATATATATATATATATATATATATATATATATATGTGATTTATTTTATTATCTTTTATATATGTATATTTATATGTATGTATGTATGTTTCTGATTGGCAAAAGATTTTTGTCCTCAACAGCTGAAATAAATAAAAATTGCACATATGACGTAGGTAGGTAAACTAAATTCAAATTTAAACATTTATACAGACACACACAAATAGGAACATGATGGAACTTGATATATGGAAATAGATAATAATGTATGAAAATCGGTATCTAGGTATCAAACATGTGTATAAACGAGTCATCAGCGTTATTATCAATAATAACATAATTACTGTGGTGAATTATTATTTATATATGTTAAATATTATGTTTAATTAATTAATGTAATATATTATTTATGCATCATCTATATAAGTATGTATCTATATAATATAATTTTACCTTTTGCTATTAAATTGGTTACACAGGTTACACTCTGGGTTTGTTGCACGCGTCCGTGTAGCCTTACTTCAGGTTGCAGCTGAAAATCAGTGCTTTGCTTTTAAGCAAAAGTATCACTGAGCTGTAGCCTTTTTGGGTCACTGCGACACACTTGGTGAAAACATATCTCTAATATTCATTTTTTGTTTTATATGTTGTTTTATATTTGAAAAAATGTAAATAATCAAATTGTATCATTTTATTCATTAATTTACGTGTGTTAAATGGCTCAAATAAAGTGTTTATCTATCTATCTATCTAATAGTAATTGACGAAAAATTATTTAAAATATATTAAAAAATTAAAGATATATACAAAGAGGACTCCCTGTACTAAAGCATATTAAAAAATGAGTATTTAAATGACAATAAACGATAGATTTGAACTATATGTCAATGTGAGGTATATAATAATTGTATTTTTTTTTTCTTATTCTAATTTTAATTACTGTTGATAAATTTAATCAACATATAGGTACTTTTATATAGTTATTATAATAATTTTTAAATGACTAAGGTATAAATGTAACTTTTAACTTTCTCCATACCATATATTACGTGAATGCCAAATTTATTAGTAACTGATTAAGCCGTTTTTATTAATGGGTGATAATAGACTGGCAACCCCACCCGCGCTATCGATATACACTGGCGGGGCACCAATGAAGGATGATAGGTGAGGATGAAGCAGATCAGTTAGCTCATCGTGACGAATTTAACAAGAATTGTTCACGATGGTTTCCAGGGGGAACCACGTGGTGGTCGAACTAATAGGGCATATTGCTAGCAAATGGGGCTGTCAAACTCCATTGCTAACAATCCCTTTCCCCCCGATTAAGCCGTTAGGGCACTATAAGCTAACAAACAGACAAAGTTCCTTTCACACTTATCACATTAGTAAGGATAGTAACAAATTAATAAAAGAACTCTAAATCTTTTTAACTGAAATTTATTTAGTTAATGATGACTTGTACAAATTATTTACATTAATACTTATAAGTGAACTGTATAATAACAATAAGATATGTAATGCAGAGATTAAGTATGACGATAGGCAGAGACCAGTCAATGGTCAGAATTTTGCACACTTTGAACTTTAACGGGCGAGCCTCGATGTAACGGATGAATCTCAATATATTCACAGAGTTTTTCTCTTCTGAAATATACAAAAGTCAATATTTTACTAAACTAGGTGTGATCTTGCAGAATTCCGTATCACTAGTTATTTGGTTAAAATTATTTTAAATATTTTAAATACACAATCGGGACATAACGTGATGAGAACGACGAAGACGCCGCTCACTTCAGCCCTGTCGATGCAATCCACATCGAAATATCGACAATAAAGAAGCAGGTATGTAAGTACCATGGTACTGCTCATGTCTATAGGCGACGGTTACCACTTTCCATCAGGTGGGCCGTCAGCTTGTTTGCAATTCTAAGTTGTATAATAAAAAAGTATGTAGTTATTATTTACCTGTAAAAGCTTTTACATCGTGTTAAGTCCCGATAATGTATTTAAAATACGTGTCAACAACGGGAGAGTTTAGAATTATTTTGTTTAATTCCGCTACCATTAGTATTGCAAACTTAACTGAACAGTTAATACTAGACCGAGCAATGATCTAATAATTTGCCTGAGGATGCCTCGTTTAAAGATAAAACACGTATCGCAAAATGTACATGAGTAAAATGGCAGTAAGATATTGATAGCTAATATGAAAGATTGTGGAACTTCTGGTAGTAATAGTGATAATCAATCTTAGAGTGTTGGCAGTCACACACATACTAACGGTAGCGGAATTAAACAAAATAATTCTAATCAAATAAAAATTAATAAAATGTACTAAATCGTTATTCCAACAAGCCTTACGAATATTATAAATATAAAAGTGAGTTTGTCTATTTGTTACCTGTCGCGGTTTAAAGGTTTAACCAATTTTCCCGAAAATAGCAACAAATACGTCCACAAAATCATCATATTCCTGTACCATGCGTGGACAAAAACGTAATTAAAGACTAGTCTTTTAATAAAAAAAATCATCTTACACCCTACCATTATTGTAAATGAAAATTTTATAAGACTCAGTGTTTGTTACTCTTTCAAGCAAAAACTATTGTACGCATATGAATAAAATTTGGTGCACGGATAGGTTAAAATTAGATTTATCTTTTGTTAATTTTTATTTTCTATTACAATACTATAATCTTACCTTTCTTTTCCAAAAGTTTCTCGTGCAACACTAACTTTATTTTTTCTGCTTGCAAAGATAGCGCTCCGGCCGATATCGCTGGCGCAAACAAGAGCACCAGGGCGTGGATAGTGAAAAAGTATAAAACATTGTACGCAGCGAATGGTTGCTGGAAAAATATATAATGGAATCCAATAAAAATAATTATGGAGCCATATTAATATAACTGTAGTAAAATCTGCTTCAACCACTTTGAAGATTCCAAATTATTTTAAATTACATGATAATTAAAGATTTTTTGCTTCATAAAAAAACACCAAATTCAATCGTGGTAAAACCGATTATTTTACTATTAAAACTAAACCAAAACCAATCTGAAAGTAAATTCTTTCGAAGCAAAAAAGAATTTTTCAAATTGGTTTATAAATGACACAGTTATAAGATAATAAAAAAAATATAACCTCAAAATAATGATAGGGACAATAAAGGGCCATTGTTCATTGAACAAACATTTATACACAATAGGAGCCACAGACAGCCCTATATGACGAGGCTATTTCGACGCCGAATAAACGGCTGCTCACGTAATCCTGGAATGTGAGGCTGTGGCCCATCAACGTTTAGAAATCCTCGAAACGGTGAGGTCGCTCCGTGAGGCCTGTGAAGAACCCAGAAAGCTTTTGCGCTTCTGGGCGGAGCTAGATTGGCTGTACTAGCCACGACTCATACGCACAATGGCCCAAATTGTTTTTTTTTTTTTTTACAACACAGGGGGCAAACGAGCATGCGGCTCACCTGATGGTAAGTGACTACCGCCGCCCATGAGAGGCTAAGCGCGGAAAATAGAGTCTTTTTCACATTCACAAGGACTTAATTCTTTTCAGACGTAGATTGAAAAAGGATCGTTTATGCTACATATTACTTCGTCAATCCTTCGTCAATATTAATTATTATTTTAGCTATCAATACCGTTTTCGTTTTGGTCTTATTATAATTTTCTGTATATCATCACATCAGCCTTTAACTGTCCACTGCTGAACATAAGCCTCCCCCTAAGGGAGTTTTGAAAGTAGTTACCACACTTGGCAGACGAATTGGCAACTGCAGTTAGATATTTTAAGACGGACTACCCATCCCTGAGGGGAAAGGGATTGTTAGCAATGGAGTTTGACAGCCCCATTGCTAGCAATATTCCCTATTAGGTCGACCTCCATGTAGTTCCCCCTGGAAACCATCGTGAACAATTCTTGTTGAATTCGTCACGATGTGCTAACTGATCTGCTTTATCCTCACCTATCATCCTTCACTGGTGCACCGCCGGCGTATACCGTTAGCGTGGGTAGGGTTACCGTTCTATTATCACCCATACAAAAAGAAACTGCCCATCTTTCCACCATACGCTCCCTTAGCTCCCTCTTACGACACCCACGGGAAAGGAAAAGGTGGCCTTTTCTATGCTGGAATCATTTTACACGGCTATTCTCTTTACCGACTTGTAATAACTAGTTTTTTTTTTAATTCTGGCTCCCCTTTAGGAGCCCGCTTTTTCCCGGATATTAAGTTTCAGGTTATGCATCTATTACTTTTAATTGTTTAGCTAGTTTTCTTATTTTTTTTATTTAAATAACTAGTTATTTATAAATACATCTCACCTCTTTATTCTTTTTAGTTAGAAAATATTCGCTCAATGTACAGTAGACGGATATCATTACGTCCGGCGTGGCGAACAGTAGAGCTACCGTGAACTGTAATGAACATGTTTTTAGTACAATAAATACACTTTAAAATTTACTATTATATTTTTATCCACTGGCATTAAGACTAAATGTATATTTTATGTAACAATTAGTAATATTATTGCTATGCCCTTCCACAGTTCATTTTTTTTTATACAACTTAGAATGGCAATCAAGCTGACGGCCCACCTGATGAAAAGTGGTAACCGTCGCCTATAGACATAAGCAATACCATGGACATAACAGAGTATACTGTTTCACCCATGATACCCCCCATACGTTGCCATTCCTGAAGACTAAGATGTTATTCCTCTCTACTCTGTAAATTTACGCCATATCCCACCCTTCAAACCGAAACACAGCCATGCAAACACAACTGCTTCACGGTTGAAACACGAATGGGACAGAGGTTGGAAATAGAGCTAGTTGCAAGAACATACATGAATTAGTAAACCAACAAGAGGAAACTCTTAAATGAAAAGAAGACATTAGAAATCACACTATGTAATTTATTAAATGGTAATCCCATAAAACAACATAACTGTGCATTCTTAAACAACAATATCGTAATACTAACCACAGAGTTAAACGTTTTCATAGCCTTCTCCGTTGACAACACTAAACACTTGTAAATGGAATGACACAAGATTATATCCGAGTCGGTTTTATTCAAAAAATATTTTAAACTCTTCACTCGACAATTGACAGAGTAGAATACAAAGAAAAAAATTATCATTGTTGTATCCGTTGCTGTGGAAGGTACAATCTGTAGCAGTGACATAGGGATAGACATGTTGCACCGCGAAGGATAGTAAGAGCAATAGATAGTGGAAACACACTTTCTGTACAACACTGTTGCTATAGAACAAATAATGATCTTTATGTCCACATTGTACGTTGAACTGTTCACTTTTAATTCATTATCAATTAAAATTAGATCAGTTTGTAAATTGTAGAAGGTGTTGCCATTTGAAAATATCAGGATTACAACGTATGCCAAATATTCAAATATATAAATGGATTCCCATATATTGCTTATGTTTTTCATTTCTTTGAAATATAATGGCATTACACTATATATGCATGTTAATAAACAAAAAGATACTGAATATATTTTTAATAGGAAATTTAACCATGAGGATTTAAATTTTAAAAAACCATGATCAAGCACAAGTACTATATGCAGACATTTGAAGAAATATCTCATTAATCTCGACACAGAGTTATTGTGGTTATTTAGAAAATGTATCTTTGTCGTTCTTCGTGAGTATTTGAACATTTTTTTTTTTTATTTATTTATTTTGTATCGATATCCGATCAGTTTTTAAACAAAATGAAGTATGTGTTTTTACAGTAGTCTTCGAAACATGTATGGGTATTGAAATTGAAGGCAATTGATGGAATGCTACTCTTAATTTAGATGATTGATGATAACAAAAAGTCACTTTAATTTGTCACGTTCCTCATTACAATTAAAACATGTTTATCCACAAAGGTAAATATTATGTATCGATTGTAATAACCTATCAAAGTTCTATATCCGAATGTAAAATGTACATAGATAGATACGTAATTTAATTACATTACTTACGGCATACAGATAACAACAGATATACGTACTCAAAAAAAAAAAAAGAAATAAAAGAATACATATAGAAAAATTAAGAAGGATACATGAAATAAGTAACATATTTTTTCATTTCGTAAGTGTGTCAGAATGTGATCACAATTAAGTTTATTGCTTTGTCCTTAAAAAGAGCAAAATACTGATATTCTGTTGTAGGGCCAAAAACCAACTAATGTATGATATAAATACAGCATATTCTCTCTCTCTCTTCCTCCCCCTCCCCCTCTTTCTATGAGATCATTATTATTTCTAACAAATTAATACGTATGCGTAAACTGTATAATGACGACGAGGTAAGTGACACACAGGTTCACTATGATGACAGGCAGAGACCAGTCGATCGGCAGGATCTTGCACACAGAAAACTTAAAAGGACGAGCTTCTATATAGTGGATGAATCTCAATATGTCTCCGTATGAGCTTTTCTCTGAAATTATAATAAAGGCAATCATTATTATGTCAACATATAAATTATTATTATGAATTAAAATTAATACAGACAGGATACTTGGCTAGAAAAAAAAATAACCAGTATACCAAGACCATGACAAAATAGCGTTCAAAAGATAAATAGAGAACATTCAGTAGACAACCGATGTGACAATCGGATGTCATAGTGCGGATAGTGGAGAGACAAAGGCCGAGTTTAGCATAGAACCGTTACAAGCGGCAAAAAGCAGCCCTATGCCTAATGAATCAATGTGAACTAAATAGATAAATATTATGAAACAAATACAAACTGCCATAAGGAACGATCCTGAGCATCTGCATCCACGAACTCCCTGCAATGCATTTAAGAACCTCACTCCATGTATTGGACTATATTATTTTACACTATATTTAAAAAATTATTCTATCCCGAGTATCCCGATAATAATCTTAATTTAAATATTGATTTATTTATAAACCTTTAAATTGGTTAAGAAGTCTTAAAAATAGTATAGTTTATATTAAAACTTAAAACAATCTATGATAATTATTTATTCATACCTCTATCCCGAAGTAGTTTGTCATGCAGTACAATCTTTAATTTATCGGCTTGAGACGAAAGCATACCGGCAGAGATAGCAGGAGCAAAGATGTAAAACAGAATTTGTATCAATGATATATACGAAAAAATGTTGAAGAAAACTTCGGTGTTTAACTGAAAAATAAACAATAAATTAAAACTGACGAAAGATTAATATAATGCAAATTTTGTAAAAAAAATTATAATGAAATTTACCAATAAAGTACATTGCAAAATCGACTTGAATACTGATTATTTGATCAGAATTATTTTGTTTAATTCCGCTACCATTAGTATGTGTGTTACTGCCAACACTCAAAGATTGACCACCATCATTACTACCAGACGTTCTACGATCTTTATTAGCCCTCAATCTCCGACTGTCATTTCATCCACGCACGTTTTACTTGTACTTCTGTCAGGAATTATGGTGGTCAATCTTCCGAGTGTTGGCAGTATTTAAATAAACACAAATATTTTCAGACTTCAGGTAACTCCTTCAGTTAACTAAAATTTAAAAGAGTAACTGTAAATAAACCACAGTGTATAGCAATTATCACAGAATATATCGTCACTTCATAGGATTGCAATAATTTATCATCATCATCATCATTATATCAACTTTCAACTGTCCACTGCTGAACATAAGGCTCCCCCTAGGGGGATTTGCCAGTAGTTACCACGCCACGCCTGACAGGCGAAATGGCAACCTAGTTAGGCTTTACAGATGTTTTAACAGGGACGTTGCTGCCCTATCCTCAACCATCCTTAGTCACCTCTTACAACACCCATAGAAAAGGAAGGGGTGGCCTATTCTATATCGGGACCACACAGAGACAATGTCCAATGACCTGTCAATAATTCATATGATAACTTAAATAATCACCTCTTTGTGACTGGCTTGAAGATCTTTTAACGTGTTAAAAACCAACATTGTAACACCAGGTGTATAAAATATTAACGCTGCTAGAAACTGTAAATTTAAACTTAAAAATGTTAAACAAAGTAATTAAAAAATAATTCTTAATTAATTACTTTTATTTTTTATTTACTTAAAGTAAAACTAACCAATTTTTTAAATGTCTTCAATGCATTTTCAGCGGCTTCAAAAAGACTTTTATATAAATATTGACAAGCAATTATATCTGAATTGTCATGACAAACAAAACGTACAAATGATTTCATACGACAATATGTCGAATGGAAAGCGAAAAAACATATAATTAAACAAATATCTGCGTTCAACATAGGGAATGTATGCAGTAAGTGAGGTATTAAGGGAATTACACAGCAGGGCTCGTAAATTTTGCAAAATATTGGAGCACAAATGGTTCTGTAAAATATAATTATGGTACACAGAGTAACAATATATTTATCCAGTCCATACACTTCACAGTCGACTTTAATTTTCGCGTCGAACGCAAGCAATTCGTTTTGGAAATTATAAAACGTATGCTTATTATAAAATAAAAGAATGATAACGTTCACCATGTATTGTAGGACATCTGTACCGTACCAGACCACATAATATTTGCTATCCAAATTATTGTACAAAGATACAAAACTTGTCACTGATAAAAATAAACACTGACATAAAGATGCGAATTTAATTAATCGATTCAATCTGGTCGATGTAAAGGTAAAAAATCCAAAATTTAAATTGTACAATATGTGTAAAAATTTAAAATAAACATCCATTAGTTTTGATATTGGTTTCTTTTTGTTTGATTTGACTAGGAAATTTATTTTTCCTCTTTTATAAGATTTTACGTCAAACATTATTTCTGATACGAATAAGCGATATACAAATAACGTAGACTGTGTTGCCTCTACGAGTGTTTACTACAATTAAGTGAAAAGTTATAGGAAATGGAAAAACCATGAACCGAATTACAATTGGTTTTTTAATTGATTAATATCTGTTATTGTGTACAATGTAACATAATGCTAATTAATTAATAGTACAAAGTGATTAATTAATTAATTGGCGGCATTCTGCGTTAGTACAATGCAATGTATAATGTAGTACATTTTCAATCGATCAAAATAAAGAAGGTTTACAATTTTGTTGTATTTCTTTTTATGGTTGTTACCTCAAAACTTCGACAGTTCTAAAGCGATTAAGAAATTATTGATTCCATAGAAATATCAAAATCTGTTTAGTAAATTAGTTTTTAGATCAAAATAACCAGTTTTGTCACATTGGGATCAGTTTTTTTATAACACAATTTTTTACCTATTAAAAAATCATCTAATCCTCCAATGGAACTGTTTACAACTACCCCTCTCCATCCAAAAGTTGCCTGGAAGAGATCGCTTTTAGCGATAAGGTCGCCCATTGTTTTTTAACTGTGATAATTTCTTGTAATTGTTTATATTTATTTATAACAAGTTTACTATTGTAATCTTTTGAAGGAAATCATAAAAAGTATATATCTATCCATCTACTTATAAACTAATATATATGTGCAAACTGTATTATAACAATTAAATACGTTATAGTAATATTTAATACAATTATAGGTAATTTCCAATCCAATGGTAAAATATTTCCCACGTTGAATTTGAACGGGCGTGCTTCTATATACCGGATGTAATTTTCAATAACATTCTTTTGAACTTGTTCTGAAAATATTGAAGTAATTATAAATAATAATCTATACTAATATAATAAGCATTTTACCAGAGGGAGACTTTGTACAAAAGTCGATTGCTTGGGTACCTCTGTCCCATTCGTGTTTTAACCGTGAAGCAGTTGCGTTTGCATGACTGTATTTCGGTTTGAAGGGTGGGATATGGCGTGAATTTACAGGGTACAGAGGAATAACACCTGAGTCCTCAGGAATGGCAACGCATGGGAGGTATCATGGGCGAAACAGTATACTCTGTTATGTCCACGGTACCGCTCATGTTTATAGGCGACGGTTACCACTTTCCATCAGGTGGGCCGTCAGCTTGTTTGCCATTCTAAGTTGTATAGAACAAAACAAAAAACAAGCAGAAGAGTTTGTTTGTTTGTTTGAACATGCTATTTTCTACAACTACCAGTCGGATTTGAAAAATTCTTTTTACATTTAATAACTCAACATCACGGTACTACCACAGGTGAAGCCACGCTATGCAGTTAGTATAATGTAATTTATAATAAATATATCACTCCGATTTATTAAAGTCCAAAAGACATTTCACAATTCTCAAAAAACATAAAAGATGACTCAAAAATCTAACAATCAAATCTTTCCTCTTTATAATATTAATATAGATTTAAACATAATATTGCCTACCTTTCTCATCGAATAATCTATCGTACAGTACCATTCTTAACTGCTGTGCTCGCGTCGACAGTAGACCAGCTGTGAAGCCCGGTGCGAATATCAGAATGAACGTTTGGGCAATGAAAATATACGTCGGCGTCATGCTAAGGAGGGAATTCTAGAAGTAAAAAGAACAACTTTATTCTCAAAGGAAGACATTGTAGAAAAGTCATTTGTGGGCGATAAAGAAAACCAGGAATAGAATTGGAAATATACGTATATTGGCGAAAGGAACTTAGAAGACTAGGGGCGTGAAGGGAAGCCAAAGGCTAACAATAGAGGTGCGTGTCAATTTCAAATTTGGTAAATAATAATATAAAAACTATAAATAATACATGTGGTCTGTACTCCACATCGCTTTATATTGATGTTTTAAGTGGGACGCTGCTGCCCAACCCTCGACCATTAAGTTCCATTAGTCGGCTCTTACAACACCCACGAAATAGGAAGGGTTAGCCCATTCTATGTCGGAACTATTGTTTCTATAGCAAAATTAAGGCTAACAATAGGTAAAAATATGCCAAATTTCAAATCCATAGAATTAGTAGTTGCTGAAATATAATGCTGTAATAAACGGATGGACGGACAGACAGACGGACTTACTAATTCGAACAATAAAGGTTCCTCTGTACCTTTTTAGTATGAAACTCTAAAAATAACAAAATCATAAGACCTGGCAATAATAATTAATATAATATAAAAAAAAAATACTTTAAATGTAAAACTATTATATTGAAAAATAGAAATTAAAAATCCTGAGTTTAAAATTATATTATAAAAAGAATTAATTACCCCATCAATATAATTTCTTAGCGTCATATAAATGGTAAGCATGACATCTATGGTGTTAGTAATTAGAACTACCATGAACTGGAAGAGAGAAATAGTCATAGTATCATTAAATTGTTTTATGTTTTTTCTTAATTAATACAAAAATCCAATAAAAGGGCACACTTACCACTGGACTCATCACATCTTTTACAGTTTCTATCCCATCAATAAGTAACTTGTAAATTTTCTGATAAGATTCTAAATTAGAATTTTGATCTACCGCAATATCAACAAGAGTTTTTAATCGTAAATACACTGAATAAAAGACAAATGCAAACACGATCAGAAATATATCTTCTCCTAACAATGGAAATATAAAAGGTATATAAATATATACAGGTACCGGTATTAGACAGTAAACGTCGAAGTACATACAGTAAATTATCATTAATATAGTTCTATTTATAAGGGGGAACAAAAAGAAAACAACTAATTTGAACTCCAATTTACAAATGTCAATGTTGCTTCCCAAAATTTTATCAACCATAAACAATTTATTTTGCAGCGTGTAAAAAATATAATTGTTCGATAGAGCAAAATATATGACAACGCCGAAATGTTGGAAAACAAACACAGAAGTCCACAAGATCTCGTACACGTTATCTTTGGAACTGACAGAATAAAACAATACAAGTAAAAGAGCTGTTAAAAAGAAAGTTTGGGTAATCGATGTATATTTCACAATAGACTTGATTTTTGATGATTTATATCTCAATGCACCGAAATCAATTGCAAATAAAATATTGATAATTGCGAAAAATATATTCATAATTTTATATCGTGTAAATCTTGTTTCACTAAATCCCAGAGTATTTCTTCGTATTATTTTAAGTCGATTTCGATTCATTGCACCAAATATGTTGTAGATAAAATATTAGAAAATATGTAATAATTCTTAAAGTGAATACAGTACGTAAATGGTTTATATTAACGTACTGTTACCGTAATGGTATTATGGTTTTAAATTTACTTCATATAGATGATTTAAAAGCTAACGATACGGTAGATCCTAACACGGTGAAATTATATTATGTAATAACAAAGCTAAAACTAAAGCAATCAATCCATTAGAATATACCTGGCATAAGTCATATTGTTTATATAATGTCAATTCATTGTGACTAGCAATCCGTCCCGGCCTCGCACGGGTAGATAGATGAAAGAAAAATTAACAAATGTTTGTGGTTACATTATTGTAATTATTGGACGGATCTCAAATTTTTTGAAAATAATATATAGCCTTAACTACTCGCTGATAATTTAACTTTCTATAAGTGTAAGAATTTTTGAAATCAGTTTAATAGTTTTTGAGTTTATCCATTACAAACAAATAAATACAAATTAATCAAATATTTTCCAAAGTTACGAGGGTCATTTGAAAACTTAGCTTAACATGGTTAAAGTCATTGGTTTTTTTTATAACTACCCTCATTTTGTAGTTACATTATTTAGCAACAAGTATGCACAGTTTAGTATATTCACAGTAACTCCTTGTTCGTTTACACGTGACACTGTATTTTAAGTCAGAGCTATTTTTGAAAATGGATAAAATTGAACACCGTGCAGTGATAAAATACCTGAATTTGAAAGGTTTAACTCCAAAAGCTATACATGAAGACATGTCTGCTACTTTGGGTGAGTCCGCTCCTTCGTATGCGACTGTTAAAAACTGGGTGGCAGAGTTTAAACTTGGTCGTGAGACCATTCTCGTACAAATAGATGATGTCTGAAGAAGAAAGAAGAAATGTCTTTTAAAAAATGGTAATTCCGGCATCATATAAAAACTACTGCACCGAATTTGATGCGGATTTCATTATTACATTCCTAAAGGTTTAATAAAAATTTTACACTGTTTAAAAATTGTACACTGCTGTATCCGCTGACATTGATGCTCCTTTCCACTTTGGGTGTTGCTGGAAGAAAACTCTATCAGAGTTAAGCTCGCCTTTGTACTTTTGATTACCTCTGTCATATTTTTATAACTAATGTGTACAATAAAGTATTAAATAAATAAATAAATAAAAAATATTATTACTTTTATTATGATATATCACGTAGCTGAAGTACACGTGTACCAAAACAAAGGCAAATAGTAATGTAAAGTAATATAACAATAATTATTTTAGAACGTTACTAAATTAGAATTAATTTCTTAGTCAATTTATTATTCTTCCATCGATTTACAATCATCAAAGTGACTTCTATCATAGAAGTCACTTTTATAGATAATCGAGAATAATACGGTTTTTTTTTTTTTATTTTCTTTTAAACCTTTTTAATAACAATGATCTATGTTAGGCCAAGATCAGAAATAAATACATTTTTAAGTAGCAATAATTCTAAAACTAGTGCCTGTATAATGAACTCTTGCTTTGTAGTGATCAATGTAATTTTGGACCTAGATTTCGGATACGTCAGATTTGAATCGACAAGAAACACGATTATCGCCAAATGTTTCTTTATTTTGAAATGTATTTTTACAACTTTTGTGACAATACTGTATTTCATGGAAAGATTCGATAGAATCATATTTACATGGAGCGCGATATATATATTCATAAATTCGATCTGTGTAATAATTTTTACGTTGACAAAAGACGAGAAAAACTTTTTTAACTTTCAAAATAATCTTCTTTTGATAGATATGAAAATAGGAGTACCAAGTGAGACGTACAAAGTGGAGTTTAAAATGATTGTATTCATGTCTCTCAATACGTTATATCGATATTTATTGGGTGTTTTTTATCGTAATTTCTTCTCCATATATGCTATATTACCTTGCTTAGTATTTATATTGTACACACATATATTTATTAGTCTAGATATTTGTCTTATAGTATATATCTTTTTATATTATTCTGTACTTTGTCGCTTAAAAAGTTTAATTACATTCATACGAAATCATGATTACAACGTTGAATCTTGTCAAAAGATATACAAATCATTAATTGATACTACGGAAAAGGTAAAACCTACTTTTGAAATTGTGGTAAGTTGTATGATTCTACAATTATAATATATATGTCATTTATTCATCATCATCATCATCATCACAGCCGTTAACTGTTCACTGCTGAACATAAGGTTTTGCCAGTAGCTGCCACGCTTGGTAGTAAAATAGTAGGGTCGGCAAAAGTAGTTAAGTACGTAGTAAGCTTTGGTGATATTTTAAATGGGACGCTGCCGCCCACCCTTCGATTACTAAGTTCCCTTAGTCGTCTATTACGACATCCACGGGAAAGGAAGAAGTGGCTCATTCTATGCCGGGAACACACGGCTATACATATACATAGATTTACATGAATATATAAACAATACGACACTAAATTATATAAAATGGGATTATAAAATGGGATGGGGAAGTCAGTCATTTACACTTTATTATATTTTAATAAATATATAATAAAATATATTATATTATAATATGAAATAGTCGAGGAATAATTAGCATCATCACTGTTAAAACATCATTAAAGCTTTGATAATGAGGGGAAAGGGATTATTAGCAATGGAGTTTGACAGCCCCATTACTAGTAATATGCCCTATTAAGTCGACCTCCACGTGGTTCCCCCTGGAAACCATCGTAAACAATTCTTGTAGAATTCCTCACGATGAGCTAACTGACCTGCTTCAACCTCACCTATCATCCTTCACTGGTGCCCCGCCGGTATATACGAAGAGCGCAGGTGGGGTTGCCATTCCATTATCACACTTTAAAAAAAAACCTAGCCACTAAGCGTTGCAACCAGAGGCAAAATACCCCTTATGAGGGAGATCTATATTCACTAGTGAGCAGTTAATGCCTGATGTAACAATTACTATATTATGACACTATGATTTCAGTTTTTGATGGCTATGGTGAACAGTACAGTGTTTGCCATGGTGACTATGTATGGTACGTTGAAGAGCTACGATTCCGGGGTAATTTTTTCTTCCCTTATTTTACTTTTATATATGTAGTTATAATTAAATGGTGTTTTATCTAACATATGTTTTGTTTTCAGGACATTCCCTTTCTACCGATTCTATCTCATGTATTGGTCGCGCAAACACTAATACTTATATTTGCTCCAGCATTTGTTTGCGGAATGATAACTGGACAAACGGGAAAATTGAAGACAGTGCTGCATGATAGGCTATTTCAAGAAAGAGGTAATGTACAACCAGTATTAAGTCAAATAATATTTTTTTATGCAACTTATAATGGCAAACAAGCTTACGACCCACCTCATGGAAAGTGGTAACCATCGCCTATAGACATGAGCAATACCATGAACAAAACATGCCATTCCTGAGGACTCAGGTTTTATTTCTCTATACCCTGTATATTCACTGCCATATCCCACTCTTCAAACCGAAACACAGGCATGCAAACATAACTTCACGGTAGAAACAAGAATGGGACAGAGGTGCCCAAGCAAATTACTTTTGTACAAAGTCTCCCTCTGGTAAATTTGCAAATATTTTCATCATCATTATATTATATATCATATCAGCCATTGTTTGTCCAGTGCTGAACATAAACCTTCCCCATAGATTGTCATATGGAACAGTCCTGAGCCACCTTGCATCCAATGACTCCCTGCAATGCATTTGAGGTCGTCACTCCATTCAGTAAAAGGTCGTCCTACACTGCATTTACCAGTACGGGGTCGCCGCTCAAGAAACTTTCTTCCCATCGGTTGTCCACTATTAAATATAAGCCTGTAAAGTAAGGTCTATAATAGCACAGATATGTAGTAAACATTTACTGTATTGTAATTGTATTTTATTTAATTAAATTTGAGTCTATAAAAAAAACGCCAATATTTAATGCATAATAATAAATACTACTTTCCCGTGTGATCCCGGCATAGAATAGGCCACCCCTTCCTTTTCCGTGGGTGTCGTAAGTAATAGTAAGGGAGGACGAGAGATGGACAGCAGCGACCCTCTGAAAACATATCCAAAGCCTAACTGCGTTTGCCAATCCGCAAATTTTAAAATCTAAAGGTGTATGAAAAACTTCAGCAAAATCACGAAACCAATAAAACAAATTAAATAAAAACGGGTAATAAAAATATATGTATTGTCATTCATTTTTAATTATATTAACAAATAAAATAAAAATAAAAATAAATTTCCAGACCAGAAGCATGCAGCTGACATCCAGAAGTTCATAGACTATGTAGAAGCGCGCCCTTTCAAGTTCACCGTCGCCAAGGTCATACCGCTCAACTGGTCGCTGCCTGTCATCGTGCTCAATATCATAATTAAGTACCTGATAGTTTTATTACAATTTACAAATAAATACTAAGAATAAAATTTAAAACTCTTTATTTGACTAATTGAAAATTATATTTCCTATATTATGTGCATTCTAGCATGGTGCATGAGATAATTGACAGTTATGGCAGTGTTTAGTTTAAAAATACTGCAATGAGTAACATTTCAACTTTAAAACTCAAAATCTAATAATTACAATTGGTACTTCCCACAGTCAAATATTTTGATGAATCCGTATTTTTTTTTTTTATCTCAGTAACCTGTCATTTGCACTATGCTACAACGTACAGAGTATAATGTCATTTAAGTTCACCGTCGCCAAGGTCAGTCACCAGCTCGACTGGTCGCTCCCTGTCATCGTGCTCAGTATCATAATTAAGTACCTGATTTATTACAATTTACAAATAAATACTAAGAATAAAATTCAAAGGTCTTCACTTTATTTGATTGAAAATTATATTTCATAATGACATTCAAGATCTCAAAACATACTCATGACTGATTCACTTATTAAATTTGTCACAGAGAAATCATCTGTTTCGTTTTTTGTTTGTGGCCTTATTCAGTTTGAAATATCAGTAAAACTACTAAATAGTCATTACAACTTCTCTGAACTTGAGAAAACATAAGCGTCACGGTGTCTTATGATACCCATAGTGCTGACATGAGTGTCGTAATTAGGTATGAGTCTATAGGAATTACCACATGCATGAGATGATTCTTCAGAATGTTTACCGATCCAAATCTGACTACTATAATAGACAAATCGTAAACGTAAAAATAATTACTTAATGCGAAATGTATTTGATACACCTAATATGATAAGATAGTCATGCCAGGTAAATAGGTTTTTTATTTTTTTTTTTATCTTAGTACAAATATGTGTACATGGCGGACTTAATGCTAAAAGCATTCTCTCCCAGTCAACCATAGGGAAGTGTCAGAATACTCGAATGCGGTACTACTAATTATTGATATACATACATACTAAAATTACATATATAAACTAATAAATATATATGAATAACAAATATACTTACACATATATGACATATACTATATTATGCACGATATTGAGAATAATATAAAGCACTTACTGCTCGGATAAAGTAAAAAAGTGAGCGTGAACGCTTTTTTTTTAAAGGCGGTTTAGTCGGTAGTTTCTTAATGGCATCAGGAAGCGCATTCCAAAGTCATGAAGAATGTAGGAGAAAAGAGTTTGAAGCGTAACCAGTACGGTGAGAGGGGAAAGGTTATCATTAGCAGGTTCTTCTTAGCATATTCCTATCAAGGACTTTCTAAATTCTATTTTCTTATAAATATTTTTCCTATTACTATTTCCGTCTTTGTAGTCCTTGTTCTTATTTCTCAAAAAAAAAACATAATTGACTTATTCATCAGACCTTTAATTCTGCTGCAATCCTAAATATCGTCAAAAACTGTACTATTTCAACACAATAATTGAAACTGAAAAGAATATTCCTATAAGACTTCATATTTTACAAATTTTAGTAACTTAAATTCAGACCTTTCTTTTGGTACAAAAAATTTTGGAAATTGAAAATATATAAAGTAATACGTAAGTAACATACAAAGTAAATAAAAACAAATGAATAGACCCTTTCAAGTCAAATATATCTCTAAAATAAACAATAGATGTCGGTACGCTCTTCCAAAATCCGAAGAATTAAACATGTGTGAGTACAAATATTTACAAGATTTCTATCAAAGAATACTATAATATACTCTTTGGCTAGATTATCACTGAAGGCGTTTCAAACACAATACAAACACAAACGGAGCACCACGTCTTTATATAGTCACACACATTGAAGTAAAAAGTTAGTTAGGGTTGCCATAATTAGGCAAGTTTAATATACATAAAAAATTTAAAAATTTAAAATATATAAAGTAATACATAAGTAACATACCTAATACATAAGTAATAGACCCTTTCAAGTCGTAATTTTAACATTAAAAATAAACAATACTTATATAATTAGGCAAGTTTAATATACATCTGCGAACTGTAAAACCACTATTACATATGTAATGATTACATTCAATACATGAATAGGCAACATCCAGTCCAGATATACAATCCGTGCGACGGCGAACTTGAACGGTCGTGTCTCCGCGTAGTAAATAAACTTTTCTATGTCCACTGCGTGTGCTTGTTCTGTAACAGTATTAATATACATAATTATGCTAACTGTATCCTTATATCAATAATTTCTTATTACTATATTTAATCATCATCATCATCATCCTATCAGCCTTTAACTGTCCACTGCTGAACATAAACTAGGATAAAACTACAATCAATAACTAGAATAAAACTTAGGAGATGTTTTAAGAGGGACGCTACTGCCCAACCCTCGCCTTATTTTTATATCGTCTATATTTAATACATATAATAAATTAAATGTAACTATAAAAAATAATTACTACATTTAATTAATTATCATTTAGTGAAATTATGAGTATTTTTTTTTAATATAACAGTGATATCACTTGTGATAAATGATAGCTGTGATTTAGAATAAACTAATGTGACACTCGCTAATATTGGCCATTGAAAGTGAAATAAGAAGTATGATTTTTTTTTATAATAGGACCTAACGAATAGATATTAGCACTGATTACTGTCTATGTATGTAACAATCTATATGAAGCGACATAGCTGTTGTGATATATGATTTTACATATCATATTATATTTCACATGCTACATAAACACACATAAATATTGTTTTGTAGGATATAAAATAATCCATTTGTGTATCTAGAATATGGTATATTTCTATACAAGTTTTACTTAAATCCGTTCAGATTTTTAAACCTTAATCATCGTGACATCATTACCTAGTTATTGTCTTATTACTTAAAGTTTACAAAGTACGCGTAAGATTTTTTTCCACCCTTCTTAATAATTATTCCTGTGTTCGCATTTCGCAATTCAACCATCGTTTTTTTATGCAACTTAGAATAGCAAACAAGCTGTCTGCCCACCTAATAGAAAGTGGTAGCCGTCACCTATAGACATAAGCAGTACCATGGACATAACAGAGTATACTGTTTCGCCCATGATACCCCCCATGAGTTGCCATTCCTGAGGACTCAGGTGTTATTTCTCTGTACCCTGTAAATTCACTGCCATATCCCATCCCTCAAAACTGAAAAACAGCCATGAAAACACAACTGCTTCAAGGTACGAGTAGAATCACGAATGGAACAGATCTTTTCTTTGGTCATCCTCGCCCTTTATATGTTAAAATAATTTATAATTACCTCTCTCTTGAAATAGCCGATCTTGCAGTACCAAAATAAGTTTATCCGTTTGGCATGAGAGCATACCGCCAGCAAACGCCGGCGCAGAAATTAGAAGAAATGCTTGAAATACAAAAATATACATAGGTATCAAGTTCAAGGTAGATACCTAAAAATATAATTAAATTAAATTAATAAGAATAGAAGAATTTAGAATAGAAACATTTATTGCTATACAATTACAATATAAAATATAAATAACATATACAAAAAGTGTCCCATACTCGGCAAAAGGAACCGGCTCAGCTGATGCTGTGAGTGTCGCAGCGCAATGTGAACAGCTGCACGGCGCTGGTTTTCAGCCAGTCCCGTTAATAATCTTGCGTTTGTGTAAATGTTAATCCGAATGATTACTGATGAAACTCATTAAATAATCTATTTGATAAGTATCTTATAGTTATTATTTGACCAAAGGGAGACTGTGTAAAAGTCGACTGCTTGGGTATATCTATCCCGTTTGTATTTTAGTCATGAAGCAGTTGTCTTTGTATGACTGTGTTTCGGTTTCAAGAGTGAAATATGACAATGAAATTATAGACAGGGGCATAAATAACACCTTAGCCCTCAGGAATGGCATCGCATGAGTGACACAGTATACTCTGTTATGAGTATCATGAGCGACACAGTATACTCTGTTATGTTCATGATACTGTTTATGCCTACAGTCGACGGTTACCAGTTTCCATCAAGTGTATCGTCAGCTTGTTTACCACTCTAAATTACATAAAAAAATATATCTTATAATAATCACAATTATGTACTTTATAAAATTAAACTATCATATTTTTACGTTGTCCCCTTTTACAAGAATCCCATACATTCTAATTACAAACAGTCCAGTAATATTCGGTTTGTCTTTAAAACTAAAGCTTATGTGAAATTAAAGAATTCCAATAAAGAATACATGCAATATTTACCCCATCGATATGGTATATCAAAGATAAATATATAACGAACATTATATCCGCCGTATTAACAAACGAAGTGAGCACGTACTGCAACAAAAAAAAGATAACAACAACAATGTAATACAATAAATAATTTTCAGTTAAAATTGAAAAGTTTAAAATTAACTAATGTCAATTTTAAACTTTTGCATTGTTTACATATATAACATACATAAAGAAGCAGGTATATAGGCACTATTTACTTGCAAAGATTTTTTCATCGCTTTAAGTCCCGATTGAATATTTAAAGTAATAAAAAGTGTCATCTAAACATAAAAACACTACTAAATACTATTGCAAATATTTTAACGATTGGAACAATTAAAATTGCAATATTTTTCTTGAAGCAACACTAAAAATCCGAATCAGAAAATCAGTTGAACGAACGAAAATATAAAACTTATGAAAATTTACTTAATAAACGTTTAATAAAGATTTGGACAATTTATTTTGATCGCATTTTCTATAAATCTTATTGAATTGATGAAAATTCAAATATTATGGTAGTAATATTAATATATTTTAATATTATAATTATTGGTTTAACTTACCAGTATTTTTACAGATGGTCGCGAAACCAGTCGACTAAAATACATATAAGTTAAACCAGTAATTACTACATTAAAATATAATATATACTTACGAAACTTATAACAACAATATTGATATAAAATCCAAAGAAAAACAACTTACCATAATATCAAAAGGAGACTTCGCTTTCTCTACCATATCTATTAATGATTTATAAATATCTTGACAATTTGCTACATTAGAATCGTGGTTTTGGACGAAACTAGTGAATGATTTTAAACGACACAATACCGAGTATAAAACAAAGAAGAACATAATAAAAACAAAATCTACGGACAACAATAGAATAATATAAACGGAATAAACAATCCTAGGTATAATGCACAGTTCTGCGTAAATAGTACAGTAAATTACATCCATCATGATCCGATAGGCGAAAGGAAATAGAAAAAATAGGACAATCTTGGTTTCTATGTTATAAGAATTGCTATCGACATTCAGTCTCTCGTCAATCGATAATAAATTGTATTGTAACTTACAAAAGCTTTTCTCTTCACTAACAAAATAAAAAACAAACACACCAGTAACATATTCCAAAACAAACGCCACATTGTAGAACACGAAAATAGGTGTTAAACTATAAAAGAAATATTTGATTACTACAGTTAATATACAAATAGATAATAAAATAGACAGAGATTTTACTACATATTTGGTAATTGTAGTTTGATATTTGTTCATTCCAAAATCTAAGGATAAAATAATATTTATCAAAACAAAAAATATCGTAAGTCGCTTCAGTGGTAATTTAGTTTTGTTGGTAGTATTTACAAGACAGTTTACATTAGGTACGGGAGGATTGTTAGAAATCATTATTGTTGGAATATTGTTTTACAGAATCAAAGTAATATATCCTGAGAAGTGTAATTATAAATGGACAAGTCGTTACATACAAGGCTAGTAATAATGAAAATAATAATGTGTAATGGATATTAAATTTTGTTATTGATCAATCGTTGAAATACATCTTTATTTACTTTCGTTATTTGACGAATTAATTGGACTCTATATTTATTATAACTCGCCCAAATTATATCAATGAAGAAAAACATAGATTCTTCTTATAAATCCAAGGATTTTTATAAGGAAATACAATTTGAAACGCGAATATTTGCAGAAGAACAAGTTGATGCTAAATTCACACATTCAAATAATCGTTTTAATTTAATTTTTTACTTATTATATATATAAATATAGTACTCGTATTAGGTTTAAACACAATTATAGTAACACTGAACAGAAACACGTTTTCATTCATTTACTTTATCTTATGGTATCTTCTTTTATTTGCGGTTTTTTTTATTATTTTACAGCTAAATCATTACACCCATTATGGTCTTTAATGCTTTCACCCTTCCTATACTATTATTTTATAGGTCCTATGTATTACCTTTAGAATATACCATTATTTAAGATATCTATAGTCTCCTGGCTTTGTATAAGCCTTTCCCAGTAGACACACACAGTAGACTCCTTACACGTCATCATCATTTCAGCCATTATCCGTCTACTGCTGGACATTAGCCTCCCCCATAGACTGTCATAAAGAACGGACCTGAGCTACCTGCATCCACTGACTCCCATACGCATGCATGCCCACAATTCATAGTTGTACATCAGGCATTCCATGAATTCTGATTCTCTACTGCACAACCTGTACAGTGTGCCCTAAGACAGACCAAGATAGGTCTGTACAGTATATGCCTTACTGGCATGTATTTAGTAAGGGTATCCCTTATGAGTCTTGTCTGTTGTCTACCTTCACTGTAGGTGAGGATGTCCCATCCCTCAGCCTTGTTAAGAACTTTTTAGAATGCCTAAAACCCTTCAATTTTCTCCATTTGTTTTTCTGTGTTACTTTCTCATAATAGATAATAACACTAGATGCAAGTGCGACAAATAGTTCAGGACCTATAATTTTTTATTTTGATCCCTTTATTACCTTTACTCCCTATATGTCCAGGGACCCATGTTAGACCTTCAATAAGAATATCTAGCAGTGTTTTATATTCATTTATACCTTTTTTTTTTTAAATAGAATAATATTTCTTTTGTTTTACTTTCACTTGTGGCATTGCTCTGATCTGAAACTCACGTCTTCTAAAACCTCTCTTTTTATTACTGGTTATGGGCCCAGAACCTATACCAAACATTTATTCATTCACTTTATGATTAGGAAAAGGTAATTTCATTCACATAATTATAATTATTAAATAAAACAATTAAAATTTATAAAAAAAAACTTTTTTTTTTATATTAAATTCGAGAATATAATACAATAAAATATGTATGTAATATAATAATTATCTTAGCTTATTACTATAGTCCCTAATGGGGTAGTCAGAGATTATTCATCGACTTTGTCTATTCATTATGTTAATCTGCAATATAAATATGATACTACTTTATAAGCGTATAAAATCAAGATGTTGAAATGTATGAGTCAGCATACCAGCCTTTAACTGTCCACTGCTGAACATAAGCCTCCCCCTTGGAGGGTTTTGCCAGTAGTTGCCACGCTTGACGGGTGGATTAGAAACCGCAGTCAGGCTTTAGAGATGTTTCAAGAGGGACGCTGCTGCCCATCCCTAGACCTCCTTTAGTCGTCTCTTACAACACCCACGGGAAAGGAAGGGGTGGCTTATTCTATGAGGGACGGCCACATGGCACACGACGACATGTATGAGTCATATTAATAAATGCAATTTATTAAATTTAATACAAATGTGTGAACTGTAATATCACAATCAAATACGTAATGATGACATTCAAAACAACGATAGGTAGAGTCCAATCCAAGTACATAATTTTAGCGACGGTGAACTTGAAAGACCTCGTTTCCGTGTAGACTATAAACTTTTCTATATTCACTGAATATGGATGTTCTAAAACATAAAAAACTATTAATAATATATAAATACACAGAGAAATTGCACAAAAACCTGCAAAAAGTTTATAAATATCAAATTTACCAATATCTATTTTAACTGATAACAAAGTTATCAGTTAAAATAGATAGTTTGCTGGATGAAAAAATTTTGGAAACAAGAAATAACTTTTTGCTAGTTTTCGGAGTACTATAGGGGTTACATTAAATTCTGTAATTATTTTTATTTATAAATAAGTGACCCTCTGAATTTTCCAACAAATAGGTCATTAACATGTCTGCAATTTTCATACGCTTTGAAATAACAACTTACAACTCGCAGAACAGAAAATATTAATCTTGGCTAGGATAGAGAGTGTTAATATACCTCAATACCCAGTAATTTCACTGATAATCTTACGATTCCTGCTAGTGTAAAAAAAAATACGTAAGTAATATACAATTACCTCTCTCCTGAAACAGTCGGTCATGTAGTACCAACTTAAGTTTGTTGGCTTGTGCAGCTAGGAGACCACCAGTGAATGCCGGTGCAGATATTAAAACTAATGCTTCAAATACGAAGACATACATGGGTAACAAGTTCAATACGGATACCTAAAAATTAATGTAAATGCAATGATGATATTTATTAACATTAAAATATATGAAGATGTCAAATAATTATTTTGTATACATTAAATTCCCATTGTCCTATTAAATAAAAAAAAAAAATTATTTTAACATTTTAGTTTATGATGTATATTTGTTTGGTAGTTTAAATTCTTGTTAACAATTTTTGTAATCTACATAACCGTTTCTGCTGAGACTTTAAATAAAAATTTAATCAATACGGTAATACAATCATCCCCTAGATTAATTTAATTATATTTACGCTATTTCATCAACCCTTATTTCTCATATTTCGAAACTGTGTGAGTATATTGTTGTCTAAATCTAATATACTCGTATATGTGAATCTGGACTTCAAAGTAGATGTTAAAAATAAAAATAATTCAAAAATTAATAACAAATGTAAGGGATATCTAATAGTTAATCTTAATAATATTTAATTAATTATATTATAAATAATAATTTATAATTACCCCATTAATATAATTTATTAACGAAATGTACATAGTCGACATTATGTCCATGGTGTTAGTAAGTATGCTGAGTATATACTGTAACAAATAAAGAAAACTTATTTATTTAAACTTTAATGCACAGTACAATTCTATGTACATTTGGCGGACTTAACACCGGACGGTGTTCTCTACCAGTCTCCACCATTGAGCAAACCGAGAAATAAAGAATAGAGGAAAAATAAAGCAATACTTATCATGATAAAGTAAACAGAGAAAATAGTATCAATGAGAAAAATAAAATTATTTTGTTTAGATGTTCTTTGGCTGCAAATTTTGGCTCTTACTACCCTATTTTCATGATCTTTGCAGTAAAATGTTTAAGGTTTAAAATGCTCGTATACATATATTTAAATCTATAACAAGGTAGTACTCATATACCTTACTTCCATCAAGTGAGTAAGTTATTTCCATTCTCAGTAAAAATTTTAAACAACATCTCCGAATGAAGTCGAAACAATTGCGAAAAACAAACACAGTAAATTCGTAAATTTCTCGTTGTGCAAGCATATATTATATGTAAATATTGTTTTTTTTTTTTATACAACTTAGAATAGCAAACAATCTGACGGCTCTTCTGATGGAAAGTGGTAACCGTCGCCTATAGACATGAGCAGTACCATGAACATAACAGAGTGTACTGTTTCGCCCATGATACCCCCCATGCTTTGCCATTCCTGAGGACTCAGGTATTATTCCTCTGTACCCAGTAAATTCACCCCATATCCCACCCTTCAAACCGAAACACAGCCATGCAAACACAACTGCTTCACGGTTGAATCACGAATGGAACAGAGGTACCCAAGCAATCGACTTTTGTATAAAGTCACCCTCTGGTAAAAGATAAAATATTACACAGATTATAAAACAAAAGTGAGGTAAAATCCCCTTTATGAAAAGGACCTGTGTTCAGCAGTGAACAGTTACAGTTAAAGGTTGATACAATAATAAAAAAAAAATGCAATATATGTATAATTTATAACGTTAAAGAATCAAATCAACTTACCATAAAGTCGAAAACGGATTTAACTTTTTCTATAGAATCAGCAAGTGACTTGTATATATTTTGACAGTATATCACATTACAATTCTGATTTATGGTGAAACATGTAAGTTGTTTCAAGCGACATAACACAGAATAGAGTACAAAGAAGAATATAATAATAACAGAATCTATAGAAATTATTAAAGTATTATATAATATAATCACAAACGTAGGCACGCGACAATAATCTAAATAGATAGAACAATAAATAATGATCATCACAGCTCTATAGACGAATGGCAGTACGAAGAAAATGATGATTTTGATTTCCATATTGTATGAATCGCTGTCAATATTCAATTTGTCATCAATGATCATTAAGTCATACTGCAGCTGATAGAAACTCTTGTGATTACTAACAAATGAAAAGGCAATAACACCAAGCAAATATTCTAATACAAATATTATACTATATATTAAATAAAAAGTCGATAAACTATAAATGAAATATCTCGCAACTATAATTGATAAACAAACTGACAATGCAACTGAGAAACATTTTGCTACAATTCTCATATTAGTTGATCCATATTGTATTACTCCAAAATCTAATGATAAAAATATGTATATAATTGTAAAGAATTTTCTAAGTTTCATCAACGGTACTTTAGATGTATTTGTTGCATTTATGAAGCAATTTCTATTAGGCTTCACTATGTTATCAGAAACCATTATTTATTTATTTTTTTCCTTTTGCTTACAAACTTATAGTTACGTACAATATGAAGTAAAACTAAGAATTGGTTAGTAACTGTAAAATTAAGGCTTAATATTAATGAAACTTGTCTAATGGATATTACATTTTAATAGTCAGTGGGTGTAGTAACAAATATATACATATATCTATTTTATTTACTTATAATAAATTAGAATGACGGAAGTTGTTTTTTTTTTACTGTTTTAATGTCACAAGTAGTATAACTATAAATATCGTTATATGAGACGTCTACAATCTGTTAATGAACATAGGCCACCCCTTTGGGAGGGGTTTTCCAGTAGTTTCCAGGCTTGGCAGGGTGATTGGCAATCGCAGTTAGGTTTTGTTGATGTTCTAAGAGGGACGCTGCTGCCAATCCTTCGCCCATTAAGTTCCCTTAGTCGCCTCTTACAACACTAGCGGGAAAGGAAGAGGTGACCTGCTCTATGCTGGAACTATACGGCAACTCCTAATATAATATCTAACAAAATCATATCATTTGTCTAGTCATTTTTCCTCTGTACCCTGTAAATTCATGCCATATGCCGCCCATGATACCCCCACAATGCTTGTTTTTGCCATTATTTGAGGACTCAGGTTTACAAATAAAAACTTGTTATTCCTCTGTACCCTGTAAATTCACGATCCAATAATATCCCACCCTTCAAACCGAAAACAGCCATGCAAACACAATTTTATACGTTTTTTTGTAATGTTCATTTTAACTGTTACCTATAGATATGAACAGTACCACGGATATCACAGAGTATACTGTGTCGCCCATGACACCATTCATGCGTCACTATTCCCAAGGACTTTGCCTTTATGGCCTGTAATTTTACTCCCATACCTTTCAAACCAAAACACAGCCATGCAATCACTGCTGAAACACTAGTGAGACAGAGGTACCCATGGAGACGATTTTGTACAAAATTTTCACCAGATCCTTTCACTTTTTTTTAATATACAATTTATCCTATAGTTTATGTAAACCATGAATTTGAAAGTGTAAAAGTGAACATACAGTTATGATGTTTCAGAACTGAAATCATTAAACAGATTTCTATAGCATATGAAAATAATTTATCAATATCAAAATTTAAAATTTCTACTAAATAAACCAAAATATCATCAATAACTAACATTTATGTTACTGAATTAGTTTTTATTCAAAATCTAAATATTAGTGGTGATTTGATTAGAATTATTTTGTTTAATTCCGCTAACATTAGTATGTGTGGTCAGTCTTGGAGTGTTGGCAGTCACGCACATACTAATGGTAGCGGAATTAAACAAAATAATTCTAATCAAATAACCACTAATATTTAAATTTTGAATCATAAATAATCTATACATAATGTTTAATGTAATAAAATACACAAATAATGAATTTAAAGTTGGCTAAGATGTGACAAAACAAAAAATAAACTACTTATATAAAACACAGATTTCAAGTAGCTCGTTCTTCGAACAGCCGATTATGTGATACCAATTTGAGTTTATCAGCTTGTGATGACAGCATGCCACCAGCAAACGCCGGCGCAGAAATCAAGATAAGTCCTTGACATATAAAGAAATACATGGATAGCACGTTCAATATAGACACCTAAAATTATAAATATTCTTTAATCAGGAGTCTTGCAAGATATGCAGGAGATGCAGATACAATAAAAATGAAATATTCCATCATAACAATTGATACACAAATAGAATGTGCAATTTGTAAAAATATTATTTCAATTTTTTTATTTGTAGAACTGTACTTGATTACTCCGAAATTTAAAGAGAAAATTATATTAATAACCGCGAAAAAAGATCGTGTCGTTTCAATAAAATTTTCGTAGAATGTACTGTATTTATGAAACAATTTATTTTGGGCTCCATGAAGTTATTGAAAATCGATTTTGTAGTATAACAATATGAAATCAAACGTACATGATAACATGGCGAGAATCAGAGAAAACTTGCACCAAATGAATAAAGATATTTATATTTTGCGCGTTTATTTTAACATTTTCTAGACATTGTCACCATAAATTGCTGGCTGCTGCCAAAAGGGTAAGAGAATAGAAGAATGACCTAAAGAAATCGCTAAAAGACTTTGTATGAGTGGTCCATCGTTACAAAGAAAAAGAGTAAGATCGCCTTCTACCACAGATGACATGATCGAGAAGAAGAAAAAAGAGTAATCCTTCCCCTTCGAGATGTAAGATTTGATAAATTTATGCTATAAGTATCCACAATGTGAAATACATATATATTTTTAAGTTGTATTTAAACAAAGACAATAATTATTTTAATAAATTTCATTCATAAATAATGTAAAACTAAATATATGATTATGTTCATTGTTCCTAATTAAAATCAAATATTAGTGTTAATGCATATAACAATATGAAAAACTAAATATCTACAAAATCAATGAATTTTAATTGTTATTATTATCATTTACTATGTCTAGAACTATATAGGATGGCGAATTAATAATAGAACGTCCACGAGATAAAAGCTAAGTACAAATTAAACTCGGTTAATGGATATTGAACTTCATTACTGATTAAAATTTTACAGCACGATGTGACATAATATAAGCTCGTAAGTATTTTTTTTATTGCTTTTAATTTAATATATAATATGTAAAACACATATTTCATTTCAAATTGTATTAATTTCTTTATATGAGTTTAATTGCGCATCGGTACATATGGTTACCGCCACCAATACGCAGCATCCCATATCGTCAACAAAACGTTCTTTTCTGAAAAAGATACATTCTTCTCTATAAAAACAACTGAACACTGTAATTTTTGACAGAATAAAAGTCCCGCTTTAGTAAGCTAATGATAATGCCATTTCATTTTTCATTTAATTTTTAAGTCCATTTTTAATTGTAACAATTGTCTTTGTACCTTTTGCATATAACTGACACCATAGATATATTTATACTATGATAAGTATTACTCATGTTTCAATTAAAAAAACGTCTGTATATAACACATTTATTATACTTTCTTCCTCTTTCTTATCTACACATTATTATCAGTTAATAAAACAGAGTCTCTATTTTGTCGGTGTTCCGACATCCTTTCCTAATTCCTTTATCCATTCATACTAATATATTCCCATTAACTTATTAACAACTCCAAATTTTCGCGCCGACTAGCGACCTCTGTGTTTGAATGTTAAACGAAAAATATCATTATGGCGGTCGCTAGTACCTGAGCTTGTGTCGTTCATACTCTAAGTGAAAAAAGACTAGAAAATCTATGGAAATTCGCGTGCCTTTTACATGCTAATTGTGAACCTAACCAGTGTTGGTGTGTGGAAAAGGAGTCAAAGCCATAGGGTGCACCCAAGATCTTCAACTACTCAGCAAGTTAACCCGGTCGGTGGGTCCTACTTTCTCCTTTCTATATCCGTCAATGCATGCTCTTCTGCTGGATTCGAAGGATTCCTAATATATTTTATAGGCAGGTGAATAAAATCCCATAGCTTTGCTCCGAAGTTTATCGTCATAATCTACCAGTCGGTATTAAAATATTCATACAATGAAAATAAAAATTCAATTTCAAATAGTTTATAATTTTAAGAAATATGTGTAAACTGCAACAATACTATTAAATATGTTATAATAATATTCAATATGGCAAAAGGTAAAGTCCAATCCAAATACAAAATCTTAGCCACAGTGAACTTGAACGGCCGTCTTTCAATATAGCTGATGAATTTTTCTATATCCACTGCGTGCGCTTGGTCTGAAATGATATTTACTTTTTTTTAATATTTTTTTAATATTTCTTAATTTATTATTATTCTATTCGCATTGTAACAATATTATTATATTGGTGGGAATCTTTTTTTTATAACAAGAATCAAACGAACATGCAGCTCACCTGATGGTAAGTGACTAGCGCCATTCATGATCACCCACAACACCAAAGGCGTTGCAGGCGTGCTGCTGGCCTTTTAAAAAGGAATATGCCTCTTTATAACAGAGGAAGACTTTGTACAAAAATCATTTGCTTTGGTACTTCTGTCCCATTCGTGCTTCTACCGTGAAGCAATTGTGTTTACATGGCTATGTTTCGGTTTGAAGGGTGGGATATGGCGTGAATTTACAGGGTACAGAGGAATAACATCTAAGTCGTCAGGAATGGCAACGCATGGGAGGTATCATGGGAAAGGCAGTGTACTCGGTTATGTCCATGGAACTGCTCGTGTCTATAGGCGGCGATTACCGCTTTCCATCAGGTGGGCCGTCAGCTTATTGGCCATTTTAAGTTGCATAAAAAAATTGAGATACAAATTTACCTCTTTCTAGAAATAGCCGATCGTATAGAACCAGTTTCAAATTGTTAACTTCAGATGATATCCTTCCACCAGCGTACGCTGGTGCCGAAATTAAAGTCAGGGCTTGGAGTACAAAAACATATCTAGGTAGCAAGGTTAAAACTGGTGCCTGAAATTTAATAGAATTATTTATTTATTTTGTACTTTACTGTACACACTAACAACAGATCAGATATGTGATATAGGAAAGCAAATGTTTAAAGGTACAAAAGCGAGCTTATTTCTGCTAGAGTTCTCTTCCAACAAACCCAAAGTAGAAAGGAGCAGTAATGTCAGCGGTTAGAGCGACATACAATACTGTGATAATTCCAAACCAACGAATTAGACTAACTTAAGTTTATACATAGCAGATTATATTATATTTAATTGTATCTGTACTCATATACATAGATAGATAGATAAACTTTTTATTTAAGCCATATATGACACACGTAAATTTACAAATGAGTTTATACAATTAAATTATTTGCACTTTTTAAAATATACAACAAAAGATAAAATATGGTTTCGCCATGTGTGTCGCAGTGACCCAAATAGGCTACAGCTCAGTAATGGTTTTGCTTAAAAGCAAAGCACTGATTTTCAGCTGCAGCCTGAAGTTAGTCTACACGGACGCGTGCATCAAACCCAGAGATCAAACAAATACACATAAGTATACAGGGTGGAAGAAACAGGTTGGCCAAAACAAAAACAGTTGATTCAGATAAATTGTCTGAATCAGATGACAGATTATTTATCCATCAGAAATGCATCACAGTCATATAATTAACTATTCTTAGTTAACGCCGCGTAATGTATTTGAAATTTTACAATCAAACGACGCACGATTCCTACACCGCCCGGTGTATGGTACTTCTTCGTAATAGTTTCGTACGCTCGTGGCGTTTTTAATGGATGAAAATGGAATGGCTTGCGCTATCGGGATACGCTGACGGGACACCAGTAAGGGATGATAGGTGAAGTTGAAGCAGGTCAGTTGGCCCATTGTGATGAATTCATCAAAAATTAATTACGTTAATAATCCGACCCTTGTGGCGTTGACCTTGCATAACTTATTCCGCGCGCCGCGATATGATTTTAGTACAAATATTACATTGCTGTTTTTTTTATATTTTATAATATTTCACTATAAAATATTATTGTTTCTTTATATTATGACAGAATATCATAGATTACATGATTTTAAACGAAAAAAAAACAACAGAATTCTCTAGAAATTAGGTGATCGTACAAATCACTGTATTTTGTAGATACAAACCTTAGCTTGAAATTGCCTCAGTTATATATACAAAACTAACATTAATAAGTAAAAGTTACTATTAATTAATAAAATGACAGTAATGGATTAATCAGAAACAATTGTAAATTCGAAAATTTTCTCCATATTGAATTTTTTACAATATAGAATCGTTTAAATTCAATATCTCAATAAATAGTTGAGCTGTTGTAAAACTATAATGAAAAATAATATAAATACCCCATTAATATATTGTAGCAATGATTTATATATGGTTAACATTATATCCAGTGTGTTGATAAATAAGTTGAACACGTACTGTAACAAAAGCATGTATTAGTAAATTTATTATTATTAAATATCTTTTTTAATAGTTCAAATGGCATTTAACCTTACATCATATCAGGTTTTATATTCTGTTAGTATTCCTCTAATTAACATGTACATTTATAGACTTAAAATCTTTCCCAATATTTGATCTAACTAATAATATTTGAACTAAAAACATGTAAAAATAATCGAGATAGTCAATAAAAAATATGTAAAAATAATGGAAAGTTGTTGAAATAGACAACACTGAAGCATACATATCGATTTAATAATTGATTAAATTGATTAATAATAGAAATAATTAAAAAAATTTATGTTAATGTTAGTATATAGACAACAACAAAGTAAGAATGTCTTATAGACCTTAAGAATGCCATAAAATTAAATATAATACAAAAATAAAACTACAAATTAGAAACATTTTTACAATAATTTTAAAGATAAAAGTTATGAAAATAATCAAAACTGGTAGAGGATGATTATGACAAAGGAATTAAATGAAAAAATTGAAAAATATAAAATAATGTAACTCTTTCATAACTTCACGAATATATTTTCACAGAACAACTTCAATAAACTTACCATAAAATCGAAAGTAGATTTTACTCTCTCTATAGAGTCAATTAATGATTTATATATATTCTGACAGTTAACAACGTCGGAATCATGGTTTTGGACAAAATCAATAAACACCTTGAATCGACATAAAACAGAAAATAAAACAAAGAAGAACATAATAAGTACGAAATCTATAGAAAATAACATAGTATTTAAAAATACAATCACAAATCTTGGCACGACGCAGTAATCTGAATAAATCGAACAGTAATTGATAATCATCATGATTCTATAGGCCAATGGAAAGAAAACAAAGATGACAAACTTAATTTCTATATTATAAGAATCACTGTCAATATTCAACTTTCTGTCAATCAAGTGCAATTCGTGCTGTAACTGATAGAAACTTTTATTTTCACTAACAAACGTGAAAGCAAATACACCAGTCAAATATTCCAACATGAATGGTACAGTATAAAATTTACGATAATTCGACAAGCCATAGATGAAAAAATTTGTCATGATCATGGCACAAACACAAAAAGATTGTACAATTGTCAGACATTTTACTGCAATTTTTATTTTAGTCGATCCATATCTGATCACTCCAAAGTCTAAAGAGAAAAATATTTTAACGACCGCAAAGAACACTCTGAGCCGTTTCAAAGGGGTTTCAGTTTGTTTTGTTGGTTTTACAAAACAATTTCGTTTAGGGCTCTTACGATTGTCGTACATCATTCTTTTGTGTATTTCTAATGAATAATTATCGAGTAAAAGAGAAAGCCTCAACGTCAAACTATTAATATACCAAGCACAAGATAGATTGTGGTAGTAAACTACAATATATGTAATTGAACCAGCAATAATAATAAATATTAAATTATGCTATTGATTCATGTCGAAGTAATGACAATACCGCATTAGTTAAACACTACAAAACTGCCGTGACTTCGTTCGCCTATTTTATATTAAACTCGACATATCACCATAGCACCATAGTTCCCTTCCTGATTCCTTGCCATCCTGAGACAACAGTAACGGTTACTTTCAGGAGCTTTCAGGATGTTTGATTGTTGCCAATGAGTTATAAAAAATTAAGTTAATTTATTATTACGTATCCAGCCTTTGAATTGTGTTAACATTGTTTGGACAAAAAGAATGAGGTTCCATTCATTTCAATACTTTATTTCATGTTTTCTTCTTGATAAGACTGTATATATTTTAAACTGGAAAATATCGCATAAAATATATATATTTTCGCAAACTAACTACTAGCGAAGTAGCACAGACGAGCTATCAGTCGTTACCTGTCCACTGCTGAACATAGGCTTCCCACATGATAAGAGCTCCATTAAGAATTCTTGTCATTCACAATATTACAGTCTTGTCGATAGAAGAGTCATTAATAAAAATGTATGAACCATTTCCAGAAGGAGAGCTTCCACAGAAGTCGTCAGCATGTGTAACTCTGTTCAACTGTGTTTCTGCAGCTATGTAGCTAAGCTTGTTTATGTTTTAATGAAGCGAAATGTTTGGGTACAGGACCTTAGTATAAGGACTTATTAGTAGTCCCTACTTCCCTTAAAGCATTAAGGATGATACTATAAGAATTAGTGTATTGTGTAACATCTATAGTATGAAACTCTAAATATAGATTACTAGCTACTGTAACCCAAGTCTTTACCCATGTGAATAAATATAAAACATTAATTGCATATGTTAATCTAAAATATAGTATATATATATATATATAATTTCATACACATTAGTACAACTGATTATACTTGATTGAATAATTAATTTTAAGTAATTAAATCAAACCAAACCTTCATATAATATTTATTATTTTGAGTAAATAAACATGAACAAAATATAACATTTATAAAATATTTTATTATTTCAATTCAAATTTACGTAAATTTGAATTGAAATATTACAATTAAATATGTAACAGCGATATTCAACACCATAACAGGCAGCGAGCAGTCGAGTGGTATGACCTTGGCGATGGTGAACTTGAAAGGGCGCGCTTCTAAGTAATTTATGAACTTCTCAATGTCATCTGCATGCTTCTGGTCTAGAAATATTGATAAGATAATTAAAGAGCGGATACCTAATATTTGCGATTAGAGAGGAAAGAAATAATACTCTATATACCATCTTCTTTATTAATAAACTAGCGACCCGCCTTGGCTTCGCACGGGTGCAATACTTCTCTGTGTAACTTTAAAATTGTTCAACACATTTTATTAAGGCTGGTAGCGTGTATGTGTGTGTGTGTGTGTGTATGTGTGTGCGTGTGTATGTGTGTGTAAGCTAACTAGAGTCAGATGGCCTCGGGACCGTTCCTTATGGCAGTCTATAGTGGAGGCCTATGTTTAGCGGTGTACAGATAAAGGCCGATATGATGATGATGACGATGATGATAATGATGTTACGTTGTCTTATAGTACCCTATCTAAGTAAACCAATAGCGCAGATAGAGTTACCATTTCATTTAATCTTTATTGGTATTATATTCGCTGAAAGATCTTGACTTGGTATACCACAATTAAAGTTTTTGTTTGATATTAATATAGTTTGTAGAATCTTACGATATCTGATCGAAAGCATTATGTTAATAATATTTGCCTCAATTTGTTACATTTATTTTTATCTATTATAAAAAAAAACTTTTGTAAAAACTAAAGAGTTTACCTCTTTCTTGGAACAAACGGTCGTGTAAAATGCATCTAAGTTTATAAGCTCTCGACGCAACTATTTCAGCAAAAAAGGCTGGAGTGAATACAAAAAGCAATACCACAGCAACTGGAGCGTAAGAAATTATGTATGCAGACACAGTTTTCTGTAAATAATTATAAATAAATAAATAAATACAAATATACATATTGCACAGCGCCATCTAGTTCCGAACTAAACATTACTTGTACTATGGCAATCAAATAACTAATGAACATCACACTTTTTTTGTAAATACGTCCATACGACACATTGAATATACCTAGACCAATTTAAAGAAACTAAGAGGACGAAATGGGATGTATTTGTATTGTACGGAGACCGAACCCATAACCACCGAAAAGTGAAGCGGTATTTTATTACAACACTATCAAATTCGTAATACTAGATTATACCCGCGACTTAGTCCGCGTGACGACGTCGATATTTAATATATGTACTAACTGGCATAAAAAACTAGTCTATATACTTCTCCATTCCATATAATACGTATATGGTATAGCACATTTTACAGTGATTGTTTAAATCATTAAAATGCAAAAGAGATAAAAACAAACAAAGTCCAACATTGATAATAATAATAAGGCTTTTTTATTAATGTAGTGAAGAATAATTATTTATGAAATGAACAGTTTCAATTACGTCATATTTTCACTTTTGTTTTAACTTACATTCAATAAATCCCCGCTCGCCAATGGATACACGATGGTGATAATAGTATTCACTATTGCAAACAATAAAAATACCAGGAACTGAAACATTGACACGATTATAACATTGATTGCACAGGGTAGTCATAAAAACTAAGCAGCAGCATATTTCGTAAGAAATAAATGCAAAGTTCCTTACGTTGAACAATAGTAAAGAACTGACAGATGTTAAAAAAGAACAAAATTATAAAAAAAAAGAAATATATATAAATAAAGAGTCCATATTGTGGGCATATATTATCAAATTAATAAAATGTATCAGTTATTTTAATAGACTTATTGTTGTATATTATTCATGACTAGAACTAGCGTTCTCCGACATTATCTGCATTGGTTTCCTTATAATCGGATCCATTTGTTTTGTTTCATACCGTTTTTATTAGTTAAGAGAAAAATCAAATTGATATTTAGCATATTCATTAATTAATTTACAAAAAATAATTTTTTTAATATGAATTGCTGTTGTATTTAAGAAACAAATAATGTAAATATGAATCAATATTAAATTTATAAAATATATATTGAACTAATATCTAATCAGCTTAACATACAGCATAAACTGAAAATGTTACCATCCAACAACTCACCGTCGGTTCAAATACAAACTTTGTCTTTTCCGTAGATTCTAACAATAACTTATAGATATCCTGACAAATTGATACATCAGAATTATGATTTTTGACGAAATCATTAAATGTCTTCATACGTAAACTAACGCAGTAAAAAATTAAAAAGTACAAGGATCGGGATCAAATTCAAACTTAGAAATGGTATAAACGTTAATATAATTATATACCATGGAAAAACACAATATTCTTTATAGTGAGTACAATAAATTAACATGAGTGAGCTTTGCAATAAGAAATCAGTGCATAATAACAAAATTATTTTAACATCCAAATTTGACGTATCTCTATGTCTTAATACGGAATCTATGTACATTAAATTCTTTTGGAAATTATAAAACGTTCTTTCCCCACTCATAAATTGTATAATAAGAACACTAATAAAATACAATATTATATGAGCAGATTGCCAAACTATAAAAAATAGTCCTGCACGGTCATATATTATCAAGCCTCTAACGATCGTAACGGTTATAATAAAGGAGTATATTACTGACAAATATTTTACAACACTCTTATGTTTTGCCGATTTAAACTTAAAAAATCCAAAGTCTGAAGGAGAACAAAATATTATGACGGCAAAGAATATTCTTAATCTCTTGAATAACTTTTTATCTTCGACATTTGGAATTGTCAAATTATTTATTTTGAATGGTGGAGGTTTTTGAAATATCATTTTCATAATGACAACAGGTCTGACCGTCTAAGAAACACAAATGGAATTGGTTAGAAATAATTAAATTAATAATTCACCTACATTATGATCGATATATCCGTTGATTCAAATATTAGATATTATGTGCTTAGACAAGATGATAAACAATCATTAACGACAATGTCTAATACTTTTGATGAATTATGATAACTATCTAGATCTTATCTGTCCAGTTATGATCTTCATTTCATTTTCGATGATTTCGAAATGATTAATATATGACAGGGACTATTAATATTGAATTTTAATAGGAAATACTTTCTACTACAATCTTTAAATATTAAATCCTTATCTTTCTTCTTTATCCCTATTCTTCTTCCTCCCGATATTTACTCAGTTATCTCGTTCAATAAAAATCTATCAAATGATCTGAAATGATCGTAGTCCAGAATATCTCTAAAAATATTTGCACCAGAGATAAAAATTTTGCTAAATTAAGCGATGAATGCTAAGTATAAGTTAGAAGTTAGCATTCATTACGATCCATCCTTTAAACTGCTACTCTTCAATTTATTTGTAGAGAACTATAGTTTGGTTCACAAGATACCTATCTTATAGAATTGGCATGACAACTGTTGTTGCTATAGTTACTTTAGTAAATTTTTTTATGAATCTTTGAATGTTAAACAAAGTAACGGCTTACCTGATGGAAAGCTATTTAATAACCGTCGCTTATATGTATCATTTCATGATTACAGAATATATTGTCATGTTTACTCCTCATGTGTTCACTTACCAGAAAAGTTCAAACTAAAACTAAGCCTACTATATATTACTAATTACTATAAGAAACTGTAAGACTGAGAAAAAATTAATACAAATAAAAATCAGTCATAAATTAATAAATATATAATTTATTTTTAATATATTTACGACGACAAATCTTAATATCTTATTAAATTCTTCCCCTAAAACATTTAGGAAAAGTGAAACTGTAATATTACGATGAGGTAAGTAACAGCACTATTCAACACCATGACAGGCAATGACCAGTCTAGCGGTATGACTTTGGCGACGGTGAACTTGAACGGGCGCGCTTCTACGTATTCTATGAACTTCTCAATGTCACACGCATGCTTCTCAGCTGAAAACATGTTTCTTTAACTATATAGAACAATGTTGTAATGCTACTCGCCTGAATATTTAATTAAGTAAAGGTATTACAACTTTATAATAGTTGATGAAATTTAAAATTTTATGAAACAAACGGACCTAACGTACTGGTATATATTTTTGATGATTTATGATTAAAATTAGTGTAATGCTGTTGTCATATAATCTATTGTAAAACGACCGACTGAAACAAATATAATAACATTCTAGTCATTGTATTAATATTTGTTAATTACGACACATAACTATTGTGGAGAATGAATAAATATTTTGAATTTGATCTACATATACCTAGAAAATATATTCTCCCTTTCATGCAGACTTTTTTTTTTTTACAACACAGGGGGCAAACGAGCTTGCGGCTCACCTGATGGTAAGTGACTACCGCCGCCCATGGTCACCCACAAGACCTACGGCATTGCAGGTGTGCTGCCGGCACTTTTTTAAGTCTGTGTGTATATCATTAAGTGTTATATATATATATATATATATATATATATATATATATCAATTTGGTATTTGTATTTACTCGTAAATTCTAGACAATAATAATCATAAAAATTGTTTAACAACATCCTCTTACATTTGATAGATAACGCTGCGTGCTTTCCTGATTTTAATATAATACTTACCTCTTTCCTGAAACAGTCTATCATGTAAAATGCATCTTAATTTATACACATGTGAAGCAAGTATTCCAGCAGAAATAGCGGGAGCAAATATAAATAATAATGCTACAATAAGTGGTACGTATATGAAGACATACATAAGTACATTTTTCTGAAAATAATAAATATCTATTTACTTATAATCTACAGCCAATTTTAAGTATAATAATTGTAAGTATGGAATGATATAAAAGTAGCAATTAATTTACATATGGATAATGCTCCATCACCAGTGGATAAATGATTGTGATCATGGAATTCGTTACAACGAATATCAGAAGGACGCTGAACTGAAAAATATGTGCATTATTACAATATTAGTATACACATTATATCCTTTTTAAATAATTAAAAAATAATCTTTACACGTAAAATATTTTAATTAATCTATATAATCTTTTGGAGTGAACATTAAATGGTTACAATATATTTACATATCGAAACGTGGAATTGTCTTTCATTTCTCTTAACATTATCATTCTTTACTCAAAATTGTAGTTATTGACATAATATGTAATAAATATTTACCTAGAAAATTAGGTTAGTAGTTCAAAAACAAAAGTAATATTAAATATCAAATGATTTAATTGTCAAATGAATTTTAATTTAACAATTAAAATCTATCTTACTTTAAATTATCTAACCATATAACTCACTGGAGGATCAAGAACAGATTTCGTTTTTTCTGTGGAATCCAGTAGTGATTTATACACGTTCAGACAGGCAGAAACTTCTGAATTATGATTTTGCACGAAATCAATAAATATTTTCATACGTAAATTAATAGAATGAAATATGAAAAAATACATGATTGATATCGTATCCAAACTCATTATCGGTATGTAGAATAATACAGCCATAATCCATGTGAAATTGCAGTAGTTTTTATAATTAATACAATAATAATAACTTATAAGGTATCGATAAGTGCAATTAAATAAAAAACAGACAATGATTTTTAAATCAATATTGAACAAGTCATTATTATAATTCCCTAAAACTTTATCTATATCAAATAAATGCTTCTGATAATTGCAAAATGATTTGTCGTTACTAGAGAATAATATAAATAAGACACTGATAAAATACAAAAAAGTATATGCCAATTGCCAAACTGTAATATATACTTCCATTAATCCAATTAAACATCTCGTAAGTATAGCACATATACAAAAGGCGTGAAACACCGATAAACATTTTAGTACAAACTTATTTTTTGCTGATTTAAAAGTGATAAAACCAAAATCTAAATTAGTTATAAAAATCATCACACAGAAAAATATTTTCAGTCTCTTAAACAAAGCTTTTTCTTTATCATTTTGGGCAGTGAAATTATTTAATTTCAATTGTGGTGGCTTATTCAAGATCATTGTCGATATTAATGAACGGAAGTTCAAAAGCTTCGAAGAAATGTCTAGAATTATTTGTCTTCTACATCTACTTCGTATCTATATTTTAACATCAATAATAATATTACTTTATTAATTTAATACATTAGGGTCACTAGTCATAAGCGATTTAAGCGACGGAAGACCTTTGGGGCATGTCTGTAAAAGTAGTTAGTTCTTTCATAGATATTGTTGCTCCATATCTAGCCACTATTTTTAATAAATGTATTGATAATGGCGTTTTTCCACATTTAATGAAATTTAGCAAATTAATCCCACTATTTAAATCAGGAGATAAATTTGAGCCAGGGAACTATAGACCTATATCTATTTTGCCAGTTCTAAGTAAGGTGTTTGAAAAGATAATGTTAAATCAAATGTTACATCACTTCAGGGTTAACGGACTGCTTCACAGTCAGCAATATGGTTTCACCGCCGGCAAGTCTACCACTGACGCAGGTGTTGCGCTAATGACACATATTTTCGAATCTTGGGAGAGGTCACAGGATGCACTCGGAGTTTTTTGTGACCTATCAAAGGCATTTGATTGTGTGGATCATAAAACGCTTTTGTACAAGCTCGAACATTATGGTATAAGAGATAATGATCTAAAATTAATGAGAACTTATTTATTAATAGGGTTCAAACTGTAGATATTGACGGTGTAAAATCTAAGGGAGCTAATATTAAGATGGGCGTTCCACAAGGGTCAATCTTAGGCCCCTTTCTCTTTTTAATCTACATAAATGACCTTCCCTTTATGGTAGAGAAAATTGCAGATATAGTGCTGTTTGCGGATGATACTTCGTTAGTATTTAAAATTGGACGTAAAGTAATCAATTAGACGATGTAAATTGTGCTATGTGATGCAATATTAAATTGGTTTACATGTAATAACCTATTATTAAATTCCAGCAAAACAAAGTGTATAAAATTTACACTTCCTAATGTAAGACTAATAAATACACAGTTATTGCTTAATGACGAAATAGTAAATTTTGTTAATGATACAGTTTTTTTAGGTATAACAGTACTCGAAATTACAATGGGGGCCCCATATTTCAAAATTGGCCAGTAGACTCAGTTCTGCTGCATATGCAATTAGAAGAATTAGGCAATTAACAGACGTGGCGACGGCTAAACTTGTATATTTCAGTTATTTCCATAGCATAATGTCTTATGGCATACTGCTGTGGGGTAAAGCAGCCGATATAAATACTATATTTGTTTTACAAAAGAGAGCCATACGTTCTATTTATGGTATGGGTTCAAGAGAGTCATTACGTCAGTGCTTTAAAGACTAAAATATCCTCACAGTTACTACACAAAACATTTATGAAAATATTATGTATACACGGAAGAACTTAGAGAGTTTTAAAAAACTCAAAGACTGTACAAGTAGAAACTTACGCAATATAAATAAGCTTATTTTACCTAAATGCCGTCTGCACAAAATCAGTAATTCATTCTATGGTAATTGCATAAGATTTTATAATAAACTGCCGGAATCTGCATTAAATCTGACAGAGAGGCAATTCAAATCTTATATTAAACAATTTTTATGTAAGAAAGCCTATTACAGGATAGACGAATTCATAGATGACAACATATCAAGTAAATAATTAGTTTATTAGCATACAACGTTGTAATTTTATTTTCTCATTGCTTTCTTGATTTAATTGATTAATTTTAGAAATATGAAAGCGTAGCGGTTTTTTGTATTAATTGCCGCATGCATTCTTATGTAAAATGTGAATACTATAACTATCAGATGGCAATTGTGAGTAGCTTTGACGTGGTCTAGTATTTTGAGTAGTCATGCTCACGTAAAATTAATAGAAAAAAATGTCCAGACTTGTGGCGGCGTGGTGGGCCGGGTCATTGGGCTCCCTAAAATATGGTCGAGCGCAGTGATGGCTGGCTCATCCGTCATACTCGTGAACGGGTGCTGCTTGTAGGGACTGGTCTGCTCTAATCACTATGACTGATTTCCTCTTATTAATTGTTTAACCAGTTGGTTATGTATTCAATATTTTTTTCTTTTTGAGTATTTAATTGAATTAGTGCTAATTGGTGGTTTGTATTCACACAATTAAACTTAAAAATGTAAAGTAATAATAAAAATATTTAAAAGAGCATCACGCAAGTTTCTTGCTCGTTCTTCTTGTGATGAGACAGCTTTCCGAACGAGCGGTAAATTAAAAAAAATGTAATGACTTTTCAAAAGTGCTTGAATGTAAGTTTATTTGAATAAATGATTTCTATTCTATTCTATTCTATTCTATTCTATTTGTCGCACAGGCGACCAAACGCATAAACTGCTGTAAACTTCTTGAATTTGGGATCGTATTTTATGTAATTGAGGTAGTTTTATATTGCTCTTGGTTAAGTAAAGTCGCCATGATGCCTCCCAAAAATATTTTTAATATATATAAAAAAGACATACACATCTATCGATAAAGTCAACTATACATTTATTTCGGATGTTTACCTTTAGGTAAACCAATGTGGTAATTGTCATATATTTTTATGTTTTTGGTGCAATAAAGATTTAAATAAATTATTATTATTTAAAGATGATCTTTAGATATTATTTTGTTATTAAAAACTATTAAGTCCATCATATGACCATGTGGTGCTGGCATAAAAAAGCCACCCCTTCTTTCCCGTGGATGTCGTAAGAGACGACTATGGGAGGGCGAGGGATGGGCAGCAGCGTTCATCTTAAAACATACCTAAAGCCTAACTGCGGTTACCAGTCCGCCTGCCAAGCGTGGCAACTACTGGTAAAACCCCCCAGGAGGGAGGCTAATGTTTAACAGTGGACAGTTAAAAGCGGATATGATGATGATGAAGACCGTTATAACATATATAGAAATGAGAAATAAAACAACATCTGTTCTCGAAAGCTATTTATTTATCTTACTTCTCAATTTAATCACACATAAGTTAAACCGGTAGTTATTATATTAAAATATATAATAACATAAGTTAAACTGGTAGTTATTACATTAACATATAATGTGTACTTACGATACTTAATAATTGTCTATGTTTTTACAGATAAATTTTACATGTACAACCTATACATAAGCATCATATTATTAATTATAAGCAACCTTTAACTAAATTTAAACTGGAATATTACAATTAAATATGTAACGTCAACGTTTAACACCACAACAGGTAGCGACCAGTCGAGTGGTATGACCTTGGCAACGGTGAACTTGAACGGGCGCACTTCTACGTAGCGTATGAATTTCTCAATGTCACCCGCATGTATCTCGTCTGGAAATATTTCAATACGCTGTTATATCAGTATCACATAGTGCAAGAGCATCTCTAATTGTTTTTATATAATATATGATATTTATAGGTATATATATATATATATATATATATATATATATATATATATATAAATAATAAAAAAAATCTGTTACAGTTTACTCCAAACCGGTATATTATAGTAGAGTGTCGTCATATCGGCAGTTACTTGGCCACTGCTGAATGCAGACCCCCCCCCCCCCCCATAAGTGGTTTAGCCAGTAGTTGCCAAATATGGCAGACGGTTTGGCAACCGCAGTTAAACTTTTAGTGATATTTTAAGAGAGACGCTGTTGTCCATACCTCGACCCGTTCCCTTAGTCACTTCTTATGACACTTACGGGAAAGGAAGAGGTGATTAATTCAATGTGCCGGAACCACACGGCAAGAATAGAAAATATATTTGTATGCCATTTTATTATATAGAAATTTAAAACCAAATATTCACCAGTGTCATTTTCTCTATATTTATAAAATTTGCACTATTGTATTTATAGGTTTGAGGACCATCTTATTGTATAAAGTAATAAACATACCTCTTTCCTGTAATAATCTGTCATGTAAGACGCATCTCAACTTATATGTTTGTGATGTTAGTGTTCCAGCAGAGAAAGCAGGTGCAAATATAAAAGTTTGGGTTACTATAACCGCAAAACACGTGACCACGTACATGACAATAGGCACCTGAAAGTACGTTACATTTATTTTATAAATAAAAAAATATAAAGTTGTTAGTATCTCTTACAGATATAAAAACGTTATTGTATATTATTCTGTGATAACCCTGGCACCGGTAACTAGTTGTACAAATAATTGCACAGAACTCTTTTGATTGGTAATCAATTACTAGATCAATTTAATATAGCTTTCGTTATAAATATGTGTCTAACAAAGAAGAAATAGATTTACATTTGACAATTCTCCATTCGCTATTGGATAAACAATCGTGATCATAGTATTAACTATCGCAAACATCAGAGATATGGTGAACTGAAATAAGTAATAAAAATTACATTAAAGGCAATATATATATATATATATAATAGAATCATAAATTTCAACTTATAAACATTAATATTACTTTAATTCTTTACAATATCATTAAAATCAACGATTAAATTATTAAATTGAATATTATGCATAAAACTGTTTAGTTGTTTTTTTTATATTTCACTAAAATAATGAATCTTTACGTTAACCATCTCACCGTTAGTTCAAAGGCTAACTTTGTTCTTTCTATAGAATCTAGTAATGACTTATACATTTTCTGACAACTTGTAATATTAGAATTATGATTTTGCACATATTCAATAAACACATTCATACGATAATTCACTGAGTGATAAATCGAGAAATATACAATAAATATTGTATCTAAACTTATCATTATTATATTCATCAATATTAACATGTATAACGGTAAGAAACAGGTTTCGTAGAACATTATGCAGAAAATTAATGTCATAAATATTCTATATATACAACTAAATGTGAACAAAATAATTATTTTAATATCCAAATTGACCCAATCGCTGTCTTTTCCTAATACCGTATCTATATGGTATAAATCTTTCTGTAATTTGTAAAACTTTTTATCATCACTAACAAGTTGTAATATTACAGCACTGGTAAAGTACAAAATGGCATATATGGATTGCCAAATTGCTACTAATGGTCCCATATTATTAAATACATAATATGCTCTTATAACTAATACACTTATAAACCCAGCATATGTAACTGTAAAACATTTTCTTATTAAATTAAACTTTTTCGATTTAAATCGAACAAAACCAAAATCCATATTTAAAATGAAAGTTACAATGATAAAAAATATTTTTAATTTTCTAAAAGACTTTTTATTTTCTATATCGCTAATGGTAAAATTATTTATTTTTCCTAGCGAAAGTTTACTATACATCATTATAATCGAAGTTTGTAATGCCGAATAAGAAATTATATATTTGAGAGAGCTTAGAAACAATTCAATTTCTATAGTACTTTGACTAGGTTATAATCAATAACCCATTTCACTCATACATTATACATATATACTACAAATTTACTTCGTACATATTTTAGGACTTTCAATAATAAACGTTTTGTCGTACATTATAATTTTGTTCTTGAATTGAACACCTAAGCGTAATAAAAGTATAAGAAGAAGTATCAAAGTTTACAAATTGATTTCTCTTGAAATTACTTAATTATGACATAAGAAGAATAAATTTATAGGTGCATAATAACTTAGTTTTCAGGACCGACACAGCATGAAGACGATGATGTTGATGATATTCTATGATGTCCATTGTTCTCTTCATATCGTAAAACTACATGACATTAAAGTATAGGTACGAATAAGTTGTTCATATAAAAAGAAATATAAAATATAAAAAAGAAATTATATATATATATATATATATATATATATATATATATATATTAGTCTATATTATTTATTAGTCTTTATTAATTAATATACAATAGTGCGCCACCTATCTTTTGTCTTTTTTTTCTTTTCTCAATGTTCTCTACTAAAAGGTTGTCTGGAAGAAATTGTTTAGCGATAAGACCGCCTTTTTTGCCATTAGTTGCTACACTTGGCAGGCGGGTTAGTAACCGCAGTTTAGCTTTTGCGAATTTTTAAGAAAAACGCTGCTGCCAATCCCTTCACCATAAGCTCCCTTTATCGCCTCTTACGACACCTATAGGAAAAAAAAGGGGTGGTCTATTCTATGCTGAGATCTACAGGGCTATCCTTATCCTTCTGTATATACCGATAATCTTAGTTCAGACCTAAAAATAAAAAAGGGTTTAATATAGACCGAAAAGTTTTTATCTCATACATAAAAGAATCGACAATTGACGAAAAAAAAAGGTTCTTTAGCAATGACCCCATGTAACATAACAGTTCAATAAATCCATATCTATAAAATGAAATATTATGTACGTAATGACTACTTATTCATAAATGTTTAGGAGATTCAGATTTGAAATACAAGACAAAATATCATAAATATTATTATTTCCTTTTATTCATAAAATTTGAATATCCAATGCAAAAGACATTTATAATAAACAAAGACAACTAAAATATTTTTGCAATAACAACGTTTACATAAATTTTAATTGTAACATTACAATTAAATATGTTACATCAATACTAAGCACCTTGACAGGCAACGACCAATGGAGCAGTATGACCTTGGCAACGGTGAACTTGAACGGGCACGCTTCTACATAGTCTATGAACATCTGGATGTCAGCTGCATGCTTCTCATCTGAAATAATTTTAGTAATAAATAGGTAATATTTTTTTTTATTTTATGTAACTTAGTTCCGATACAGATAAACATTATATCTTACCTCTTTCTATTAGTAATCTATTATATAAAGCGCATCTCAATTTATAAACTCGTGATGAAAGTGTTCCAGCCGCTATAGCTGGTGCAAATATAAGAAGTAATAATGATTAATAACATACCATTGGATCAAATACGGGTTTAATTTTTATCGTAATGTCGATTAATTATTTATAAATGTTCTTACAAATTATAACATCGGAATTATGATTTGTACAAAATTTATGAATGTTTTCAAACGACAATCGACAGAGTAAAAAATAAAAAATATATTATTAGCATAAAATCTATACATATCAGTGGTATATAAAATATTACAAGTGTAACTATATCCAAGATACAATAATTTATGTAAATTTTACAATAAACAAACGATAACATAAATCTATAAAAAACATTAAATAAAAAAGTAAGAATTATTTTAACATCAATATTATATGGAGCGCCAATTTTTCTTGTACTGTATCGATATTAAATAAATCCTTTTGAAATTTATAGAAGCTTACACCTTCAACTGTTAAGTTTAAAGTCAAAACGCAAACAAAACATTCGATCACATATGATGAATGCCAAATGGCAAAAATCGGTTCCATATTTAAACTGAAAAAAAAAATCTTAATAAGCCACCAACTAATATATAATAATTGATACGCATTTAACTAGAAGCTTTGTTCTTGAAGATTTTAATACAATGAAACCAAAATCTATAGAAATGATCATGTTTATAATAGTGAAAAATATTCGCAGTCTACTGAAAGATGTTTTATTTTTCATATTTGATTTAAATGCAAACTTATTAATATAAAATTTTGAAGATTTTTTGAAAAACATTGTTAGTTAAATGCGCTCTTATAATGCGAACTAACTGATGTATTTCTATAAAGCACTCAAGTGAATTAACAAAAGTAATAATTATAACGGAGTACAACATTCAATTTACAAAATAATATAGTAGGATAATTGAACTGACTATTGATTGCTTATATGTAAATAATAAATTATTCAGATATCTACTTTTCAATTGTTGGATTTGTACTTCTTTTTAATGAATTCATTTGTTAAAAATTCTAAAATATTTTATTAAAAAATACTGGTAATTATACAAATGTAGTAAAAAGAAGTTGATTGACTCACTATTATATATTATATGTGAATAGATGCTGCTTATAAAGTTACTACGACCTATTTTAATTATATGCCAATTATGTACAATAAAGATTTTACAATACAATACAATTAATTCTTTTGATCCAGTTGTACACGGTGATTTTGATTCATAAAAAATTGTAATTTGTAAATTCAACTTTTTTTATGACAAAACTAAAGCCATATCTCGTCATAATTGTTATGATTTTAGAAGGAGAAATTCAAAGCAAATAAATATTCTTTCTTACTTGTATTCATGCTAACTACAGTTGTTTTTGTATTGTTATGTTCTGGTTCGAGATATAATAGCATTATAGTGAAATTAGAGAATGCGCAGCATGATACCTAAGTCCTCAAGGTTAAAACCTCATTAGAGATACCACTAATTTCAAAATGTATACTGTGATATCTATAGCGCTGTTCCAGTCTACCACTTTCTACCAGATTGAGTTTACTTGCCTTTAGTTACATATAAATCACTATCTACGTTACTAGAATAAAAACAAATTAGGTACAGAATAAAACGGAATCATCATAGATTTTAATTTATTCTTTATACTTTTTTTCTTCTGCTTATATAGTTTTTTTTTTTTAATCCAGATGTGAAAATTGTATTATAATGATCAAATACTTAATTACAATATTTACAACCATAACAGGTAGCAACCAGTCGAGCGGTATGACCTTGGCGACGGTGAACTTGAACGGGCGCGCTTCCATATAGTCTATGAGCTTCTCAATGTCAGATGCATGCTTCTCATCTGAATATTAAATAATGTAAAATTTATATATAATTTCATTAAATTTATATATGTATATTAATGACAGCGATGGACTCGCCACCTGCCACGCTGGATTCTAAAATGGTCAACGTAACGTAAACAAGTCCAGTACTACGTTCACAACAATGGCAGTTTTATTATAATTGTTCTTTTTTTTTTTAATTAACTGATTTCATTTTCATCAATAAGGACTTAAATTTATTGAAAAAGATTTTTTTTTCATATTTATTATTTTTGTTTTCATTATTATTACAGTGATAACTCTCTCACACTAATATAATTATCTAATTAGTAATATTAAATTGTTTTTTTTTTACCTTTTTCAAGAAATAGTCTATCGTATAGCAATAGTCTCAGTGTCTCGGCTTGTGATAAAAGATTTGCGGCGCTAATCGCTGGTGCAAATATGAGGACGAACGGTTGGAGTACAGTCCCCCATGATATTGTCAAATTTATGATTTTGGCCTGAAATATAACATAACCACTTATATTACAATGTACAGTACTTTTAATTTGATTATTTCAAGTAAATAAATTAAAAATAGAATGAAAAAGTACACTAAAGGAATTTTCTCCCACAACCGTTCAAGCTGTGTAATAAACTCTCTGCCGAGGTTTTCCCTAGAGACTACAGTATGGGATTCTTCAAAAAATAAATATTAAGGTTCCTTCAGAGTCGGCAACGTACACGTGACACCCTTAGTGTTGCAGACGTCCACAGGTTACAGTGATCGTTTACTATCAGACGGACCGTATGCCTGTTTGCCACCTTTGTGGTATAAAAACAATAGTAAATATAAATATAAAGTAGGTAACACAGAAATATTTAAATTATTTACATAAAGCAATTAATAAAAAGTAGTAAAGAAAAAAAAAGGAAATCAACAAATTAACTGATCGCTCTTATACAATACCAAAATAGTTGTTTGAGACACATACCTCTAAATTTTCAAACAGCAATGAGTAAAACACCGTAATCATTATATCGATGATATTGAATATTAATGTGAAGACAAACTGAAACAAATATTTTTTTTTATATACAACTTAGAATGGCAAACAAGCTGACGGCCCACCTGATGGAAAGTGGTAACCGTCGCCTATAGACATGAGCAGTACCATGGACATAACAGAGTATACTGTTTCACCCATGATACCCACCATGCGTTACCATTCGTGAGGACTCAGGTGTTATTCCTCTGTACCCTGTAAATTCACGCCATATCCCACCTTTCAAACCGAAAATCAGCTATGCAAACACAGCTGCTTTACGGTTGAAACACGAATGGGACAGAGGTACCCAAGCAGTCGACTTTTGTACAAAGTCTCCCTCTGGTATATGTATCCATGTAGTGTAGGCGTGGGTAACATACAGCAAGTCTAAGTCCTCAGGAATGGCAACGCATGGGGGGTATCATGGGCGAAACAGTATACTCTGTTATATCCACGGTACTGCTCATGTCTATAGGCGACGGTTACCACTTTCCATCAGGTGGGCCGTCAGCTTGTTTGCCATTCTAAGTTATATAAAAAAAAAAACTTACTATATAACCAAATGTAGATTTTGCCTTCTCCGTGGCATCAATGAGAAATGTATACATAAACTGACAGTTTAGGTTATCACCTTGATTTTGCATAAAATCAGTCACCAATTTTAACCGATAACGAACGATGTCAAATATAAAGAAGAACGTTATAAGAATTAAATCCACTGACAATATTGTTAATGTGAACACAATTTTTATATACCACGTAAATTCACAGTTTTCTGCCTCCCGCGAACAGTACGCCAACCACATTAGCCATCTAAACGTATAAGTAACAATTGTAGCGGCAAATAACTTGGTGGACAAATTGTACTCATCATTTCTAATCCCAAACTCGGTGTCAATATAGTGCATATCTTTTTGAAGGTCGCAAAAAGTTTTTCCTTTCGAAAATAACAATAGCAATATAGAAACAAAATAATGAACTACATACGCGGAGTACCATATAAAAATTGGTATATTATTCAATAATGTTAAAGATATCGACTTTAACAATATGACTGATAAAATTAATGATTTTAAAGCTAATAAAAATTTTACCATAACTTTAATTCTATTAGATTTATATGTGATAAATCCGAAATCTAAAGAGAATAATACGTTTACAACAATATAGTATATACGTATTGGTTTATACAATTTTTTAAACTTATAGTCATTTATATAATGATTTATATAACGATCTATGTTTTGATTATTTGATACTTCATTGATCATGTTGTAAAATGAGAAATAAAAAATACTGTAACAAAATTAACGTGTCGGTGTTACATGGAGTACTTCACTAATAAAAATGCACTACACGAATTGCTTGTCCGTTTATTTATGAGATATGAAAACAATGTTTATTACAATCGTACATTTCTGGTAATTATTTTCTAATCTAGATCTTCATAATTCCAATAAAACATTTAAACAGCACGTAATATCTACATAATAAAATATATTCTAATTTTTACTAAATTACTGAACACGAATAATTTAGATCCGAATGTAAATTAACACATTAGTAAAATTAGTAACATATATATATATATATATATATATATATATATATATATATATATATATATATATAAGTATTTAAAATTTTGCATATATATATATATATATATATATATCCGTATATATATATATATAAAAGTTTTTTAAAAATTTTATTTTACAATTATTCAGGTAAATCAATTTTATCCCCTTCAAAGTACTCCCCCTGTGACATAATGCACTTGTGCCAACGCCGTTTCCACTGTGAGAAGGCTCCTTGAAAGTCCTCTGGTTGTAGGTTTCTCAGCTGCCCCGTCGTAGCTTTTTTTATCTCATTTATGTAATACCAATTTATTTTGGGAACAAGAAGAAGTCACACGGGGCCAAATCCGGCGAATAGGGGGTGTTCGGTCACCGTATTGGAATTTTTACTCAAAAACTCACGGAAAACAAGAGAGTTTTTGGCAGGGGCATTGTCGTGGTGAATAATCAAACGCCCCTCTCGCGCCAATTCTGGACGAACTCGTATATATATATATATATATATATATATATATATATATATATATATATATATATATATATATATATGGCGTGACAATAGTTCGCACCGCACGGCGGTCAGACCAGAGGGATTATATATATATATATATATATATATATATATATATATATATATATATATATATATATATATATATACATATATATATAGTACTATACTTGACAACATTTTTTCTTTGCATCCTAATAATATTAGATATATTCCCGTCCCGTGTGGTCCCGGCATAGAATAGGCCACCCCTTCCTTTCACACACTTTTGTGGGTGTCACAAGTCATTAAGGCAAAGCGAGGGATGGACAGCAGCGTTTCCCTTGAATCATTTCTTAATTCCGTCGTATATTGAATGAATGAATAATAACTTTATATGCTATTTATCTGATTTTTTTTTGTTTTTTACCTCATCACTCCATCAGTCAATTTGGAATAATCTTATTTATTTGGAAGAAAATTCTCATAAATTGATCCCATGAAATTTTTATCTAAATTGGTTCAGTAATTTTTAGAGCAAAATAATTGTTATTGTCACAATGGAAGTCGTTTTTTTTTTTTTTTTATGGAACACAACCTTTTATTACTTCCATACAGTAATCCAACTCAAACTCAATAATATTAAAAGCATCATATCGATCTGTCTATCCATACATTATATTTATACTACTGAGCATGTATGGAACAGTAGCTATTACCTTTTATCATACAAAATCTTCAATATTTCAAATTTATCTCACAATCTTTGATAACAAATATGTAAATAGATCCTTGAACTGGATTCAGTACTTATAGGAAATTCTATTGTTATAATGCATTTCTATAGGGAGCAATGCATTGTTAGTAATAAGGTCTAACTGTCTCATTGCCCTAACTGGTCCATCAGGCCGACCTCCCCACGGTTCCACCCGGAAACCGTCATGATTAATTCTTGTGGAATTCGTCACGATGAGCTGAGCCTGCTTTCATCCTCACCTATCATTTCTTATTGGTGCCCCGCCAACATATATAAACAGCCCAGGCAGGGTTACCATTCACGTCCATTAAAAAAAATACATTTCTTTAAACCTTTTGTATATAGGTACATTATCTATTTAGCTTAGGTGGTAGATTAATAGTAATCATCAAAGTAGCTACAAACATTTCTGGTGAATTAAACTAATTTCTATTTACTACATTAACTAACAATTAAATTTGTTTTACAAAAAAAATAATAATAAACACTTTGACCAATAGTAACAATGTGAGGGTAGTGAAAAAACTGCGCGAGTTACAAGAAGAAGACGCCGCTCGCTTCAGTCTTGTCGCGACCACGGCGTGGTGCAGTCCACGTCAAAACATCGGCAATAAATATTAAGTATTTAAGTATTATTTACCTGCAATCGAGTCGCGTGAAATTGTCGCATAATATATTTAAAAAATGTGTTACAATACCACTAGTTTAAAATTAACCATTTAATACAATTTAGCGAACTGTATTATAACAATTAGATACGTAATAGTTATATTTAATATTATAATAGGCAATTTCCAGTCTAAAGGTATAATTTTAGCGACTGTGAACTTGAATGGACGGGCATCTATATATCGGATGAACTTTTCGATGTCCGCTGCGTGCAGTTGTTCTGAAATAAAAAAATCGTAAAACTAATAACAATACAACTAGTTCTTACTTAATATATGTAAAAAATGAATTTGTTTGTTTGTTCCCTTATAGCGCCTTAACGGCTTAACCAATCGCTATGAAATTTGCTGTACACGTACCATATGGTGTGGAGAAGGATATAAGCCACTTTTTATCTCGGTCAGTAAACATATCCCGTTTACACGAACAAAGTGATGAATAAAAGCTAATTTTTTTTATAAGGCAAATACAAAATCCATACTGCTATTATAAATGTGAAATAATTGACATTCTACCTAATTACTATTTAATTCTTGACTAAACCAATTGTGATGAAACAATATTATAATGTCTATTATCGATCGAAACTGAACACTAATAAACTGGATTTTGTTATTCCTAATATGAATATATTAGGAATTAATTTAAGAATTTAAATTACCTTATTAATAGATTATTAAAACGAATGATGACTAATACTTGTATTTTTACTCAATTAAAACATAATGTAATTATTGAGTAATAACTATCGTGAGTCATACTATCTTGTAGAGTACAACTAACGTAAGTAATTGCTTTTTTTTAACAATTTAGAATGGCAAACAAGCTAACGGCCCACCTGATGGAAAGTGGTAACCGTCGCCTATAGACATGAGCAGTACCATGGACATAACAGAGTATACTGTTTCGCCCATGATACCCCCCATGCGTTGCCATTCCTGAGGACTCAGGTGTTATTCCTCTGTACCCTGTAAATTCACGCCATATCCCACCCTTCAAACCGAAACACAGCAAAACACAACTGCTTTACGGTTGAAACACGAATGAGACAGAGGTACCTAAACAAACGACTTTTGTACAAAGTCTGTATTTATTATTATTAAAGAATAAAGTAATAGGAAAATAAATAAAATATATTTAATAAAATCTAATTGAAATCTTTGATGTTTCATATATTTATGCTACAAGACTTACTTTTAATTCATACCGATAATATTGTTGCTATAACTTTATAACATGACTGTAATGCTAATTTGTATAAGGCGTGCCACAAGGGTCAATATTAGGTCAAAATGTTTTATTAAAAAAATTACATTAATACTGTGTATTAAACTTAACTATGAAATCGATTCTCTGAAGCAGTATTACCGAATAGATATTATATTGAAACCTTCAAGAAAAGAGCTTATTCCTTACTAAAAAGCTGACGACAGATCTACATTTTCTCTGAAGTTGCGAGTGCCTATGGGCGGCAGTAAACATTTACCATCAGGTGACTATCTTTTTGCCTCTATGTTGCATAAAAGGGTATGTTGTATAAAGGGTGGGAAATGGCTGTGAATTTACAGGGTACAGAGGAATAACACCTGAGTCCTCTGTTGTGTCCATGGTTCCATTCATGTCTGTAGGCGACGGTTACCACTTTCCATCAGGTAGGCTGTCAGCTTGTTTCGTCATTCTATGTTGTAAAATAAAAAAAAATCAAATATTAATTACCTCTTTCTTGAAATAGTCTATCGTGCAACACCACTTTCAATTTCTCCGATTGTGAAGAGAGCATACCAGCTACGAGCGCCGGTGCAAAAATAAGTATGCAAGATTGGATTATAGACGTGTATGGCATTAAGAGTTTTACAATTGATTTCTGAAATGTAATAAAAAAATTATATTAAATTTAATCAGCAGGATCTATTTTGTTTTAGTTCTTAGTACGACATGTGATTTTTTTATTTACATTAATTACAAACTCTTAACTCTCTCTTAATTAACTTACTTAAAAGTTCCTAAATAAGGAAGGAAGGAAGTTACTTCTTCCTTCCTTTCTTATTTAAGAACTTTTTATTATTATTTATCTTATTTCTTCCATTTAAATGCACAAATATACATTTAAATTGGTTTACATTTGTCAAAATATAACAAGTGTTTTTGTATTGTTATGGCACACGCACAAACGAAAAATTGTATTTAGCTTTATGTATTTTTTTTTTTAATTATTTATTATCAGCGAGAAATAATTGGGTATTTCATTCAGATGCTGATCTAGTCGGCTGGGTCACATATGGGTGAACTGCTTAATAAAATCAATTTGCTTTTCTTTTTTTTACTAACATTGTTTGTAAGAAAATTGTTACTAACAAAATGGACCACATTGTAGTCTGAATAATAAAGTATATTGTTATTATTATTATTTATGTTATCTCGCTTTTTATATACAAGTATATCAATATATGTTGTAATTTGTGTGCTGTAAGTAATGCAAATAAATTATCTATCTGTTTATTATAAAGATTGCTTAGGAATAAGACCGCCTTTAACTACACTATACTTATTGAAAATTCTTCAACAATTAATGTAATATTGATGCAATAAAATGTTAAATAAATTAATTAAATTTATACGGATTAAGAGCTTTTATTTTAAATTGACCGTGTGGTCCAAAACATATAATTACAGTATTATCAAGACAAGGTAGAATCTGAACCTAAGTTTAAAAAGGATTTAATTTCGAAACAACTTTTAGGGGGGAAAGGCATTGTTAGTAATGGAGACTGAGAATCCCATTGCTCACAATATACCCAACCAAATCGACCTCCTCGCGGTTTCCCCTGGAAACTATCATGGTTAATTCTTGATGAATTCATCACGATGGGCTAACTGGCCTGTTTTCATTCTCATCTATCACCCTTCACTGGTGCTCCGCCAGCATATCCCGTTAGCGCAGGCGTACCATACCATTTTCACCCATCAAAAAAAAATCGAAACAACTTGATTCCAAGTTAAATGTCGATAAACATATATAACGCTAAAAGGTCATGCACTAAGCTCGGTAATAAAACAATGTTGACATGTACGTATGTATGGAATACTTTTAAAATTCAGTTAAAATTAGAATCTTTACTAAGATTTTAAATTTATCGGTAGTACGGGATTTCTTGTGTATTATAAGTTATGTATGGAAACAAGTTTAAGAACACTGACAGGAATGAAAAACATTTTGAAACATTTGCGGAGCTTCTTCAACGACCTTTGTGGAAATAAAGCTGTCTTGAAAATGAAGGCATCTGTATGCAAAAGGGTCGGTCGATTTATTCCTATGTAAATGTCAAGCTTTACGCATTATTATCTATCTATACATGTCTATATACGATCCATATGGTTCCAGTATAGAATAAGCCACCCCTTCCTTTCCCACGGGTATTATAAGAGACGACAAAGGAAGGGCGAGGGATGAGCAGCAGCGTCCCTCTTAAAATATCGCCAAAGCCTAACTGCAGTTGCCAATCCGCCTACCAAGCGTGACAATTATTGGCAAAACCCCCCCAAGGGGGAGGCTTATGTTCAGCAGTGGACAGTTAACGGCTGATATGATGATACTTATATATGTAAACTATACGTAGATATGTATATATTCCACACGAAACCGCATGCAATTAAATTGCAGGTAGCAGAATCATTCTTTGGTTCTCGCCCTGCTGCACCTAATTGACTATTTTAGTAATGTTGTTTTGCTTTATATTGCTTTTGTTTTGTTATTATATATCAAGCTAAAAGATGTCTCATCAAAATTTATAACTTTTTAATTATTAAAGTGTGTGTATATATATATATATATATATATATATATATATATATATATATATATATATATATATGTGTGTATGTATGTATTTTGCATATATAAAAACCGATCATTGTCATTACGCAAATGTGAAAACGATTCATGGCTTAACATAAATATAAATTTGATTATGTATTGACTGTAATTCAGCTATACGTTTTCAAAAAAATAAATAAATATATGTAACTCATTTGTAAATTTACGTGTGTCATAAATGGCTTAAATAAAAAGTTTATCTATCTATCTATCATCTACAATAATAACAAGTATATACCTCAGTTGTAGGATTTGCCAGTGGAAAATAAATGGTGGTCATCACATCTAACGTATTGATTATTAATGTCACCAGAAACTGTAATAAATCAATTTAAAATTATTGATGAAATAACTTAAATTTATTTACAATATATATATATATATATATATATATATATATATATATATATATATATATATATATATATAATTTTCTTGTACCTAAATGATAAAATTGTACAGGAACCGGACTGTAAATGGCAATAAATATGAACAAAATTAGCCACTCACTAACTACTACGATACAGGCCTGCGAGCCTGTTTAAGAAATTGTGTACCCGATTTTTAGTTACAATAAAGTTATTATACATCCCAAATTAAACGTAGATTAAAAAAAAAAGGTTATTATATATAATACATATGTTAATTATCTGCTCTCGTTTATTTGATTAGTTTATTGTTAAAACTTCACTGATTTATGTTATGGCTGTGTTTACTATTTATATGTTTTAGGTATTGTATATTTCCCTTTAAAAGTAAAAAAAATAAAAATAAAAAATACAAGTAAGTTAGCAAGATAGTTTTGCCCTTATAACTCGACCAATTACACAACACTGTGTGATATCATGTATCTCTTTTACTCACCGCACATACACCTATTACTATCCCTTTCACTCATCTTCTAGAACCTAACTCATTCTCGTATTGGTTTTATTGACAAAACAAAAATTAAAAATAATTTTGTAAGAACTTACAGTGAAATTGTAGGCACGTCTCGTATTATTTGTTTTATGCCACAACGACTTGTAAATGTTTTGACAAAAAACAACGTTCCCATTGTGATTTTCCACGTAACAAGTAAACAGTTTTAATCGATAATAAAGTGAATAGTAAATAAAGAAATAAGTAATAAGTGTGTTGTCCTCACATAATAAAGGTATAAAATACAGTATCCTCATGGACAACGACTCGACACAGAACTCTAAATAATATTTACAGTATATAAATGACAACAGTATCCTGTAAGCCACCGAATACAAAAACCCAAATACCAGATGGTAACCGAAATTGTATGTGGCATATTCTAAACTTATATCAATTATGTACAATTCGCGTTGTAAGTCAAGGAAATATATGTCCTTGTTAAAGTACAATAAAGTAAAGACACATGACAAATACTTGAGTAAATACAACGTATACCATAGAGAGAAGAAAAGCTCTAGATCAAAAAAGAAATGCCTCATAAGCAAACCGCATACGAATACTGCTTGTATTACAAGTAGAAACTTTACAGCTAACGTTATTTTTCTCGAATCATACTTAACAAATCCGTAGTCTAAAGAAAATATGATATATAACGCGGTGAAAAACACTCTCAGACTTCTTAATTTACAGTAATAATTCTCTGGTATATTTAATAAAGTGTTGTCCCGAATCATAATCGAGAAAGTGTTGGGACAAAAACCAAAAGTTGATCAACGCGACGAACCTGTTACAGAAACTACACTCTACTGAAATGTGTTACCGTTGTCGTTTTCCATTTACTATATTGCTTTCGTTCATTGCCTTTATTGATAGAATTACTATTTACATTTGTGAGACTGCTAAAGAATTTGACACGCTGATAACAATAACCAGATAAATAATAGCTGATAAATTAACCAGAGTGCCGGCGGTTAACTCGCCCCCTGCCATGGATAGATTCTAATATACCTACTCGACGAGATATGGTCATGTGAAATAGAAATACCTACAACATCTAAAGTCGATAAATGGGGGGAGAAGGGATTGTTAGTAATGGGGATTAGTAGGCCCCTTGCTAGCATTATACCCTATCAGGTCGACCTCCTCGTGATTCCCCCTGGAAACTAACATGATTAATTTATTGTTAGATTCGTCACGATGGGCTAACTGACCTGCTTCATCCTCACCTATCATCTGGTGCCGCCCTGCTAGGGTATATCGATAGCGCAGACAGGGTTATCATTTCATTATAATCCATTAAAAAAAAAAGTCGATAATTGCCTCTGACTATCCCGTAAAATATTATAATCGTAAATATATTTATTATATATTGTCAAATACACATTATATTTTAATGTAATCAATAGAGGTTTAACTTACGCGTAATTTGGTCGAGAATTCTCGACTAGTTTCGGTACCATTCGGGTATCCGGAATCCTTTCTCTTGAGTCTTGCCCTTCAAACTCAAAGATCTTCGACCGTCATCTTTTTTATCTTTGACGGTATAGTAAACTACTACAGCTAACGCTCTGCAAGCCGAGACACACAGGCTCGCGTTCGCGTCACAGCCATCCAAGACTAAAAATCCGGGATGGACCCGAAACTAGTCAAGCTCTCTCGACCAAATTACACGTAAAATAAACCGATAGTTATTACATTAAAATATATTTCCTTTATTACTCACCATATTTGTAATTACTTTTCTTTTCTAAAAAAAAAACAATATATTTATTTACTTAACTCTTTATTGTACCATAAATAAAAATATACAATGAAAAGTGAATAATTCAAGTGAAATACAGTAACATATATACAGATTGAAATATACACATAAAAGTACAAAAGGCGGTCTTGTCGCTAACCTATAATGCACAAAAATATCAAATACATGTAATTTATTAAACTACAAACACATATAAATACATATAAACACATATAAATACATACATAGCACACACAAGGAAATATGACAAATCTAGTCCAAAAATTACAAAGGAATGGAAAAGAGTAACTACAGTGAAAGAAAATGTGATTTGACTGGTCTTTTTGTCTCCATTATTATAAATATTCATTAAATTGAAAAAAAAATTACCTTTATTTTTATGCAACTAAAAAGGGCAAACAAGCTGACGGCCCACCTGATGGAAAGTGGTAACCGTCGCCTATAGACATGAACAATACCATGGACATAACAGAGTATAACTGTATCACCTAAATACCCTTCATGCGTTACCATTCCTAAGAATGCAAACACAGTAAATAATGAATGTAGCTGAAATTTTAAAATACTTCAAGGGTACCAACATAATAAAAAAAATTGACTATCAAACTCTACAGACCCGCGAAATTTTAAACATTCTCCTTATTTTCTGAACACACCTCGTATACCAATCACACAGATAAAACCGTATTTAAAGACTAGTAGAATAATAAAATATGAAATAAATCAGCGTAATAATATAGTAAATCTCAACAAGGTTGGGGAAAATCAATAAATTTGTAGCTCTGAATATAATAATATTTATTCGAGAAAGCACTAGAATGGCTTGCACGTGTAACTCTGTGGGATGCTCCGTTCGTCCTAGAACTTGAATGCCAAGGCTAGATCTAACTTCGCATAAAGGGAACTGTAATATATTACATTATTAACCAGCGTGTCGCCTACACAGCTATTTTATGTAGCGTAAAGAAAAATATTCAATTTATTCAAATTAAAAAGAAACATTTTACAATTTACGCCCACATGACTGCGGTAACTGACTAATATAAAGAGTAGGCTATGTTATTCTCCATTCCATCATGATCGTCATATCAGCCATTTATTTTTCACTGCTGAATATAGGCCTCCCCCTTATGGGGGTTTTGCCAGTAGTTGTTATGCTTGGCAGGCAGATTAACAACCGCAGTTAGACATTGATGATGTTTTTAAAGGGACGCTGCTGCCCATCCCTCGTCCTCTCTTAGTTGCCTTACACCCACGGTAAAGAAAAGGGTGGCCTCTTCTATGCCGGGTGTACACGGAAATGATTAGCTATAATTATTATATATATTGTTAAAGCATTAACAATATGCAATGAATATTATTCACTCCTGCGTATAATGAAGCGGTTTCAGCGGTAAAACCAATGGACGACTGCTAAGTTATTAATAGATAATCACGCACAACATCAACCAGTCACAAGAGCCGCTCATCACGACATCGCAAGAACGCCAATCATAACGCAGGAGAAATTTACATGACCTTTCAGATTTCAAAATTGTAACTGACTTGCAAAACAACCTTCAGCGCATTACATTAAATTTATATTACATCAACGCTTCAAATTATTATCTATTTTTATTTACCCTAGTTAAATAGCTGCAAATACTAGGTGTATTTATTCATCATCATCATCATCATCATCATCATCATATCATCTGTTCATCATCAAAACGCAAGCGCACATCATTAACAATATATATATATATATATATATATATATATATATATATATATATATATATATATATATATATATATATATATATATAGTATTTTGGTTGTTTAAACTAATTTCGACTCTTATCGATTAATTCCTCATGCAATAGAACTTCTTGATAAAATCTGTCTCAATTAAAATGACTGCATTATTTCACATTCCGAATCCTCGTGCACAATAATCTGTATTGTCTTTGAAGGCAACGTATATTTGCCCATTTCGAGCCAAGGACTTATATTAATCTTTGTATATTTTATACCGTCAAGTATCATTTTGGTCGATATACGAATTAATGTTATTATTAATGCCAATATAAAAAAATCAACAACGTTAATGTACTCTTTTAGAAATTTAGCAATTGCGTAACACTGATGCAGCTCATATTCAAGTAAAATGTCACACGGGGAATCCAGGATCGCTAAGGGTACCGACAAGCATATTAATGGGCAAATCACTGATAATAACATGGTCACATAGAAATTATACGTCTGATCTACTTTGAGTTGAGTCTTGTGTTCCACTTTTTTTTTCTTTTTTAAAAGCTTCATAAGCAGCTCTTCCCGAGGCGATGGTTTATTTAATCCGAAATATTCGATAAACCTGAAATTAGAAACAATTAACGTTGATAAATACATGAATAACTAATCTTTATTATTTCCTGTAAAGGTTCAAACTGAATAAATGAAACTGAGTAATTAATATATAATTTTGTATGCTAGCCACTTTTTTTTTATTTTATACTTATAAACTGTTACTAAGAAAGTAAGAAACACGCCAAACCTGTTTACATATATTTAATGCTCAATATAAGATTTATTAATAAACAGTACACACTTACGTACATAAACTTACTTTACAAAAGTAACAATCCTAGCAAATTTTTTTAATTGACCCTTCTGTAATATCTATTCACCCCAACCTCGGAGTATATAGAAAATAAACACATTTTATAAAATTTTAAGGAAACCGGGCTATTTAGTTAATAATATGTGGCCAAATTTTATAAATTATGATCCATGTTGTTAATGTTAATGTATAGTAACATTTGATGTATGCTGAATACATTAACCTAAAAAATTTGAATCGAAGTTTTAAATTGTTCCTATTCACCCCGTTTTACCGTACCCGGTATTTTGAGAGCTATGATTCAGTGACATCATAACATATAATTTTACTATCATCTCTCAGTCTCAAACCAAAATACAAAACAAAAAACAACGTCTTAATGACACAGAACAGAGGTATGTTATGATGAAAATAACTTGTACATGTAAAAAGTATTCCTTTAGTAAAGATAGTCTAAATTAATATATAACTTTTGCAACTTAAAATGACAAACAAGCTGACGGCCCTTCTGGTGGAAATTGGTAACCGTCGCCTATAAACATAAGCAGTACCATGAACATAACAGAGTATACTGTTTCGCCCACGATACGCCCCATACGTTGCCATTCCTGTGGACTCAGGTGTTATTCATCTGTACCCTGTAAATTCACTGCCATATCCCATCCTTCAAACTACAGCCATGCAAACACAACTGATTCACGGTAGAAACACGAATGGGACAGAGGTGCCCAAGCAAAGGAGTTTTGTACAAAGTCTCCTTCTGGTTTGGGATTTACTCTGGTGAGAGATTAACGTGGAATTAAAGAATTTTTTACTTAAAAAAAATCAATATCTCAAATGAGGAAAACTTAATTTTATAAATACCAAATCAAATATTTACCATAGTATAATGTAGCGATAGAAAATCATTTTCGATGTTTTCTTACAACACTGACTTCGTATCACAAACTTGTCTCTCAGTGGCTGAAAGTTAAATCACTTTATCTACCAATTTATTTGGCCACGTCCCAACTACGTTGTTCACCTCAATCAACTACATTCATTTCTTCAATAGAATAATGGCATGTCATTAACCTGATAGTTAATTAATGATATTATTAGGGAGTTAATAGTTCTAGAATGCACCTATAGTGTATATTTCTAGTTATTGGATTTTGTAAAGAAAATAACATATATGTATATAATAAGGAAATCCGCAGTTTACCAGTGTTGTGACTCCGCGATCATCCCAATTCTCAGCTTAGAAAAGCGGATATCTATTTTTTAATGGGTGAAAATGGAATGGTAACCCCCCCCCCACGGTCACGCTGACGGCATATACAACACGCATACACCGCTAAAGGCACCAGTGAAAAATGACAGATGTAAATGAAAAGGCAGGTCAGTTAGCCAATCGTGATGAATAAATACACCACGATGGTTTCCAGGAGAGACCACGTGGTGGTCGACCTGACAGGGTATATTGCCAGTAATGGGATTTGTAGTCCGCATTACTAACAATCTCTTCCCCCCCGGCGGATACCTATTTGCCACGCCAGATTCCGTATGTCAATTAAACATATTTTCTTTATTTCATACTTTAATTTAAAAGTTTTTTTCTCCTACATAATTGTCGTCTAAGTGCAAATGAGAAATACAGGACATTTTGCTGCACAAAATCCCGCAGGTTCAAAAACCATCTACTTTTAAGTAATCGGTTATTATTTTTTGTTTATCCATTACAAACAAACAGTCACATCTTTTCTCAATTATAACATTAATATTTAATTTTTGTATATAATATAAATAATTATAGATAAATGAAGTCTTCCAAACTGGTATAAATATTTTTGTATCATTTATCTCAAAAGCAACTATCCAATTTGGAAAGGAAAACTCACAAATTGTAGGTACACCGCGATTCCATTGAAATATCTCCCTATTTACATAAGGTGTATTTTTCCTTTCAATAGATAACTGAATTGAAAGTGGATGTTTACGGAGACATGCCCAAATGTTATGTTAACATTACTATGGGGCACTTTACAGTGATATGCAATACATTGTTATATTTTTATTTGTCGAATACGATACTACTTTGAACTAATGCAAATAGGGGTAAAAATGTATAATTTTTTTTTATGCAAACTTAGAAAGGCAAACAAGCTGACGGCCCATCTTATGGAGAGAGATAACCGTCGCCTATATACAGGAGCAGTACCATGGACATAACAGAGTATACTGTTTCGCACATGATACCCGCCATGCGTTACCATTCCTGAGGACTCAGGTGTTATTCCTCTGTACCCAGTAAATTCACTGCCATATCGCACCCTTCAAACTGAAACACAGCCATGCAAACACAACTGCTTCACGGTAGAAACACGAATGAGACAGAGGTGGCCAAACAAATAACTTTTGTACAAAGTCTCCCTCTGGTAAAATGGTTGGTAGTAAGCACAATGTTTAACTTGATTTATTTGTTTTAAATAGTTTTTTTTACATGGATGAAATGGAGTAATATCAGTGACGGGTTGTAAGTAAGGATGACGGCTAGTTAGCTAGCTCGTGGTAACGAAGTCATCAGTAATTAACTACAATGATTTTCAGCGTAAACCGATTGCGCTGGCAAAATTAATATACTGAAATCATTACAGTTTCCAATGTCATGACTAATTTATCGTTGAATTCGTCACGATGGGCTAACTGACCTTTTTTTTAACGCCTAGAAAATGCTTAATGCAGACCCATACACCTTGTGGGAGGTGAATGGGTACTGTGGGAATCCTCCCGTAAGGTGGGGGCGTACCCACCAAAAACCAGACGATATAACCTCGAGGTGCCATATGTCGGAGACATGGGTTCGCTTTCGCACTCACCACATCTCCGACGGCAGCGACCCGCTCCCTGATGGTAAGAGCAGGTCTCCTCTCTCAAGATAGGGTGGATGGCGTGCTCACCCTACCACTCGGGGGATGCGCCGGTATATTAACACATCCCCCAGGACCATTAGGACAATACCTTTCCACAGGTATCACCCCGACCCCAGTTGGGAAGGAGGAGGGGCGAAACTGGGCACGCCCCTTCTTCTGCGTCTGACTCGTCTGCGGCGGATTAACGGTGCGAGAGTGGCACTCTCCCGCTCCCTTTCCGCCGCCTCCTTCTGCGACATGACGGCATCGCAGAAGACGAGTATCGCTTCCCACGATCTCTCACTGCTCACCATCCACCGAACCACGGCGGGCAGCGAAAGATCGATCCCTACTACCGCGGACAAGACACGACGCTCATCGGCATACGCTGGGCACTCCTCCAGCGTGTGCATGGGCTAACTGACCTGCCTTTTCATCCTCACCTATCACCACTCACTGATACCCCGCCAGTGTATACTGATAGCGCAGGCGGAATTACCATTCTGTTATCATCCATTAAAAAAACACTAAACCTATTTACGTGACATACATACACACGCATTGGTACAGTTTTAATATCTGCGTGGATCTCTCTCTCATCCGTTGAAAAAGCCCTTTAAAAATGAATATTTATATCGGGCATTCCAATAACCCCCGCACGCTGAACCGGTACAATGGACCATTCCACGATTCACTACTATTGCCGGTGCAAGTTATAAGCGAGTTTAAAATATTTAAATTTACAATTAGCAGAATTTCAAAATAGTCTCAAGTTTGAAAATATTAGTCAGTGATTTTTTTTTATTTAAAAGTAACTTATTCCTACACATGGATTTCAGAAGTTGGAAAAGTCAATAAAATAGAACACTTCCAGATAGCGTATTAAAATTAAACATACATCAGTTTTTAAGTTACAACTTCAGATGTACAGCAGTAAGAACCGCGTCGAATTTAATGCAGTAATTATTACGTAATTCTGGAACAAACGTACATATGGACAGATAAAATTTCCAAAAATGATTATTTTTCCCACAACTGTTTCAATTAAAAAAAAATTTTTTTTAAATATCTTTTAATAAAAATATTGTCCAGTTTCGATTTTAATATATTATTTATGCATATTGTAATGATGGCTGATCTGATAAAAAGTGGTGACCATCGCCGTTAAACATGAAACTACCATAGACAAATACACTGTTACGCTTACTTTTGTACTCAGCATACATTACAGGTCCTAATGAAAAGGGTTATGATTCCGTACCTTATAGCTTTACCCTTGAAACCAAAACACAGCTATAAAGGTAGCTGCTTAGCGATAGAAATACGAGTGGAAGTATCTAGATCTAACGGCCTTATTGCTAGCAATACACTGTGTTATATTATATCTATAGGCGACTGTTAATACTTTCCATCAGGTGAGCCGTCAGCTTGTTTACCATTGTAAGTAAAAAAATAATGTTAGGTCGATCTAGCTGCAGCCTCGCTGGATACCATCGTGATCTATTCCTAATAAATTCATCACGATGAGCTTACTGACCTACTTTTGTCCTCACCTGTCATCTCTCACTGGTGCCCCACCAAGATATACCCGCAGCGCAGGAAAAGATTTTTTTTTATACAACTTAGAATGGCAAACAAGCTAACGACCCACCTAATGGAAAGTGGTAACCGTCGCCTATAGACATGAGCAATACCATGGACATAACACAGTATACTGTTTCGCCCATGATACCCTCCATACGTTGCCATTCCTGAGGACTCAGGAGTTATTCCTCTATACCCAGTAAATTCACGCCATAGCCCACCCGTCAAACCGAAACACAGCCATGCAAACACAACTGCTTCACGATAGAAACACGAATGGGACAGAGGTACCCAAGCAATCGACTTTTGTACAAAGTCTCCCTCTGGTGATATCATTAAATTGTTTATATATTTATAATAAGTTTACTATTCTAATCTTTTGGAGGAAACAATAAAGAGTATCTATCTAAAATAAAAAAAAATAAGAGTAGGACAAAGTCAGAAACCATGCATATGACCATAAAAATTTTTCGTAAGATTACTACATATATGCATTCTAAGTTCGATCGCTTGTTTACGACGCTATCTCCTATCACTTGCGCCATCGAATTCTAAAGCGCATAGCGCCGTGCGTAGATACATACAGTAGCTTTATGTCAAGTCGTACCAGTGTTATGCCGCATACTCGTTGTTAATTTTGCCGGATACTGGGTGCTTGTGGTTTATTGGTGGGACGCTGGCGGCTGATTTAAGGAGCCTGTCCCACTTGCGATGTTGATGGGACAGGATACGGGCGAATGTTAAATTCTAGTGTCTCTAGTCACCGCAATACGGTATTTAATTTATCTTTTGCTCTAGTTAGTAAATCAAACCATTCCTTTTTATTTATTAGTTTCAATTCGAATTCAAATCATTTTTATTTAAATAGACTTGTTTGGAAGAACTTTTATGTCATTATTTTTTTTTAATCTACTGCAAGGTTCGGAAGGTTGTTATCTGTTGAGTAGAGCTCGCAAGAATCTCAAGAATTACTCTTTTAAATCTCTGTTAATACATAAATATTTATATATTTTTTTATACCACTGAGGTGGCAAACAAGCATACAGCCCACCTGATGGTAAGCGGTTACCGTAGCCTATGAACGCCTGCAATACCAGAGGTATAACACGCGCGATGCCGACCCTGAAGAAACCTCTTTACCCCCTCTTTTGAAGAAGCCCATGCTGTAGTCTCTTGGGAAAACTTCGGCAGTTATTAAGTTTATATATGTTTATTTAAATGTACTATGTCTTAAATTACATGATCATTAAAAAGTCCGTTTAGATAAATAAATAAACAATAAACCAATATGTAATTTTATTTTTATTAATATTAAAAACTCGACGTAATTATTTCAACTGCGAAATACAATACTATTGTGCCTATACGAGTATACACAATACGAACACGTACTCGCAGTTTCAATCAACTGAGTGGTCATACAGACCGGCGACAGCTGCGGCGGTGACGGGTTAATTTCGTATGCTAATGTACAGGTCGCATCGCAGTATTAAAATATAGCGGCGTACTATGATCGCGAAACTCACGTTCCTGCTAAGAACAAGGAATTACATAGAAGGAATGATAAAATAACAACTGTAAGTCATGCGGTTGTCTTCTTTCTTCTTATGCAAATATAATTAGTAAAAAGAAGACGAAAGATACACCATCAGTTGCTATTTTTGTATTAGCGTATACAAAATGTTATACAGCTGTATAACCCTACCAAATTCAGATACAACCTGCTTGCATACTTTCTAGATAAATTGTATCGAATATATAATTTAGTAATGTAAAATTTGTCACTGATAAAAATTTGGATATCAAACAATTTTTTACATTCTTACATACATTTTCTTCATAGGTACTTTTAGATTATTAATATCTAGAAGGGGGAGGGGGCTGTTAGTAACCGAAATTAAAGGCCTAATTGCTAGCAGTTTTCTCTATCACGTTGATCTCCACGCAGTGCTTTCTGAAAAACATGGCAACACACGTAGGTATATTAAGAGGAGAGGACTGAGTGTTCCGTGCCCATCTCAGTATTGTCTAATGCACAAAGATATGTCCTTTTTTAAGGAGGAAAATAATCTTAAACATGCCAATTTTAAAAAATTTCATACAACCCATTTTAAAAATTCATTTTTCAACCTATAAAGTTTAATTCCATCACCATCACCATCATATCTGCCTTTAACTGTCCACTGCTGGACATAGGTCTTCCCTATAAGGGAAGTTTTGCCAGTAGCTACCACGCCTGGCAGGCGGGTTGGCGATTGCAGTTAGGCTTTTAATCGTGTTTTAAGAGGGACGCTGATGCCCATCCCTGGACCATTAAGTTTTACTCCCATATTGGTTAAATACTAATTCTGTAACTGAAGCTGACATTATTCGTTACAAAGCAAAAAACTATTTGCAAAAAAAATTAAAAATATCGTAGTAGGGGTAACTGTATCAAATTACATGGAATACAGTTTTCCTTTTTTTACCCCCTTTTTTGTCTCTACTATTTGCATTACAGGGTGCATGTGAAAGAACCTTCACGGCTTCAATGGTTACATTAAACAATATGCTCAGTTTATTAACTTAATAACCGGTTTTGCGGAAATAAAGGTCAGATTAAAATTAAATTAAATATATGTATTGAAACCATAAAAAATTACAATTGTAGGGTAGTGTACGATAACAGCCACATTAGTTAAAAATAACTGCGTCGTGGCTGTCAACGCCCACCTCCTCAAGGCAGAGGCGCTAGCGTTCCAGTAGAATTAATAAAACTGTTAATTAAACAAAAAAAATTCATGTACATGTAGCACATATATATGTGCCCAACATACATATAAACATTTAGACATTTAGTTTTACATTATATCATTATATTATATTAGTTAAGTTAAATAGCATGCAAAAGAACTAGTATAAGTCATATAGTATGTGGAAGTAAGTGTGTGTGTGTGTGTATGTGCATGCGTGCGTGCGTGCGTGCGTGCGTGCGTGCTTGCGTGCTTGCGTGCGTGCATGAGTGAGTGAGTGTCTAGTGTCTGAATGTCCAGTGTCTGAGTGTCTGAGTGTCTGAGAGTCCAGTATCTGAGTGTCCAGTGTCTGAGTGTCTGAGTGTCTGAGTGTCTGAGTGTCGAGTGTCTGAGTGTCCAGTGTCATAGTGTGCTGAGTGTCCAGTGTCTGAGTGTCCAGTGTCTGAGTGTCCAGTGTCTGAGTGTCCAGTGTCTGAGTGTCTGAGTGTCGAGTGTATGAGTGTCTGAGTGTCGAGTGAGTGTCTGAGTGTCAAGTGTCTGAGTGTCGAGTGTCTGAGTGTCCAGTGTCTGAGTGTCGAGTGTCTAAGTGTCCAGTGTCCGAGTGTCGATTGTCTGAGTGTACAGTGTCTGAGTGTCTGAGTGTCTGAGTGTCCAGTGTCTGAGTGTCCAGTGTCTGAGTGTCTGAGTGTCTGAGTGTCCAGTGTCTGAGTGTCGAGTGTCTGAGTGTCGAGTGTCTGAGTGTCGAGTGTCCGAGTGTCGAGTGTCGAGTGTCTGAGTGTCCAGTGTCTGAGTGTCCAGTGTCTGAGTGTCTGAGTGTCCAGTGTCTGAGTATAGAGTGTCTGAGTGTCGAGTGTCTGAGTGTCGAGTGTCTGAGTGTCCAGTGTCTGAGTATAGAGTGTCTGAGTGTCGAGTGTCTGAGTGTCGAGTGTCTGAGTGTCCAGTGTCTGAGTGTCTGAGTGTCAAGTGTCTGAGTGTCCAGTGTCTGAGTATAGAGTGTCTGAGTGTCGAGTGTCTGAGTGTCGAGTGTCTGAGTGTCGAGTGTCTGAGTGTCGAGTGTCTGAGTGTCGAGTGTCCGAGTGTCGAGTGTCTGAGTGTCCAGTGTCTGAGTGTCGAGTGTCTAAGTGTCCAGTGTCCAAGTGTCGATTGTCTGAGTGCAGTGTCTGAGTGTCTGAGTGTCTGAGTGTCCAGTGCCCGAGTGTCCAGTGTCTGAGTGTCCAGTGTTTGAGTGTCGAGTGTCTGAGTGTCTGAGTGTCAAGTGTCTGAGTGTCGAGTGTCTGAGTGTCCAGTGTCTAAGTGCCGAGTGTTTAAGTGTCCAGTGTCCGAGTGTCGATTGTCTGAGTGTCCAGTATCTGAGTGTCTGAGTATCTGAGTGTCTGAGTGTCTGAATGTCCAGTGTTTGAGTGTCGAGTGTCTGAGTGTCTGAGTGTCTGAGTGTCCAGTGTCTGAGTGTCTGAGTGTCCAGTGTCTGAGTGTCCAGTGTCTGAGTGTCGAGTGTCTGAGTGTCTGAGTGTCGAGTGTCTGAGTGTCGAGTGTCTGAGTGTCCAGTGTCTGAGTGTCTGAGTGTCCAGTGTCTGAGTGTCTGAGTGTCCAGTGTCTGAGTGTCCAGTGTCTGAGTGTCCAGTGTCTGAGTGTCCAGTGTCTGAGTGTCCAGTGTCTGAGTGTCTGAGTATCCAGTGTCTGAGTGTCCAGTGTCTGAGTGTCCAGTGTCTGAGTGTCTGAGTGTCCAGTGTCTGAGTGAGTGTCTGAGTGTCTGAGTGTCTGAGTGTCAGTGTCTGAGTGTCTGAGTGTCTGAGTGTCTGAGTGTCAGTGTCTGAGTGTCCAGTGTCTGAGTGTGGAGTGTCTTGGTGAGCGGTTCGAGTGTGCAGTTTGTGAATGTCCAGTGTCTGAGTGTCTGAGTGTCCAGTGTTTGAGGGTCCAGTGTTTGAGTGTCCAGTGTCTGAGTGTCCAGTGTCTGAGTGTCCAGTGTCTGAGTGTCCAGTGTCTGAGTGTCTGAGTGTCTGAGTGTCCAGTGTCTGAGTGTCTGAGTGTCTGAGTGTGAGTGTCTGAGTGTCTGAGTGTCCAGTGTCTGAGTGTCCAGTGTCTGAGTGTCCAGTGTCTGAGTGTCTGAGTGTCCAGTGTCTGAGTGTCTGAGTGTCTGAGTGTCTGAGTGTCCAGTGTCTGAGTGTCGAGTGTCTGAGTGTCGAGTGTCTGAGTGTCGAGTGTCTGAGTGTCGAGTGTCTGAGTGTCCAGTGTCTGAGTGTCTGAGTGTCTGAGTATCCAGTGTCTGAGTGTCGAGTGTCTGAGTGTGTGAGTGTCCAGTGTCTGAGTGTCTGAGTGTCTAGTGTCTGAGTGTCTGAGTGTCTAGTGTCTGAGTCTGAGTCTCAGTGTCTGAGTATCGAGTGTCAAGTGTCTGTCCAGTGTCTGAGTGTCTAGTGTCTGAGTGTCGAGTGTCTGAGTGTCGAGTGTCTGAGTGTCTGAGTGTCTGAGTGTCCAGTGTATGAGTGTGAGTGTCTGATTGAGTGTTGATTGTGTGAGTGTCCAGTGTCTGAGTGTCTGAGAGTGTCTGAGTGTCGAGTGTCTGAGTGTCCAGTGTCTGAGTGTCCAGTGTCTGAGTGTCTGAGTGTCCAGTGTCTGAGTGTCTGAGTGTCTGAGTGTCTGAGTGTCTGAGTGTCTGAGTGTCCAGTGTCTGAGTGTCCAGTGTCTGAGTGTCCTGTGTCTGAGTGTCTTGTGTCCAGTGTCTGAGTGTCAGTTAAGAGTGTCTGAGTGTCTAGAGTGTCGGAGTGTCGAGTGTCTGAGTGTCCAGTGTCTGAGTGTCCAGTGTCTGAGTGTGAGTGTCTGAGTGTGTAGTGTCGAGTGTCTGAGTGTCCAGTGTCTGAGTGTCCAGTGTCTGAGTGTCCAGTGTCTGAGTGTCCAGTGTCTGAGTGTCTGAGTGTCTGAGTGAGTGTCTGAGTGTCTGAGTGTCTGAGTGTCAGTGTCTGAGTGTCCAGTGTCTGAGTGTCTGAGTGGCCAGTGTCTTAGTTACGAGTGTCAGATTTCTGAGTGTCTGAGTGTCGAGTGTCTGAGTGTCTGAGTGTGTGTGAGTGTCTGAGTGTCTGAGTGTCCAGTGTCTGAGTGAGTGTCCAGTGTGTCTGAGTGTCTGAGTGTCCAGTGTCTGAGTGTCCAGTGTCTGAGTGTCCAGTGTCTGAGTGTCTAGTGTCTGAGTGTCTAGTGTCTGAGTGTCTAGTGTCTGAGTGTCCAGTGTCAGAGTATCTGAATGTCCAGTGTCTGAGTGTCCAGTGTCTGAGTGTCTAGTGTCTGAGTGTCTAGTGTCTGAGTGTCTAGTGTCTGAGTGTCTAGTGTCTGAGTGTCCAGTGTCTGAGTGTCTCATTTTCTGAGTGTCCAGTGTCTGAGTGTCGAGTGTCTGAGTGTCTGAGTGTCTAGTGTCTGAGTGTCTGAGTGTCGAGTGTCTGAGTGTCCAGTGTCTGAGTGTCTAGTGTCTGAGTGTCTGAGTGTCCAGTGTCTGAGTGTGTCAGTGTCTGGGTCTGAGTGTCTGAGTGTCGTAGTGTCTGAGTGTCGTAGTGTCGTAGTGTCTGAGTGTCTGAGTGTCTGAGTGTCTAAGTGTCTAAGTGTCTGAGTGTCGGAGTGTCTGATGTCTGAGTGTCTGTGTGTCTGAGTGTCGGAGTGTCTAGTGTCTAGTGTCAAGTGTCTAGTGTCTGAGTGTCTGAGTGTCTAGTGTCTGAGTGTCGAGTGTCTGAGTGTCTGAGTGTCTGAGTGTCTGAGTGTCTGAGTGTCTGAGTGTCTGAGTGTCTGAGTGTCTGAGTGTCTGAGTGTCTCTAGTTTCTAGTGTCTGAGTTTCTATTGTCTAGTGTCTGAGTGTCTGAGTGTCTCGTGTCCGAGTGTCTAGTGTCTAGTGTCTGATGTCTGGTGTCTAGTGTCTAGTGTTTAGTGTCTTGTGTCTAGTGTCTAGTGTCGAGTGTCTAGTGTCGGAGTGTCTGAGTGTCTGAGTGTCGGAGTGTCGGAGTGTCGGAGTGTCTGAGTGTCGTAGTGTCTGAGTGTCTGAGTGTCTGAGTGTCTAGTGTCTAGTGTCTAGTGTCTAGTGTCTAGTGTCTAGTGTCTAGTGTCGGAGTGTCGGAGTGTCGGAGTGTCGGAGTGTCGGAGTGTCTGAGTGTCGTAGTGTCTGAGTGTCTGAGTGTCTGAGTGTCTAGTGTCTAGTGTCTAGTGTCTAGTGTCTAGTGTCTAGTGTCTAGTGTCTAGTGTCGAGTGTCTGAGTGTCTGAGTGTCTAGTGTCTAGTGTCTAGTGTCTAGTGTCTAGTGTCTAGTGTCTAGTGTCTAGTGTCTAGTGTCTAGTGTCAAGTGTCAAGTGTCAAGTGTCTTGTGTCTAGTGTCTAGTGTCTAGTGTCAAGTGTCTAGTGTCTGAGTGTCTGAGTGTCTGAGTGTCTGAGTGTCTGAGTGTCTGAGTGTCTGAGTGTTGTAGTGTCTGAGTGTCTGAGTGTCTAAGTATTTGAGTGTCGGAGTGTCGGAGTGTCGGAGTGTCGGAGTGTCGGAGTGTCGAAGTGTCTGAGTGTCGTAGTGTCTGAGTGTTTGAGTGTCTGAGTGTCTAGTGTCGAGTGTCGGAGTGTCTGAGTGTCGGAGTGTCTGAGTGTCTGAGTGTCGGAGTGTCGGAGTGTCGGAGTGTCGGAGTGTCGGAGTGTCTGAGTGTCGTAGTGTCTAGTGTCTAGTGTCTAGTGTCTAGTGTCTAGTGTCTAGTGTCTAGTGTCTAGTGTCTAGTGTCTAGTGTCTAGTGTCAAGTGTCAAGTGTCAAGTGTCTTGTGTCTGAGTGTCTGAGTGTCTGAGTGTCTAGTGTCCAGTGTCTAGTGTCTAGTGTCTAGTGTCTAGTGTCAGTGTCTTAGTGTCTGAGTGTCTAGTGTCAAGTGTCAAGTGTCTAGTGTCCAGTGTCTGAGTGTTGGAGTGTCTGAGTGTCTAGTGTCTGAGTGTCTGAGTGTCGAAGTGTCTGAGTGTCTGAGTATCGTAGTGTCTGAGTGTCTGAGTGTCTAAGTGTTTGAGTGTCTGAGTGTCTGAGTGTCTGAGTGTCTGAGTGTCTGAGTGTCTGAGTGTCTGAGTGTCTGAGTGTCTGAGTGTCTGAGTGTCTGAGTGTCTGAGTGTCTGAGTGTCTGAGTGTCTGAGTGTCTGAGTGTCTGAGTGTCTGAGTGTCTGAGTGTCTGAGTGTCTGAGTGTCTGAGTGTCGGAGTGTCGGAGTGTCTGAGGGTTGGAGTGTCGGAGTGTCGGAATGTCGGAGTGTCGGAGTGTCGGAGTGTCGGAGTGTCGGAGTGTCTGAGTGTCTGAGTGTCGGAGTGTCGGTGTGTCGGAGTGTCGTTGTGTCTGAGTGTCTGAGTGTCTGAGTGTCGGAGTGTCGGAGTGTCGGAGTGTCTGAGTGTCTGAGTGTCGTAGTGTCTGAGTGTCTGAGTGTCTGAGTGTCTAGTGTCTAGTGTCTAGTGTCTAGTGTCTAGTGTCTAGTGTCTAGTGTCTAGTGTTAATTGTAATAGTGTCGAGAGTCGAGTGTCTAGTGTCTGATTGTCGAGTGTCGAGTGTCTTGTGTCTAGTGTCTAGTGTCGAGTGTCTAGTGTCTGAGTGTCTGAGTGTCTGAGTGTCTTGTGTCTAGTGTCTAGTGTCTAGTGTCCAGTGTCCAGTGTCTAGTGTCTAGTGTCTAGTGTCTAGTGTCAAGTGTCAAGTGTCTAGTGTCTAGTGTCTAGTGTCTGAGTGTCCGAGTGTCGGAGTGTCTGAGTGTCTGAGTGTCGGAGTGTCTGAGTGTCTAGCGTCTGAGCGTCTAGAGTCTATTGTCTGAGTGTTTAGTGTCTAGTGTCTGGTGTCTGAGTGTCTGAGTGTCGGAGTGTCTAGTGTCTGAGTGTCTGAGTGTCGGAATGTCTGAGTGTCGTAGTGTCTGAGTGTCTGAGTGTTTGAGTGTCTGAGTGTCTGAGTGTCTGAGTGTTGGAGTGTCTGAGTGTCGGAGTGTCGGAGTGTCGGAGTGTCGGAGTATCGAAGTGTCTGAGTGTCGTAGTGTCTGAGTGTCTGAGTGTCTAGTGTCTAGTGTCCAGTGTCTAGTGTCTGAGTGTGTGTGTCTGAGTATCTGAGTGTCTGAGTGTCTGAGTGTCTGAGTGTCTAGTGTCCAGTGTCTGAGTGTCGGAGTGTCTGAGTGTCTAGTGTCTGAGTTTCTAGGGTCTGAGTGTCTGAGTGTCGTAGTGTCTGAGTGTCTGAGTGTCTGAGTGTCTGAGTGTATGAGTGTCTGAGTGTCGGAGTGTCGGAGTGTCGGAGTGTCGGAGTGTCTGAGTGTCGGAGTGTCTGAGTGTCGTAGTGTCTGAGTGTCTGAGTGTCTGAGTGTCTAGTGTCTAGTGTCTAGTGTCGAGTGTCTAGTGTCTGAGCGTCTGAGTGTCTAGTGTCTAGTGTCTAGTGTCTAATGATTGAGTCTAGTGTCTGGTGTCTAGTGTCTAGTGTCTAGTGTCTAGTGTCAAGTGTCTAGTGTCTGAGTGTCTGAGTGTCTGAGTGTCTGAGTGTCTGAGTGTCTAGTGTCTAGTGTCTAGTGTCTAGTGTCTAGTGTCTGAGTGTCTAGTGTCTAGTGTCTAGTGTCTAGTGTCTAGTGTCTAGTGTCTAGTGTCTAGTGTCTAGTGTCTAGTGTCTAGTGTCTAGTGTCTAGTGTCTGAGTGTCCGAGTGTCGGAGTGTCTGAGTGTCTGAGTGTCTGAGTGTCGTTGTGTCTGAGTGTCTGAGTGTCTGAGTGTCGGAGTGTCGGAGTGGCGGAGTGTCGTAGTGTCTGAGTGTCTGAGTGTCTAGTATCTAGTGTCCAGTGTCTAGTGTCTGAGTGTATGTGTCTGAGTATCTGAGTGTCTGAGTGTCTAGTGTCTAGTGTCGAGTGTCCAGTGTCTGAGTGTCGGAGTGTCTGAGTGTCTAGTGTCTCGTCTAGTGTCTGAGTGTCTGAGTGTCTGAGTGTCTGAGTGTCTGAGTGTCTGAGTGTCTGAGTGTCTGAGTGTCGGAGTGTCTGAGTGTCTGAGTGTCGGAGTGTCGGAGTGTCGGAGTGTCGGAGTGTCGGAGTGTCGGAGTGTCGGAGTGTCGGAGTGTCGGAGTGTCTGAGTGTCTGAGTGTCGGAGTGTCGGTGTGTCGGAGTGTCGTTGTGTCTGAGTGTCTGAGTGTCTGAGTGTCGGAGTGTCGGAGTGTCGGAGTGTCTGAGTGTCTGAGTGTCGTAGTGTCTGAGTGTCTGAGTGTCTGAGTGTCTAGTGTCTAGTGTCTAGTGTCTAGTGTCTAGTGTCGACTGTCTGAGTGTCTGAGTGTCTGAGTGTCTAGTGTCTAGTGTTTGATGTCTGGTGTCTAGTGTCTAGTGTTTAGTGTCTTGTGTCTAGTGTCTAGTGTCGAGTGTCTAGTGTCTGAGTGTCTGAGTGTCTGAGTGTCTTGTGTCTAGTGTCTAGTGTCTAGTGTCCAGTGTCCAGTGTCTAGTGTCTAGTGTCTAGTGTCTAGTGTCAAGTGTCAAGTGTCTAGTGTCTAGTGTCTGAGTGTCTGAGTGTCTGAGTGGCGGAGTGTCTGAGTGTCTGAGTGTCGGAGTGTCTGAGTGTCTAGCGTCTGAGCGTCTAGAGTCTATTGTCTGAGTGTTTAGTGTCTAGTGTCTGGTGTCTGAGTGTCTGAGTGTCGGAGTGTCTAGTGTCTGAGTGTCTGAGTGTCGGAATGTCTGAGTGTCGTAGTGTCTGAGTGTCTGTGTGTTTGAGTGTCTGAGTGTCTGAGTGTCTGAGTGTTGGAGTGTCTGAGTGTCGGAGTGTCGGAGTGTCGGAGAGTGTCTGAGTGTCTGAGTGTCGTAGTGTCTGAGTGTCTGAGTGTCTAGTGTCTAGTGTCCAGTGTCTAGTGTCTGAGTGTGTGTGTCTGAGTATCTGAGTGTCTGAGTGTCTAGTGTCTAGTGTCGAGTGTCCAGTGTCTGAGTGTCGGAGTGTCTGAGTGTCTAGTGTCTGAGTTTCTAGGGTCTGAGTGTCTGAGTGTCGTAGTGTCTGAGTGTCTGAGTGTCTGAGTGTCTGAGTGTATGAGTGTCTGAGTGTCGGAGTGTCGGAGTGTCGGAGTGTCGGCGTGTCGGAGTGTCAGAGTGTCGGAGTGTCGGAGTGTCTGAGTGTCGTAGTGTCTGAGTGTCTGAGTGTCTGAGTGTCTAGTGTCTAGTGTCTAGTGTCGAGTGTCTAGTGTCTGAGCGTCTGAGTGTCTAGTGTCTAGTGTCTAGTGTCTAATGATTGAGTCTAGTGTCTGGTGTCTAGTGTCTAGTGTCTAGTGTCTAGTGTCAAGTGTCTAGTGTCTGAGTGTCTGAGTGTCTGAGTGTCTGAGTGTCTGAGTGTCTAGTGTCTAGTGTCTAGTGTCTAGTGTCTAGTGTCTGAGTGTCTAGTGTCTAGTGTCTAGTGTCTAGTGTCTAGTGTCTAGTGTCTAGTGTCTAGTGTCTAGTGTCTAGTGTCTAGTGTCTAGTGTCTGAGTGTCCGAGTGTCGGAGTGTCTGAGTGTCTGAGTGTCTGAGTGTCGTTGTGTCTGAGTGTCTGAGTGTCTGAGTGTCGGAGTGTCGGAGTGGCGGAGTGTCGTAGTGTCTGAGTGTCTGAGTGTCTGAGTGTCTAGTGTCTAGTGTCTAGTGTCTAGTGTCTGAGTGTGTGTCTGAGTATCTGAGTGTCTGAGTGTCTAGTGTCTAGTGTCGAGTGTCCAGTGTCTGAGTGTCGGAGTGTCTGAGTGTCTAGTGTCTGAGTTTCTAGGGTCTGAGTGTCTGAGTGTCGTAGTGTCTGAGTGTCTGAGTGTCTGAGTGTATGAGTGTCTGAGTATCTGAGTGTCGGAGTGTCTGAGTGTCTGAGTGTCGGAGTGTCGGAGTGTCGGAGTGTCGGAGTGTCGGAGTGTCGGAGTGTCGGAGTGTCGGAGTGTCTGAGTGTCTGAGTGTCGGAGTGTCGGTGTGTCGGAGTGTCGTTGTGTCTGAGTGTCTGAGTGTCTGAGTGTCGGAGTGTCGGAGTGTCGGAGTGTCTGAGTGTCTGAGTGTCGTAGTGTCTGAGTGTCTGAGTGTCTGAGTGTCTAGTGTCTAGTGTCTAGTGTCTAGTGTCTAGTGTCGACTGTCTGAGTGTCTGAGTGTCTGAGTGTCTAGTGTCTAGTGTCTAGTGTCTAGTGTCTAGTGTCTAGTGTCTGATGTCTGGTGTCTAGTGTCTAGTGTTTAGTGTCTTGTGTCTAGTGTCTAGTGTCGAGTGTCTAGTGTCTGAGTGTCTGAGTGTCTGAGTGTCTTGTGTCTAGTGTCGGAGTGTCTGAGTGTCTGAGTGTCTAGTGTCTAGTGTCAAGTGTCTAGTGTCTAGTGTCTAGTGTCTGAGTGTCCGAGTGTCGGAGTGTCTGAGTGTCTGAGTGTCTAGTGTCTGAGTGTCTAGTGTGTCTAGAGTCTATTGTCTGAGTGTTTAGTGTCTAGTGTCTGGTGTCTGAGTGTCTGAGTGTCGGAGTGTCTAGTGTCTGAGTGTCTGAGTGTCGGAATGTCTGAGTGTGTGTAGTGTCTGAGTGTCTGAGTGTGTTTGAGTGTCTGAGTGTCTGAGTGTCTGAGTGTTGGAGTGTCTAAGTGTCTAGTGTCTGAGTGTCTAGGGTCTGAGTGTCTGAGTGTCGTAGTGTCTGAGTTTCTGAGTGTCTGAGTGTCTGAGTGTCTGAGTGTCGGAGTGTCTGAGTGTCTAGCGTCTGAGTGTCTGAGTGTCTGAGTGTTTAGTGTCTGAGTGTCTGAGTGTCTGAGTGTCGGAGTGTCTGAGTGTCTGAGTGTCTGAGTGTCTAGTGTCTGAGTGTCTGAGTGTCTGAGTGTTTGAGTGTCTGAGTGTCTGAGTGTCTGAGTGTTGGAGTGTCTGAGTGTCGGAGTGTCGGAGTGTCGGAGTGTCGGAGTGTCGGAGTGTCGAAGTGTCTGAGTGTCGTAGTGTCTGAGTGTCTGAGTGTCTGAGTGTCTGAGTGTCTGAGTGTGAGTGTCTGAGTGTCTGAGTGTCTGAGTGTCGGAGTGTCTGAGTGTCGTAGTGTCTGAGTGTCTGAGTGTCGTAGTGTCTGAGTTTCTGAGTGTCTGAGTGTCTGAGTGTCTGTGTCTAGTGTCTAGTGTCTAGTGTCTAGTGTCAGTGTCTAGTGTCTAGTGTCAAGTGTCTTGTGTCTGAGTGTCTGAGTGTCTGAGTGTCTAGTGTCTAGTGTCTAGTGTCTAGTGTCGGAGTGTCGGAGTGTCTAGTGTCTGAGTGTGTGAGTGTCTGAGTGTCTAGTGTCCAGTGTCTAGTGTCTAGTGTCTAGTGTCTAGTGTCTGAGTGTCTTAGTGTCTGAGTGTCTAGTGTCCAGTGTCTAGTGTCTAGTGTCTAGTGTCTAGTGTCTGAGTGTCGGAGTGTCTGAGTGTCTAGTGTCTGAGTGTCTGAGTGTCGAAGTGTCTGAGTGCCTGAGTGTCGTAGTGTCTGAGTGTCTGAGTGTCGAAGTGTCTGAGTGTCTGAGTGTCTGAGTGTTTGAGTGTCTGAGTGTCTGAGTGTCGGAGTGTCTGAGTGTCGGAGTGTCGGAGTGTCGGAGTGTCGGAGTGTCGGAGTGTCGGAATGTCGGAGTGTCGAAGTGTCTGAGTGTCGTAGTGTCTGAGTGTTTGAGTGTCTGAGTGTCTAGTGTCTAGTGTCTAGTGTCTAGTGTCTAGTGTCTAGTGTCTAGTGTCTAGTGTCTGAGTGTCTGAGTGTCGGTCTAGTGTCTGAGTGTCGGAGTGTCTGAGTGTCTGAGTGTCTGAGTGTCTGAGTGTCTGAGTGTCGGAGTGTCTGAGTGTCTAGCGTCTGAGTGTCTAGTGTCCAGTGATTTGGGTTTAGTGTCTGAGTGTCTAGTGTCTGAGTGTCCAGTGTCCAGTGACTAGTGTCTAGTGTTTGAGTGTCGGAGTATCTGAGTGTCAGAGTGTCTAGTGTCTGGTGTCTAGTGTCTGACACTCAGACACGGGACACTCAGATACTAGACAGTCAGGCACTCAGACACTCAGATTCTAGTCACTCAGACACTCAGACACTCAGATCCTAGTAACTCAGACACTAGTCACTCAGACACTAGACACTAGACACTCCGACACTCAGACACTGTACACTAGACAATAGACACTCCGACACTCAGACTTTAGACACTCAGAAACTAGACACTCAGGCACTAGACACTCAGACACTAGACACTCGATTAGATACTATTTTATCACTTCTCGTTGCGTTGCCAGTCCCCAGGAATATGGATAGAACAAACCGCTTTTTGTGGATGGAAGGAAAATTACTCATTATTTAATTCTAGTGCCGTTTAATTCGATTATAGCGCCATCTATTGGCAGATTATAATAACCAGATGTTAATGTTGTTGTCATTTAATATTGCCGATATCTAATTTGAGTACGACGCATTTATTGGTAAACAAATTATACAACATATTTTTAGTTAGTTATTTCCCGCGTAGCCTATCGCTATTGACCCATGGCGCCCACATTACCGTCGGAATTGCCAGTGTATGCCGATCAAGTTACGGATATTGGTTCCTTTGCTAATCTACTAACAGAGCTCTCAAAGTGTATTGTACATGCTGTCGCGGATGGCAGAACTGTCACGAAAGCTAATAAACTTTTTATAATAGCTGCAGCCGAGGAAATCCAGAAGTCGGTTAGAAATCTTGTTGACATTCAAGAGCTTGGTGCGGTAAATTTTCAACCATCAGTTGAGAACCACTGCCACCTGAGGACCGAGGAAATTATTGAGGGAGTCCGTTACGAACTCAAAAAGTTCAGACAAGAGTTTAACACCCAATCCATCGCCTCTCAACCACCATTTACCTCTTACGCAGCAGTAGCTTCTAAATCAAAATTTGTTCCTGCACCCAAAGTCAAATCCAATCCGGCACTGATCATTAGCTCCACAGAAGAAGGCTCTACCAATTCCCACGAGGTGGTGAGTAAGTGGAAGGAGAATATCTCTTTTCGTCAACTCGGCTACGCCCGTGCAAAATTCAGCCCATCTCCAAGGGTAGAGTGAGAGTCGAGTTTGATAGCCCGCAACACTGCAAAGAAACTATTGAGCGGACTAAATCGATCCAGGGATTAGCGGCCCAGGAGGAAAAACTTAAACGCCCACTGCTCATACTCAAGGGCATCAGCAGGTCTATTGCTCGTGAGGAACTGATAGAAATAGTTTGCTCACAGAATTCCATTCAGGAAAGTAACATTAGATTGTGCTTCCTCACTAGCAATCGTAACAGTAATTTATACAACGCCGTGGTTGAGGTATCCCCTGACGTCAGGTCTACTATCGTCTCTCTAGGCCGTGTTAACGTCGAGCACCAGAGAGTTCACGCGGAGGATTTCTCTAGGTTCCTGCAGTGTTTTCTCTGCCTCCAATTCGGCCACACTCGGGCCAAGTGCACAGCAGTAATTCATCCCTGCGCCCATTGCGCTGCTACGAACCACTCTCTACCAGACTGCCCCCACCAAAAGGACAAATCTAAACTCCGTTGCTACAACTGTCATATTTTTAACAACAAAACCTCTTCCACAAATTCTGAATTACCTAACACCCGACACTTAAAGGAAAGTCATTCCGCTATAGACCGAAAAATTTGCCCTCGTATCATTCGCATGCGACAAATTGTAGAGCAGTCTGTCGACTATGGCCTACAAGAACCATCCACTAGCAGTTCTGCAGTGTAACTTAAATAGAAGCTACATTGCGCAGTCAGAGTTTAACAGATTGTTCATTGATAACAACTTTGACATTGCCATTATATCTGAACCTTACGTAGGCAACTCCAAAAAGCTTACCGGCATCCGTGGTGTCCAAATTATTCAATTTCTAGAGGCGATCGACACGTTAAAGCTTGCATTTTCGTCAAAAACAAAACCGGCTGCGCACTATGCCGTACTGAACTCTCTTCCCCAAACCTGGCAGTTGCTGAGCTTTCTTTGGGAGGTAGGAAACTATTGATCGCTAGCGCCTACATAGAGCCTAACGATGATAAGGACAACACACTCACAGCAATTGAGCGATTCCTATCCTCCACCAGGGGTTCATTGCAGCTCCTTGGTGGAGATCTAAATGGTTGGCACACCGCCTGGGGAGCTAGCCGAAATAACAGAAGAGGTGAAGATATTTTAGACATAATTTCAGCTGAAGACATGTCGGTTGTCAATGAAGGGAATACCCCGACCTTCGAGGTAATTCGTAATGGTCTCAGAATCCAATCTATACCTGACGTGACTATTGCGTCATCAAACCTTGCGCACCAGATTTCCAATTGGCATGTTAACTTGTCAGTCATGGTCTCTTCCGACCATAACCCTATTCAATTTGAAATAGGAGTACCCCAATGTGTGGATAAGAATAAAGTGAAATCTACCCTTATTTATAACACGAAACAGGCCAACTGGGTTGGCTTTAAAGAAGACTTAATTAGATATGTCACTATCAGCGGTCTAACAATACTAGTTTGAGGCCCTTGATAATAACCAGATTCACGACGCGGTAACTCAGCTCACCAAGGATATACACGCTGCTTGCAGGCGCAATATTCCCAAAAGGACAGGTAATCGAGACTCTAACCCCTGGTGGAACGCCGAGCTAGAGGCCCTAAAGAAACAGTGTATAAAACTTCATCACCGCATACATGACTTGTCTGTGACGGGTAAACCCCTCGGCAGCACACTCGACGAATAATGAGCTCTTAAAGCTGAATATGCTAAGAAGATATCCTTTGCATTTACCCAACATTTCAAAGAGTTTTGTAGTGCTCAAGGTAAGGAGG